>NC_133127.1:192721920-193417753 GCF_048418815.1 Hemitrygon akajei
TCCTAATCTCTCTACAGTACAGATAACTACGCTCACTTGCCCATCCATTGAGATGCTCCCACAACCAATGATCTCACTTTAAGGGCTCTTTATCTCATTATCTCATGTTCTCATTTTTTATTGCTATTTATTTATATTTGCATTTGTACAGTTTATTGTCTTCTGCACTCTGATTGATCCTGTATTAGCTACTATTCTATAGATTTGCTGAGTATGCTCGCAGTAAAATGAATCTCTGAGTTGTATATGGGGACAACTGATAATAATTTTACTTTGATTGTGCGACTAGGCACAGCTCAAATGCCATTTCTAAGTTTGTCCAGGCTGCAGCTATTGGCAGAATCTCAGATGGTGCAGGAATCAGATCAGCTGCTTGAATAGTGTCACAGCAACAACCTTGCAGCCAACGTCAATAAGACCAAGGAATTGATTGTGGACTTCCAGAAGGGGAAAAGGTGAACATTCTCGAGTTTCTGGGTGTCGACATCTCTGGAGATCTGTCCTGGGCCCAACATATTGATGCAATTACGAAGAGGGCACAACTGCGGCTGTATTTCATTGGCAGTTTGAAGAGACTCGATAAGTCACTAAAGGCACCAATTTTTGATGTGTTGTGGAGAGCATTCTACCTGGTTGCATCATCATCTGGTATGGGGGGTGGGGAGAGACTGCACAGGATCAGAAAAAAGCTGCAGAAAGTTGTGGACTCTGCTAGCTTCATCGTGGGTACGAGAATCCCCAGGATAAAGAACAGCTTCAAAAAGCAACGTTCAAAAAGGCAGCATCCATCATTGAGGACCCCCACCACCCAGGACGTGCCCTCTTCTCATTGCTACTATCCAGGTGGAGGTGCAGGAACCTGAAGACACACACTCAGCGTTTCAGGAACAGCTTCTTCCCCTCTTTCATGAGATTTATGAATGGGCAATGAACCCATGAACACTAACACCTCAGTACTTTCCCTTCCCTTTTTACCTGATTTCATTTCATATAAGCTCTTCATTGTATTTTTTATTATCATGTATTGCCGAACTCCGGTGCCACAAAACAACAAATTTCACGACATATGCTAGTGATCCTGATCCTGATTCCTCCAGGAGGAGGATCTGTGTCCAGAACAAATGGTAAGTGCAGGGAGGAGACACATCACACCGGTTCCATCCTCCAGTGAGAGCCCAACCTGCTGCCTGTGACAAATTGCAAACAAGAGAGCGTCCTCAATAAGGTCACTGCATTTAATAAACACGAGAGATTCTGCAGATGCTAGAAGTCCAGAGTAACCCACACAAAGTGCTGGGGGATCTCAGCAGCTGGGGTAGCAATTGTGGAGAAGAATAAACATTCAATGCTTTGGGCCAAGATCCAATGCTTTCAGTTTCTCCAGCCTTTTATTGTTTTATCTTTCTTGTTGGTGAAGCGCTCACTGCTGTGGGACCGGAGTGCATCACGGTATCTTGTTCCAGCTATGAGATCTACTTCTGCCGGCCTCTTAAAGTTATACCATCTCCCTCAAAAGATAATTGGCAAGTCAGCTTTCTTTAACTATGCACCCAAACTGTGGAATTCAATATCTGAAACCATAAGGGATGCAGACTCAGCTGAACTCAGAACCTATACCAAGAGGCATCCATAGTCACGGACCCCCACCACCCAGGCCAAGTTCTCTTCTTGCTCCTGCCATCAGTAAGGAGGCACAAGAGCTTCAGGACCCGCACCACCAGGTTCAGGAACGGTTATTACCTCAAGCATCAGGTTCATGAATCAGTGGGGATAACATCACTCACCTTCACTAGCTCTCTCCCATCACTGAACTGTTGCCACAACCTGTGGACATCTCAGGTTCTTGAGATTTTTAAATTATTATTAATATGTTTTTTTGTACTTACACAGTTTGCTGCTTTTTGCAGTTTGTCCATTGTGCTGGGTGCAGTCTTTCATTAATTCTATTGTGTTTCTGGTACTTACTGTGAATGCCCACAAGAAAATGAATCTCCGGTTGTATATAGTGACATATATATACTTTAATAATAGATTTACTTTGGACTTTATTTATTTGTTTGACCTTACATTTAATTAATTAACATCTTTTTTGTCTTTTTTTTAAATGTTTGCACTTTATCCCATTGTATGGCACTTTGATTTGTATGAAAGTGCTCGATAAATAAAATTATTAATATCATTATTATTATTATTACTATTATCAAGACTGGAAAGGTGGGAAGAAGCCAGGGTACAAAGTGGGCAGAGGGGAAGGAGTACAAGCTGACAGGTGATAGGTGAGACCAGGTGAAGGGGAACCTGGGAGGGTTGGGGAGGGTGTGCAAATTGAGATTCATTTATGTATCACATGTACAAGTCAAGTCAAGTCACTTTTTATTGTCATGTTGACCATAACGGCTGGTACAGTACACAGTAAAAACGAGACGACGTTTTTCAGGACCATGGTGCACAGGTAATCAGTAAACAGCTCACTCACCTGGTGACGAGACCTCAGTGGTGGCAGGGTATTCATTAGTCTCCTAGCCTGGGGGGAAGAATCTGTTACCCAGTCTGCAGTCCTAGTCCTGATTCTCCTGTTCCTCCTTCCTGACAGAAAACATTTACCACCAGGGTCAAGGTCAGCTTCTATCCCACTGTTATAAACTCTTAAATGAGCCTTCTTCAGGCTAAAAATGCAGTCTTGGCTTCACAGTTACCCCTTGCACCTTATCGACTGTCTGCACTACACTTCCTCTGTAACACTTCACTCTGCATTCCCTTTGTATATTCAGTAAATTTACGTCTTGCGGTGATCTGGATGGACAGCAAGCAGAACAAGGTCTTTCACTGTACTGCATACATGTGACAATAATAAACCGGTTACCATTCAGCAATTATATTCCCTGTACCAGCATTGAACCTGTTCGTTCACCCCAAACTGGCCTTGTGGTCTGCTGTTCCAAGTAAGTCTCTCAAAAATCCCATGGTGAAAATAATTGTCATAGGGGCCTATTGTATATTGGTTTGCTGAATAACGGAGTGGGTAAAGTGCCTAATTCCAGAAACAGAGAGAATGATAAGCCTTCCTTTTATGGGAGTCAGTCCTAGCGGGGATATTCAGGAAACTGTACAGGAAGCTGTTAAATACAGTGCTTATTCCCAAATCAAGGAAGTACGTTCAGAGAGGTACACAAATCTCCATTGTAGAGTGAAGACAATAATCCACTCTACAGCTTCCGGTGTGCCGTCCTATTTGTTGGCTATGCGTTTAGGTTTTGTGCAGCCTGGTTGAATTAAATCTGCCATGCTCATTTGGAGCTGCTACATGGTTGAGGCACCCCCAGGCTCAGTTCTCCGTCTGGGGTGTGCTGGAGACAGTGACATCTACTTCTGCAGCAACTGCCACAGGCTTGGAATGGCCAAAACCAATTCAATATTTAGAGCTATAGAGTCTTAGAGCACATAAACAGGCCCTTTGGCCCATCTAGTCTGTGCCAAATTGTTATTCTGTCCAGTTGATCTGCACCTAGACCACAGCCCTTCATACCCTCCCATCCATGTACCTATCCAAACTTCTCTTCAATGTCACATCCACCACTTCCGCTGGCAGCTCGTCCCACAGTTGCACCACCCGTTGAGTGAAGGCGTTCCCCTTTAAATGTGTTACTTTTCACCTTTAACCTTCTATTTATAGCTTCAGTCCACCTCCGTGATAAAAAGCCTGCTTGCATCTACCCTATCTATACCCCTCAAAACTTTGAATACCTCTATCAAATCTCCTCTCATTCTCCTAAGCCCCAGGGAATGATGTCCTAACTCTTTCAAGCTTTCCCTATGTCAGGTCCTTATAAATATTCTCTGTCCTCATGTGGCCTAAATTGAATGGATGTGGAGAGGATGTTTTCTGTGGTGGGGAAGTCTAGGACCAGTGGGCAGAGTCTCAGAATAGAGGAATGTCCATTTAGAGATTAGGAGGAATTTCTTTAGCCACAAGGTGGTGAATCTGAGGAATTCATTGCCACAGACGGCTGGAGGCCAAGTCATTGAGTGTATTTAAGGTGGAGGTTGATAGGTTCTTGATTTTTCAGTGTCAAAGGTTAAGGGGAGAAGGAAGGAGTATGGAAACATAGAAACATAGAAAATAGGTGCAGGAGTAGGCCATTCGGCCCTTCGAACCTGCGCCGCCATTCAGTATGATCATGGCTGATCATCCAACTCAGCCATGATCATACTGAATGGTGGTGCAGGCTCGAGAGGGTTGAGTTGAGTTGAGAGGGATAATAAATCACCCATGAAGGAATGGCAGAGCAGACTCGATGGGCTGAATGGCCTAATCCTGCTCCTATGGTTTTATTATTTTATGTGGTCAAGGAATTGCAGCCAATCTGCATGCAGCAGGGTCACACAATCAGCAGTTTTAAAGTTGTTTCATGGGATTGAAATGTTGGGACTTACAACATAAAAGAGGGAGGTCAAACCAGGATAGGACTTTCACAGTGAACAGTGGGGCCATGGGGAGTATTGTAGAACAGCAAGTTCTTGGAGCACAAGGCAGCTCGGTTGCATTGGAGGGAGATGACAGATAGCAGTGGTGAGAGAACTGCCAATGACCCATCACCAGATTCAGTTTCTTACACCTCAACCCTGGCAAACCTTCAGAGAACTGATCCAATATGAAGAGCAGAGCAGCATTGCATTTGAATTTGAATTGAACGAAAATGCTGGCATCCATCATTTTCTCTGACATGTCCTCTCCTCATTCTCATCAGCTACAAGAGCCTGAGAACTCACACTCAACATTTCAGGAGCAGCTTCTTCCTCTCCACCATCAGATTTCTAATGGGCAATGAACCCATGTACACTACCTCAATAATTATTCTCTTCTTGCACTCTTCTTTAATTTTATTTATATATAAATTTCTTATTGTAAATTAAAGTTTTTTATTATTATGTATTACAATGTGCTACTGCTGCGAAACAACAAAACTCACAACATATGCCAGTGATATTGAAGCTGATTCTGATTCTGACTCATCTGTTGATTTATCCAATGTTCCTCGCTGTCTAGTGTGGTGGCAAATGAGCCGTGAAATATGGTTTGGTTAAATTCTTCATGCAACGGCGAGAGGCTTGGCGGGAGATTTCATTCAACGCTCCTTTCGGAAGACGAGAATGGCAACTCATTTCAGAATCAGATTCATTATCCCTGACATTTGTTGTAAACTGTGTTGTTCTGAGGCAGCAGAACAGTGCAATACATTTTTAAAAATACTATACGTTACAATAAGAGTATGTTAGAAAAAAAATAAATAGTGAAAAAAGAGAGCAAAATTGTGAGCTAGTGTTTATGGGTTCATGGACCGTTCAGGAGCTGTTCCTAAAACGTTGAGTGCGTTTCTCCTGTTCCTCCTCAGTGATGGTAACAATGAGAAGGGGGCTTCCCCTGGATGGCAAGAGTCCTTCATGACGGGTATCACCTTCTTGAGGCATCGCCTTTTGAAGATGCCCTCGATGGTGGGGAGCCTAGTGCCCACGGTAGAGTAGGCTGGGTTTGCTCCTCCACAGCTTTTTCCGATCCCGTGCAGTGACCCTTCCGTGCCAGACAGTGATGTAACCGGTTGGAATGCTCTCGGCAGGACGCCTGCAGCAAAATCTGCTAGAGTCTTCGGTGTCATACCAAATCTCCTCAACGCCTAATGAGATATAGTTGCTGACATGTCTTTTTCATAATTGCATCAATATGTTGTTCCCAGGATAGACACTCAGAGACGTTGACACCCGGAAAACTGAAGCTCATTTTCTCTCGGTGTTTACTTACTGCCCATCACACTGCTGGCATTTAGGGGAGCAACGAAGGTCCTCCGTCTCTGACAGTGTCCGGGGCTTCCTCCATCGTGTCAGCAGTGTCCTCTTGGTTTTCACTGCTGTCAGTCATGCAAGTCCCAGGTGGAGACTCAAGAATGCCATTGCACACAGATGTAGAAGGATTCTTCAGTGCTGTTTCCATGACAATTTCTTTTCAACAGTCCCCTAGGAGGACCGGGGGTCCACTCTTTGTCTAGACTCTACCCTTTGACATGTTTGGCCATGGGTGACCCTACCAAGAGCCAAAGCACAAGGCCCTGACTCCAGCAACATAGCTCTCTGGGTCACTGAGGTACACAAGCCTCCAAACCCTACGACAAGGGTGAGTTCCTCGGAAGATTTAATCTGGGTAGTTGGATTGTAATCTTCTGATTGCTCGGTGTAATGGGCAGGATGTCCTGCTAATTGCTGTACACTGACCTATGCCTATTGGCTATATCCTGACCTACATTGCCTCGCTTCTCTATGCTTCCTTGGCCAACTGACTTTGGTACCCATCACTCAGGGATGTCTGCGACCTTCCACCTATGGTCCTTCACTCCTCCCCACCCCCACCCTCACACCTCATTCTCATCATTTCACTACTGATATCTGTTTGTACGGGAGACCCGCTCTAGAATGTCCAGCAATAGCTTCTTCCCCTCTCTTAGCATATTTCTGAACAGTCCATTAACCTGCGAACATCACCACAACGTTCACTGTATGTTTCAATGAATGTGACAAACAAAGCGAATGTTTGTCTTTAAACGTATTGTTACAACGCTGTTAAATAAAAGAAAGATGTATTTATATAGCACCCTTCACAATATTACCTTAAGATACAGGAGCAAAATTAGGCCATTCAGCCCTCTGAGTCCGCTCCATCATTCCGTCGTGGCTAAATTCTACTGCATTTCTTTATTTTTGTGTAAATGCCTGCCAGAGTATGAATCTTAAGGTAGTACCAGATATGTACCTTGGCTTTGACTTTTAATTTATATAGGTTGTCACAACCTGGTGGGTCAAGTGTCCATACTGTACTGGAACTGTTCTATGCTCTATCTTCTAATATAGTTCAAAAGGGGATAGTGTGACGGGTGCTATATAAATGCATCTTTCTTTTACTTAACAGCATTGTAACAATATTTTTAAAGGTAAAATTAGCTTTGATTGTCACATACTGTATACATTGAAACATACAGTAGCGTGCATCATTTGCATTGACGATGAACACAGTCTGAGGGTGTGCTGAGGGCAGCCAGGCTTCCGGCATCAACACAGCATGCCCACAATTTACTAACCCTAACCGGTAGGTCTTTGGAATGTAGGAGGAAACCAGGGGAGACCCCCAAGACCACAGAGAGAGCATACAAACTCCTTACAGACAGTGGTGGCAATTGAGCCCCTATCGTTGGCACTGTCTAATGTTGCACTCACTATGCCACCTGATGCCAGAGATGTATGTATCATTGGTGAATTTGAATATTGGGAGTGAAGTGTCACAGAGTCATACAGAGATCCAACCACAGAAACAGTCCCTTCAGCTCATTGGCTCCATGCTGACCTTTATTTCAGTAAGTATTATACCAGGTTATACCTGGGGGAAGGTATGACCTACTCAAAAGTGACAGGTTGCACCTGAACCCAAGGGGGACCAAGATTTTCACAGGCAGGTGTGCTAGAGCTGTTGGGGAGGGTTTAAACTAACTTGGCAGGGGGTGGGAACTGGAGTGAAGGGACTCAGGAAAGGACGGATGGTAAAAAAAGTAAAGATAGCGTGCAGTCAGATTGTCAGGAAGGACAGGCAGCTGAAGGGACTTAGTTGCAGCCAACAGGCTGAGTATCAAATCATTAGGGATGCAAATCAGAAAGGACAGCAAATATGGTACACAAGGTGTTGAATCTAAATGCATGTAGTATAAGAAATAAGGTGATGATCTTGTTGCAATATTACAGATTGTCAGTATGATGTTGTGGCCATCACTGAATCATGGCTGAAGGATGGTTGCAGTTGGGAACTGAATGTCCAAGGTTACACGTGGTATCAGAGGGATAGGAAGGTAGGCAGAGGGGGTGGTGTGGCTCTGCTGGTAAAGAATGGCATCAAATCAGTAGTACTCGCTGGAATTCAGAAGGATGAGGGGGGATCTGATTGAAACCTTTCAAATGTTGAAAGGCTGAGACCAAGTAGACGTGAAAAGGATGTTTCCCATGGTGGGAGAGTCTAGGACAAGAGGGCACAGCCTCAGGATAGAGGGGCACCTTTTCAAACAGAGATGTGGAGAGATTTCTTTAGCCGAAGAGTGGTGAATTTGTGGAATTTGTTACCACCTGCACTGTGGGGGCCAGGTTGTTGGGTGTATTTAAGGCAGAGATTGATAGGTTCTTGTTTGAACATGGCATCAGAGGTAACAGGGAGAAGGCTGGGAACTGGGGTTGAGGAGGAGATAGAAAAACAGGATCAGCCATGATGGAATGGTGGAGCAGACTCGATGGACCAGATGGCCTAATTCTGCTCCTGTGTCTTATGGTCCTAAGTGTTCATCTTCCCTTTTCATCGAAAGTCACTCCCCCGTGCTCACAAGGGATTGGCCCATTTAATGAGCTGTCTTTTGGTGCTACAGCTCCCGTTGATAACCTCACAGCCCCAATGGAGTATAAATCTGCTGCATTGAAAGCTCCAGGTCTCTTTTGCTTCGGGGGCTCACTGGGGTGGTCACCGGTGCCACGAGAAGGGTGCTGCAGTAAGAGGGCCTGAGCACACACTTTGGATAAGTATTTGTAACTGGGTGCAACTTGAAGGATTTACTGAATGTTTAGAGCCTGTCTTCTCCTGTAAATAGATAGTTAACATATCTACATAATAGGGGCAATCTATAGCCACCAATTAAAAAGTAGGTCTTTGAGATATGAGAGGAGACCAGAATTCACAGTGGGACGTGCAAACTCCACACAGGTTGCTGGAGATGTGAGGTGGTACTGTTATAAACTGTGCCAAATCTAAACTGATGGATCCTGGAATACAAGTCCATAATCCCTTGAAACTGGTGTCACAGTTAGATAGGGTGGCAAAAAGAGCTTTAGGCACATTGGCCTTGATAAATCAGAGTATTGAGTACAGGAGATGGGTTGTTATGTTGAAGTTGTATAAGACACTGGCTAGGACGAATTTGGAGTACTGTGTGCTGTTTTGGTCACCTACCTTCAGGAAAAATAGCAATAAGATTATAAAGAGAACAGAGAAAATTTGCAGGGACGTTGCTGGGTCTAGAGGACCTGAGTTATAGGGAACAGTTGAATAGGTTAGGACTTTAACCCCTGGAGTGTAGGGTAGTAAGAGGAGATTTGATAGAGGTACATAGAATGATGAGGGGTAAATGTAAACAGGCTTTTTCCACTGAGGTTGGATGAGAGTAGAACTAAAGGTCATAGGTTAAGGGTGAAAGGTAAAACCTGAGGGGGATGTTCTCCCCAGAGGATGGTGCGATGAAGGAACATGCTGCCAGTGGCATCAGATGTTTGAACCTTCCATACTATAATTTATATTATTATTGTTGTAATTTATAGTATATTTTACATATTGCACTGTACTGCTGCCACAAAACAACAAATTTCATGACTTACAACGTGATAACAAACCTGATTCTGATTCTGACTTAGTGGAAGTGGTGGACCTGGGTTTGATTGCAACATTGAAGAGAAGCTTGGGTAAGTACATGGGTGGAAGATGTATGGAAAGATGTTGTCCAGGTGCAGGTTGATGGGATTGGGCAGGATAAGAGTACAGCACAGACTAGAAGGGCTGAAGAGCCTGAAGCACCTGTTTCTTTGCACTATGATTCTAAAAGCATTCAATATGAAACATAGGTGCCATTCGCAAGGCACGTTGATATTAGCTCCCACTTGAGAGTAGAGTGGAAGGAAATGTGGAGAATTAATTTGTGGCTCCCTTCCACTTATGCCAAGTATCCTCTTATCGAGTAGTCGGAACTGGAACTGTTCCTATCAGCTTCCATTGGCCTTGGCTAATGTTATCCATGGCTGAGCAACAGAATATTCCTGCAATGCGGATAGAGAAGATAGTGTCAAGTTCAGAGTTTATGGTCAAGTACAGTATGCTCAGACGTAATGAAGCACTTGCAGCAACTTCACAGGAAGACAGGCAACGTTCACAATAAAATCAGAAATATAAATTATACACAAGAAATAATATAATTAGAACTAAATAAAACAAAGTGTATTTTAGTGCAAAGTTGTCACATGTTGCTGAACTGCAGTGATTAGGGTTAGAATGTGGAACAGTATAGCTCATGAACTGGCCCTTCAGCTCACAACTCTGTGTCAAACCAATCAAGTTCAAGTTCAAGTAATCTGACTGTACATATAAAACCAAATGAAACAACATTCCCCTGGACTACGGTACACCACAAAGCATATATCACCCAAAAATGTCCAACTAATCTAGCCCCTTTGGCCTACATAATGTCCATATCCTCCCATTTTCCTGCACGTTCATGTGCCTAACTCAGAGCCTGATGAACTGCCTCTATTGTATTCACTGCCACCACCACCTCTGGCATCATATTCTGTGTTAAATACTTGCCCCGCTCATCTCATGTACTGATGAAAGGCCTCGGCCCAAAATGTTGACTCTTTATTCCTCTCCAAAGATGCTGCCTGATCTGCTGAGTTCCTCCAGCATATTGTGTGTGTTTTGCTTTAGATTTCCAGCATCTGCAGAATCTCTTGAGCTTATTTCCCACTTGTCTCCTTCGAACTTTTCCTCTCTTACCTTAAATGCATGCCTCTTAATACTCAACACCTCAACTCTGGGGAGAAGACACTGACTGCCAATTTATGCCTTGCATAATCTTATCAATCTCCCCTCAGCCTTGCCAGTCCAGAGAAAACAGACCAACATAGTCCAACCTCTCCTTATAGCACATGCCCTCTAATCCAGGCAGTGTCCTGGTAAACCTCTTCTGCACCATCTTCAAAGCTTCCACATCCTTCCTGTACTGTTCGCAGTTGTCTTGGTGTAGAACTGACAGTTCCTTGGGAACACCAGATTGAGGAGGCGTTTGAGCATAAGAAAGCCAGACACCAGGAATTGGTAGAGCAGTGCCTGGGATGGGATGGACAGCATCTTGTGAGCCTGCAGAGGTGGGGTGTAGAGGATTTGCTGGCCGGTCACTGGGCAGAACCTACTCTCTCCTGATGCAAAGAAGAGAGCCATCAAGGCCGTCCCAGAGGCTGCTGAGCGAGCCTCCAGATGGCAATGGACCAGTGCTAGTGGGACATAAGCAGGGGCCTGATCATCTATGGCTGGACCGCCTGGGCGAGAGTTTCTGATGTGGAAAGACCCAAAATACCCGATGTCCCCAGGTTATGTCACTGATGACGTACCCTAGGATATATATCTCAGCATCATTCAAATCAAAAAGAAAAAAAAGAAAAGAAAAGTGTAAAAGCTACCAAGTGCAGTTTAATTAAACAATGGAGTCATAGAGCACCACCACACAAATGCTTAAATAGGACATCTAGTCTGTCCACTGTCCCATGGACACAGAATAAGCATCTCCCAAACGGGACCTCAAATGGTTATAAACAGGTATACTGACACTTATAAACGTTTATATCCAAACCACAATCACCTCTGGTGTCTCGTAAAGTAGGGCTCGTCCGGGATTTGAACCCGGGACCTCTCGCACCCTAAGCGAGAATCATACCCCTAGACCAACGAGCCAACTTATTTAGGTTGATTGGTCTCCATACTTAGGTTTCTGTTGAGACCAGATTATTTCGATGTTGAGAATTGTCAGGGATTTCCTTCGAATAGTGGCACACTTGTAGGGACTCCCTTAAATAAATATTGACAGGACAGGGTCCTGGGGACGCACTAAAATACTGACTCACTGCCGTGACCCGAGTAAATACCGTCCTACTCCTGGGGACCCCAGTAAATGCTGACACACTCCCCCTGGTATACATCAGTGGGCTCCCGGGAACAGTTTGTCCTGGCTCTGGAAAAGTGTTTCCAGCTGTCTGAATGAAATTCCTTCTTGTTACAGAAAACATTTCTTTTCAGAGACAGAATAAATTGCTGTCTCATTATCGCAATTTAATACACTGCCCTCCTACTACAGAATATTTCACTCGGGGGAGGGGGGCAGGACAGAATTGAGGGATTGATGAAACCACAGTCCATTAGACTTAGAAGCAGAATGAGACCATTTATTTTAAAATTATTATTTGGAGATTAAGTGGGAAAAACGTACAAACTCCTTACAGACAGTGCCGGAATTAAACTCCGATTTGTAATAGCTCCGTGCTAACTCCCTCCGCTATCGTATCAGATCATTCCGTCCACCAAGGCTGCTCCGCCACTCCATCATGGCTGGTTTATTATCCCTCTCAACCCCTTTCTCCTGCCTCTTGGTTACCACTGGAACTCCAGATACAGAGCTCTAGATCTTGGTTATGTTAATTATCCTGCTCCCTGGTCCAGAGATAAGTTACTTAGTGAGGGATGAGCATTGCGGTGGTGAATCTGTGGAATTCAATGCCACAAATGGCTGTGGAGGCCAAGTCATGTATACTTAAAGTGGAGGTTGATACAGTCTCCATTAGTGTGTCAAAGGTCACAGGAGAAGACAACAGAATGGCCCTGAGAAGGATAATGAATCAGACATGATGGAGTGGCAGGCCACTTTTGATGGGCTGAATGGCCTAATTTGCTCCTGTGTCTTGGGCTCTTGTTGTAATTGGTTGCATCACTGCTGGTAAGGAGGGAGGGACCACTGCTCAGGATGGGCAAAGGCTGCAGAAAGTTCCAAACTCGGCCATCTCCATCATGGTCACTTGCCTCCCCGACAACGAGGGCACCTTCAGAAGCCAATACCTAAAAAAGGTGGCACGCACCAGTAAGGACCCCCCCCCCCCCCCCCGTAAACTTAGTTCGGATTCAGATTTCGTTACCACATCTACTTGGAAGCACGCAGTAGAATGTGTCATTTGTGTTAACAGCCAACACCCGAGATTGTGCTGGGGGCAGCCTGCAAGTGTTGTCACGCATTCTGGTGCCTCAAAAAATGTCCACAATGCTCGGCAGAACCACATAGAACACAACACGGAGGAAAACAAAGCCAGAAGAACAAGCCCCTTTCCTCCCTCCCTCCCTCCCACCCGCACGGGCAAACAGACCTCCAAACTCGGGACGGTCCTCCGAGTCTCTAGTTTCCAGTCTCCAAGCTTCAGCCGTTGGACTTCAAGGTCCGGACTTCCAGTTGACCTTCGGGCCACAAAACAACTGATTTCACGACACATACATAATTCAGGGATAATAAACCTGGGTTTGGTTCCAGTTCTTCTGAGACTGATGAGCAAAACCTACAAAATTAAATCTACAAGTCTAATTCTCATGTTAGAAGCACGGGCTCCATCCCAGTGCCTGTCCTGCAAAGAAATTTAGTATCTTGACAATAGAGTTACGAGGTAACAGACGTGGTAGCTGCACTTGCTGTGGTGAAGATATTGTGCTCTTTACCCTGCTTCTGAGCTGACAGCTGAATCACTATAATTAGACAGATGCAATACCAAAGATTACTGAGGAATTTGAATTTCACCCCTTCTGGAAATGATAATGGGCTGGATAGTTTGCCCAGACCCTCATGTGCCAGCGACAGGGATGCATGTCAGAGATCAAGCTGCCTGCTAATTGCCATCTTATCTTTGGACTATTTCAGTCCGGACACGCTCAAGAGGGCCTGGGAGACAGAAGGATAATTAGTCTTCATTTGGCAAAAGGAAAGAGAAGGAGAAAGGGGGCAACAATTGTAATATTTGACTTCTGTTATTGGTTTATTAATTGTCACATGCACAGTGAAAAACTTGTCTTGCATGTTTATTTATTTACAAGTCTATCTACCTGTTATTTATTTATATCAATCTGTTTGTTTATTTTATTTATTTAGAGATACGTTGTGGAACAGGTTTTTCCAGCCCAACAAGCCGCAACACCCCGCGACCCATCTATTTAACCTAACCGCCAGACAACTTACAATAACCAATTAGCTTACTAACCCATACATCTTTGGACTGTGGGAGGGAACTGGAGGAAACCCACACATTCCACGAGGATGGCTTACAGACTCCTTACAGATGGCACCAGAATTAAACTCCGAACTCCGAGTCGCTGAGCAGTGAGGGCATTGCCCTAACCGCTACGCCATGGTGGTGCCCGTGGTATACTGTCCGTACAGATCATTTAATTAGATTCTGATTCATTTAATCATGTACTTGTACAGAATGTGTGAAACATACAGTGAAATGCGGTGTTTGCGTTAACAACCAACACATCCAAGGAATGTGCTGGGGGCAGCCCGCAAGTGTTGCCACACATTCCAGTGTCAACGTAGCATGCCCGCGGTGTTCAGCAGAACAACAACAATTCCAATCCCTGTTACCATTTCGGTCTGTCGACCCATGTCCCCCTTTACTGCCAAGATGAGGCCACTCTCAGGTTGGACAGCAATGAGCCAATAACCATCGGATGATCAGAGGTGGTCAATTTCTGGGTGTCACTATCTCAGGGGACCTGTCCTGGACCCATCATATAAATATAAATATAATATAACTGCGCCTCTACTTCCTCAGGAATCTGCAGAGGTTCAGCCTGTCTTCAAAAACCTTGGCAAACTTCTATAGAGGTGTGGTGGAAAGTGTGCTGATTGGCTGCATTATGACCTGGTATGGGAACACCAACTTGCCCATCACATCTTTGAAATTACCTCCTCTCACTTTAAATGCATACCCTCTAGCATTTCTCTCCCTCAACATTTCCTTGACCACATAAAACAATAAGACCATAAGACATAGGAGAAAAACTAGGCCATTCAGCCCATCAAGTGTGCTCTGCCATTCCATCATGGCTGATTTACTATTCCAATCAATTCCATTCTCCTGACTTCTCCCCTTAAACTATGACGCCCTAACTATCAAAAACTATCAACCTCTGGTTTAAATATACTCAGTGACTTGGTTTCCACAGTCGTCCATTGCAATGAATTTCACAGATATTTTCAAAAGGCGATGCCTTGAAAAGGAGGGCATCCATAATTATGCACCTTTACTACCCAGGAGATGCCCTCTTCCTATTGCTACCATTAAGGAGGAGGTGCAGGAGCCTGAAGACCCACACTCAACATTTTCAGGAACCGTTTCTTCCCCTCCTCCATCAGATTTCTGAATGGACAATGAACCCATGAACACTACCTCACTATTTTTCCCTCTCTTTTTGCACTACTTATTTAATTTACATATACTTTTTATTGTAAATTATCGCTTTCATTACTATGCATTGCAATGTACTGCTGCCATATAGCAACAAATTTCACTACATTTGGCAGTGATATTAAACCTGATTCTGCTTCAGATTCACCACCCTTTGGCTGAAGAAATTCCTCCTCATTTCTTAAATGGACGTCCCTCTTTTCTGAGGCTGTGCCCTCTGGAAATACACTCCCCCACTATAGGAAACATCCTCTCCACATCCACTCTATCTAGGCCTTTCAACATTTGATAGGTTTCAATAGGATCCCCACCTCATTCTTCTGAATTCCAGTGATTACAGGCCCAGAGTCATCGAACGTTTCTCATACATTAACCCTTTCATTCCAAGAATCATTCTCGTGAACCTCCTCTGGACCCCGTCCAATGTCAGCAAATATTTCTTAGATAAGGGCTCGAAAATTGCTCACAATACTCGAAATGTAGTTTGACCAATGCCTATAAAGCCTCAGCATTTCATCTTTGCTCTTATGTTCTTGTCTTCTTGAAATGAATGCTAGCATTGCATTTGCCTTCCTCACCACTGACCCAACCTGCAAGTTAACCTTTAGTGAATCCTGCACAAGGACTCCCAAACACGAGGAAATCTGCAGATGCAGGAAGTTCAAGCAACACACACAAAATGCTGATGGAACGCAGCAGGCCAGGCAGCATCTATAGGGAGAAGCACTGTCGACGTTTCGGGCCGAGACCCTTTGTCAAGACTAACTGACTATCTTTCCTTTCAGTTAGTCCTGACGAAGGGTCTCAGCCCGAAACGTCGACAGTGCTTCTCCTTATAGATGCTGCCTGGCCTGCTGCGTTCCACCAGCATTTTGTGTGTGTTGCAAGGAATCCCAAATCCCTTTGCACCTCTGATATTTGGAATTTCTCCACATTCAGAAAATAGTCTACATCTTTATTCCTTCTTCCAAAATGCATGACCATGTACTGTAATTCCCTACACTATAATCCATCTGCCATTTCTTTGCCCATTCACCTCATCTTGGTCCTTCTGCAGACTCCCTGTTTCCTCGGTTCTATCTGCCCCTCCACTAATCTATGTACCATCAACAAACTTGGCCACAAAACCATCAATTCTGTCATCCAAATTATTAACATAAAAAATAAGAAGAAGTGGTCCTACACAGACCCCTGTGGAACTCGTCTAGTCACTGGCAGCCTACCAGAAAAGGCTCCCTTTATACTCACTCTTTGCCTCCTGCCAGTCAGCCAATCTATCCATGTCAGTATCTTGCCTGTAATACCATTGGCCCTTAACTTGTTATGCAGCCTCATGTGTGAAACCTTGTCAACTTTCACAACATCGACTGATTCTCCTTTGACTATCCTGCCTGTATCCCCTCAATGAATTCCAACATATTTGTCAGGCAAAGTTTCCCCTTAGGAAAACCATCTGCCTTTAAGTAATCCAAAACCTCTTCCTTAATAATGGACTCCAGCATCTTTCCAACCACTGAAGTCTGGCTAAATGGTCTATAATCTCCTTTCTTCTGCCTCCCTTCCTTCTTGAAGAATGGAGTAACATTTGCAATTTTCCAGTCCTCCAGAACCAATCCAAAATCTAATGATTCTTGAACGATCACTATTAATGTCTCCCAATCTCTTCAGCTACCTCTTTCAGAACCCTGAGGTGTACACCATCTGGTCCAGATGGCTTATCTATCTTCAGACCTTTCAGCTTCCCAAGCACCTTGTCCTTAGTAAAAGCATCTACAGTCACTTGTGCCCCCTGACACTCTTGGATTTCTTGACGGGTGCAATGTACTTATTTAGTTCATCTGCCATTTCTTTGTCCCCTGTTACTATCTTTTCCACGTCACTTTCTGGCAGTCCGATATCCACTCTTCCCTCTCTTTTACTCTTCATATATCTGAAAGAAAAAAACTTTTTGTATCCTCTTTTATATTATTGGCTAGCTTACTTTCAAAACAAGCCATAAGGAAAGAGCCATTTTCTCTCCTTACGGCTTTTTAGTTGTTTTCTGTTGGTTTTTAAAAGCTTCCTAATCCTCTACCTTCCCAACATTTTGCTATACTATATGGCCCCTCTTTTTAAAAATTTTATACTGTATTTGACTTCCCTTGTCCGCCATGATTGCCTCATCTGCTCTTTAGAATACTTCTTCTTTGGGATATATCTATCTTGCACCATCCTAATTGGTACCAGAAAATCCAGCCATTGCTGTTTTGATGTCAACCCTGCTAGTGTCTCATTCAGTGAACTTTTGACAGCTCCTCTCTCATGCCTCCATAATTCATTTTACTCCATGGTAATACTAATTCATCTGATGTTAGCTTCTTCCTCTGAATGTACAGGATTAATTCTATCATAAAAATAATCACTGTCTCCTTTAGGATTCCTTTAGCTTAAGCTGTCTAATCAAATTTGGTTTATTACACAACATCCAATGCAGAATTGCCTTTTCCCTCATGGGCTTCCCACAAGCTGCTTTAAAAAACCATCTCAAAGGCATTCTAAAAATTCCTTCTCTTGGGATCAAGCACCAACCTCATTTTCACAATCAACCTCCATATTGAAATCCCCATGACTATCATAACATTGCCCTTTTCACATGCCTTTTCTGTCTCCCATTGTAATTTGTACCCCACATCCTGGCTACTATTCAGAGGCCATTTATATAACTCCCATCAGATCACCTATCCTTACAGATCCTTATTTCTATCCAAAAGGATTCTACACCTTTCACTCCTTTCTAAGCATCTCATGTGTTCAATATTTATTGCTTATCTATCTACCAATTTATTTATTTATTTATTTATTATAATTTACTTTTTGTGTTTGTACACTGGCTGTTTGTCTGGTCTTTCACTGATTTTATTGTGTTTCTTGTATTTACTGTGAATGCCCAAAAGAAAAAGAATCTCAGTGTTGTATATGGTGAATATTTATTTATTTAGAGACACAGGATGGCCCAATGAGCCACAACACCCAGCAACTCACCAGTGGAAACACGAGGAAATCTGCAGATGCTGGAAATTTAAGCAACACGCACAAAATGCTGGTGGAACACAGCAGGCCAGGCAGCATCTATAAGGAGAAGCACTGTCGACGTTTCGGGCCGAGACTCTTTGTCAGGACTAACTCACCAGTGTAACACTGGTCTAATCACAAGGCAATTTGCAATGACTAATTAACCTACTAATCAGTACATTTTTGGATTGAGGGATGAAACCATAGCACCCGAAGAAAATCCACATGGTCACAGGGAGAACGTGCCATCTCTTTACAGAGGACGCTGGAATTGACCTCTGAACTCCAATAGTGATGCGCTAATTACTACACTACCGTTAATCTCCCCACTTTAATCTTCTTTCAGCCATGACTCAGCAATGCCCACAGTGTTATACCTCCCAACCTCTATCTAAGCTACAAGATCATTCTCCTTATTCCATATACTATGTGCATTAAAATATAACATCTTCAGTCTTGTTTTCATCACCTTTTCAATTTTGCCCCAATATGGGCTGCAGTTTTGTCCTATCACCTACCTGTATTGGCTCTCTTCCTGTATTCCCTCTACACATCAGACCTTAGATACCACACAGAGTCATGTCATCTGCAGAAATTCCCTGATGACTCTGCAATAGTTGGGTGTATAAGTGGAGGATGGAACGATGAATACAGGGCCCTGGTGGAGGACTTTGTCCAATGGTGCAAGCTGAATCATCTGCAGCTCAACATCAGAAAGACAAAGGAGATGGTGATGGGCTTTAGGAAGACTAAGCTCCCTGTTACTATTGATGGTGAGGTCTTGGATGAGCTGAGGAACTACAAGTACCTGGGGGTGCACCTGGATGACAGACTTGAGTGGAGCACCAACACACAGAGGCTGTGTACAAGAAGGGCCACAGTCGCCTCTACTTCCTGAGGAGACTGAGGTCCTATGGCATGTGCAAACCTCTCCTTCAGATGTTCTACCCGTCTGTTGTCACCAGTACAATCTTCTATGCGGTGGTGAGCTGGGGCAATGGCATCAACACGGGTGATGCCAACAGGCTCAATAAACTGATTAGAAAGTCTGGCTCTGTTATAGGAGTCAAACTGGACACACTGGAAGCTGTAGTAGAAAAAAGGACCCTACGGAAAATCCTGGCAATTCTGGACAATGTTTCTCACCCTCTGCGTGCCACCTTGGCTGAACAGAGAAGCACTTTTGGTAATAGACTGAGACAACTGTGCTGCTCCAAAGAGCGCGATATGAGGTCATTCTTACCCTCAGCCATCGGACTCGATAATGAGTCAACCTATAGCCAGGGAATTGATGACCCCCTCCCCCTCCTGTTAGACTGTTTGAGGTAATTTATTTTTTATTCTTTGTTGCTTCTCTTCTGATATTTGATTACTTGCATATTTGTGTACTTGTAATGCTACTGTGACACTATAATTTCCTTTGAGATCAATGAAGTATCTATCTATCGTTGTCTTTCCTGACAGACAGTCTCACTAAAGACTGCCCCATCCTTAGCCCTATCACTCAGTTTTCCATCCCCCTGTCAAATTAGTTTAAACTCTCCCCAACAGCTCTAGCAAACCTCCCTGCAAGGATATTGGTGCCACTCAACTTCAGGAGCAACTTGTCCATTTTGTAGAGGTCATACCTTCCTCAGCTGAGATCTCAATGATTGAGAGATCTGAAATCCTGCCCCATGCACCAGTTCCTCAGTCATGTAGTCATCTGCCAAGCTATCTTCACAGGTACATGGCTCATGCAGCAATCCAGAGATTACTATCCCTGAAGTCCTACTTTTCAGCTTTCTACATGACTCCTATATTCACTCTTTGGGACCTCATCCTTTTCCCCATTACATCATTGGTAGCAATATGTACCACAGCTTACGACTATTCATCCTCCTCCTTTAGAAGGCTGTCCATGGGTTCAGAGACATCCCTGACCCTGGCACCTGGGAAGCAACATACCATTGGGGTAAAACACAAAAATACAACTGCAGATGCTGTGGATCAAAGAATACGTACACAACGCTGGAAGAACTCAGCAGGCCAGGCAGCATCCGAGAGAAAAGAGTAGCCTACGTTTCGGGCCGAGACCCTTCATCAGGAATGGGGGGGGGGGGGGAGAGAGGGCCAAAGCCCAGTAATAGAGATAGGGGAGGGGGTAGGGCCTAGAGGCGCCCGGTGGAAAACCAATCAGAGGAAAGATAAAGGGGAGAGGGGAGGGGATAAGCATGAAAGAACTGTAGAGATAAAGAAGCGGAAAGTTGAAAGGGGAGAGAGACAGAGAGGGACACATTGGCTACTCTTTTCTCATGGATGCTACCATTGGGGTGTCTCTTTCATGGCGCAGAATCTCCTGTCTGCTCTTCTCTTATCACTACTGCACTCTTCTCCTCCCCTCTTCCTTTCTGAGCCAGACTCAGTGCCAGAGACCTGTGGCTTCCCCCTAGCAGGTCATCCCCTCCAACAGTATCCAAAGGGGTATACTTATTACTGAGGGGAATGGTCACAGGGGTGCTCTGCACTGGCTGCCTATTCCCTTTCCCTCCCCTGACGGTCACCCAGCTACCTGCCTCCTGCAACATCAGGGTTACTACCCCCCCCCCCTTAGTTCCGATCCTCATTCTCCCGTATGAGCCAAAGGTCACCCAGCTGCAGCTCCAGTTCCTTAACACAGTCTCTGAGAAGTTGAAACTCAATGCGCTTTGTGCAGATGTGGTTATCAGGGAGACTGAAGGACTCTTAGAGTTCCCACATCCGACGCAAAGAAAATTCCACTCATCCGGGATCCATTTTCAATGTACTAATAGACAAAGAAAGAGAAAAAAAAACTCGCTAGAAGCTAACTTCGAGTCTAAGCCTGTTCTCGCTGAAGCCTGCCGAGCCAAAGCCTCCTACTCTAATCCTGGCCCTCTCACACAATAATCGCTCCCACAACGGCCACTCTGCCTACACTTTGCTTGTTTTTATTGGCCCTTGCTAAAACCCACCATTTCCCGCCCCGCAGACTAATCCCAACAGGCCCTGCTCGCTTTTAAAAATTGGCGCGTAAATTCCCCAAGGAACTGTCTCCCGCTCTCCCTACGACCTTCTGCTCCGTAGACAAGTTCCGACAGGCCCCGCTCACCTTTGAAAACTGGTGCATAAACTCCACAAGGAACTGTCTCTACGAATTTCTGCTCCTCGGACAAGTCCCAACAGGCCCTACTGGCTTTTGAAAACTCGGAAGTTAACAGGAGCATGTGAACCACCTGAAATGAATTACCCACTCTTTTGTTTACTTGTCATTGTGCTGTTTATTCGCCACTATAACCCAGAATATGTGGTAGCCAAATGTTTACGGAAAGGTGTCACCGACAGCAATGTGATAATAGTGATAATGGTTCCCTGATATTGTGTGAATGATGAATATTATCCCAGGACACAAGGGAGCACTCAGCTGTTGCTCAAGAGTATGCTGAAGAATCTTTCTCAGATGGAACATCACTTAGCGTTTCACCAAAACACCACTGGGGCTGAAGGACCTGTTTCTCTGCTGTGCTGTATGACAAATGTTAGAGTCGTATTGTACATGCATATTTGATAACAAAATGAACCTTTGAACTTTTAGTTTTATGAACTTATGAATCTATGTGCTGGTAAATAGGATTAGTATAGATGGGTGCGGAGTGGAGATATGTCACTACCAAAGGAGGTACAAGACACTTCTTCCCTCCACTAGCCTGCAGGTCACCCTTGGGTAGCACCTGTGTCGACCCCCAATCAGGGTCATGTGAAGCCTTGAGAGCAGATGGTGGGTGGTCATATGAGTAGATGGTGCATATCATGTCCTGATTATGCGACCACTGACACCAGGCAGACAACTTCTGAGGGTGATTGAGAATGGCTAGGGTCACCCATCTTGTAAAGACACTGCCCAGAAGATTGCCCAGGGTACAATAGAAAACCAGTTCTGTGGAAAAATTTGCCAAGAACAATTATGGTCATGGAAAGCCCATGATCACCTATGTCATACAACACAACATATAATGAACGTTAGATAGGTACTTGATGTTCAGTATGGACACAATGGACCGAAGGGCCTGGTCCTGCACTTTAAGACTTGACTCTATGACGCTGACACCACTTTAAAGGTTTTATTGGTTATACTTGTCAATCATCGTACATATTTAAATCCAGAAATGGAAGCTTTTCATTTATATAGCAATGCTAACAACCTTCAGAAATCTGCTTTCCACTCAATTAAATTCTATTGTAGCAATTCGGGAATTGCGACAGCCAATTTGCACAGAAAATTGCAGCTTGATAGGGGTGTACAAGATGAGAAGAGGCATAGATTGAATGAGTAGCCAGAGACTTTTTCCCAGGATGGAAGTACCTAATATGAGGAGGCATAATTTTAAGGTGATTGGAGGAAAGCATAAGGGACACCAGAGGTGAGTTTTTTACACAGTGAGTGACAAGTGCGTGGAATGCTCTGTCAGGGGTGGTGGCAGAGGTACAAGAGACATTCTTATATAGGCACATGGATGAAAGAAAATGGAGGGCTATGTAGGAGGGAAGGGTTAGACCGATCTCATTGAAAGTTAAAATCTTAGCACAACAATTTGGAATGACAAGCCTCTACAATGATGTACATCCTATGTTATATGTTTTTTTTTAAAACAGGATTTTCTTAAACTTAAATTAGAAGTTTTTTTCTGTTTCTTAGTTTTATAGGTTTTCCTGTCATGGGATGGCTGTGTAAATACGCTGTACTGTATCTGCTCTATGATATGCTGTGCTGCTTTGTAAAATAAGAATAAATAATAATAAAAATTTGAATTACGAAAAAAAAACAGGATTTTCTTCAAAGTAGAGTCATGAGGTCTTTAGAAACTCAAATTCCTGGAGGAACTGAAATGGTCAGGCAGCTTCTATGGAGGGAATAAGCAGCTGACGTGTTGGTCTGAGACCCTTCATCAGGACTGGAGTGGAAGGGGAACAGAGAATAAGAGAATGGGGAAGGTGGAGGAGCACAATCCCGAAGGAGAGCAGAATCCCTCTCCATAGATGCTGCCTGTCCTGCTGAGTTTCTCCAGCATCTTGCATGTGTTATCTATTGGAGGGAAATACAGCAGATAGTCTATTTTTTTGGGATGAGGGCCACCAACAAGAATGAAAAGAAATAGGCAGGATAAAAAGGTGCTGAGAAGGGTTGGAGCAAGAGCTGGCACGTGATAGGTGGATCCAGATGAGAGAGTAGGGATAGGCAAATGAAGGAGGGAGGAAGATTGAGAATAATGTAAAAAGCTGGGAGGTGATAGGTGGAAGTGACAAAGAGCTGAAGAGGATGGAATCTGATAGGAGAGAACAGTAGACCATGGAATAAAGGGAAGAAGGTGGAGTGGGCAATTGGTAGGTGGGGGGGGGGTGGAAGGAATGTGAGGGTGATAGACAAATGGGGAGTATCGGGGAGGCGTGGAGATGGAATGAAATAGTAAAGGCCCATTTCTAGACAGTAATTTTATAATTTAATTTTAAAATGGTGGAAATATTTTCATTTTTGCCTGACACTTTGGGTGGGGGAAGATTCAAGTTTATTTATCACATGTACATCAAAACATTCAGTGAAATGTGTCATTTGTGTTTACAACCAACACACCCAAGGGGCGCCACACATTCCGACACCAACAGAGCATGCCCATCGTGCTCGGCAGAACAACACAGAACACAACAAAGAACCAAAGAAGCCCCATTCCTCCCTTGCACCCATGCATGTATGCGGTACTTCAACCCCAGGACAGGCCTCCAGCGGACTCAGGCCTGCAGACACTTCGCTTCAAACTCACCAACAGACTGGCAGAGATGATCAGATTCACTTCAGCCAATGGGCCTCCACTTCTGGACTTCCAGTTCATCCCTGGCCCTTGATCCTTGGCATCGATTCCACCGAACATCAGGCCTCGAAATCCAGATTTGGTGAAAATTCAAATCCTGGTCTCATCGATTCATATATCCATGGGGGTGGTTGGGGGGGTTATCGGAACTCGTAGGGCTCTCGTCCGCTCTCTGCTCATTCAGCATCTGACATCCAGCCACGGATGTCCCTTGTCTGTGTCACTGGTCTTCGAATCCGGAGTGGAGACTTAGACTCCAGTCTGACCTCTAATTCTCCACATCCCTGCTTTCCTAAACCCTAATTCCCCTCTCTGTCCCTAAAACCATCCTTATGAACCTATAGAACTAAAAATTACTCACTGGAGTTTAGAAGAATGAGGAGGGATCTCACTGAAACCTATCAATGTTAAAATGCCTAGATCGAGTGGATGTGGAGAGAATGTTTCCTATAGTGGGAGAGTCTAGAACCAGAGGATAGCCTCAGAATAGAGGGACATCATTTAGGAAAGAGATGGGGAGGGATTTTGTTAGCCAGAGGGTGGTGTATCTGTGGAATTTATTGCTATGGACAACTGTGGTGGCCAAGTCATTGGGTATATTTAAAGTGGAAGTTGCTAGGTTCTTGATTAATAAAGGACATCAAAGGTTACAGTGAGAAGGCAGGAGAATGGAGTTGAAAGAGATAGTAAATCAGTCATGACAGAATTGTGGAGTAGACTCAATGGGCCAAATGGCCTAATTCAGCTCCTGTGTTTTATGGTTTTAAAGCAACTAAGTCTGAGCTGCGAATCAATGGAGGTTGCAGCTCAGCACCATCTTGGAACTGTATGTCTGGAATTCATTGCCTGAAAGGAGTGGTGGACATAGAAAGTAGGTGGGTGAGCTGTTACATGCAAGGCCACAGACTGAGAGCTGCGTTAACTATCACTGGCGTCGATAACGTAGGCCGAGCATTTCAGCCAGCCGAGACTCTGTGAAGGTAACCTGAATTAGCCAGACATATCGAATAACTCACAACGACACGACTGTGAATGAGTTTAGGGGAGATATGTAAATCTAAAGCACTGTAGGATTCAGAATACAACCAGAGGCTCAAATTCTGAAGCTTGCTTTGATGCGGAATAAATTTCAAAGATAAGTAATGTACCTGCATCATCAAAAACAGCAATTAAATCCTTCTATTTCATAAACATTCTTTGTGTGCCCTGGTACTATTACAGAAGCCAGATTCCTTGGATCATGAGCTTAAACCGTTTAATGAAAGGCAAAGAGAGTGGCATTACAAACTCAACAGTTAAGTGCTTGCTTTTTATTAACATTCCCAGAACTCGTCTTTGTAGCTATTGTGCCAAAGAGCAAAGAGGAGGGAAAAGGCTGGGTAGATAGTCGTAAGTCTGTGACGGCCAAGAAGCTGCAGAGAGGTCTGGACACAGGTCAGCACATCACTGATGTGTCAGCATCCAGGACGTGCCCTCTTCTCATTAGGAGATACAGGCGCCTGAAGAACAACTCTCCCTCTTTTAGGAACAGCTTCTTCCTGTCCAGCATTGATTTACGAACAGTCCTTGAACCCTCGAATGCTGCCTCGCTCTTCGGCTCTTTTTGCACAACTTATTTATTTTTTTATATTTCTTATTGTAACTTGTAGTAATGTTTTGTGTCTTGCACTGTACTGCTGCCACAAAATAAATTTCACAACTCCTGTCAGTGATAATAAACAATTCTAATTCTGATTCTGATTTTGAAACCAGCCTCCCTCCATGGATTCTGTCTACTTTCCTTGCTGCTTCTGTAAAGCAGACAGCATAATTAAAGACCCCACCATCCCAAACATTCTCTCTTCTCTACCCCTCCCATCAAGGTCAAAAGGCAAATACCACCAGCCCTCAAGGACTGCTTCAGACTCTTGAACAGACCTCTTGTACAATAAGATGAGATAGATAGATAGATAGATAGATAGATAGATACTTTATTCATCCCCATGGGGAAATTCAACCTTTTTTCCAATGTCCCATACACTTGTTGTAGCAAAAACTAATTACATACAATACTTAACTCAGTAAAAATATGATATGCATCTAAATCACTAACTCAAAAAGCATTAATAATAGCTTTAAAAAAAAGTTCTTAAGTCCTGGTGGTTGAATTGTAAAGCCTAATGGCATTGGGGAGTATTGACCTCTTCATCCTGTCTGAGGAGCATTGCATTGACAGTAACCTGTCGCTGAAACTGCTTCTCTGTCTCTGGATGGTGCTATGTAGAGGATGTTCAGGGTTTTCCATAATTGACCGTAGCCTACTCAGCGCCCTACGTTCAGCTACCGATGTTAAACTCTCCAGTACTTTGCCCACGACAGAGCCCGCCTTCCTTATCAGCTTATTAAGACGTGAGGCATCCCTCTTCTTAATGCTTCCTCCCCAACACGCCACCACAAAGAAGAGGGCGCTCTCCACAACTGACCTATAGAACATCTTCAGCATCTCACTACAGACATTGAATGACGCCAACCTTCTAAGGAAGTACAGTTGACTCTGTGCCTTCCTGCACAATGCATCTGTGTTGGCAGTCCAGTCTAGCTTCTCGTCTAACTGTACTCCCAGATACTTGTAGGTCTTAACCTGCTCCACACATTCTCCATTAATGATCACTGGCTCCATATGAGGCCTAGATCTCCTAAAGTCCACCACCATCTCCTTGGTCTTGGTGATATTGAGACGCAGGTAGTTTGAGTTGCACCATATCACAAAGTCCTGTATCAGTTTCCTATACTCCTCCTCCTGTCCATTCCTGACACACCCCACTATGGCCGTGTCATCAGCGAACTTCTGCACATGGCAGGACTCCGAGTTATATTGGAAGTCTGATGTGTACAGGGTGAACAGGACCGGAGAGAGTACGGTTCCCTGCGGCGCTCCTGTGCTGCTGACCACCGTGTCAGACCTACAGCCTCCCAACCGCACATACTGAGGTCTATCTGTCAAGTAGTCCACTATCCAATCCACCATGTGAGAGTCTACTCCCATCTCCGTTAGTTTGTGCCTTAAGATCTTGGGCTGGATGGTGTTAAAGGCACTAGAGAAGACAAGGAATGTAATCCTCACAGCACAACTGACTTCATCTAGGTGAGAGAGTGATTTGTGCAAGAGATGGACTCTTGGCCTCACTATCTACCTTGTTACTCCTCAGCCATCGGGCTCCTGTACCAAGCAACACACACAAAATGCTGGAGGAACTCAGCAGGCCAGGCAGCATCTCTGGAAAAGAGTACAGTCAACGTTTTGGGCCGAAACCCTTCAGCAGCCCTGATGAATGGTCTTGGCCCGAAGTGTCGACTATTTACTCTTTTCCACAGATGCTGTCTGACCTGCTGAATTCCTTCAGCATTTTGTGTGTGTTGTTTTGGATTTCCAGCATCTGCAGTCTTTCTCTCATTTGTAATTAGGATCCTGAACCAGAGTGAACAACTCAAACACTGAACTGATTCCACAGTCTACGGACTCATGTTCTCAATATTTATTGTTCATTTATTATTATTTCTTATTTTTTTCTTTTTTGTATTTGCACAATTTATTGTCATTTAAACATTGGTGATTTGTCCATCTTTATTCTGTGCAGTTTTTCTTCGATCCTGTTGTGTTGCTTTGTATCTACTGTGAATGCCTGCAAGAAAATGAATCTCAGGGTAGTATATGGTGACATATATGTTCTTTGATAATGACTTTGATTTGAATTTGAATTTGTTATGATCTTGCACTTTGTTATTTAGCTGCACTGCACTTTATCTGTAGATTGTCCACTTTATTCTGAATTGTTATTATTTCGTCTTGTTCTACCTCAATGCACTGTGTAATGATTTGATGTGTAATGAATAACCTTTTCACTTCACCATGGTACGTGTGACAACAATAAACCAATTCCAATTCTAGTTCAATTATCATTGAGTATAAAAGATGGGAGATGATGGTTGTACAGGACACTGGTGAGGCTGCACTTGGAGTATTGGGTTCAGTTTTGGTCCCTGCTGTATGAAAGATGTTATTAAACTAGAAATAATGCAGAAAAGATCACCAGGACTCAATGGACTGACTTATAGGGAGAAGTTGTGCAGGCTAAGACTTTATTCCTTCAGATGTAGGATACCGCGAAGTGATCTACGCTATCGGGGTCAAAGTAGCGTAATGGTTAATACAATGCTATTTCAACTCGGACTGTCGGAGTTTGGTGTTCAATTCTGACGTCATCTGTGAGGAGTCTGTATGCCCGCTTCATGGAATGTGTGGATTTTCTCTGGATGACACACACAAAATACTGGAGGAACTCAACAGGTCAGGCAACATCCATGGAAAAAAGTACAGTTAACATTTCAGCAACCATAGATGCTGCCTGACCTACTGAGTTCCTCCAGCATTTTGTGTGTGTTGCTTGGATTTCCAGCATCTACAGATTTTACTTTGTGATTTTCTCCGGGTGCTCTGGTTTCCTCCCACAGTCCAAAGATGCACTGGTTAGTAGATTAATTGGTCATTGTAAGTTGTCCCATGATTAGGCTAGGGTTAAATTGGAGGTTAGTGGGCAGTGCAGCTCGAGGGGCCGGAAAGGGCTATTGTGAGTTGTATCCCAATAAATAAATAAATTATAGAGTTGCATAAAATCATGAGGGACATAGATAGGATGAGTACACTCAATCTTTTCCCCTGAGTTGAGGAATCAAGTACCAGAGGGCACAAGTTTAAGGTGAGAGGGGTAAGATTTAAGAGGAACTTGAGGGGCAACTTTTTTTTACCAAAGTGTGCTATCTATGTGAAATGACCTGCCAGAGGAGGCAGTTGAGGCAGGTACAAGAACAACTTTTAAAAGACAGTTGGTCAGCTGTATGATGAACGTAAGAGATTCTGCAGATGCTGGAAATCCAGAGTAACATGCACAAGATGCTGGAGGAACTCAGCAGGTCAGGCAGCATCTATGGAGGGGAATGAACAGTTGATGTTTCAAGCCGAGACCCTTCAGATGGTGCAATGGGTGGAAACCCAGTCACGGACAAAAAGTACAAATTGGTGTGTGCTTTGTGCCCTCGTCCTCTCTCCCAAGATCCAGTTGCAGTTGGAAAGATGCCGGTGAGGTTGCTACAGGAATGATGCCACTCTGGAAAGAGTGCAAAAGAGATTTATAAGGATGTGGCGGGGACAAGGGACTGAGTTATGGAGGGAGGTTGAGCAGGATGGGAGTGTTTTCTTCAGGGTGAATGTGACAGAGGTGAATTTATCAGGCTGTGTTTAGGGGCTTAGATAGAGTGAATCCACAGTTTATTTTTTCCCCTAGAATTGGGAAAGAGAAATTAAAGTGCAAGGGAAGAGAATAAACAGGAACACAAGGGGCAGAGGGTGGTTAATGAGTTCCCAAAGGCCATGGAGCCCTTTGGCAGTCCAATGAAGCCTATGGACCACCTTCTCAGAATTATATGCTTAAATATATAAAATAAAATACATAGGATTACAAAAGCAATCAATTACATTAAAATAAAGTTATCAAAATATTTTTAAAGCAGTGAATTGAAAGAAAGCTAGATTTTAGTCAGTGAAAATAAAGGCATTTTTCCATCCAAGTTCATGGAACCCCTGAAGTCTATCCATAGAGCCCTTGGGAATCTGTGGACCCCAGTTTAGGAACCCCTGTTTTAACCTACTCTAAGACCAATCTAATCCTTCCCTCTTACATACCCTCCATTTTTCTATAATGTGCTATAATTTTTCTAAGTGTTTCTTAAATATCCCTACTGTATCTGCCTCTAATGTAGCGCATTCCTGCACCCACCACTCTCTGTATAAAGAACTTACCTCTGACATCCCACCTATAAATATCCCTACTGTATCTGCCTCTAATGTAGCTACCCTTCCAGCATGTTCCTGCACCCACCACTCTCTATATAAAGAACTTACCTCTGACATCCCACCTATATTGTCCTCCAATCACCTTGAAAATTATGACTCCCTGTATGAGCTATTTCCACCCTGGGAAAAGTTCCTGGCTGTCCACTCGATCTATGCATCCTATTCCTCTGTCAATTCACCTCTTATCCTCATTAGCTCCAAAAAAAAAAGCCCTAGATGACTCAACATATCTCCACAGGACAAGCCCAGGCAGCACCCTGGTAAATCTCCGCACCGCCTCTCCACGTCTTTCCTTATAATGAGGGGACAAGAGCCCCAGCAGATTGTTATTGCTCCGGATTCCAGAGTCCGTCGTCTCCCCGAATCCGCTGTGTGGGATCTTGCTGTGCCGCCTTTCCTGCTACTTTACCACAGCGTCTGAACTCCATCCGTTCTAAGATGGGCTGAGATGTCCTGAGAGGCGCTATCCATATCTCGGAGTCTCGTTTACCAGCGTTGCAGTTATAAGCGTTTCTACCATGCGGGTTATTTTAAAGGGGGAGGGCGGGTGGTGAAGGGGGGTAAGTTAGAGAGAAGGATGAGAGTGACCGGTACATATCCAAGGCAGAAATTCATGCTCACGTCGGTTAAAGGGGTGGGGGCTGACAAAAGGAGTTACAAACGAGGAGAATGGACATCGCAGGAGAGAGAGAAAGGGAGGGAGTGAGAGAGGGGGGAGAAAAAGAGAGAGGGAGGGAGAAAGAAAGAGGGGGAGAAAGAGAGAGGGGGCAGACAGTGAGGGAGAAAAATAGAGAGAAGGGAAAAAATAGAGATGAGAGAGAGGGAGTAAGGGGGCGAGAGGGTGAGCGAGAGAGAGAGAGAGTAAGGGAGAGGGGGAGATAGAATGAGGGGGAAATGGAGAAAGAAAGAAAAAACGAGAACAAGGGGAAAAGAGAGAAAAAGCACGGAAGAGAGCGAGAGAGAGATGGAATTAGATGAGGGGTGATTTATGTGGCCGAAATTCCGAGTTTTCAAGAGGAAATATTCTAACAGGCAAATTCCACATTCATAAAGATAATTCTTGCATGAATCCCAACCCTGACCGAGGACCTGAAGCAGTTTGTTTCTCAACTGTGATGTCCTTCCAAAAGGTGGTATCTTTAAAAAAAATGTATTTAATTCACTAAAGTAACTGCGGTGAGTTTGCGGATCCTGGAGAGTTAGCGGCTGGATTCGGGCTAGCGCTCAGTCCCGAGCCGCCACCCGCCCGTGCGACAAACTAACTCCACCCAGAATTTGTGTTTAATTTAAAAAAAGCAGGGAAACGAACAGGGCTGGCGCTTTTTTAAACGCTAAAGCGCTTTGTTATGCTAATATCGCCTGACATCATCCACTTCAAAGGAATTTGTGTAGTCGATATAACCGGGATCTGGCAGTAGAGAGAGAGAGGGGGAGAGAGAGGTTCTAAGTGGAATGGTATTCAGTATAAGTCACAGCGCAGAGAGAGAGAGGAGAACGCGGCTGTGGATTTCAACAATAATCCTCAATTGATGGACTAATTTGGGTTAGAACTGAGTCTTTGCGCCTTTCCGAACTTTTGCGAGACACGCTCCCTGGAACTAACAGGTAAGGAGAAAAAAAGTTAGAAGGAATTTGCAAAGATTTTATTTTCCGTCCGGCTGCTGAGATCGCTACATGTCTTTTATTGCGCCTGTATCGATCACTCGCCGCTTTCTTTGAGAAGGACAATCGATTACAGTTCCGGTGCGCTTGTCTGCGAGTTTGACTGTAATTGACCAGTGACCTGGCTGTACTAACCGAGAATGGGCAGGGGGTTGGGTGAAGGCTTGACGAGAGAGTGGAGTCTCTTAGAAACCAAGACTCTCACAAATCCGGTCTTCCGAAACCGGAGTGTCCCGATTTCCGACTCGGTTAGGCTTAAAACGGTACATTGAGATCTTGAAGTTGCGGGGAAGTCAGCCTTGCCTGAGTTGGTGTGCGGACACAGGGAGAACCCTCTCAGTGTGTTCCCGGTACCCTGATGTCCAACGGCGCTGAGCCGTAGCTATGTTTCTTTAAAAAAGGGACAACTATTCTTCAGGTACTCAAAACACAAGAGATTCCGCAGATCATAAACACGAGATTTCTGCCGATGCAGGAGATCTAGCGTAAAACGCGCAAATGCTGGAGGAACTCGGATGACTCTTTGTAGATGCTGCCTGATGTGCCGAGTCCTTCAGCATTTTGTGTGTGTGTGTTGGTCAAATACTTTCCCGTTCATTTTGCAGTTGAGATTTTAATCTACTGATCTATTACGTACGTGAACTGAAAGCCCTCCACGAGAAACGCGGCAGGCGGAGGGACAATATGTATCGAGCAACACTCACAAAATGCTGGAGGAACTCTGCAAGTCAGGCAGCATCTTTGGAAGGGAATAATCAGCCGACGTTTCGGGCCGAGACCCTGGAAAGTAACGGGGTAGAAGGATGCGGATGGATGCTGCCCGATTTGCCGAGTTCCTCCAGCATTTTGTGTGTGTTGCTCCAGATTTCCAGCATCTGCAGAATCTCCTGTGTTTACGATCATATGACCGGGATGGTGAAATCGTTTTGTTTGGTAACTGCACGGAGAGCGATATTCGAGCACGTTGAACTATCGGAATCTCTCAGACTACTAACTCTTAAATTGCTTGCTGGGAGAGTTAGCGATGGTTTTGAAGACTTTGTGGCAGGGACGGTGAGCGATTGCAGATGACGGGAAGTATTCCATTTGCCCCGACGAGAACGACGCAGGGGATCCCGCTGAAATGTCAGAGCGGAATCGTCCCCTCGATTCGTTGTGGGCTGTGAGCGAGGGGAAAGGGGGTAGATTCCGCCCGGGAGGGATCTGTGCAACGCCGGGGAACGAGGGGGCTGGCCTCATTCCAGAAACAGGCTCCAGTTCCCCGATTTCTCCGCTCTCCAACACAAGCTGTGTTGTAACTGAATATTTCAAAAGTGCAGCACACTCAAAAATGCGAGGGTGACTCTGAATGTCAGGCAGCAACTATGAAGAGGAGCTTGTGGCCGAGACCTTCATCAGGGCTTGTGCAGATGCTGGGAATCTGAAATAAAACCGGAAAGTGTTGGTCAGGAGGTATTTCGCCACAGAAGCCGCCTCACCTGCTGAGAGTTCCGGTATATTTTTCTGCTGGTATTATCGGCATTTTAACGCGTTCGCGTCCTTTAAGCGTCCTGTGCCGCACTGAGGAAGGTGCCGCCCTCACAGGGTTTAATGATCTATCAATCTCTCTCTCTCTCTCTCTCTCTCTCTCTCTCTCTCTCTCTCTCTCTCTCTCTCTCTCTCTCCTCTGTCTGCCTCTCTCTCTCTCTCTCTTCCTCTCTTCTCTGTCTCTCTCTCTCTCTCTTCCTCTCTTCTCTCTCTGTCTCTCTCTTCCTCTCTGTCTCTCTCTCTCTCTTCCTCTCCTCTGTCTGCCTCTCTCTTCCTCTCTTCTCTGTCTGCCTGTCTCTCTCCCTCTCCTTTTCTCTCCCCCTCTCCCTGTCCCACCATCTCTCCATCTCTTACTCTCTCCCTTCCTGCCCCCTTATCTCCCTCTCTTCCTCTCGCTCTCTCCGGTGGGACCGTAAAGCTGGCCAAAGGCTCAATGGCTTCCTTGTTCGCCCGGGAATTGCGGAAGTCCCATGGGATTACTCTCAAGTGCAGGGTAATTCCCCCGGGTGACCCGGCAGGTACTTATCCTAACGGGAGACTTCAAAAGCGAAGTAAGAATCTGAAATAAAAGCAGAGAACGCAGGAACATCTCCGTTGAGCTCAAAGTCACAGAATGTTTTCTTGCGTGCATTTACAGGAGAATAAAGAAATACCAAATGGAATTTATGAATCTGAGGCAGCGCAGTCGTGTCGTGGATAACACGACCGTGTTACAGCGCCAGTGGCCCGGGTTCTGTCTGTAGGGAGTTCAAACGTTCTCCCCGTCACCACATGGGTTTCCTCCGGCAGCTCCGGTTTCCTCCCACATTTCAAAGACATACAGATTAGTAGGTTAATTACTCACATGGATGTAATTAGGTGGTGTGGGCTTGTTGGACGGATAGGCCTGGTACTGTGCTGTACCTATGAATTTTTTTTTAAAAAAACTACATTTAAATAAGGACTGACAAACAACCGATGTGCAAAACAAAAAGAATACTGAGAACATGAGTTGTACCGTGCTTGAAATTATTCTGTGGTTGTGGAATCAGGTCAGGGACGAGGAGAATGAAGTTACCCACTCTGGGTCAGGAGCCTGATGGTTGTAGGGTGAGAACTGCTCCTGAACCTGGTGGTGTGGGGCCACCAGGGAAGCTGCAGAGAGTACAGAAGAGAGATGTGAGGGCGTTGCTGGGACTGGAGGGAGGTTAAACAGGGTGGGACCATCTCAATGGGCATAGACAAGGTGAATGTGCACTGCCTTTTATCCAGAGCTGCAGAACTAAGAGCTATTTATTGGTTTTAATTTATTATTGTGATTTCTTTTGTGCTTCATCGGACACAGACTAGCAATTATTTCGTTCTTCTCTACGTTTATGTACTGGAAATGACATTAAACAGTCTTGAATCTGGAGGTCACAGGTTTAGGGTGAGAAGCTTCAAACTTCAAAATTTTGAAGTAAAGTTATGATCAAAGTACATATATGTCACCAGAGGGGTGAGTGAAGTTATCCCCTCTGGTTCAAGAGGCTGATGGCTGGGGGGAAGAATAACTGTTCCTGAACACGGTGGTGGGGGTTTGAGCCCAACCTAGAGGCTTATGAATTCCTTTGCCGATGGTGTGCCAATGTTGTGCATGTATGCACTGAGCACTGCACGACCAGACAGTATTATAGATGAGATATTAAGTCAAGGCCCTGTCTATACTCTTTATTATATGGTTTTGGTTCCTCTTGTCTCAATATTGTGCATATTTTAACTAGTAAGGACGATGAGGGTAATGGGGAGAGGGCAGGAGAATGGGAGAATGATGAACTGGTGGAACAGAATCGATGGGCTGAATATCCTAATTCAGCTCCTATGTCTTTTGCTTCTAACTCTGCTTCCATGCTGACCCTGTCCACCTCTGGATCAGAGCTGGAAAGGGTCAGCAACTGTAAATTATTTCAGAGGATCTGCTTTGGGCCCAGCACGTAAGTGCAATTATGAAGAAAGCACAGCAGTGCCTCTGCTTCCTTTGGAGTTTGCAAAGATGTGGCACAACATGTAAAACTTTGACAAATTTATACAGATGTGTAGTGCAGAGTGTATTGTCTGGCTGCACCATGGCCTGGTGTGGAAACACCAATGCCCCTGGACAGAAAGTTCTACAAAAAGTAGTGGATACAGCTCAGTACATCATGGGTAAAGCCCTCCCTGTTGTTGAGCACATCTACACAAAGCGTTGATGCAAGAAAGCAGCATTAGTCATCAGAGACCTTGACCACCTGGGACATGCTCTCTTCTCACTGCTGCCATCAGGATGAAAGAACAGGAGCCTCAGGACTCGCACCACCAGGTTCAGGAATAGTTATTACCCCTCAACAATCAGGCTCTTGAACCAAATGGGATAACTTCACTCAACTTCATTTGTCCCATCACTGAAATGTTCCCACAATCTATGGACTCGCTTTGAAGGACTCTTCATTTCATATTCTCAATATTTATTACTTATTTATTATTATTGTTTCTTCTTTTTGTATTTGCACAGTTTGTTGGCTTTTGCACACTGATTGAATGCCCTATTGGTGCGGTCTTCCATTGATTATATTTCCATTATAGATTTATAGAGAATGCCCATTGATTATTATTCTGTTATAGATTTATAGAGCATGCCCACAAGAAGAAGAATCTCAGGGTTGTATATGATACATTATTTGTACTTCGATAATAAATTTACTTTGAACTTTGAACCTATGGTTTACAGTCTAAGGTCATCATCTTCATTATGTGCTGTGTCATATGACATAGGCGATCATGGTCCTTTCATGACCATGATTGTTCTTGGCAATTTTTTCTACAGAAATGGTTTGCCATTGGCTTCTTCTGGGCAGTGTCTTTACAAGAAGGTTGACCCCAGCCATTATCAATACTCTTCAGAGATTGTCTGCCTGGCATCAGTGGTCACATAATCAGTACTTGTGATATGCACTGGCTGCTCATATGACCATCCATCACCTGCTTCATGTGACCGTGATTGGGGGCCAAGCAGGTGCTACACCTTGCCCAAGGGTGACTTGCAGGTTAGCAGAGGGAATTGGCGCCTCACAACTCCTTTGCTAGAGACATATCTCCACCCCTTCACTCATGAAGGAGGATGAGAGGTGACAACAGAGGTGTATAAGAGACATGGATAGAGTGGGTACCCAAAGACTTTCTTCCAAGGTGGAAATGGCTAATACCAGGGGGCATAATTTTAAGATATTTGGAGGGAAGTATTGGGAAGACACCTGAGGTAATTTTTACACAGTGAGCGGTGGGTGTGTGAAATGTGCTGTCATGTTGGTGGTAGAGGCAGATACATTAGGGGCATTTAAGGCATCATCCTCCATTCAAGTCTATGGATGATGCTGGCAGACCAGCTGATTTCCTCCAGTATTTTGTGTTTGTTGCTCAAGATTTCCAGCATCTGCAGAATCGCTTGTGTTTAGTCTTGTTTCTGTTTTACTCCGTCAGCGATGTTACCCAACATAGCAACACATCTCTTTGTACACAACTATAAAAGTCAAACCATATGTTCAAAGGATCGTTATCAAACAAAAACTGGCTTTAAGCCACATAGGTAGTTAATTGGGCAGACAACCAAAACCTCAGATAAAGAGATAAGTTTTAAAGAGGAAATCAATGTATTTATACTACATTAACTTTCTAACCATTTGAATGTAATGAAATGTATTTGAAAACTGTTCTGAATATAAAATAGAAGGCTACGCTTCAAGGCAGAGTTGAAGTAAATGAAACGTGACTGACTTGTTCAGGATAAGCCTTTGGATTCAGCTTAATGTACTAAATTAACTTTTTCTCTATGTTATGTGTTTTTTTATGTATTTTTGTGCAAGTTGGACAAAGTACTTATTTATTTATGCACATTTTATTCCATATCTGTCTTTTGATGGCTTTGAGGGTTTCTTGGCTCTTTGGCCTGTATTTGCTGGAGTTTAGAATGAAACCTGTTGAATTTTGAAAAGGCCTGGACAGAGTGGACGTGCTGAGGACGTTTCCTTCAGTGGGATAGCCTATTCCATTTCATTTCATTTTTCAATCTTTTTCATTGATTTCCAAATAAAGAATATACAAATCGGAAGAGGAGTTTAACAAGTAGATAATATAAAAGACATATAAACAGCAATAGTAAAAACAAAAAGCATATAATATCAAAATCAAATAAGTAAAATATTATGCTGTTATATATACAATGGCAAAAAAAACTACAACTTCTCATAAGAATCATAAAAAAAATTGGAAATTTTATTGATAAGGAAAAAACCCCCACTAACTAAACTGAAACAAAAAACAAAAAAAAAGGAAAGAGAAAAAAAGGAAAGAAAAAGAAAGATTCGGCAGTCCAATTGAGGATAAAATTAGAAAAAAACAGAGAGAGAGAAAAAACAACATCCTTCCAGTCATCTCCGAACCTTCATGGATAAGGATTTTCCCCAAAGAGAATAAATAAAAATAAATAAATAAAAATAAATTAAATCATGTGAAAATATTGAATAAAAGGTCGCCAGACTTGTTCAAAATTAAAGGATGTATCAAATGTCCAACTTCTAATTTTCTCCAAGCTTAGACATGACATAATGGAGGAGAGCCAATAAAAAACAGTAGGTGGGTTAGATTCTTTCCAATGTAGCAAAATAGCTCTCCTAGCCAGTAAAGTTGAAAAAGCTATTACACGTTGGGTGGAAGCAGACACTTTCTTTGCTTCCTCTGGAATAATCCCAAAAATTGCTGTAAGTGGATTAGGTTGAACATCCATATCTATAACTTTAGATAATATTCTAAACACATCCCTCCAAAAATTATTTTTTGATAGTGCAGGACCAGATGGCACAGCCTCAGAATAGAAGGATGACCCTTTAGAACAGGGATGAGGAGGAATTTCTTTAGCCAGAGGGAGCTGACTCTGGAATTCATTGCCGTGGCGGTCAATTCATTGGGTATACTTAAAGCAGAGGTTGATATGTTTTTGATTAGTAATGATGTCAAAGGTTACAGGGAGAAGGCAGGGGAATGGGGTTGAGAGAGATAATAAATCAACCATGATGGAATGGCAGAGCAGACTCGATGGGCCAAATGTCCTGATTTTGCTCCTAACTCTTATGGTCTTTAATGTCTAACTTCACTAGCTTTTATATATTTTTTTATATATATATATATACGTAATTCTTTATAATTGTTGAATGTTGTTGTACGTCACACCAGCACACCACAGCAAATTCACAATACGTAATGTAGGTCCTTAACAGAATTATACAGTATCTTTACATTTGTTGCCAAAGATATGTAGAACTGGAAACCATTTTGCTGTTGATTCTGATCTGGAGTTATCACTCCTCATAGTCCTGATGCAGGGTTTGAAACCCTGAAATGTCAGCAGTATCTGTCTTTCCTTACAGCTGCTGCTTAGCCCATTGGGTTCCTCTGGCTTTTTGTGTCTTACTCCAGATTAATAACTCAATGTATTGAGTACAAGAGTCAGGATGTTATGTTGAAGTTGTATAAGTTCAAGTTTAATTGTCGTTCAACATGTATACAGCTAAACACAACAGCGCTTCACTGGTGCCAAGGTACAACACACAGTACATGCAATCACACCCAGCACATCTGGTATCGATAGCACACACAATCACAAAATAATATTAACACAAGTCCCTGAGTGGCCTGGCCTGTAGATTGATGGTACATGGGATGTTGTTCTGGAGCCATGTTTCTGCAAGAACAAGCTGGCAGCAGTTCCTCATCTCGCAGTGGGTCAGCCACAGACTAAGACAATGCAGCTTGTCTTCCAGGAGTGATCACTGGAGAGCAGGCCTGGCGGGAAAGCCGGCCAGCCCCTGACCCGGCACAGATCCCGGCACATCCGCCGCACCTCTGTTCCCTCCCACACTGCCACACCGCCTCCGGCACCTCCTCCTCGGGCGGCCGCAGCCATGAGGTCCTGGGCCATGCAGCTTCCCTGCCGTTGGTCTCACCGATGAACCGAACTTGCAGTATATTGTATTACCGACAGCGTCTTGCAATCACAAGAAAGACGTTTAAGGCAAACACTTGCACCATTTGTTGGACCCAGAGAACAAGCAAGCAGGGCGTATGATCATTGGCGAGGCCAGATGCAGGATATTGTGTGTGGTTCTGGTCAGCTACGTGCGGAAAAGACATCAAGATAACTGAAAGATCACAGAGAAAAACTTTAAAAGAGATTAGCCTTATTTGTCACAAGCACATTGAAACACGGTGAACTGCATCATTTTGTGTCAGATCGATTCAGCGAGGGTTGTGCTGGGCAGCCCGTAAGTGTCTCCACACTTCTGATGCCCACAACTAACTGAGCCTAACCCCTACACCTTTGTAGTGTGGGAGGACCTGGAGGAAACTTGCAGTCATGGGGAGAACGTACAAACTCTTTAGAGGCAGCAGCAAGAATTGAACCTCGATTGTTTTGCCTGGATGTTGCTGGAAACTGAGAGCCTGAGTTATAGGGAAAGGTTCAATAGGTTAGGAATTTATTCCCAGGAGCATAGAAGTATGAGGGGAGATTTGATAGAGGCATACAAAATTATGAGGGGTTTAAATAGGGTAGATGCAAGTCAGCTTTTTCCATTGAGGTTGGGTGACACTAGAACTAGAGGTCATGGGTTAAGGGTGAAAGGTGACATATTTAAGGGGAACATGAGTGGAAACCTCTTCACTCAGTGTGGTAAACCATGTATATCTGTCTGGACACGCCCCTCTGCTGACTGCTCCTGTGGATCCTCCCACAGACCCCTGGATAAAGGTGATTGTGTCACTGCTCCTCCCACAGTCCAGGGCAGTCATCCAGCATGGACGTGGTCCATTTTACTGCTAATAGAAGCCTTTCAGTATTTACTCTACTTTCAGTCTTTTGGAGTTATTGATAGTGCATCACTCAGAGAATGGTGAGAGTGTGGAACAATCTGCCAGCAGACATGTTGGATGTAGGTTCGATTTCAACATTTAAGCGCAAAGTTTGGATAGGTACATGGATGGGAGGGTATAGAGGGTTATGATCTAGGTGCAGGTTGATGGGACTAGTCAGAATAATAATTCAGCACAGACCAGATGGGCCAAAAGGCCTGTTTCTGTGCTGTGGTGTTCTATGACTCTGTGACTCTCCGTAGTCATGGCTGTTGGATTCTGGTGTTTAAAATCCAAAGTTCTTTTAGAAGTCAGGGACAAGGCACAAAACTTGTTGCTTCATGATAACTTTATTAAGATTTGATAGAACTGAAGAAATTGAACATACGGTGACAGGGAAAACTAAGATCCAAGAACAGAAGGCAATACCTTGCACAAAACAGCTATTTTATACCCATAGGGACATTCTAATTTGTAGATGATAATAATACAATTAGATAATAATACAATTAGTCAATACTGCAGTAAAAAAATGACCAATCAGAAACAACTTTGTCACTTAAGGGAAGGTTTCCAGAGCTTTCCAGAATTATATGCAAACTCGAAGAAATCTGCAGATGCTGGAATCTGGAAAGATGCTGGAAACAAAATGCTGGTGGAACGCAGCAGGCCAGGCTGTGCTTCTTCCTATAGATGCTGCCTGGCCTGCTGTGTTCCACCAGCATTTTGTGTGTTGTTTCCAGAATTACACTTTGGAGGCATATTGAGCTGTTATGCATACTATAGCCACTAGGGGTCATGGTAGGCAGTTATTGTATATAAGTAATTATATAAAATATAAGCGGACAATTAATTGTTAAACTACAAAGAAATGACAATTAAACAGTTAGATCCAACACAATAGTCTGTTTCCAGTCCTGATGAAATGTCTCGACCCAAAGCATCAGCTCTATCCTGACGAAGGGTCTCGGCCCGAAACGTTGACTGCTCCTTTCAACGGATGCTGCCCAACCTGCTGAGTTCATCCAGCTTGTTTGTACGTGTTGATTTGACCACAGCATCTGCAGCGTGCTTTGTGTGTAGCTCTATCCTTTCCACTGATGCTGCCCGACCTGCTGAGTTCATCCACTATTTTGTACCCCGTGTTACTCGGGAGTTCCAGCATCTCTTGTGTTTACATTTACCTTTTCTATAACCCTCATAATTCTGTGTACCTCTCTTAAATTTCCCCTCATTCTCCTAGGGAATTAAGTCCTAATAATGAAACAATTACCAGTTTACCTCCGTAACATCTTTATATTCACAGTCACGAAGAGTTCAAGGCTATTGTTATCTGACTGTCCATATGTACAACCAAATGAAACAATGTTCCTCCAGACTCTGTTGCACCCACACAACATATATCACACACAGCACATAAACCTAAATGTTATCAAATATAAGTTAATAAAATACAATCTGAAATACATGTAGTGTGCAGCACAGGTAAACGGTAAACAGCTCACTGTCCTAGTGACGAGACCTTGGTGGTAGCAGGGTTTTCTTAGCCTGAGTGTCCAAGAGGAGCAGGGTGAGCTGCCTTAATGACTGTCATCCAGTAGCATTCACATTTATGGTGATAAAGTACTTTGAGAGGATGGTTATGGCTAGATTCAACACCTGACTGATCAAGGACCTGGACCCACTGCAATTTGCCAATCACCACAATAGTTCTTCAGTGGATGCAATCTTAGCGGCTCCCCACGTGGCCTTGGATCACCTGGACAATATTAATATTACGTCAGGGTGCTGCTCATTGACCACAGCCTGGCATTTAACACAATCATTCCTACAAGTCTGATCAAAAAGCTCCCCAATCTGAGCATCTGTACCTCCCTTGGTAACTGGATCCTTGACTTCCTCACTGGAAGACCACAGTCTGCAGATTGGAAAAAATATTTCCACCTTGCTGCTAATCAACACACTTGCACCTCAACGATGTGTGCCTAGCCCACTGCTCTACTCTCTCTACACCCGTGACTGTGTGTCTAGGCATAGTAAGACCAAAGAATTGATTGTGGACCAGAAAGGGTAAGACAATGGCACCCACACCAGCTTTCATCGAGGGATAAATAGTGGAAAGTGTGAGCAATTTCAAGTTCCTAAATGTCAACAACTCTGAGGGTCTATCCTGGGCTTAATGTATCCATGCAGTTACAAAGAGGGCACAGAGTGGCTGTACTTCATCAGGAGTTTGAGGAGATGTAGTATATCACCAAAGACACTCACAAATTTCTACAGATGTACCGTGAGAACATTCTAACTGGCTGCATCACCGTCCGTTTGGGAAGACCACTGCACAGGATTGAAGTAAGCTGCAGAACGTTGTAAACTCTGTCAGCTCCATCATGACCACTAGCCTCCCCAGCATCCAGGACATCTTCAAGGAGCCACGCCTCGAAAAGGTGGCATCCATCATTAAGGACCCCCATCACCCAGTGCATGTTCTCTTCTCATTGCTACCAACAGGAATGAGGTACAGAAGCCTGAAGGCACACACTCAACGATTCAGGAATAGCATCTTCCCCTCTGCCATCGATTTCTGAATGGACACGGAACCCATGAACACTACCTCACTACTTTTTTTCTTTTTGCACTACTTATTTAATTGAAATTTTAACTTTCCGTAATTTAGTTTTGTTATTATCATGCATTGTAATGTACTGCTACCATATGACAACAAAGTTCATGACATTTGTCAGTGATATTAAACGTGATTCTGAAGAAGTTGTTTCCCCAGTCTGGGAGTCCTAGTCCTGATGCTCCAGTACCTCCTTCCTGGTGGTAGTGGGTCAGAGATTGTGGACCCTCAACAATGCCTCGAGTCCTCTGAAATGGGCCTTTCAGCCCACTAAGTCTGTGCTAGCCACCTCCAATATCTCATTACATCAAGTAACTATATAAAGCTTTGACATGGCTTTCATGCGTTCGTAGCCTATGCTGACGTAATGTGAGAGGTTACCGAAGGAACTCATTCCTGTTATGCTAACAAGACAATCCTTTCTTTTGTCATTTCCTCAGATGGGAATGTGATCAGGATCTCCAATAAACAAACCATTGCTTAAAGGCAGGATACTTTACACATCATTAAGTAAGGTGCTGAGCTGACAGATTGGTCCATTAAATATTTCCTATCATGAACTGCAAAACATCCAAGCAATTTAATTCTCCTCTCCTATCAGATTTATTCTTCTTCAGTCTCTTCCCTCTCCCACCTATCACCTCTCAGCTTCTTACTTAATTCCCCCACCCCACCTGAACCCACTCACCTGGTGTCACTTATCTCACCAAGTTAGTTTGTATTCCTTTCCCTCCTCCACCTGCTTGTTTTGGCTTCATCTCCCTTTCTCCAGTCCTGATGAAGAGTATTAGCCCAAACTATCAACTGTTCATTCCTCTCCATAAAGACTGCCTGATTTGTTGGGTTCCTCCAGCATTTTGTGTGCGTTCCTCTGGTCTTCCAGCATCTGCACAATCTCTTCTGTTTAACTCACTGCTTAGTTCTCATCAGTTTAAGTCTTGGCAAGCAAGAAATCAAGCTCATTATAACATCTTAATTGCTACTGCTTTTTAGAAGAGCCTTTCTCTTCCTCTGGTGTTTGTCAGGAGAAAAGATTCCGTCCATCCACACTAGCATCTCATAGTTCGAAAAATCTCAATCAGACCTCTCCTCAGCCTCCAATGCTCTAGGAAGAATCAGAATCAGAATCAGATTTAATGTCACTGGCATATGTCGTGAAATGTTATGTGGGAGCAGTACATTGCAATACGTAATAATAAATCTGTAAATTAATTGTAAGCATATATATTTAAAAAGTTAAATAAGAAGTGCAAAAATAGGAATGAAGAAGTAGGTTGTGTTCATGGGTTCAATGAATTGAATCGACTTTATTTCTTACATCCTTCGCATATAGGAGGAGTAAAAATCTTTATGTTATGTCTCTGTCTAAATGTGAAATGTATAGTAATTTGTCATAAATAGTATGTACAACATGACAGTCAATATAGCATAGAAATATAATTGTATCAGTGTGAGTTAATCAGTCAGATGGCCTGGTGGAAGAAGCTGTCCCGGAGCCTGTTGGTCCTGGCTTTTATGCTGCAGTACCGTTTCCTGGATGGTAGCAGCTGGACCAGTTTGTGGTTGGGGTCCGTTCAGAAATCTAATGGCAGAGAGGAAGAAGTTGTTCCTGAATCATTGAGTGTGTGCCTTCAGGCTTCTGTACCTCCTTCCTGATAGTAGCAATGAAAACAAGGTATCACCTAGGTCTTAGAGGTCCTTGATGATGGATGTCACCTTTTAGAGCCATTGCTCCTTGACCTGGATACTACGGAGGCTGGTGCCCATGATGAAGCTGACTAAGTTTACAGTTCTCTGCAACTTATTTCTATCCTGTGCAGTAGCCCCCTCTCCCCATACCAGACGGCGATGCAGCCAGTCAGAATGCTCTCCATGGTACATCTGTAGAAATTTGCAAGTGCTTTTGGTGATATACCAAACTCCTAATATAGATGTCGTCCTGCCGTCTTTGTAACTGCATCAATATGTTGGGCCAAGAATGCAACAACCTGAGTTTGTCCAAACTTTGTTTATAGATCATACCCTCTAATCCAGGATTCTACACCCTCTCCATAGTTGCCACATCCTTCCAGTAATGATTGGTCATTTACACGAGGAAGCATTTATTTACTCAAAAGATGGTGAATTCACATTTTTAGATTAGCTTAACTTTGTTACGTGCAATTGAAACATGAGGTGAAATGTGCCATTTGTGGCAATAACCTACGCCAGTCGAAGAATGTGCTGGGGGCAGCCTGCAAATGTCACCACGATTTTGGCGCCAATATATCATGCCAGCAACTGACTAAAGTACCAACCATGCTACCAATCTAAACTAATCTCATCTGCCGACATTCCATCTAATTTTTTTATAGCTGTGTGGAACAACCATTGCTCCGAGCTGGAAATTTTTACATGGCCTGAAAACTGCACAGCATTTTAAATGCTTTTTTTAAAATTGTAATATGCACATCTAACAAAGAAAAACCACAGCTCTCAACACATGTGAGTGGTGTCCGACTGCCAGGCACAATGGTAAAAAGTAAAATATTTTGACTAGACAGCGTTGGCGTTCAGTGGGCTGACGGTTTATTAACAATGAACTCCAACTTCCATTCTGTGTTCATTGTTACAATTTGTAATGGTGTTGTAACTGGAAACACTGACGATGTAAATGTCTTGAAGCTCTAAAATGTTTCAAAATAAAGGATGTGGCTAAAGTCTGTCCCGAGCCATATTGGCTCATCAGGCCGGTGCTTATTTCCGGTTTCCGTGGCGTGAAGCGACTGAGAGTACAAGACTCTCCCCCCGGATAGGACGCCAGTCTATCGCGAGGTTAACCCCCAGCATTTTTTTTGCCGGTACCCATTTTCAGCTGGGCGGACTGGAGCAATGTGTGGTTAAGTGCCTTGCTCAAGGACACAACACGCTACCCTGGCTGGGGCTCGAACTCATGACCTTCAGATCGCTAGTCCAACACCTTAACCACTTGGCCACGTGCCACAAAAGGATGTGGTATGTTTATTATTTAGCCCGCTGGTGGTGTAGTGGCATCGGCACCAGACTTCAAGGCAAGTTCCCGAGTTCAAATCTGTCTGGCTCCCTGCATGCATGGGTTGAGCACTGAGCTAGCAACTCGCCTTGTGAAAAAATACTGAAGAAATGGCAAGGTTGCCGCCCAATGCACCACAAGGTGGAATAAAGTTTCAGCACAGACTAGAAGGGCCGAATGGCCTGTTTTCTGTGCTGTAGTGTTCTATGGTTCTACAGCGTAGAAAGAAACAAAAAATTTTATTATTAGAAAATTTATGGATAATATTCATGAACACATAATTACAGGCTATTTCACAATTATGTTAACAGATTTCAAAATTATATTAATATTATATAAAATAAAATTCCAGCTGGGCGGCAACAAAGGCTATGTGCACGGGAGCTTTTCAGTTACTGAGCAGCCACATTTCCGTAGAGGAAATAGAGCTGACTCTCTCTGGGTGAAGAAACTTGCCTCATAAATCTCCTTTAAACCCTCTCCGCCTCATCTTAACCCTATGCCCTTGAGTATTTAGATTAGATTAGCTTCACTTGTCTCATGTATATCAATATCTATGTTGAAATGTGTTATTTTGTGCCAGATCAATTCAATGGGGATTGTGCCAAGAGCCCGCAGGTATTGCTATACTTCTGGGGCCAACATAGCATGGTCACAGCTTACTAACCCTAACTCGTTCATCTTTGGAAAGTGGGATGAAACCCACACAGCCACGGGAAGACCTTACAGACAGCGATGGAATTGAACGCTGACCACCCCCCCAAGCTGACCAAGCTCTAAGAGCAGTGAGCTAGCCACTACATCACCATGGTTTATCCTTATCAGTGATAGCTGGCAAGCAACAAACAATCTACTGGAGGAAATCAGCAGGTCGGGCAGCGTCTGCGGAAATGAATCAACAGTTGGCACAGCACTAGACTGGACTGAATTGAGCTGTAAAGAACATTGCTGGACCGTTCAAAAATGGCTTTGTGGTTTTACGTTTTATATTCTGTGTTTTTCACTTTCTTTGACATTTGTGTGATTTTTTTTCTGCATGGTTTGGGGGGGCGGGGGGGTTTGATGCTTTTGTTTGAGCGGGTTCCATGGTGTTTCTTTGTTTCGTGGCTGTGGGAGGGTAAATCTCAGGGTTGTACACTGCATAGGTACTTTGATAATAAATGTACTTTGAATCTTTGAATTTCGGCCTGTGACCCTTCATCAGGATAAACTGATTACTGCAATCTTTGGTTTACCAATGATGGGGTCAATCCATTTATCTTCTTCTGCTTGTCGGATGATTGCATTTCTTACATTAATGGCTAGAAGATCTGTTTTGTTGAATTGGAAAGAAATTAATCCCCCTACCGTATTTCATTGGTTTTCTCAAACTATGTTATGTCTAAATTTGGAGAAAATTAGAAGTGTCGTATATGACCCTTCTATTAAATTTGAGAAGATTTGGAGGCCATTCAATATTTTCACATGATGTAATTTGACCCTGTCCCAATCCTATTTGTTTTTCCGGTTTTGATTATATATATATGTTGAGAGGATCGGAGTTGGGGACACTGATGATTTTGTAATTTTTTTTAATAGATACTATAAACAGCCCATTTTTTTTTCTTCTTTCCTTTTTTTCCTTAATAGTTAGTGGTTAGTTTGTTAGTTTAGTTTTTCTTAGGGTATTAATATATATTTTTTTTCTTTTTCTCTTTTCTGTTTTTTTTCAACATGAATTACTCAGTTTTTTTTTGTTTCATTTATATGACATTTGTATCATTCATGATTTGGGAAGACTTAACTCTATTGTACTTATTGCTTCTGTATCCTTTTATGTTCATTTTAATTTTGTAAGTTTGTAATCCTATTATCTATGTACTAATCTTATCATGTTGATATTAATAAAAAGATTGAAAAAGAAAGAAAGAAGGATAAACTGATGGAAGAAATCAGTGGGTCGAGCAGCATCTGCTGGTGGAAGGGATGCATCAATGACTCAGGTCAAAACCCTGCATCAGGACTGCTTCGTGTCCCAACATCAATTTTATGGTCACTGACATACATTGTGAAATTTGTTAACACAAAGTACACTGCAGATGCTGTGGTCAAATCAACACGTACAAACAAGCTGGATGAACTCAGCAGGTCGGGCAGCATCTGTTGAAAGGAGCAGTCAACATTTCGGGTCGAGACCCTTCGTCAGGACTGAAGAAGGAGGGGGCAGGGGCCCTATAAAGGAGGTGGGTGGAGGGTGGGAAACCAATCAGAGGAAAGATCAAGGGGTGGGGGAGGGGAAGCAAGGAGGGGATAGGCAGGAGAGGTGAAGAAGGAATCTAAGAGGAAAGCACTATGGGTAGTAGAAGAAGGCAGAGTCATCAGAGGTGATAGGCAGCTAGAAGAGGAGACAGAGTGAAGGTGGGATAGGGGAAGGGAGAGGGAGGGAATTACCAGAAGTTGGAGAATTTGATGTTCATACCAAGGGGCTGGAGACTACCCCGACGGTATATGAGGTGTTGCTCCTCCAACCTGAGTTTGGCCTCATCATGGCAGTAGAGGAGGCCATGTATGGACATATCCGAATGGGAATGTGAAGCAGAGTTGAAGTGGGTGGCAACTGGGAGATCCTGTCTATTGTGGCGGACGGAGCGGAGGTGCTTGACGAAGCAGTCCCCCAATCTGCGTCGGGTCTTGCCGATGTAGAGGAGGCCGCACCGGGAGCACCAGATGCAATAGATTTGTTGTTTTGTGGAAACTATATAGTGCAAGGTAGAAAAATATATAAATCACAAAAATAGCTCTAGAGTGCAGAAAAAGGATTAATGAGGTAGTAGATTATTGGATCATTCAGAAATCTGATGTCAGGAGAGGAAGAAGCTGTTTTTAAATTGCTGAGCGTTTGTCTTCAGTCTCTCTGTACCTCCTCCCTGATGGCAGTGAGGTACAAGGACAATTGTTAGTGTACAAGGACACTGCCACTGTTGAACTGGATAGGACTAAATCCAAATGTGTGCATCGTGAGTGGTGATTTTAGAACATAGAATATAGAACAAAGGTGGCGTCCATCATTAATGACCTCCATCACCCAGGACACGTCCTCTTCTCACTGTTACCATCAGGTAGGAGGTACAGAAGCCTGAAGGCATACACTCAGCGATTCGGGAACAGCTTCTTCCCCTCTGCCATCCCATTCCTAAATGGACATGAAACCCATGAACACTACCTCACTTTTATTATTTCTGATTTGGCACTATTTTTAATTTAACTGTTTAATACACGTATACAATGCACATTAAACATATTCAGCCTCTCACGGGAGTTTTCATGTTTTATTGATTTACAACATTGGATCACAGTGGATTTAATTTGGCTTTTTGGACACTGATTAACAGAAAAGACTCTTTCGTATTAAAGTGAAAACAAACTTTGACAAACTAAATGGTCTAAATTTATTATTATTATTAAACACAAAGTAATTGATTGCATAATAACTTACTCCCTGCAAGTCAGTATTTAGTAGATGCACCTTTGGCAGCAATTACAGCCTTGAGTCTGTGTGGATAGGTCTCTATCAGCTTTGCACATCTGGACACTGCAATTTTCCCTCATTCCTTTTTAAAAAACTGCTCAAGCTCTGTCAGATTGCACGGGGATCATGAGTGAACAGCCCTTTTCAAGTCCAGCCACAAATTCTCAATTGCATTTGGGTCTGGACTCTGACTTGACATTACATTTGTTGCTTTTAAAACATTCCTGTGTAGCTTTGGCTTTATGCTTGGGGTCATTGTCTTGCTGGAAAACAAATCTTCCCCCAAGTTGTAGTTCTCTTGCAGCCTGCATCAGGATTCCCTGTATTTTGCTGCATTCATTTTACCCTCTACCTTCACAAGCCTTCCAGGGCCTGCTGCAGTGAAGCATCCCCACAGCATGATGCAGCCACCACCATGCTTCACAGTAGGGATGGTGTGTTTTTGATGATGTGTATTGCTCGTCTTACACCAAACATAGTGTTTAGTCTGATGGCCAAAAAGCTCAATTTTGGTTTCATCAGACCATAGAACCTTCTTCCAGCTGACTTCACAGTCTCCCATGTGCATTCTGGCAAACTCTAGTCAAAATTTCATGTGAGTTTTTTTTCAACAGTTTTCTCTTTGCCACTCTCCCATAAAGCTGTGACTGATAAAACACCCGGGCAACAGTTATTGTTTGTATGCACAGTCACTCCCATCTCAGCCACTGAAGCTTGTAACTTCTCCAGAGACGTCAGAAGTCTCTTGTTGGCCTCTCTCACTAGTCTCCTTCTTGCACAGTCACTCAATTTTTGAGGACGACCCTCTGTAGGCAGATTTACAGCTGTGCCATATTCTTTCCATTTCTTGATGATTGACTTAACTGTACTCCAAGGGATATTCAGTGACTTGGAAATTTTCTTGTATCCATCTCCTGACTTGTGCTTTTCAATAACCTTTTTGCAGAGTTGCTTGGAGTGTTCTTTCATCTTCATGGTGTAGTTTTTGCCAGGATACTGACTCACCAGCAGTTGGACAATAGACAATAGACAATAGGTGCAGAAGTAGACCATTTGGCCCTTCAAGCCTGCACCTCCATTCTAAGATCATGGCTGATCATCTACTATCAATACCCGGTTCCTGCCTTGTCCCCATATCCCTTGATTCCCCTATCCATAAGATACCTATCTAGCTCCTTCTTGAAAGCATCCAGAGAATTGGCCTCCACTGCCTTCTGAGGCAGTGCATTCCACACCCCCACAACTCTCTGGGAGAAGAAGTTTTTCCTTAACACTGTCCTAAATGACCTACCCCTTATTCTTAAACCATGCCCTCTGGTACTGGACTCTCCCAGCATCTGGAACATATTTCCTGCCTCTACCTTGTCCAATCCCTTAATAATCTTATATGTTGCAATCAGATCCCCTCTCAATCTCCTTAATTCCAGCGTGTACAAGCCCAGTCTCTCTAACATTTCTGCGTAAGACAGTCCTGACATCCCAGGAATTAACCTTGTGAATCTACGCTGCACTTCCTCTACAGCCAGGATGTCCTTCCTTAACCCTGGAGACCAAAACTGTACACAATACTCCAGGTGTGGTCTCACCAGGGCTCTGTACAAATGCAAAAGGATTTCCTTGCTCTTGTACTCAATTCCCTTTGTAATAATTCCATTAGCCTTCTTCACTGCCTGCTGCACTTGCTCATTCACTTTCAGTGACTGATGAACAAGGACTCCTAGATCTCTTTGTATTTCTCCCTTACCTAACTCTACACCGTTCAGATAATAATCTGCCTTCCTGTTCTTACTCCCAAAGTGGATAACCTCACACTTATTCACATTAAACGGACCTTTCAGATACAGGTGTATTTTTACTACAATCAATTGAAACACCTTGGCTGCACCAGTGATGATTTGTTGTGTGATATAAAGGGGGGGGGGGGGTGAATACTTATGCAATCAATAATTTTGTGTTTTATACTTGTAACTAACTTATATCATTTCACAGGGATCTGATTTCGCTTTGACGCAAAAAAAAAGTATTTTTCTGTTGATCGGTATCAAAAAAGCCCCACTAAATCTACTGTGATTCAATGTTGTACGACATCACAATAAAACATGGAAACTTATGGGGGTGAATGGTGGAATACTTTTTATAGCCTCTGTATGCATACTTATTGCAATTTTTTCTCTATATTTATCATATATTGCCTTGTACTGCTGCCGCTGAGTTAACAAATTTCACAACATATTAAACCTGATTCTTATTCTGAACATTATTATTGTGTTCTTTATCTTATTGTGATTTTTTTATTTTTTTATTTTTTTTATTGTAGATCTGGAGTAAGAAATTATTTTGTTCTCCTTTACACTAGGGTACTGGAAATGATATTAAACAATCTTGAATTCTTAAATCTTTGAAATATGTTGTTTTGCAGCAGCAGTACTAGGCCAAGACATGAAAATAACTTTAAATTCTAAAATAAACAGTGAGGTGGTGTTCACAGGTTCATAGTCTGTTCAGAAATCCGGTGGCAGAGAGGACGAAGCATTGAATGTGGGTCTTCAGGTTCCTGTATCTTCTCCCTGATGAAAGCAACAAGGAAAGGGTGTACCTCAGGTGGTGAGGGTACTTTGTGATGGATACCACCTTCCTGAGGCATCGCCTTTTGAAGATATTCTCGATGGAGGGGAGGGTTGTGCCACCCTATGCAGCCAGCCTCTTGCGACCCTGTGAATTGAAGCCCCCATACCAGGACTTCAAATCATTTTTGTTGCTATTTTCAGCACAGAGTGTGACCAGTTTACATTCATTCAAGCCTGTGCTAACTTAACAGGCTGTTATCTCATTTACATTAATGATTATGTTAACGATTGCATTAAAAGACTGTGAATGGGATCTTCTGTCGGAGTGGGTTGAAAATAGCACAGAGGAAATAGAGATTGTTGACTTTGTAAATGTCCAAACAATTGCATTCTCTATGAATATAGTGAAAAGGACAGGAGAGAATGGGACCATTAGTGGAGATGCAAGCAGCCTGTACTCTATTTCAAAAGTTCAAAGCTCTGAGTAAATTTATTATCAAAATATGTATACGTCACCATACACAACCCTGAGATTCACAGTAAATACAAAGAAACGTAATAGAATCAATGAAAGACTGCACACAACAAAGATGGACAAACAATCAATGTGCAAAAGCCAGCAAACTGCATGCATACAGAAAAAGCAAAAAAACACAAAATAATAGTAGTAAATATATCACCAATGTGATAGGTTCTTGATTAGTCAGGGTGTCAAAGATTACAGGAAGTAGGCATGAAAACGGGGTTGAGAGGGATAGTAAATCAGCCATGATGGAATGGCTGAGCAGACACAATAGGCTGAATGGCCTGATTCTGGTTTTGGAACCTGCAGTAAAAAGCCGGAAGAACTCAGACACAGGCATATGTCATGAAATCGATTGCTTCGTGGCAGCAGTACAATGCAAGGCATAAAATATTCTACAAATTACAATAAGAAATATACATTCAGAATCAGAATCAGCTTTAACATCATTGCCACATGTCGTGAAATTTGTTATTATGAGGCAGAGGGACATTGCAATACATAACTATAAAAACTGTAAATCACAGTAAGAAGTATATGGGTGTTAAATTAAACAAGTAGTGCAAAAAGAGAGGAAAAAGTAGTAAGATAGTGTTCGTAGGTTCAATGGTCCTTTTGAAATCTGATGACAGAGGGGAAGAAACTACCGTAGATTCCGGACTACAGAGCGCACCTGATTAAAAGCCGCTGGCTCTAATTTTAGAAAGAAAATCAATTTTTTACTTGTACAGGCCGCACCGGATTTTAGGCCGCACCGGATTTTCGGCCGCAGGTGTCCCACGTTGTAATATGAGATATTTACACAGAAAGATATTACACGTGAGGATTTTTTAACTTTTAATTAAATCCATATGGTAACATAAACAAATACATATTGCAAATGCTTTTTTTCGAACCGTGCCTGTAACGCGGCTACTTTTAAATATACGTTGCGTATACTTCTTTACTGAACAACATTCCAATATCTCCTAACGACTGGTAAAAAATATATATACTGCAGCCTACCAGGAAAAGTTATTGATCGCCTTTAACTTAAAAGCAGCGTTTTCGCTCCGCCGCTCGCCCCCCCGCCGTCCCGTTTATCGCAAACGGCATTTTTCCCACAAGACGCGGCGAAACCGGGTGTGACGTCATAGCATCCCGCGATGTAGTACAGAAAACAAATATAGTTAAAACAGTTCTAACTTTAACTAACAAATGAATTACTAAGCGAAAATATTATAAACTAAATAACTGCCATAAAGGCAGCACAATGCTTTTCTTCGAGTGTTTTCCATGTTGATGAGGGTGAGTACAAATGACTGATTTACAATAATTTAATTGTGAAAGTGCGCTTGATTTATCGTACAATTTCATTGGACCTCTGTGAACTACTCATCAATTTTATTGGTCTACTGTTACGAGGCAAAATGTTTTTGGCGGCATGAAAAAAAATAATGCATTAGCCGCACCGTATTAAAGGCCGCAGAGTTCAAAGCTGTTCAAAATGTGGGAAAAAAGTAGCGGCTTAAAATCCGGAATCTACGGTACTCCTGAATCATTGAGCGTGTGTTTTCAGGCTCCTGTACCTCCTCCCTGATGTTAGCAATGAGAGTCGGGCATGTCTTGGGTGATGGAGGACCTTAATGATGGATGCCACTTTTTTGAGGCATCTCTCCTTGAAGATGTCCTGGATGCTGGGGAGGCTAGTGCCCCTGATGGACCTGACTGGGTTCACAACTTCCTGTGGCCACTTTATTCGGGCAGAACGATACTGTAGTGGCTCGCATGACGCTTTTCAGTACCAGCGACCCAGGCTCAATTCCTACCACTGTCTGTAAGGAGCTTGTAAGTTCTCCCTGTGACCGTGTGTGTTTCCTCTGGGTGCTCAGGTTTCCTCCAACAGTCCAAAGACGTGATAGTTGGTTGGTTAATTGATGATTATAAATTGCGCCAGGGTTAAATCAGGGGATTGCTTGGCGGCATGGATCGAAGGGCCTACTCTGCGTTATATCTCAATAAATAAACAACATCTGTGCACCTTGTTAATGCAAATATCTAATCAGCCAATCATGTGGAGCACCTCAAGACAGAAAAGCACGCAAACGTGGTCAAGAGGTTCAGTTGTTGTTCAGACCAAAGAAATGTGATCTTAGTGACTTTGAACGTGGAATGATCACTGGATTGAGTATCCCTCGTGGGGTTTTCTTGCACAACAGTCTCCGGTGCAAAGAGCGGGCAAATGGGAGAGGTCAGAGGAGAATGGCCTGACTGGTTCAAGCTGACAGGAACTCAAGCACCATGCATTACAACAGTGATGTGCAGAAGAGCATCTCTGAAAGCACAGCGTGTCTAACCTTGAAGTGGATGGGCTACAGCTGCAGAAGACGTGGTGTGCCTAATAAAGTGGCCACTGACTGTCTATATAAAAAATAATCCGTGCAAAAAGAGAGCAAAAGTAGTGAGGTAGTGTTCGTGGGTTCATTGGTTAATAGTCAATGTTTCAAAATGCAGAAATGTTGCTCATCTCTTTCCTTCCACAGATGTTGTTTGACCACATGAGATCTTACAGCTCTTTGCTATTAGTCAGTTTAGTCTGTTCTCCCTGGAGAGTGGAGGTTAGGAGGGGATATAAATGAGGTATGTTAAGATATGTGGAGTATAGGTATCGTTTTCTACAAGAAACTTTTCATAGATGTGTAGTGGAGAGTATATTAACTTCCTGCATCACAACTTGGAATGGAAACACCAATGCCCTTGAATGAAAAATCCGACAAAGAAGTAGTAGATACTACTTAGCCCATCACTGGTAAAGCCCTCCCAACCTTTGAGCAAATCTACATGAAACGTTGACGCAGGGAAGCAGTACCCATCACCAGGGATGCCCACCACCCAGGGCATGCCCTCTACTCACTGCTGCCATCCGGAAGAAGGTTCAGGAGACTCAAGACTCACACCACCAGGTTCAGGAACAGTTGTTACCCCTCAACCATCAGGTTTTTGAACCATTGGGGATAACTTCACCCAGCTTCACTTGCACTATCACTGAAATGGTCCCACAAACTATAGACTCACTTTCAAAGACTCTTCACCTTATGTCCTCGATATTTATTACTTATTAATTAATTATTATTATTATTCCTTTCTTTTGTAATGCACCGTTTGTCATCTTCTGCACTCTGATTGATTGTCCTAATTGGCGGTCTTTCATTGATCCCGTTATGATGATGATGATGATGATTATTATTATTCTATAGATTTATTTAGTATGTCCACAAGAAAATTAATCTCAGGGTTGTGTGTGGTGACATATGTGCAATTTGACAATACATTTACTTTGAACTTTTCTCCATTGTGATAGGCAGATAAAACTAGAAGGCATAGATTTTGGTTAGTAAGTGTGGACGTTGGGCTCCAGTGGTCCCCATCCACCTCAAGGTTCGACGTTTTGAGCATTCTGAGATATCTTCTACATGCTACTGTTATAACATGTGGTTACTTGAGTTACTCTCGTCTTCCTGTTAGCTTGAACTAGTCTGGCCATTCTCCTCTGATCTCTTTCATTAACAAAGCATTTTGACCCACAGAACTGAGGTTGATGCTGAGAACGTGGACCATAAGATATAGGAGGAGAACGAGGTCATTTGGCCTATTGAGTCTGCTCCACCATTTCATCATGGTTGACACAATTTTCCCTTTCAGCCCCAATCTCCTGCCTTCTCCCCATACCCATTCATGCCCTAACTAATCAACAATCTATAAACTTCTTCCTTAAATATACATAAAAAGGTGGCCTCCACAGCTGCCTGGAGCATCAAATTCCACAGATTCACCACTATCTGGCTGAAGAAATTCTTCCTCATCTCAGTTCTAAAAGGGCAGCCCTCTAGGTGTACTTTGGCCCTAGACTCCCCATCATAGGAAACATCTTCTCCACATCCACTTTGTCAAGGCCTTTCAACATTCAATAGGTTTCAATGAATTTCCCCTACTTCTTCTGAATTCCAGTGAGTACAGGCCCAGAGTAATCAAACTCTCCACATATAAGCTTTTCAATCTTGGAATCGTTTTTGTGAACCTCCTTTGAACCCTTTCCAATGTCAGCACATCCTTTCTTAGATAATGAAAGATCCCTGTGGTCAGGTACTGCAGTTGGCGGATCCAAGGACAATGGTTGGTGAGCCCTGATGGGGTTGGATGGTGTACGAAGGGTCTTGGCCCAAAATATCAGCTCTTCATCCCTTTCTACATATTCTGCCTGACCTGCTGGGTTCCCCAGCATTTTGTGTGTGTTGTTTGTTTTGCTGTTGTCGTGTCTGTCTGGTAATGTGACTGAGCGTACTGGAAGCTGAGACATTTATATAATGGTACAATTGCACTATTGTTTGAGAGCAGAGAATTGGCAGGACAAGGAAATACAGGCTTGTCAGCCTAATACTGGGGACAGGCAACACAAGAGATCCTGCAGGTGATGGAAATCCAGAGAAGCATCTAAAAAATGCTGCAGGAACTCAACAGGTCAGATAGCATCTATGGAGAGGAATAAACAGTTAATGCTTTGGGTGGAGACCCTTCATCAGGTCTGGAAATGAAGAGGGAAGAAACCAGAATAAGAAAGTGGGGGGGGGGGGTGGAAATAGAAGGAGGACAAATTGGAAAGTGATAGGTGAAGCCAGGTGAGGGGGAAGGTGGGTGTGGGAGGGGATGATGAAGTGTGAAGCTGGGAGTTGATAGGTGGGAAAAGGTAAAGGGCCAAAGATAAAATGAATCTGGCAGGAGAGGAGAGTGGGCCATGGGGGAAAGGGAAGGAGGAGGGTCACCAGGTGAGAAGATGGGCAGGTGAGGAGAAGAGAGGAGGTAAGAGGGGAAAGGAAGAAGAGGGAAGGGGAGGAGGAGCAGGAAAATGACTGGAAGTTTGAAAAATCGATATTCATCCCATCATTGTGAGACATTTCAGACAGAATATGAGGTGTTGCCCTCAAACCTGAGATTGGCATTATGCAATAGAGGAAGCCATGGACTGACATACTGAAGAAAACGGGAAATTATTAAATATATTTCTTTAGGGCAGTATAAATGATTACCTACCATTTGGTTACAAATCGGTACATCATTGTTACACATACGGAGGTTCAGTGTAAACGTCACTTTACAAGTTGTCTATACAGATCATTTTATCACATCAGTACATCTAGGTTGTCCAAGGAAAGCAATAACAGAATGCAGAATAGAGTGTTACAGAGAAACTGCAGTGCTGGCAGACAGTAAGGTGCGAGACCACATCAAAGGTAAAGATCAAATCTCTACCTAATTGTACAGGAGGTCCATTCTATACTGTGGTTTTATAACAGCACGGTAGATGCTGTCCTCAAGCCTGGTGGGTGTCCATTCAAGCTTCTGTATTGTCTGCCCAATGGCACCAGGGCTACACGTTATCTCCAAAGCTTCTTTCCTGCAGCTGTCCAGCTTCTCAACAGAACTCCCCCATGTGTAATACCCTGACTGTGCCTGCACAACATCCATTAAAATGGTCTTTGCTGCGCTCCTTGCTCTGTGAATAATTACTGAGCCTGTTCATAAGTTCACAATTATTTCAGTTTGATTATTGAGGTTTGCGCATTTGATTAATTGTAGATTACTCCTGGCTCTTTGTACTATTGTCTTGTAAATAGTTGGTTGCTATTGTGTTGTCTGTTATGGTATTGTCCCGTGTGTTATGCTTGGCACCAAACCACAGTCAATTCAGGTATGTTTCACACTCTGGCAGTAAAGGGATTCTGATTCAAAAGAGAGAATGCCCAGGGTAGGTAGGGTCTTCGATTATACTGCCTGCTTTACCAAGCATGAATGAATTATTTTAAAATTCATTGTGCGTTCTGGAAACATAGAAAACCTACAGCACAATACAGGCCCTTCGGCCCACAATGCTGTGCCAAACATGTACTTACTTTAGAAATTACCTAGGGTTACCCATAACCCTCGATTTTTCTAGGCTCCATGTACCTATCCAGGAGCCTCTTAAACACCCTATCGTATCCACCTCCACCACCACCACTGGCAACCCATTCCATGCACTCACCACTCTCTGCATAAAAAACCTGCCCCTGTCATCTCCTCTGTACCCACATCCAAGCACCTTAAAACTGTGCCCTCTTGTGTTAGCCATTTCAGCCCTGGGAAAAAGCTTCTAACTATCCACACGATCAATGCCTCTTATCATCTTATACACCTCTGTCATGTCACCTCTCCTTTTCACCAAGGAAAAAAGGCCAAGTTCACTCAACCTATTCTCATTAGGCATGCTCCCCAATTCAGGCAATATCCTTGTAAATCTCCTCTGCACCCTTTCTATAGTTTCCACATCCTTCCTGTAGTGAGGTGACCAGAACTGAGCACAGTACTCCAAGTGGGGTCTGACCAGGGTCCTATACAGCAATAACAATACCTCTTAGCTCTTAAACTCAATCCCATGGTTGATGAAGGCCAATGCACTGTATGCCTTCTTAACCACACAGTCAACCTGCACAGCTGCTTTGAGTGGACCCCAAGATCCCTCTGATCCTCCACACTGCCAAGAGTCTTACCATTAATACTATATTCTGCCATCATATTTGACCTACCGAAATGAACCACCTCACAATTACCTGGGTTGAACTCCATCTGCCACTTCTCAGCCCAGTTCTCTCAGTTCTCTCCTGGTTCAGCTCAGGGTATTCCTAAACATAGGAGAAGACACATAAGATCAAAACCACAAGAAAACACTATTATAGCCAGTACAAATACAATACAGAAACAAAAATATATCTCTATAGCAGTAGGTAGTTGGATGGCATACCTGTTACACCATTTTTTCCTGACATTTAGGTCTCTTCATTGCTGTTTCCATAACAAATTTGTTTTACCAGTCAGGGATGTTGGCCCTGAGCTGCACCCCTGAACCTGGAGGACAGGTGAACCACTCTTAGTCTGGACTCTACCCTTTGACCTGCTTGGCATGCGTGAACCACCTAAGAATCAAAGCACAGGCCCTGACTCCAGCCAGCATAGCTCTCTGAGTCATTGAGCCATGCAGGCCTCCAAACCCTACGACAAGGTTGTGGTCCTCTTGGAGGTGAGGTAAGCAGTAGCAGTACAGAAATGAAAATAATACTTACCATCCTCTAAACGAGCTGATCTGCAGAACGATGACAGACTTTCATGTGCTGGTGCAGGCTCGAAAGGCTGAATGGCCTACTCCTGCGCCTATTTTCTATGTTTACCCTTCTCTCTCTAAGTCTAACCCTGACTCAACATACTGTCTTGCTAGCACCACTCACAGCCGTGACCTAGACTGAGACAAAACTCTCTCCTTGCACCAAGAAGGTGTCCCTTTCTGTACCCTTCAAAACCCCTTCACTGGTATTTGTCCATGCATTTGGTACCTGCACCCGCACAATGAACTCGCTTTCCTCATAAAAAAGTGTTTTTCAACATCTTCCACTCTTTTGTGTAGACTTGCACTCCCTTAACTTTCTCAAAGCATTGTTCTGTGTTTTCCAAAACGACGCCGCTCCAAGCAAACAGCACTCTGGGTTCCCCAGTACCCCCCGCAATCCGAAGACTTACAGGTTAGGTTTAATAAATTGTGGACATGCTAGGTCGGCACCGGAAGTGTGGCAACGCTTGTGGGCTGCCTCCAGCACCGTGTTGGTCGTTGACGCAAATGACGTCAACATATAAGATCATTAAGGGATTGGACAAGATAGAGGCAGGAAATATGTTCCAGATGCTGGGAGAGTCCAGTACCAGAGGGCATGGTTTGAGAATAAGGGGTAGGTCATTTAGGACGGAGTTAAGGAAAAACTTCTTCTCCCAGAGAGTTGTGGGGGTCTGGAATGCACTGCCTCGGAAGGTAGTGGAGGCCAATTCTCTGGATGCTTTCAAGAAGGAGCTAGATAGGTATCTTATGGATAGGGGAATCAAGGGATATGGGGACAAGGCAGAAAGCGGGTATTGATAGTAGATGATCAGCCATGATCTCAGAATGGCGGTGCAGGCTCGAAGGGCCGAATGGTCTACTTCTGCACCTATTGTCTATTGTCTATTGTCTATTGATGCATTTCACTGTATGCTTCAATGTACACGAGACAAACAAAAGTAAGTACCAGAGTGGAGAACAGAGTGGAGGAGGAATTTAGCAGTGGATCTGTGGAACTCTTTGTCACAGATGGCTGTGGAGGCCAAGTCAATGCTATTTAAAATGGAAGTTGACAGGTTCTTGATTAGTAAGGGCATCAAAGGTTACTCGTTCAAGTGCAGGTTCAGTTTATTGTCATTAAATCGTGTACACGTACACAGCCAAACGCAGCAATGTTTCTCCGGACCAAGGTACACAACACAGTACATATAACTCATGCGGAAAACTCAAAGTGATATCACCACCAATAAATTAACAAATAATAACATATATTCTAGAAAATTGACATTTAACACAAGGTGCATTGTTGACACAAATTAAAAAGTAAAAGGTATATCACTACTGGAGCTTCATGTGTGATGAGACCTGGGTGGTAGCAGGGAGTTCAGTAGCCTCACGGTCTGGGAGGGATAATGCTGTTTTCCATCCTAACCCTACTTGTCCCAATGCTACGTACCTCCTGCCTGATGGAATGGGGTCAAAGAGATTGTGGTACAGATGGGAGGGATCATTAACAATGCTAAGCTCCCTGGCTCCTGATAAATATCACGGACATTATGGGGAGAAGGTAGGAGACTGGGGTTGAGAGGGAAAATAAATTTGCCATAGAAAGCCCACGGTCTTTTCATCCACTGTCAGAGTGAGTTTGGTACGGGAAAGTCCATCACGGATAAAGCCCTCCTAACCAATGAGCAAATCTATATGATATGTCGCAGGAAAGCAGCATCCATCATCAGGGATCCCCACCACCCAGGACACGCTCTCTTCTTGATGCTGCTATCAGGAAGGAGGTACAGGAGCTTCAGGACACACCACCAGGTTCAGGAACAGTTATTACCCCTCAATCATCAGAACCATGAACCAAAGGGATAACTTCACTTGCCCCATTATTGAAATGATCCCAGAACCAATTAACTCACTTTCAAGGACTCTTCATCTCATGTTCTTGAAATTTATTGCTTATTTATTTATTATTATTATTTCTTCTTTTTGTATTTGCACTGAATGTTGTCTTCTGCACTCTGGTTGAACGCCCTAGTTGGGCAGTCTTTCATCAATTCTGTTATGGCTATTATTATATAGATTAATTGAGTAGGCCTACAAGAAAGTTAATCTCAGGGTTGTATATGGTGACGTATATGTACTTTGATAATAAATTTACTTTGAACTTATGAACTTTGAAAGCTGCTGAGGTAAAGTGGAGGTTTAAGTGAAATTGTTTCAGGAGGAATAATTGGAGTTCAGCATCTGTTTGACAATGTCACACATGGAAAGCAGTTTGCAAAAGTATAGAAACCATCAGACCCAGGAGAAACTGGTTAGCTGGATTCAAAATTGGCCTCTCTGGAGGAATTGAAATTGCAATGTCAGCAAGTGATTCAGGGCTCAAAGCCAAATCTCTTTATGTAGCCAATGTGTCAATGATTGAGACACAAATGATAGGGGAATGATACTTGCAGATGACACAACCTTGGCCATATGGTTAATAGGGAGCAACTTGTCAATGAAGGCATTAATAGAGTGGACAGAAAGCTGGCACATCAATGCACAGAGGCACTTGGGGAGGACAAGCACATCGACTAAGTGCATAATAAATGAAAGGATATTAAAGAAAATGACGGTGTTGGAGGGAACGTGGGGTTTCCTGGAATAGAGAACCTTGGAGAAGGTGGTTAAGAAACCACACCTGCCCCTGTTGGCTGAGAGAATAGATGAGATCAGGAATGTCATACTAGGAATGTTACCACCAGCACCCTTCCACCACCGAGGACTCATCACAAGGACATCAAGCTATTCACTGTTTACTGTTTATCTGTGCTGCACAATTCACATGCATTTTGCATTATATTTTGTTAACATATTGTTTTATGTTCTGTGTGTGATACATGTATCGTGGTGCACCGTGGTCAGTCCAAACATGGCTGTATATAGTACAGTCAGATGACGTTAAGCTTGAATATGAAATTGAACTTGTGAGGTAACGTTGCAAATCCATAAAACTGTGGTTAGAGCACACTTGGAGTATTGTGTTCAGTGCTGGTCGCCTCATTATAGGAAGGATGTGGAAGCTTTTGAGAGGGTTCAGGGGAGATTTACCAGGACGCCGCCTGGATTAGAGAGTAAGTCTAATGAGGATATGATGAGCGAGCTAGGACTTTTCTCTTTGGAGTGAAGGAGGATGAGAGGCGACCTGATAATGGTACAAGGTGATAAGAGGCATAGACAGAGGGGACAGCTTTTCCCAGCATGGAAATGGCGAATACGAGGTGGTTGGAGGAGAATATAGGGAGGAAGTCAAAGGTAAGTTCTTTGCACAGGTAGGTGCATGGAATATCCTGCCAGGGGTGGTGGTAAAGGTAGTTACATTAGGGGCATTTAAGAAACTCTTAGATAGTCACATGGATGAATGAAAAATGAAGGGCTATATGGGAGGGAAGGGTTAAATTGATCTTAGAATAGGTTAAAAGGCTGAAACAGCATTATGGCTGAAGGGCCTGTACTGTGCTGTAGCGTTCTATGTTCTGTGTTCTGTGATATAAAAGAAAAGGAGGACAGGTCGGTTTTCTGTATTAGAGAATCTTGGAGAAACTGGTTAAGAAGCTGCACCTGCCTCTGTTGTCTGGGGGAATAGAGGAGATCAGGAATGTCATACCAAGTGTGCATTGAATGCCAGTTAATGGCAAACTGAGTGCTGCTCTAACCACCCCATATAGGAAGGACATATCATCATGAGAGATAGTTCAGAGGAGATTCAGATGCAGATTTCAGAATCGGCAACGACCCAGGACACGCCGGCGATGATGAATGTGGACCCTGAGTGAGGTTCCGAAATCCAGGCCTCGTACGCTGGATTTGCCGATGAAAGGACTCCAAAACCTAGGCCTCCAACTCCAATATAGACGGACGAGATATAGGGGGATTCTCAGAACTGGAGAATTGTAGCTGGTAGGAGAGAATGGCTGTTAGAACTCTCTCACTGTTATCGGAGACCTCCTTCCCATCCAAGAACATTCTCCCTTCTCCAGTCTCCCATCAGGCATCACCCCCCTTCCTTCCCAGACCTGAAGCATCAACTGTTTATTCATTTCCATCTGTGCTGCAGGACCTGCTGGTTGCTCTGGATTTTCAGCATCTGCAGAATTTCTTGTTTAGAAGATACAAAAGCCTGAAAGCACATACCACCGTGCTCAAGGACAGCTTCAATCCCACTGTTATAAAACTGAAAATCTGCTTCTTCCCAAGGACTGAATAATGCTGCACCCCAGCTTGCCAATGGTCTCTGAGTGGGATGGACTATCAAAGTCATCCGTTGCATGGAAATATGGGGATTGTTAGAAAGTTACGCCATAGCGTATGCATTGTAAACATCTGATTTGTACAGACTGGAGAAGCGGCACAATCTCGTTGTCTTGAGCAATGACAATAAAGTTTTATTTTATTCTATTCTTTTGACTCTAAAGTATTATATATTAACTAGTGTTATCATCCCCTCGTACGAAACGATGGACTCTTGACCTCACATCATACCTTTTTAAGACCTTGCACTTTATTGTCTGCCTGCATTGCACTTTCTCAGTAAACCGTAACACTCTATTCTGCTCTCTGTTATTGGTTTTCCCTTGTGCTACCTCAAGGCACTGATGTGATGAACTGATCTGTACAGATGCCACACCAAACAATTTTTTCATTGTAAGTCGGTACATGTGACAATAATAAGCCAATTTGCCAATTTAAATAAAAGTTAACATAGAACATAAAACCATAAGGTATAGGTTCTGATTATTTCCCTCTCAGCCCCAATTTCCTGCCTTCTCCCCATATCCCTTCAAGCCCTGACTAATCAAGAACCTATCAACCTCTGCCTTAAATATACCCCATGACAGCCTCCACAGCCACACATAGTACCAAATTCCACAGATTCACCATTCTCTGGCTAAAGAAATTGCTCCTCATATCCACTCTAAATGGACATTCCTCTATTCCCCCATCCTTAGCACATTCTACAGGGGTTGTACTGAGAGCATCCTGAGCAGCTACATCACTGCCTGGTTCGGAAATTGCACCATCTCGGATCGCAAGACCCTGCAGCGGATAATGAGGTCAGCTGAGAAGATCATCGGGGTCTCTCTTCCCACCATCACGGACATTTACACTACACACGCTGCATCCGCAAAGGAAACAGCATTATGAAGGACCCCATGCACCCCTCATACAATCTCTGCTCCCTCCTGCCGTCTGGGAAAAGGCACCGAAGCATTTGGGCTCTCATGACCAGACTATGTAACAGTTTCTTCCCCCAAGCTATCAGACTCCTCAATACCCAGAGCCTGGACTGACACCTTGCCCTACTGTCCTGTTTATTATTTATTGTAATGCCTGCACTGTTTTGTGCTCTTTATACAGTCCTGGGTAGGTCTGTAGTCTAGTGTAGTTGTTGCATGTGTTTTTTTTTCTCTGTGTTGTTTTTTTTACGTAGTTCAGTCTAGTTTTTTGTACTATGTCATGTAACACCATGGTCCTGAAAAAACGTTGTCTCATTTTTACTGTGTACTGTACCAGCAGTTATGGTCAAAATGACAATAAAAGTGACTTGACTTGACTTGACTTGACTGAGGCTGTGTCCTCTGGTCTCAGACTCCCCCACTATAGGAAACATCCTCTCCAAATCTACCCTACTTTCAGCATTCGATAGGTTTCAATGAGATCCCCCTTCATTCTTCTGAACTCCAGAGACTAGAGGCATGGAGCCAGCAAACGCTCCTCAGATGACAAGCCTTTCAATCCCAGAATCATTCTCGTGAGCCTCCTTTGAACCCTCTCTAATGTCAGCACATCCTTTCTTAGATTAGGGGCCCAAAACTACTCACAAAACTCCAAAATCAGAATCAGGTTTACGGCTGATTTATACTTCTGCGTAATAGCCTTCGTAAATGGCCTGCGTTGTTGTGAGCATTTATACTTGTGCGTTACTGTGTCTGCGTCACTCTGAAATTCACCGCTAAAATGCTAGTTGGCGATGGGGGTTCTATGTCACTGTGTTGAAACTCAAACTTCAAACAATGGCGACTGAAACTGAAGGAGGGTGAATTTTCTGTGCTTGCCCGGCCACTGAGAGACATGGACGAGGAAATGCATTTCAAATACTTTTGGATGTCGGCAGGTAGATTTGACGATTTGGTTCATCGTCTCCAACTATTTATTTTGCGTCAGTGTACGCACAGTCTACTCAGAGACTGGCAATTGCCATTCGAGTTTTAGCTTCAGGTGGAAGTCAACAGGCTGTAGCGGCTAGCTGCAAACTGGCGCCAAGCACAGGGTCCTCCGTAATTTCGGAGGTCTGTAAAGCTTTATGGAAAGCATTGCAGCCAGAGTTCCTTCCCTGCCCTTCAGTCGCCCAATGGGAAGCTATTGTGGCGTAGGAGGAAATGCGTTGCTACCAAGCGGACCAAACACAGTTGTTGTGGTCTGCGTCGCCACGATGCATAGTTACATTTTTGGGGAGGTACGCGTCAGGCTACGGCGTAGAATACCTGGCTACACCGTACCTACGGTGTCGACTTCTCGCAGAAGTATAAATTGGCCTTTATTGTCACTAAAATGCCTTATGTTGTGAGATTTCTTGTTTTACTATAATTACAATAAGAAATAAATGAAAAAATACTCAGTGCAAAACAATAACAAAAAGTGAGATAGTGATCGGTTGGCGGGTGGAGATACGTCTCTACCAAAGGAGGTGTAATGTGCTCTTTCCCTCCACTAGCCTGCAGATCACCCTTGGGCAAGGTGTAGCACCTGCTTAGCCCCCTGATCAGGGTCACGTAAAGCCATGGGAGCAGGTGGTGGATGGTCGTATGAGCAACTGGTGTATATCACAAGTCCTGACCACTGACACCAGGCAGACAATCTCTGAAGAGTATTGATAATGGCTGGGGTCACCTGTCTTGTAACTGCCCAGAAGAAGGCAATGGCAAACCACTTCTGTAGAAAAATTTGCCAGGAGCAGTCGTGGTCATGGAAAGACCCTTATTGCCCACGACAAATGACACAGCACGTAACGAATGAACAGGTGTCCACAGTCCGTTCAGAAGTTTAATGGAGAAGGGGAAAGCAGCTCCTGTACCCCTTCCTTTATGATAGCAATGAGAAAAGGGCATGCACTGGAATGTGAGGGTCCAGTTCCCGCTAAGCTGTGTGGGTGTGGGGCTTCGCAGTAACTGAAATGCTCCCATGCGCACAGACTTTGTAGCCGCGCGTCTGGAATAAAGGGCAGATGAAAAAAAGTTTATGAAACATGAAAGATTTTCTTTATTGTGCTGTATTTTATTATACCCTTCAATTAATAAATAAGATCAAAAGTATGTGATTTTTCAGTTTTCATTCTAAATATTCATAGCTTGCATATTACAAAAATCACATTTAAAGTGCCCCGCAGTTTTTAGGCTGTGTAAAAATTTCCTACTCAGAGTAATGGTTGGTCTGTGCAGTTGTATAAAACAAAGTAGAGGTAACCTGGTGAGGGTTCTTAACGATGGATGCCACCTTTTTGATTTACTCCATTTTGAAGATGTCCTCTGTGGTGGGGAGACGTGTCTATGATGGAGCTGGCTGAGCTTACAACTTGGCTGCATTTTACAGTGAACCAGACTGAGCCCTTGTGTCACTAGAAGTTATCGTATGGAATTGAACTTTATATAATACCTCTCTAATGTGGTGCTGTGGTGGGGGAGGGGTTTACGTACATGGACTGCAACTGCTTTATAATTGTCTATAATCCTTTGATTCGGGGCTTATCATACGAGGAGCGTTTGATGGCTCTGGGTCTGTACTGACCAGAAGACACAGCCTCAGAATGGATGGAAGACCTTTCAGAATGGAGATGAGGAGGAATTCTTCTAGCCAGAGAGTGGTGAATCTGTGGAACTCATTGCCACAGGTGGCTGTAGTGGCCAAGTCATGAGCATATATAAGAAAGGTTGATAGATTCTTGACTAGTCAGGGCACGAAGGGAGATTGGGCCTGAGAGGGAAAATGAATCACCCATGATGAAATAAATGGTGGAGTAGATTCAATGGGTCGAATGCCTAATTCTGCTCCTCTATCTATAGTCTTATGGTCTTCCCTCCTACCAAGCTGCACTACCCAACAACCCAGAGATTTAACTCTAGCCTAATCATAAGACAGTTTACAATGACCAATTGTCCTACTAAAGAGTACATCTTTGGATTGTGGGAGGAAACCAGAGCACCCAGAGGAAACACTCGCACACACAGGAAGAACGAACAAACTTTCATACAGAGGATGCTGGAATTGAACTCCTAACTTCAACGACCCGAGCTGTAGTAGTGTCTCACTAACTGCTTCATCGCCATGGCACCCATACACACTCACTCCAGGTGGAAGTCTATGCTGATAACACTGCTTCTGTTCTGAGTGAGAGAATCATACTAGTGATTGAAAAACTGTCACCCAAGATCCCCAACGTCTCGGCCAAGCCATCATCTCACAGCGACCATCAGGCAGGAGGTACAGAAGCCTGAAGTCCCACACCAGCAGGTTCAAGAACAGCTACTTCCCTTCAACCGTTCAGTTCTTGAACCAACCAGCACAACCCCAATCACTACCTCAGGTATGCAACAATGTGACCATAGACATTCTTGCTTTAATTGCGTTTTTTTTTCTTGGAAGAATTGTGTATAATTTATGCTTAAGCTTTACATGAGAATGCTCCCTACATGATGCCCTGAACCTGTGATGCTGCTGCGGCAGGTTTTTCATTGAACCTGCGCATACAATACATTACTGTGCAAAAATCTTAGGCAGAGAGTGGTGAGTCTGTGGAATTCTTTGCCACAGGCAATTATGGAGGCCAAGTTTCTGTGTATGTTTAAGGCAGAGGTTGATAGATTCTTGATTGGTCAGGGCATGAAGGGATATGGGGAGAAGGCAGGAGATTGGGGCTGAGAGGGAAAATTGGATCAGCCATGATGAAATGGCAGAGCAGACTTGAGCTAAATGGCCTGATTCTCCTCCTATATCTTATGGTCTTATGGTTTTAAGGTGCCAGTAATCCGCCTTTGCCCCTTCTCTTGTCAGTAGAAATGGTCCTCAGTGGAATGGGCATTCAATCCCAGGCAACGGCACGAGAGACAAAAGGGAAGGCCATTGCTGGAATCTAGAGCGACATACAATCTGCTGGAGCTGGACTCGGTTGTCAGAGGCTGTTTGAGGTGCACATTATTGGGAGCAACGAATAGGGAGTGGGAGCTTATCTCCTACTCCCCCTGGCTATAACAACCTTAAGGAAGACCTGCTGTTAAAATAAAGCAAAAAATCCAACCTCTGAATGTCAAACTACCAAGAGCTCAAGGTTTCAGTCTACTACACAAGTCAAAATATTAATTTAAGTCCCTTGAGCGTCATAGGAAGTCATTCCTGCCTGTGGCCATCAAACATTACAACTCCTCCCTCGGAGTGTCAGACACCCTGAGCCAATAGGCTGGTCCTGGACTAATTTCCACTCGGCATAACTTACTTATTATTATTGAATTATTTATGGTTTTATATTGCTATATTTCTACACTATTCTTGGTTGGTGCAACTGTAACGAAACCCAATTTCCCTCGGGATCAATAAAGTATGTCTGTCTGTCTTACAATCCACAAATAATATGTACAGGATTAGACCCATTCTGATCTCCACACACCTCCAAGAGGCCCACAACCTTGTTGCAGGGTATGGAGGCTTGTGTGCCTCAGCGACCCAGAGAGTTCTGTTGGCTGTAGTCAGGGCTTTGTGCTTAGGCTCTTGGTAGGGTCACCCATGCCAAATAGGTCAAAGGGTAGAGGTCAAGCTCAGAGTGAACCACCCATCCTTCAAGTTCAAGGGTTCAGCTTAGGGCTAACAATCCTGATTGGTAAAACAAATATACAGATATAGCAATGAAGAATTCTTCTACATCTGAGTGTGATAGTATTCCTGAGTCTCCGCCCAGGACTTACATGACTGACTGTAGTAAAATCCGAGCTTTTGACACGTTGAAGAAGGTCCTGGACACCACCGGAGGTGGATGACCTTCATTGCTGCCAGTGGCGTGACAAATGGCACAGAGAGAGATCGCCACATCGCCTCATTAGAATCATCTCAGAATCTGAATCAGGTTTATTATCACTGACATACGTCATGAAATTTGTTGCTTGGTGACAACAGCACAATAAATAGGTAAACAGTGGCAAAGGGGTATATTAAGGGCGTGCTCACGGGCAGTTTATAAATTTGATGGCAGAGGAGAAGGAGCTGTTCCTAAAAGGTTGAATGTGCATCTTCAGGCTCCTGTTGCTCCTCCCTGATGGTAGTAATGAGAAGAGGGCATGACCTGGATGGGGTGGGTACTCTTTTAAAGATATCCCCGTTGGTGGGGATGGCGAGGATCATTGAGTCAGGGCGATACATCACAGAAACAGCCCCCGCTGAACTGTTATTCTGCCTAGTCCTATTGACCCTCATCTGGACCACAGCTCTCCATACCTCTCCAATCCATGTACCTATCCAAGCTTCTCTTAAATATTGAAATCAAACCCGCATCCACCACTTTCACTGGCAGCTCGTTTTACGCTCTCACCACCCTCTGAATGAAGAAGTTCCCCCCAATGCTCCCCTGAAATATTTCACCTTTCACCTTTAACCTCTAGTCACACACGAGAAAATCTGCAGATTCTGGAAATCTGAGCAGCACACGCAAAATGCTGGAAGAACTCAGCAGGCCAGGCAGCATCTAGAAAAAGAATGCAGTCGCCATTTTGGTCCTAGATACAGCCTGGCCTGCTGAGCTCCCCCAGCATTTAGTGTGTGTTACTGCTAGTTCTAGTCTTATTGAACCTTGATGGAAAAAGCCTGCTTGCATTTACCCTAACTATGCCCCTCATAATTTTGATGGCTCCTTTGACACCCCAATGAGAAGCTCCCCAATCACATGATCAGCTTTTAAACCAATCCTGAACACCAGAATCTTCAGGATTTTATCCAGCTGAAGAGCACAAGATTTCTACAATCACTTGTGTGAAGAATTTTCTTTTTTAAATGGTTGCCCTCAGAGTCTTGAATCTTGCTGATCCCTGAGTTATACTACGGTGCCTTCCACCTGTGGCAGATACAGTACTGAAACAGTAATTGCTCACTGGCGTTAACTGTACTTGGAGGGTGCTTATACAACGTTACTTGCTACATCTACAGAGCACTGCCACAGGGAAGAAGCATCCATCATCAAGGACCTCCACCATCCAGGCCATTCCTTCTTCTTGGTGCTGCCATTAGGCAGGAGGTACAGGAACATTGGTCCTACACCTCCAGGTTCAGGAACAGTTACTACCCTACAACCATCATGCTCCTCAACCAGACCGGATAACTTCACTCGCCTCAACTCTGAACTGACTCCACAACCTTGGGACTCAGTTTCAAAGACTCTACAACTCATGTTCTCTGTATTATTCATTTACTTATTTATTATTATTATGGTTTGTTTTTTTTTTTGTGTATTTTGCACATTCATTGGTTGTTAGTCTTTCTTTGGGTGTAGTTTTTCATTGACTCTATTGTATTTTTTTGTTCTACTGTGAATGCCTGAAAGAAACTTAATCTCAGGGTAGCATATGGTGATGTATACTTACCTTGAACTTTGAACAATAAGGTAGTTTTTCTTTGCTCTAGATTCCAGCATCTGCAGAGTCTTACGTCTGTGACTTTGGTAGTAGCTTTTTCCAAGTTCTTGCTGAGAAGGGAGTTTTATCTTCCTCAGGATTACTACCTCCTCAAGGAGCTCAACAGTCAATGTCCAGCAGGACAATGTCAAACACTGTGAGCAACCCACTCAGCTAGATTGCCCTTTGTCCCATACAACTGCTTACTTTTATTTCTTTAGAGATACAGAGCATAACAGGCCCTTCCAGCCCAATGAGCCACACCTCTATTTAACCCCTAGCCTATTCACAGGACAATTTACAAAGACCTACTAACTGGTACGTCTTTGGATTGCGGGAAGCAACCAGATCAACCGGAGAAAGCTCACACATTCCATGGAGAGGACGTAGACTCTTCACTGATGAGGTCAGAATTGAACTCTGAACTTCTGATGCCTCGAGCTGTAATAGCATTGCGCTAAATGTTACCGTTCAGGCCCACATGCATGGCTGTTGTAGAAATTAGTTTTATTTGTCACATCTCCATCGAAACTTGTCATTTTGTGTCAAACGGCCAACACAGTTTGAGGATTGTGCTGGGAGAAGCCCGTGTGTCGTCACGCTTTCAGCACCAACAGGACATGTGATCTTACACCGTATTGTCTACCTGCACTACCCTTTCTCTATAGCTGTTACACTTCATTCTGCATTCTGTTATTATAGAACCATAGAATCATACAACACTACAGCACAGTACAGGTCCTTCAGCCCTCCATGTTGTGCCGACCCATATAATCCTTAAAAAAAGTACTAAACCCACACTACCCCATAACCCTCTATTTTTCTTTCATCCATGTGCCTGTCCAAGAGGCTCTTAAATACCCCTAATGTTTTAGCCTCCACCACCATCCCTGGCAAGTCATTCCAGGCACTCATAACTCTCTGTGTAAAAAACTTACCGCTGATGTCTCCCCTAAACTTTCCTCCCTTAATTTTGTACATACGCCCTCTGGTGTTTGCTACTGGTGCCCTGGGAAACAGGTACTGACTATCCACCCTATCTATGCCTCTCATAATCTTGTAGACCTCTATCATGTCCCCTCTCATTCTTCTACGCTCCAAAGAGAAAAGTCCCAGCTCTGCTAACCTTGCTTCATATGACTTGTTCTCCAAACCAGGCAACATCCTGGTAAATCTCCTCTGCTTCTACATCCTTCCTGTAATGAGGTGACCAGAATTGAACACAGTATTGTTTTACCTTGTTCTACCTCAATACACTGTGTAATAAAGTGATCTGTATGAATAGTATGCAAGACAAGCTTTTCACTGTATCTCGGTATGTGACAATTTAAGGCCACAGGACCATAAGATCATAAGATATAGGAGCAGAATTAGGCTATTTGGCCTGTCGAGCCTGCTCCGCCATTTCATCAAGGCTGATCCATTTCCCTCTCAGCCCCAGTCTCCTGCCTTCTCCCCATAGCCCTTCATGCCCTGACCAATCACGAATCTACCAACTTCTGCCTTAAATATACACGAAGACTTGGCCTGCACAGCTGCCTGTGGCAAAGAATACTCAACATCTTAGGATCAGCTTCTGTCATCAGATGTCTGAATGGACCATGAACTATCTTCACAAATCCTATTTATTTATTTATTTATTTATTTTTATTGTAACAAGTAATTTGGCACACCCGCTTTGTACTGCTGCCACAGAACAATAAATTTTACAACTTTACAGTATGATGCACAAGTCATGGGCACATATACCATACTGTATAACAGTAGCTAGGGCGCCCAAGACTTTTGCATTGTACTGTAGTAATTTTATGTTTTGCTCTGTACTGCTGCCACAAAAAAAAATTCAAAATATATGTGAGTGATGATAACCCTGATTCTGATCTGGGTCTCTATTGTGGACAGAGAGTGGGAAGGGGACAGGGAGAGGGGAATCATGGTTGGGAAAAGGGGAAATGGAGAGGGGAGGGAGCAGGAAGCACCAACAGACAGTCTGTAAAGATCAATAAACCAATTGCTTGCAATCAAATGACCTTGTCTGGTGTCTCAGGGCTGGGTGCGTCAGCAACCCCGCCCCGACACTCCTTCTCTGCAACCTGTGCCATACCCCTCCCATGGCAATCCACTCTCACCATTCCCAACATCTTTTGCTCCCCCCCCCCCCCCCCCCCAGATTTACAAGCTTGCTGTCTGCTCTACGTTGACGGATACAGTACGGTGCAATCTCTTAGACAGCCTACTCATAAATATGTGTCTAGGACTTTTGCAACAATAAACCTGATTCTGATCAAAGTTAGCCTCCAGTAAAGCATCAGTGTTTAATATTCACTTCCTGTGCTCACAAGGTCGGTAAAGAACAAAAATATATTTATTTTGTTCTACATTTCACCAAGAATACATTAGAAAAAGGTGTTTTTAATTGAATAATACATTCTGGCTTAGAAGACCAAGGGAGGTTGTGTTCCAATTCAGGTTCTTTGACCGGAATCACTAAGTTTGTTTCTCTCCCTGCAGATGCTGCCTGGTCTGTGGAGTGTTTGCAGTGTTTTCTACTTTGATGTCAGAATTCCAGCACCTGCAGCCTTTAATTCTTTCAGTTTTTACCAGGGATATTTCTAGCTCCCCAAGAGCAGTCGTGATTCTTCTGTTTCTGCCTAGGAAAGTAAATGCAGTGTCTGCTGATAGGTCTCAACTGACAGATCTCCAACAACATATCACATTAGATTCAGAATCAGGCTTATTATCACTGACTTACATGGTGTAACATTTGTTGTTTTGCGACATAAAGTTATTACAAATTACAGAAATAAATAGTGCAAAAAGGATGAATGAGGGTGTGTTCATGGATTCATGGACCATTCAGACATCTAAAGGCAGAGGGTAAGAAGCTGTCCTAAAGTGGGCCTTCATGCTCCTGACGGTGGCAATGATTAGGGAAAATATCCTGGATAGTGAGGGTCCTTGATGGATGCTTCCTTCTTGAGGCATCACCTCTTGAAGATGTCTTTAATAATAGGGAGGAGGTGCCTGTCATGGAGCTGGCTGATTCTGCAAACCCTCTGCAGCCTTCATTCCAAACAGTGATGCAACCAGTGGGAAGGATCTCCACAGTACCTCCTTAGAAATTTGCTAGTCTTTGGTGACATATTAAATCTTCTCAAAATCTTAACGAAGTAGAGCCACTGGCATTTCCTTTACATGCTCCCATCAGTATGTTGGACCCAGAATAGATTCTCCGAGAAGTTGATGCCCAGGTACTTGAAACGGCTCACCCTTTCCACTGCTAGCCTCTTGATGAGGGCAGATGTGTGTGAGTTTCGCTGAATTTCCCTTCCTGAAGTCCACAATCAATTCTTTCTTCTTGTTGATGTTGAATGAGAGGTTGTTGTCGTTGAGACACCACTCAGCCAGCCCATCTATTTCAATCCTGTCAGCCTCATCGTTGCCACCTGAGATGCTGCAGGCAACAGTTGTGTAATTGGTGAATTTATTGTTGGTAGGGCATCCCAACCTGGGGTCCGCAAACCCTTCAGTTACTGGTAGGGGTCCATGGCATGAGAATGGTTGGGAACCCCTTGTGTAGGGAAAGTAGAGCAGTGGGATAAGCGTGTATCCTTGAGGTGTGTCATTGTTGATCGTCAGTGAGGAGGAGGTGTTATTTCTGATTTGCACTGACCCTGATGATTTCAAGTCCCACTTCAGAGGCACTTGCACACAAGCTCACCGATTTGGCAAACATGATCACTCAGGTTGTAAATGATCATGTTTGCCGAATCAGTGAGTTTGCGTTCAACCTTTGGAAATGATAGAACACAAGACAGTTATGGGAACACTACAGACCTTTGGCCTATGATTTTGTGCTGGCCTCTTAACCTACCCCAAAATCAATCTCACACTTCCATCCCACATAGCCCCTCCTCCCCTTTCTCTCTTTTTTCCATTCCCCATTCTGGCTCCCCTCTTACCTCTTCTCTTCTCTCCTGCCCAGCACGTACCTCTGGGTCCCCTCCTCCTTCCCTTTCTCCCACAGTCCACTCTCCTCTCCTACATGGTTCCTTCTCCTTCAGCACTTTACCTCCTCCACCTATTAAATGCCAGCTTCCTATTTCATCCCCTCTCCCCCACCCACCCACCTTCTCCCTCACCTGGTCTCACCTATCACTTGCCAGCTTGGACTCTTACCCCTCCCCTGCACCTTCTTATTGTGGCTTCTTCCCCCTTCCTTTCAGTTCAAAGTAAATTTTATTATCAAAGTACAAATATGTCACCATGTACAACTCCGAGATTCATTTTCTTGTGGGCATACTCGGCAAATCTATAGAATAGTAACTGTAACAGGATCAATGAAAGATCAACCAGAGTGCAGAAGACAATAAACTGTGGAAATGTAAATATAAATAGCAATAAATAATAGAACATGAAATAACAAGATCAGGAGTCCTTAAAGTGAGATCATTGGTTGAGGGAACATCTCAATGGATGGGCAAGTGAGTGTAGTTGTCCCCTTTTATACAAGAGCCTGATAGTTGAGGAGTAGTAACTGTTCTTGAACCTGGTGGTGTGAGTCCTTTTTTAAAAAACTTTTTTTATTGAGTTTTCAAATGATTACAGAAAGAAAAAAATATATATATACCCTCCCCCCTTCCCCCCTAACATCCCTATAGAAAAAAAGAAAAAGAAAGTAAGAGTGAGTGCCTGGATATTGGAAGATCCCCACATGCTCCACGGAGTTCGTAATAACTTTAGGCTATTGCAGTTACTTGGAAATCGGATTCATACTTAAGTATAGATCGTTGGAAGAATGAAATTTCCAGCTGTATTCCACTTGAAAAAATTACTTATAATTTAAGAGATAAATATGAAACATTTTTGAAAATTTGGTGCCCTTATTTACAAAAGACAGGATTAAATATATAGATGCTCCGAAGATAAAATAATTGGTTATTTGGGGAAAGAAATAAATATATATACTAAAGTGGTGTGAGTCCTGAGGCTCTTGTATTTCTACTTGATGGCAGCACTGAGAAGAGAGCATGACCTGTGCAGTGGGATCTCTGATGATGGAAGCTGTTTTCCTACGACAGCATTTCACATAGATGTGCTCAATGGTGGGAAGGGCTTTACCCCGGATGGATTGGGCCTAATCCACTACCTTTTGTAGGATTTCCTTTCAAAGGTATTTGAGTTTCCGTACCAGGCAGAGATGCAGTCAGTTAATACACTCTCCAGTACAAATCAATAAAAGTTTGTCAAAGCTTTAGATGTCATGCCAAATCTCCACAGATTTCTGATGAATGGTCTCAGCCCGAAACATCAACTGTACGTTCTTCTCCCTTGATGCTGCCTGACTTTCTGAGCTTCTCTAGCATTTTGTGTGTGTTGGCCATTCTTCTTTCATCCTTGTGCCCTTTGAAGAGTCTCTGAAATATCTGTATGTTTGATGTGTGGCTCACGCTTGAATATATAAAGTGAATCTCAGAAATGTTCCTGTGGTGTGCATGTCTCTACTCCACACTGAGATATGGAATTGGACCAGGACTGTGCTTAAAGAGGAAAAAAAAACAGGAATTCATCCTTTTTTAAAACAGCACATGAGTACTTTCCTCCAGCCTCGGATTGCTTATTATTTCATTCCCTCCACAGATTTATCCCGTCATTTCCGGCAGCGGGCATCGAGTGGACAAGGGGCTGGTTCAGACCTGTGACGATTCATCTTCTGTTCGTTGGTTCAAACAGCATCAGAGGAATGAGACTGGCTGTTGGCTGCGTCCTCGCATCCGTCTGCGCCCTGCTGCTCAACTCGAGGTTCTGTCATGCCATTCGATGGCTGTGAGTATTGTTGTGTGCATGCATGCGTCTCACATATGTCGTCTCACATATGTCATGTGTGAACATGTATGTTCAAAAGATATACATCCTGCATGAAACATGTGTATGATGTGTGTGCATTGTTTAGTTTAGTTTGTGGCTTAAGTAATAGAATCATAGAACTCTATATCTCAGAAAAAGGTGATTTGGCCCATCTAGTCCATGCTGAACCATTCATCTGCCTAGTCCCATTGACCTGCACCCGGACCTTAGCCCTCCATACCCCTCCCATCCATGTACCCATCCTAACTTCTATGCTGCAATCGAAACTGCATCCACCACTTATGCTGGCAGCTCGTTCTACACTCTCACCACCCCCTGTGAAGAAGCCCCCTCTTATGTTCCCTTTAAACATTTCACCTATCACCCTTTACCTATGACCTCTAGTTCTTGTCGCACCCAACGTCATTGGAAAAAGCTTGTCTGCAATTACCCTATCGGTACCCCCTCATAAATTTGTATACCCATATATTAAAGAAATTTTGAAGATCTATTTGTCATATGTATTTGCACATAGAAGGCAGAAGGGGCAGTTTCTACCCGGAGAAGCGATAGATGAAGTATTGTAGATGGACCAATGGGGTTCTGCAAAGATCTGTTCTGAGACCCGTTCCTAGTGGGTTTTATACGTAGCTTGGTTGGGGAAGTGGAAGGGTAAGGTTAGTAAGTTTGCAGATGACATGAAGGTTGATGGAGTTTCGGATGATGTAGAAGGTTGTTGTAGGTTACAGTGGGACATTGAGAGGATGCAGAGCTGGACTAAGAGTGGCAGATGGAGTTCAACCTGGAAAAGTGTGAAGTGATTCACTTTGGAAGGTCAACCCTGAAGGCTGAGAACAGGGTTAATACAGGATTCTTAGCAGTGTGGAGGAACAGTGGGATCTTGGGGTCCACGTTCATAGATCCTTCAAAATTGCCATGCAAGTCGATAGGGTGGATCAGAAGGCATATGGTGTGCTGCCCTTCTTCGGTCGGGGGATTGAGTTCAAGAGCCACAAGGTAATGCAGCTGTATAAAAACCTGGCTAGACCACACTTGGTGTATTGTGTTCAGTTCTTATCAACTCATTATAGGAAGGATGTGGAAGCTTTCGAAAGGGTGCAGAGGAGATATACCAGGATGCTGCCTGGACTAGATAGTACATCTTATGAGGATAGTTTGAGCAATCTAGAGCTTCCTCTTTGGAGCAAAGGAGGATGAGAGGCAACTTCATAGATAGATCGAATGGATAGCCAGAGACTTTTTCCCAGGGTGGAAATGGCAAATACCAGGGGTTATTGAGGTGTTTGGCGGGAAGTATAGGGAGGATGACAGAATTAAGTTTTTCACAGTTTATGGTGGGTGTGTGGAACAACCTGCTGGGTGTGGTGGTAGAGGAAGATACATTAGGGACACTTAAGAGATTCTTAGATAGGCATATCATTCATTTGCACCTATACCTGGCCCATTGCCCTCCATACCCCACCCATCCAAGCGCCTATCCAAATTTCTCAAAATGTTGAAATTGAACCCTCAATCACACTTGTGCTGGTAACTCAATCCACACTCTCACCACCTTCTAAGTGAAGAAATTCCCACTCATGTTCCCCTTAAACATTTTGCCTTTCAACCTCAACCTATGACCACTAGCTCGAGTCTGTTCCAAGCTCAGTGAAAAAAGCCCGCTTCCATTTACCACATTTATACCCCTCATTATTTTGTATACCTTTATCAAACCTGCCCTCATTCTCCTACGCTCTGGGGAAAAAGTCCTAACCTATTCGAGCTTTCCTTAGTCCGGCAAATTTCTCTGTGCTCTTTCAAAGGATAGTAGGTGCCTCACCCAAAGCCTTACACTGCATCAACATAATATTCCGACTCTGTTACTTTGATTTGTGATAGCCAATATGTCAAAAGGATTTGGGTTGATTGGTTAATGGCCTGGCCTCTGTAAGTGATCCCTAGTGTGTAGCTGAGTATAGAATCTAAGGGGTCTTTGATGGGAATATGGAGAATATAAAATGGGAATCGTGTAAATGAGTGTCTGGTGGTCAGCATGAACTCGGTGGGCAGAATAGCCTGTTTCCATGCTCTATGACACTATACACTTAGTGGCCACTCTATTAGATACACATGTACACCTGCTCATTAATGCAAATATCAAATCAGCCAATCATGTGAGAGCAACTCAATGCATAAAAGCACGCAGATGTGGTCAAGAGGTTCAGTTGTTCAGGCCAAACATCAGAATGGGAAAGAAATGCTATCTAAGTGACTTTGACTGTGGAATGATTGTTGGTGCCAGACAGGGTTTGACTGTTTCAGAAACTGGTGAGCTCCTGGGAATTTCATGCACAACAGTCTCTAGAGTTAGAACATAGAACATGGAAATCTACAGCACATTACAGGCCCTTCGGCCCACAATGTTGTGCTGACCATGTAGCCCACTCTAGAGACTGCTCTAGAATTTCCCTAGCTCATAGCCCTCTATTTTTCTAAGCTCCATGTACCTATCTAAGAGGCTCTTAAAAGACCCAATTGTATCCAATAGAGAGAGAGAAAAAAATCCAGCAAGCAGCAGTTCTGTGGGCAGAAGTGCTTTGTTAATGAGACAGTTCAGGGGAGAATGGCCAGACTGGTTCTAGCTGACAGGAAGGTGACAGTAACTCAAATAACCCCACACATTACAACAGTGGTGTGCAGAAGAGCATCTCTGAATGCACAGCACATCGAACCTTGAAGTGGATGGGTTACAGCAGCAGAAGATCACGAATGTACACTCAGTGGCCACTTTATTAGGTACACTAATAAAGTAGTCATGGAGTATACCAGCTCATATTTTCTGACTTCTCTTTGCATCCGTCTCTGCTGTTCACCACAACTAATCTCTCCAATATCCAGTTTCATATGCTCATTATGCTAGATAAATATGTTTATCTTGTTTTCTGTGGGATTTATTAATGATTATTTATTAATGGCCTTGACTTTAATGTTTGGCATAAAGCCAAGACGTTTTGTATTTAATGTTTGATAAGGCCCCACTTGGAGTATTGTGTGCTGTTCTAGTTTTCCCTTTACCGAAAAGATGTTGAGGCTTTAGAAAGGGTGCAGAAAAGGTTCACCCATCAGCCAGGACTTGCCCTCTTCTCATGACCACATCAGGGAGGAGGTGCCTGAAGACACACATTCAACATTTTAGCTTCTTCCCCTTCGTCATTAGATTTCTGAATGGGCAATAAACCCATGAATACTACCTAGATTTTAAAAAATGTTTTGCTCAGTACTACTGCCGCATAGTGTAGTGCTCGACAGTACCAGCAACCCGGGTTCAATCCCCGCCACTGCTTGTAAGGAGTTTGTACATTCTGTCCATAACCGTGTGGGTTTCCTCCTGGTGCTCTGGTTTCCTCCCACAGTCTAAAGACCATACATACCGGTTGGTCAGTTAATTGGTCATTGTAAATTGTCCCATGACTGGGCTATGATTAAATCGCAGGGATTGCTGGGCAGAAAGGCGCGGAGGGCCTATTCATGCTGTATCTTAATAAATAAATATATAGCCAGGAAATTTCATGATATATGCCAGTGATACTAAACCTGCTGCCTGGATCAGAGGGCATCATTTGGAAGGAGAAGCTGGACAAATTGGGTCATTTTCTCCGGAGTGTCAGAGGCTGAAGAGTCAGAGACCTGACAGAAGTTCATGAAATTACAAGAGGCGTAGATAGGAGTGATGGAGTCTTTTCCCCAGTGCAAAATGCTACAGGATATAGCTTTAAAGTGAGAGGGGGGAAAATGTAAAGGAGACGTGCAGGGCAAGATTTTTCCATGGAGAGTGGTGGCGTTGGCAGCAGACACGATAGTGGCATTTAAGAGACTTCTATATATCGGCAGAGTAACGTGGAGAGGCTGGAGGGATATAGACCAGGTGAAGGCAGTTACATTTAATTTAATTTGGTATCATGTTCAGCACAGACATTGTGGGTCGAAGGGCCGGTTCGTGAGCTGTACTATTCTAAGTTCTTTTTTAAATTATTCTATGTTTTTATTAAGGACATCAGAAGTTACAGGGAGAAGGCAAAAGAATGGGGTTGAGAGGGAAAAGAAATCAGCCATGATGGAATGGTGGAGCGGATTCAATTGACCGAAAGGCCTAATTCTGCTCCTAGGTCTTATTGTATTCTATGTGTTGTGTTCTGTGTTTTGTGTTAAATGTTCTATTTCCATATAGGGCACTGGCCAGGACTGGCTCCTCGATTCCCTTCAACCAGACACAGAACTGTAAGCACCTGGAGGGACTGGTCTCTGCACAGCAACAGCTCTGCCGAAGTAACCTGGATCTTATGCAGAGTATTGTTCAGGCAGCTCGAGAGGTCCAAAAGACCTGCCGGAAAACCTTCTCCGATATGAGGTGGAACTGTTCTTCCATTGAACTGGCTCCCTACTTCCCACCGGACCTGGAGAGGGGTAAGAATAATTGCTGAATTAGCTGAAGGATGTTGTGGAATCATTCAGCACAGGAACAGAGTCAACCATCCATCTATGCCAATCGAATACTAATCCCAATTTATTCTCCCCATGTTCCCATCAGCTCTCCCGGGATTTTACCATTCTCCCATGCTTATTATGGTTAATTAACCTACCAACCCAAATAACTTTCGGATGTGGGGGGAAGCTGGAGCCCCCAGAGGAAACCCACATGGTCAATGGTAGCGCATGCAAACTCCACATAGACAGCGTCAGAGATTAGTATTGAACCCAGATCGCTGGAAGTGTGAGGCAGCAGAAGGTGACATCCTTCTATTCTGAAGCTATACCCTTTTGTCGTAGACTCTCTACTATTGGAAACATCGTCTGCACGTTCATTCTATCTAGATCTTTCAATATTCTATATGTACCAATGATCTTTCCCATCATTCTTCTAAATTCCAGCGAGCACAGGCCCAGAGCCATCAAGCACTCCTCATGTGTTAACCCTTTCATTCCCGGGATAATTCTCATTGGCTTTCTCTTGACCCTCTCCGATGCCAGCACATCCTTTCTTAAATAAGTGGCCCAAAACTGCTCACAATACTCCAAGTACGGTCTGACCAATGCCTTATAAACCTTTTTATGTTGCATCTATTAACCGATTGTTAAATACATCCATCAGTAACATCACCTCTCCATCAATCATTAACCACCATTAACCCTTCCAAATGGCATCTCCACCACCTTTTCACAACCTCTTCACCAACCCTTCAAACATCCTCTCATCAACCCCTCAATTAGCCAATGCATTCACCCTTCCATCAATAACATGTTGTTACTGGGATGCTGTGTACGTGGATTTTCAGAAGGCCTTTGACAAGGTGTCATATGTGAGACTACTTAACAAGATAAGAGCCCATCGTGCCATCATCTACTCCACCACTTCTGCATGGCTGATATATTATCCATCTCAACTCCACTCTCCTGCCTTGTCCCTGTATCCTTTGACGCCCTGATTAATACACCTCTGCCTTAAATATACCCAATGACTTGACCTGTACAACTGTCTGTGGCAATGAGTTCCTCAGATTCACCACTTTCTGAGATTTTCCTCATTTCAGATTTAAATGGACGTCCCCTTTTTCTCAGGCTATACCTTCTGGTCCTAGACTCCCCCACTATAGGAACCATCCTCTCAAAGTCCACTCTATCTAGACCTTTCAGTATTTGATAGGTTTCAATGCAATTCCCCCATATTCTTCTGAATCCCAGTGAGTACAAGCCTAGAGCCATCAAACATGTGTTTAAGAGGTACTTAGACCCACGAACAGGTAGGGAATGTGTAGATGTAGGCAGATCACATACAGGCAGAATCCAGTTTGGATCTCATGGTCAGCATAGCCATCAATGAATGCAAGTTCCAGTGCTGTACTGTTCTATTTTATTTCTTTATTTAGAGACACAGCACAGTTACAGGCCCTTCTGGCCTGAAGAGTCTGCACCATCCAATTACACACGTGTGACCTGTACGTCTTTGGACCGTGGGAGGAAATCGGAGTACTCAGCGGAAGCCCACACGGTTACCGGGAGAACCTACAAACTCCTTACACTGAGTGACAGGAGTTGATCCAGGGTCGCCGGTGCTGCTGCTTGTTCTCTGTTCAAACAGGAGAACTCCTTCTCTCAGAGGGTGGTGCAAGCATGCAACGAGCTGCCCAGTGGTAGACGCGAGTTCAATGGCAGAGGCATAGAGGCATAGAGGGTCATGTTCCAGATGGGACTAGACAGAAGATCAGGTTTCATGGACTAGATGGGCTGAAGGGCCTGTTTCTGCGCTGTAGTGCTCTGTGACCGTCTCTCTATAAGTGATTACCTTGACCTTCTCACCCCAGGTACCAGGGAGTCGGCATTCGTCCATGCTTTGTCCGCAGCTGCCATCAGCCACACGATAGCCAGGGCCTGTACCTCAGGGGACCTCCCGGGCTGCTCCTGTGGGCCGGTTGCTTCCGAGGCTGCGGGGCCTGGATTCCGATGGGGCGGATGCAACGACAACCTCAACTACGGGATCCTGCTGGGGTCCAAGTTTTCTGACTCGCCGATGAAAATGAAGAAAACCAGGTCACAAGCAAACAAGCTGATGAACCTACACAACAGTGAGGTTGGACGGCAGGTAAAACTGGACAAGAACATTTTTCAAAAGTGTTGCTTTCTCAGAAATTATTTGTGATTATGATAGAACACTTGAAGCTGAACACAAATATAATTTCAGATTACTTGTATCACGTAGGAATTAACTTTCGTGGAATATAATGCATTTAATTCCATAACAGTGCTGATGCTTTGCAATAGTTCAACTAAGCTAAAAAATTTTGTTCATGATTTTCATTTGTACTTGGTGTTTGAGGCTTCTTATTTAAGTGTCCCAACAATAATCAGCCAGCTTTGACAGATTCCGGTTGCCCTGATACTGTTTCTCCATGACCGCAATGTCCTGGTGAAACCTTTCACCGTGCTCGTCACTCACAGCACCAAGATTGGCAGGGGAGAAGTCAAAATGGGAATGGAGAAAATGAATCTCTAGCGACATGTTGCAATTCATGGTTTCTTATGCTTAAAGCGCGCTGACAATCAGTTACACGTAATCTGGTGCTCTGTCAATGCCAAGAAAATGCCTTCCATGTGATTTTCTCCAACCCCACTAGAAGTTCTTCAAATTGCCTGTCACTGATTTGTGGACCAACAAAAATGCCTTCCTTAATCTTGGCAACAGTTATTCTGACTTGAATTATGAATTGAGATAACAAATATAGGTGACTTAAAAACTAGTGCGTGATAGGGAAATTTCGTGGTGATTTTCATGATCAGCAGCCCAAAATCCGTAAGGTACGCCCAAAAGTATTCAGAAAGCAGAATCTTTGTTATCCAATGTAATTAATGAAGGACGTAGTCATTGGTTGGGTATCAGTCCCTTCATTGGGGTTGGTTCTGGATTCATCCTACTTATTGGAAAGTGATGATGGATACATTAATTTTTATTTATTTTATTTAGAGTTACAGTGCAGAACAGCACCACGATATGCAGTGGTTAGCGCAACACTATTACGGCTTGGGGGGAGAGGCAATTGGAGTTCAGAGTTCAATCCCAATGCCCTATGTAAGAAAATTTGTTTTTTTCCCCATGAGCACGTGGGTTTCCTCTGGGTGCTCCGGTTTCCCCCAACAGTCCAAAGATGTACTGGTTAGAAGGTCAATTGGTCATTGTAAATTGTCCTGTCATTAGGCTAGCATTAAATGAGGGGGTTGCCAGGTGGTGTCCTCATTGGGCTGGGAGGTTCAGTACTCTATCTCAATTAACCAATGCCAACAAATTTGCCTTTAACAATCCTGTTTGCCAGTGTTGGGCTCATAGCCCTTGAAAGTTTAGACAGATACGGGCCAAACACCTTTCTTTTATGGCAAGGGTTCCCAACCTGGGGTCCATGGACCCTTTACTGAATGGTATCTGTCCATGGGATAAAAAGGTTGAGAGCCCCCGTTTTCAAGGTTTGGAATCTAAGCCTTACCTGTCCCTGTATCTGTCCAAATGTCATTATTATAACCACTTCCTCTGGCAGTTCATTCCATATACCCAGCCCCCTCTGTGTGAAAAACTTGCACCTCACACCCTCTTTAAATCTTTTCCCTCTCACTTATTGCCCTTTAGTTTTGGACCTCCTACCTGGGGAAAAGACTTTGGCTGTTCAACCAATCTATGCCCCTCATGATTATATAAATCTCTGTAGGGTCACCCCTCTCCCTCCTGTGAGGGCAGTGCAGTAGAAGTTAGCACAATCGCTTTATAGCACCAGCAATAGTTGATCAGGTCAACATGTACAAACAAGCTGGAGGAACTCACCAGGTCGGGCAGCATCCGTGGAAACGAGCAGTCAATGTTTCGGGCCGATACCCTTCGTCAGGACTAAAGAATGAGGGGGAAGGGGCCCTATAAAGAAAGTGGGGGGAGGGTGGAAAACCAATCAGAGGAAAGATCAAGGGGTGGGGGAGGGGAAGCAGGGAGGGGATAGGCAGGAAAGGTGAAGAAGGAATGTAAGGGGAAAGCACTATGGGTAGTAGAAGAAGGCAGAATCATGAGAGAGGTGATAGACAGCTGGAAGAGGAGGCAGAGTGAAAGTGGGATGGGGGAAAGGAGAGGGAGGAAATTACCGGAAGTTGGAGAATTCGATGTTCATACCAAGGGGCTGGAGACTACCCAGACGGTATATGAGGTGTTGCTCCTCCAACTTGAGCTTGGCCTCGTCATGGCAGTAGAGGACCGCTTCGTCGAGCACCTCCGCTCCATCCGCCACAACAGACAGGATCTCCCGGTTGCCACTCACTTCAACTCTCCCTCTCATTCCCATTCGGATATGTCCATACATGGCCTCCTCTACTGCCATGATGAGGCCAAACTGCATGTTTTGACAAGTAAAGATAATCTTTAATCATAATCCCACATAATGGAAGTGATTAGAGCAGCATTTCTACATTTGAGAAATATTACAAGGTATGTTCATTTCTGTCATGTAATGATGTTGAAAAATGAATTCAGCCTTTATATCGAATAGACTAGATTACTGAAATGCACTTGATACTGGTCTTCCAAAGCAATTTATTGACAAACTTCAACCCATTCAGAATGCCACTGCTTAACTTTTAACCAAAACCAGGATGAAGGAGCATATTCCTCCATCTTAGCTCCTCTTCATTGGCTTCCTGTATCTTTTAGAATGATTTTAAAGTTCTGTTACTTGTTTTAAAGCTCTTAATGGCCTGGGACTGGAGTACATCACAGGATCACTTTTGTTTTATAATTCTACTCAAGCTCTCAAGTCTTCTTCCGCTGGTCTCTTAAATTTAAACAGTCCCCCTCAAAAGATAATTGGCAGCTCAGCTTTTTTTGGACTACGCTCCTAAACTGTGGAATTCAATATCCAAAACTAGAAAGGATGCAGACTCAGTTGACAACTCAAGCCTATTTATTTGACATTGCTTTAAACTAATATTTTTTTTATCTTTAACTTTCATGTTTGCACCGTATCCCATTGTAAAGCCCTCTGAACTACGTTGTCTGTATGAAAAGTGCTCTAAAGTTATATTATTGTTATTAATCTTTTCTATTCCGCTGCTTCCAGGCCCTCAGGGCATCGGTGGAGGTGAAGTGCAAATGTCATGGAGTTTCAGGCTCCTGCTCGGTTAAGACCTGCTGGAAGGGGCTGCAGGAACTCAGCAGCATCGCCCAGGACCTGAAGCTGAAGTATCTGTCGGCCACCAGGGTGGTACACCGACCCGTGGGCACGCGGAAGCAGCTCGTCCCCAAGGACATTGACATACGGCCCATCCGGGAGAACGAGCTGGTGTACCTGCAGAGCTCGCCGGACTTCTGCACCAAGAATGTGAAGCTGGGCTCCAACGGGACTCAGGAGAGGTGAGGCCGTGAATTTAATTCTATTTAAGTGATACGGCGCAGACAGGCCTTTCTGATCCAGTGAGCTGCGTTGCCCTGCAACCATCAGGAAAGGGAAATGGGCAGCCAGTGAAGAGTACTCCCCATCAATAATAAGTACACTGTTTTGGATACTGTTGGGACAGACAAACTAAGGGGGAAGCTGCAGTGACTAGGTCTCTGACACTGAGTCTGGCTTGAGGTTCAGAAGGGAAGGGAGGAGAGCAGGATAGGGGATTCCATAATTAAAGGAGCAGAAAGGAGATTCTGTGGATGTGAAAGAGACAGCAGGGTGGTATGTTGCCTCCCAGGTACCAGGGTCAGAGATGTCTCAGATCGTGTCCATGGCTTTCTAAAGGGAGAAGGTAAACAGTCAGACGTCTTGGTACATATTGGTACCAACAACATAGGGAGGAAAAGGGAGGAGGTCTTGAAGAGAGAATATAGCAAGTTAGGCTGTAAGCTGAAAAGCAGGACCGCCAGGGTAGTAATCTCTGGATTGCTGCCTGTGCCTCATGCCAGTGAGGGTGAGAATAGGAGGTGAATGTGTGCCTGAGAAAATGGTGCAGGCAGCAGGGGTTCAGATTTATGGATCGCTTCTGGGGAAGGTTTGACCTGTACAAAAGGGATAGGTTACCCCCGAACCTGAGGGGGACCAATATCCTTACGGGCAGGTTTGCTAGAGTTGTTGGAAAGGGTTTAAACTAATTTGGCAGGGGAACGGGAACCGGAGTGTTAGGACTGAGGATGGGACAATTGGTGTAGAGTTAGATGCAGTGTGTAGCGAGACTGTGAAAAAGGACAGGCAGGTGATAGGGAAAAACTGCAGTCACCGGGATGACAGCATAACAGCATAACAGGGGGCCAAAAGCAAAAAGGGTGAAGATCACAAGACTGAAGGTGTTATATTTGAATGCACGGAATAAGGCTGATGATATAGTAGTGCAGTTAGAGATTGCTAGGTATCTCTGTGGGAATGTGGGCACCTCTGAGTCGTGCCTGAAAGAAAGCTATAGTTGGGAGCTTAACATCCAGGAATACACATTGTATCAAAAGGACAAGCAGGTAGGCAAAGGGGATGGAGTGGCTATATTGGTAAAAAATTAAATTAAATCCTTGTAAAGGTGTGACATAGGATCGGAAGATGTTGAATCCTTGTGGGCAGAGTTAAGAAACTGCGAGGATAAAAATACCCTGATGGGAGTTACATATAGACTTCTGAACAGTAGCAAAGATGTGGCCTACAGATTACTATGGGAGACAGAAAATGTATGACAAAAGGGAAACGTTACGTTAGCCATGCGAGATTTCAATATGCAGGCAGATGGGAAAATCCGTTTGGTACTGGATCCCAAGGGAGGGAATTTAAAGAATGGCTATGAGAAGGCTTTTTAGAGCAGCTTTTGATTGAGCCCACTAGAGGAAAGGCAATTTTGTTTTGGGCATTGTATAATGAACTAGATTTGATTAGGAAGCTTAAGATAAAGGAACCCTTAGGAGGCAGTGATCATAATATGATAGAATTCACCCTGCATTTTGAGAAGGAGAAGATAAAATCAAATGTGTCAGTATTACAGTGGAGTATAGGGAATTACAGAGGCATGAGAGACGAGCTGGCCAGAATTGATTGGAAGGGAACACTAGCAGTGATGATGCAAGAACAGATTCTGGGGGCAATTCAGAAGGCTCAGGAAAGATACATCCCAAAAAAAAAGCATTCTGAAGGCAGGATGATACAACCGTGAGTGACAGAGGAAGTCAAAGCAGCGTAAAAGCAAAAGAGAGGGCGTATAAATTGCAAAAATTAGTGGGAAAGTTTTTTTAAAAACCAACCAGAAGGCAACTTAAAAGGCCAGAAAGAGAGAAAAGAGGAAATATGAAGGTAAGCTAGCCAATAATATAAAAGTGGATACAAAAAGTTTTCTCAGATATATAAAGAGCAACAGAAGGACGAGAGTGAATATTGGACTCCTGGAAAACGATGCTGGAGAGGTATAATGGTGGGTAAAGAAATGGCGGAGGAACTTAATAAGTATTTTGCTTTAGTCTTCGCTGTGGAAGACACTAGCAGAATGCCAGAAATGTGGGCGTGCCAAGGAGTGAGTGTCATTTCTGTTACTAAGGAGTAGGTCCTTGGGAAGTTGAAAACCATGAAGGTGGATAAGTCACTTGGATCAGATAGACTACACCCCAGGGTTCTGAAAGAGGTTGAGCAGGCATTAGTAGTGATCTTTCAAGAATCACTAGGTTCAGGAATGGTTCTGGAGGACAGGGAAACTGCAGTGTCACTCCACTCTTTAAGAAGAGACTGTGGCAGAAGGAAGGAAATTATAGGCTAGTTGGCCTGATTGCAGTGGTTGGAAAGCTGTTGGAATCTATTATTATAAATGAGGTTTTGTGTACCTGGAGGGACAAGATAAAATTGGCCAAAGTCTACATGGTTAGCTTAAGGAGGAAACCTTGCCTGTCAAATCTGTTTGGATCTTTTGAGGAAATAACAGGCAGGACAGCCTGAGGAGAGTCAGTGCATGCTGCTTATTTGGATTCTCCAAAGGCTTTTGACAAGGTGCCCCAAATGAGGATAAGAGCAGATGGCATTACAGGAAAGGTACCAGCATGAATAGAAGAGGGGCAGGTAGTTTTGAGGAAGCAGGGTGTCTGCAGAAGAACTTAGACAGATTGGGGAAATGAACAAAGAAGTGGCAGATGAAATATAATGTGCATGGCCAGGCACTTTGACACAAGGAATAAAGGTTAGACTTTTTCTAAGTGAGGAGAAAATTCAAAAATCAAAAGGGCAGAGGGACTTGGGAGTCTTCATACAGGATTCCCTGAAGGGTAACTTGCAGGTTGAGTTGGTGGTGAGGAAGGCAAATGCAATGTTAGCATTCCTTTCAATAGGACTAGAATACAAAAGCAAGGATGTGATGCTGAGGCTTTATTGGCCTTGTTCAGACTGCCTTGTGAGCAGTTTTGGGCCCCTTTTCTAAAAAAAAGATGTGCTAGGATTGGAGACTGTCCAGGGGAGAGTCAAAAGAACGATCCCAGGAATACGAGGAGCATCTGATCACTTTGGGCTTGTACTCAGTGGAGTGTTGAAGAATGAGGGAGATCTCTTTGAAACATATCAAATATTGAAAGGTCCGAATAACAGACAGACAGACATACTTTATTGATCCCAAGGGAAATTGGGTTTCCTTACAGCCGCACCAAGAATAGTGAAGAAATATAGCAATATAAAACCATAAATAATTAAATAATAATAAGTTAATCATGCCAAGTGGAAATAAGTCCAGGACCAGCCTATTGGCTCAGGGTGTCTGACACTCCGAGGGAGGGGTTGTAAAGTTTGATGGCCACAGGTAGGAATGACTTCCTATGACGCTCAGTGTTACATCTCGGTGGAATGAGTCTCTGGCTGAATGTACTCCTGTGCCTAACCAGTACATTACGGAGTGGATGGGAGTCATTGTCCAAGATGGTATGCAACTTGGACAGCATCCTTCTTTCAGATGTCCTATTGGATGGAATACTATTCCCCACCTCTCTCAACCACCCTGCTTCCCCCTCACCTGGTTTCACCTATCACCTGCAAGCTTGTACTCCTTCCCCCCAACGCCTCCTTCCAGTTTCTTATTCTGGCCTCTTCCCTCTTCCTTTCCAGTCCTTATGAAGGCACTTGGCTCAAAATATTTAGTGTTTATTCCTCGCCTGTTTCTCCAGAATTTGCATGTGTTACTATATTTCCAGTATCTCTTGTGTTTACACTGAGATAATAGATTTCATAGCCTCTTTAAGCCTTCTAAACACTTCTTGGGTGTCCAAGTCAAATTGAGTTTACTCTCATATGGACAGGATAGCTCTACGTTGGATAGTCAAAACTGCCCGAGGCATCTCGGGCACCAGCCTGCCCACCATCAAGGACATATAGACAGAAAGATGGCAGAAAAGGGCCAGTAACGTTGTGAAAGATCCCACCCACCCTGCCCACGGACTGTTTGTCCCACTGCCATCAGGGAGGAGGCTGCGTAACATCCACGGCAGGGCCACCAGACTCAAAAACAGTTGCTTTCACCAGGCAGTAAAGCTGATCAACACCTCCACCACCACCACTACTTTATCATTTTGTATCAGTCACCTTATGTACAGACACTCCTGTGCCTAGTGTCTCTTTATGGACATACAATCAATCTGTGTATATAAGCTGTCTTATGCATTTATATTTATTGTGTTTTTTATTATTGCATTCTTTATCTTATTGTGTTTTTTTGTGCTGCGTCAGATCTGGAGCAATAATTATTTCATTCTCCTTTACACTTGTGCACTGGAAATGACATTGAACAATCTTGACCTTGACCTTGAAGATAAGGGAGGTACAAGTGCAAAGAGAAGTGACTTGCAGCGGGTCTCGGAAACATAGATTCAGAGAACACAGAGCATGCAAAGTATACATATATTAGAGAAGACAATAAATTAAATACTGTAAGTTATAATGCAATGGCAGGAACTGAAAACTATACTTAAAGGGATATCTGGAGCAGCAATTGATGACCCTCATTAGACCAGATGAAGGATCACATCCCAAAACTTTGTCTATTTCTGTACACAGGCTTTTCTCTTCAGCATGCAGGATAGGCTCTCTTCTCATTGCTACCAGAGGGAAGGAGGTACAGGGGGTCTCAGGCCACACACCATCAGGTTCAGGAACAGTTATTACCCCATTACCATGAGAATCTTGCTCAGATAGGATAACTTCACTCACCCCAACACTGAACTCTTCACACAAACTATGGACTCACTTTCAAGCACTTCTCATCTCATGTTCTCAATATTTATTGCTTATTTAGACCATAAGACACAGGAGCAGAATTAGGCCATCCAGCCCATTGAGTCTGATCCACCATTCAATCAATCACGGCTGATCCTTTTTTTCTCTCCTCCTCAGCCCCAGTTCTTGGCCGCCTCCCCGTAACCTCTGATGCCATGTCCAATCAAGAACCTATCAATCTCTGCCTTAAATACACCCAGCAACCTGGCCTCCATAGCTGCATGTGGCAACAAATTCCACAAATTCACCACCCTTTGGCTAGAGAAATTTCTCTGCATCTCTGTTTTGAAAGGGTGTCCCTCTACCCTGAGACTGTGCCCTCTTGTCCTAGACTCTCCCATCATGGAAACATCCCTTCCACATCTGCTCTTTCAACATTCGAAAGGTTTCAATGAGATCTCCTCTCATCCTTCTGAGTTCCAGCGAGTACAGACCCAGAGCCATCAAACATTCCTCATATGGTAATCCTTTCATTCCTGGAATCATCTTTGTGAACCTTCTCTAGACCCTCTCCAATGCCAAAACATCTTTTCTAAGATGAGGGGCCCAAAACTGTTCAGAATACTCAAGGTGAGGCCTCACCAGTGCCTTATAAAGCCTCAGCATCACATCCCTGCTCTTGTATTCTAGACGTTTTGAAATGAATGCTAACATGGAATTTGCCTTCCTCACCACCAACTCAACCTGCAAGTTAACCTTCAGGGTGTTCTGCACAAGGACTCCCAAGTCCTCTTGCATCTCAGATTTTTGAATTTTTTTCCCAGTTTAGAAAATAGTCTGCACATTTATTTCTACTACCAAAGTGCATGACCGTGCATTTTCCAACATTGTATTTATTTATTCATTTCATTGTATTTTATTTATTCTTCTTATTATTTATATTTTTGTTTCTTTCTATTGATCGTGTGGTTTGTCAGAGGCTTTTTCCCAGGGCTGAAATGGCTAGTACGACAGGGCACAGTTTTAAGGTGCTGGAAGTAGGTACAGAGGAGATGTCAGGGGTAAATTTTTTACTCAGAGAGTGGTGAGTGTGTGGAATGGGCTGCCGGTGGTGGTGGTGGGGGCAGAAACAATAGGGTCTATTAAGATACTCCTGGATAGGTACATGGAGCTTAGAAAAATAGAGGGCAATGGTTAAGCCTAGGTAGTTCTAAGGTAAGGACATGGTCGGCACAGTTTTGTGGGCTGAAGGGCCTGTATTGTGCTGTAGGGTTTCAGTGTTTTCTATTTACTATGAATACCCACAGGGAAATGAATCTCAATGCAGTATTGAATTGAATTGACTTTACTACTTATATCCTTCCTATACATGAGGAGTAAAAATCTTTACATTACGTCTCTGTCTAAATATGCAATGTGCAATTTATAGTCATTTATAATAAATATTATGTACAACAGGATAGACAATATAACATAGAATTAAGTCAGCATTAATTAAGCTGTCTGATGGCCTGGTGGAAATATATGGTGACATATCTATACTTTGATAATAAATTTACTTTGAACCTTGGCTCTGATGTTGTCTGAACCATTGAGTTCCTCCAGCATCTTGTGCATTGCTCCAGATTCCTGTATCTGCAGTCTCTATGTCTCCTGAGATAGCACTGCCAGCGACAGTGGTAGAGGTGGATACAATAAGGTCTTTTAAGAGACTCTTAAATAGGTACATAGAGCTTAGAAAAATAGAGGGCTATACACTAGGGAAATTCTAGGCAGTTTCTGGAGTAGGTTACATGGTTGGCACAACATTGTGGGCCGAAGGGCCTGTAATGTGCTGTAGATTTCTATTTTTCTATGTTTCTAAAATGCTGGAGGAGCTCAGCAGGCCAGGCAGCATCAGTGGAAAAGAGTAAACAGTCAACATTTCAGGCCAAGACGCATCTTCAGGACCCTCTTGGCCTCATTTCTTTGTTGGAACAACTGTATACATCTTTGTAAATGAACTCAGAGGGCAAGCAGGAAAAACCAGTTTGCGAGAGAGATTTTTTGTGTGAGGAGGCCATTAGCAATTCTTTTGTCACTTAGTGGCAATTTTACATTGATACCCAATGGCTGCTAAATCACTCATTGGGAATAATGCATTAATTAGAGCTTTTGTGTGATTAACAAGAGACTTCTCTAAGTGCTGTTGGATATCCTGATCCTTACTTTGTCAGAGGAGAAACCTGTATGTCTTTAAAATGCTCTCAGATCTTTGTTGACAGCAACTGAGCATTTCACTTTTCAGCACCTAGATATCTCACCTTCTCAGAATCAGGTTTAATATCACCGGCATTCATCATGAAATTTGTTTTATATATAGTTAAATAAGTAGTGCAAAATTAAAGATAAATTAAAAAGTAACAAAGTAGTGTTCGTGGGTTCAATGTCCATTCAGAAACCTGATGGCAGAGGGGAAGAAGCTGTTCCTAAAACATAAGAGTGTGTGTTTTCAGGCTCCTGTACCTCTTCCCTGATGGTAGCAACGAGGACAGGGGATGTGTTGGGTGATGGGGATCCTTAGTGATGGATGCGTCTTTTTGAGTCATCACTCCTTGAAGATGCTCTGGAGACCATGCATCCTTCCTGATACCTTCCCCCCCATAGAAGATAGAGTATACTGTTGAACAACACAGGCCCCTTGGCCCACGATGTTGTGCCAACCTTTCAACCTACTCCAAGATCAATCTAACCCTTCCCTCCCACTGAACACGCCACATTTTTCTATCATCCACGTGCCTATGTAAGAGTTTCTCAGATGCCCCTAGTGTACCTGCCTCTACCACCACCCCTGACAGGGCATTCTATGTACTCACTACTCTCTGTGTGAAGACTTACCAGATGTCTCCCCCTATACTTTCCTCCAATCACCTTAAAATTATGCCCCTTGTATTAGCTATTTCTACCCTGGGGAAAAGGTGATTGCTGTCTACTTGATCTCTGCTCTTACCATCATGTACACATCTATCAAGTCACTGCTCATACCCCTTCACTCCAAGAGAAAAGCCCTAATTTGTTCAACCTATCCTCATAAGGCATGCTCTCTAATCCAGAAAGCTTTCTGGTGAATCTCCTCTGCACAGGGTCCAATTAGAGACACATTAAATTTCATCGGTCATCACACACTTGGCCAGAAATTGGCTTTGAGGGTCTTCCTGAGGGAAGAGAGGCAGAAGGGTTTAGAAAAGGAATTCCAGACCTTCAGGTGTTGAACATTAAGTTGGTGCCCCTTCCAGCACCTGAGTGATGGAACGTATGAGAACAGAGTTGAAGGAACACTGATATCTCACAGGGTTGTACAGGTGGACTAGGTTACAGAAAAAGAGTGGGGTACGGTTATATTCAGTTCTGGTCACCTCATTACTGAAAGAAGTGGAAACTTTAGACTATAAGACCATTAGACCATTAGATATAGGAGCAGAATTAGGCTATTTGGCCCATCGAGTCTGTTCCTTCATTTCAACCCTCTCAGCCCCAATCCCCTGCCTTCTCCCTGTATCCCTTTATGCCCTAACTAATCAAGAATCCATCAATTTCTGCCTTAAATATACCCAATGACTTGACCTCCACAGCTGCCTCTGGCAATGAACTCCACAGATTTGCCACTCTATATCTGGTTAAACAAATTCCTCCTCAGCTCTGTTCTAAAATCTGAGGTGCAAAGGGACTTGGGAGTCATTGTGCAGGATTCTCTAAAGGTAAACTTGCAAGTTGAGTCAGTGGTGAGGACGTCAAATACAATGTTAGAGTTCATTTCGAGAGGGCTAGACTATAAGGGCAAGAATGTAATGCTGAGGCCTTATAAGGCATTGGTCAGACCACACTTGGAGTATTGAGAGCAGCTGTGGGCCCCTTTTCTAAGAAAAGATCTGCTGATATTGGAGAGGGTCCAGAGGAGGTTCACAAGAATTATCCCAGGAATGAAACGGTTGATGTACAACAAGTATTTGATGGCTCTGGGCCTGTACTCACCAGAATTTAGTAGAACGAAAGGGCATCTCATTGAAACCTATCAAATATTGAAAGTCCAAGAAAGAATAGATGTGGAGAGGATGTTTCCTAAACTGGGTAAGTCTAGAACCTGAGGTCACAGCCTCAGAATAGAGGAACTTCTATTTAGAACAGAGATGAGAAGGAATTTCTTTATGCAGAAGGTAGAGTCTGTGGAATTCATTGCCACAGATGGCTGTGGAGGCCAAGTTATTGTGTATATTTAAAGTGGAGCCGGATGGGTTCTTGATTAGTAAGAGGGTTAAAGATTACAGGGAGAAGATATGAGAAAGGGATTGAGAGGGGTGATAAGTTAGCCATAGAACCATAGAACATTACACCACAGAAACATGATGAAATGGAGAAGCAAAATTGATGGGCCAAATGGCCTAATTCTCCTATGTCTTATGGTCTTCTGACAGTAAAACTGCATCAAGAATTTACAGGTGACAATTCAAGGAAATCTTGCTACCCAAGGGGACATTAAGAGAAGATAGGGTGAAGAGACTATTCACTAGCACATATGTTGGAGGCTAAGAGGGAGGCTCCACCATCCAGACCATGCTCTCTTCTTACTGCTGCCATTAGGAAGGAGGTACAGGAGCCTTAGATCCCACACCAGCAAGTTCAGGAATAGTTATTACTATTCAACCATCAGGCGCCTGAACCATCGTGGACAACTTCACTCACCTCATCTCTGAGCTGATTCCACAGCTTATGGACTCACTTTCAAGGACTCTACAACTAATGTTCTCAGTGTTATTGATTTACATTTTTTAAATTCATGATTATTAATGTATTTTTCTATTTGCACAGATTGTCTTCTTTTGCACATTGGTTGTGTGTCCGTCTTTGTGCGTAGTTTTTCATCGATTCTATTGTCTTTCTTTGTTCTTCTGTGAATGCCTGCAAGAAAATGAATCACAATGTTGTTATGTACTTTGATAATGAAGTTATTTTGAACTCCACGAACACTAGCAGGACAACCCCTTGTGTCTGGGTCAGTAGTGTTGCCGCATGTGGGTCATTGGTAGGCATATGGCATGCTTACCTTTATTAGTCAAGGCATTGAGTTCAAAAGTCAGGAAGATATGTTGCCCCTTTATATACCTCTGGTCAGACCGCATCTGGAGTATTGCATACAGTTCTGGCTGCTCCATTATATGAAGGATGTCGAGGCGTTGGAGAAGGGACAGAAGAGGTTTACCAGGATGTTGCCTCCTGGATTAGAGGGCATGTGCTATAAACGAGAGGCTGGAGAAACTTGGGCTGTTTTCTCTGGAGCAGCAGAGCTGAGAGGAGATCTGATGGAGGCATATAAGATTATGGGAGGCATAGAGAAGTAGACAGGCAGTATCTTTTTCCCAGGGGTGAAATGTCTAATACCAGATGGCATGCATTAAAGGTGAGAGGGGGGAATTTCTAAAGAGATGTGAGGGGCAAGTTGTTTTTTTTCCTATAGAAAGTGGTAGGTGCTTGTAATTTTTTGCCCTACTTATTTATATATACCGTATTTCTCACTGTAATGTACAGTTTTTATTATATATAGCACTGTCCTGCTGCTGCATAATGACAAATTTCACGACAAACGCTGGTGATACTAAATATGATTTTGATTCTGATTTTAAGTCTTTTAAACGCTGTTTAGATAGACACATGAATGTGAGGAGAGTGGAAGGATATGGACATGGCGTGGGCAGGAGGGATTAGTATAGTTAATCACTAATGTAATTGGTTAGGCACAACTTTGTGGGCCAAAGGGACTCATCCTGTGTTGTGCTGCTCTGTGTTCTATCTCAAATAGTGATGAGCTGGAGAACAGGAAGGAGCGAGAGCTTAGTGACACAGTGTCGTGACAACATGGTTTCAATGTGAGGGAACAAAAATGGGTCATTGACTCCAGAAAGGGGGCGGTGAACACACTCCGTCTTCTTTTTCACTTCATCCTGCATTGTTATTCCTTTACATTGTTCTATTTTAATGCACAGCTTAATGATCTGATCTGTATGCAAGGCAAGCTTTTCACTGTATCTCAGTACATGCCACAATAATAAGCCAATACCAAGAACTAAGAACTCCAAGAACCCCATCTTGACTGATCATTAGCCATATATAGAAACTAGCACATTTTTTTGTAGACTCCGAAACAATTACTTCCCCCAAGCAGTAAGGCTGACAACACCTCTACCCACTAACCCAACCAACCACACCCCCAACCACCACTACTTTACCATTTCCTGTTAATATCACCACATGTAAGACTCTCCTGTGCCTAGGGGTCACAGGGCCACCTTATGGACATAAGGTGCCTGTAAGAAATATTAACACCCCTTGGAAGTTTTCATGTTTTTTGTTTTACAACATTGAATCACAGTGAATTTAATTTGGCTTCTTTTGATACGGAGCAACAGAAAAGACTCTTTCATGTCAAAGTGAAAACATCTCTACAAAGTGATTTAAATTAATTACAAATATAAAACACTAACTTATTGATTGCATTGCATAAGTATTCACCCCCTGCAAGTCAGTATTTAGTGGATGCAGCTTTGGCAGCAATTACAGCCTTGAGTCAGTGTGGATAGGTCTCTATCAGCTTTGCACATCTGGACACTGCAATTTTTCCCCATTCTTCTCTACAAAATCGCTCAAGCTCTGTCAGATTGCATGGGGATCATGAGGGAACAGCCCCTTTCAGGTCCATTCACAAATTCTCAATTGGATTGAGGTCTGGACTCTGACTTGGCCACTCTAGGACATTAATTTTGTTGTTTTTAAGCCATTCCTGTGTAGCTTTGGCTTTATGCTTGAGGCCATTGTCTTGCTGGAAAACAAATCTTCTCCCAAATTGCAGTTCTCTTGCAGACTGCAATGGGTTTTCTTCCAGGATTTCCCTGCATTCATTTTACCTTCTACCTTCACAAGCCTTCCAGTGTCTGCTGCAGTGAAGCATCCCCACAGCATGATGCAGCCACCACCATGCTTCACGGTAGGGATGGTGTGTTTTTGATGATGTGTGGTGTTTGGTTTATGCCAAACATAGCGTTTAGTCTGATGACCTAAAACTCAATTTTGGTTTCATCAGACCATAGAACCTTCTTCCAATTGACTTCAGAGTCTCCCAGCAAACTCTAGCTGAGATTTCATGTGAGTTTTTCCAACAGTAACTTTCTCTTTGCCACTCTCCCAAAAAAGTTGCGACTGGTGAAGCACCCGGGCAACACCTGATGTATGTGCAGTCTCTCCCATCTCAGCTACTGAAGCTTGTAACTCCTCCAGAGTTGTCATAGGTCTCCTGGGGGCCTCCCTCACTCGTCCCCATCTTGCACGGTCACTCAGTTTTCAAGGACAGCCTGCTCCAGTCAGATTTACAGCTGTGCCATTTTCTTTACATTTCTTGATGATTGACTCAGGATATTCCAAGGGATATGCAATGACATGGAAATTTTCTTGTCCTGACTTGTGCTTTTCAATAACCTCTTGTGGAGTTGCTTGAAATGTTCTTTTCTCTTTATGGTGTCGTTTTTGCTAGGATACACATACAGGGGTATTTTTACTACAATCACCTTAACTGCAAACAGGTGATCTCAATTTAACTAATTATGTGACTTCTAAAGCCAATTGGTGTGTTATATTAAAGGGGGTGAACACTTATGCAATCAATTATTTTATGTTTGTAATTAATTTAGATCGCTTTGCAGAGATCTGTTTTCACTTTGACACGAAAGAGTCTTTTTCTGTTGATCAGTGCCACAAAAGTCAAATTTTATCCACTGTGATTCAATGTTGTAAAACAATAAACTATGAAAACTTCCAAGGGGGGTGAATACTTTTTATAGGAACAGTACAATCAATCTATGTATATAAGCTATCTTACGTATTTATATTTATTGTGTTCTTTATTTTATTGTGTTTTTATTGTGCTGTATTGGATACGGTGTAGCCTTTATTTCATTCTCCTTTACACTTGTTTAGGAAATGTCATTAAACAAGCTTGAATCTTGAATGAGTTTTATTAAACTCAGTGATTAATTAAACCAACCAAGAGGTTAATGTATTCCTGTGCTGACTCCGTGTCAATGTTATGCATGTATGCAGTGAGCATTACACTACCCGACGAGCTTAAAGATCAGAAGTCAAGGCACTATCTTTTCTTTTTGGTATTTTTGGTCCTTATTGTCACATCATTAAAGCAGTACTTAATTAGTCAAGTCGTCAAAGGTTATGGGGAGAAGGCTGGAGAATGGGGTTGCGAAAAATAATAAACCATTCTCTTCTTGATCCGCTCCGCAGACAATGCAACAAAACATCGAACGGCAGTGACAGCTGCACCCTGATGTGCTGCGGCCGTGGGTACAACCCTTACACAGAGAAGGTGGTCGAGCGTTGCCACTGCAAGTACCACTGGTGCTGCTATGTGACCTGCAAGAAATGCGAGAGGATGGTGGAGAGGTACGTCTGCAAGTGAGCCTGCCCCCTCCCCACATCCAACACCCCCTCCCCTCTCCCCCCCCCCCCACTCCCCACCACCCCTTGAGAACAACCCTCGGCGACACTGGGAGAACCAAAGGAGGGCGTTCGGTCCACCTTTGACGGCTCAGTGTGCATCAGCTTCCAATGCCACCTCTGCGACTTGTCCACGTATGGAGATACTTGTGCTCCCCCAAGGATGGTTATCTCTCCTTCGAACATCTACTTGCGCTTCTCACTGGATCTTCAAGAGAAGTATAGAGGAGGTGGCTTTTATTGATCATCATTTGTCCTTCTGTGGTGAGTCCCTCACTTGCCTACTCACTCACCCTCTTGAGAAGACCACCTTTCAGATCCAAAATCCAAAATCCTGTTGCTTTTCCCGAAGAAATGAGTGAGTGGTTGCATCTGATTGCTGAGAGACAGAAGCTATTGACATTTGGGATTGGCGTGGGGGAAAGTTGGGGGAGATACACGTTCCTGACCCCGATTGGCAAACTTATGCCTGACATCAGGAAAAGGAAAATGGGAATTTAATCCCATGCTGCCTTCTGTTTCCATGGAGACTTTCCCAAATGCAGGAATTGGAAGTCCACAAACAGGTATTTGATGAGCTTCTAGACTTTGGCAATATGTTGTTTGGGATTTCCCACACCCCCTGTGACAAATATACTGTATATATTTTTTTGTATTACTGGCTACAAAATAATTTTTTCAAAATCTTAAAAAAATTACTATTTATGGAACTTTAGAATTGTACTTTTTGAGACTTTAAAAACAGAAGCGTTTGTGAAAGCAATGTCCTATTTTTTTCAAAAGACTTTTAAATAAATAAATCTTTAAAAATATCTCACATTATTCCTCCTATTAATACTCAAAACTGATTGTTGCATCAAAGTTTAGTTTAATAAGCAAACCTATTCTCTTTAATCTTTCTGCATTGTTCTTCATTGCAGTGGGGCCTCCAGTAGCAGACCCACATGAATACTCTTTGACAGAGAGGAAATTCTAACTCAACTCAGCTCTAAAGTCAAAGTAAACATTATCAAAGTACATTTATGTCACCATATACTACCCTGAGATTTATTTTATTGTGGGCATTCACAGTAAATACAAAGAGACACAATAGAATCAGTGAAAAATGACATAACGTATTCATTTATTTTTATTTATTGAGATATAATGTGGAATAGACTCCTCGAACCACACCATCCAGCAACCTACCGATTTAGTCCTAATCACGGGAAAATTTACAATGAACAATTAACCTACTAATCAGTATGCCTTTGGGATGTGGGAGGGAATCAGAACAGCTGGAACAAGCCCATGTGGTCATGGAGAGAACATACAAACTCCTGACAGACAGCAGCAGGAATTGAACCCGGGTATCTGGTACTGTGAAGCGTTGTGCTAGCCACTACACCACCATGCCGCCCAAAGATGGACAATCAAGCAACGTGTAAAAGACAACAAAGAGTTCAAATACAAAAAGAAAAGCAAAGTAATAATAAATTAACATGCTCTCAATATTATTTATAACTTGAGTTGTAGAGTCCTTGAAAGTGAGTCCATAGGTTGTGGAATCAGTTCAGTGTTGGGGTGAGTGAATTTATACACTCTGGTTCAATGACTTAGTTCTATTCTGCTCAAGTCAAGTCAAAGTGCAGCTTATTGTCACATGGACAAGTGCACAGGCACAGTGAGAACCATACATGGGCAGCATTGCAGGCGCACATCATCTTATAAGCAGCATTCACAAGGAAAATATGAATTACACATAAATCATACATAATTTTTACAATAATGGATAGAATTAGAACAAAATATAATGACCACAAGAGGTTTAGCAGATGCTGGAGATATTGAGATCCTTCTTGGCCTGAAGTTCCCCTCTGTTATATACATGGGTTATGACCAAAGGAAAAACAGCTGGAGTCGCTTAGCACTTTCCTGCAAGAGTGTTTATTAGGTGTGTCAAAAATCAAACTTACAAAAATTTGTGAAAATTAGTGAAAAGAAAACTGCTGATACTTACCTGGTATCAGCCTGCTCTGCCATTCAATAAGATCATGGCTGATCTGGCCATGGACTCATCTCCACTTACCTGCCTTTTCCCCATAATCCTTAATCCCCCTACTATGCAAAAATCTATCCAGCCTTGTCTCAAATATATTTACTGAGGCAGCCTCCACTGCTTCATTGGGCAGTGATTCACCACTCCTTGGGAAAAACAGTTCCTCCTCATTTCTGTCCTAAATTTACTCCCCCAAATCTTGAGGCTATGTCCCCTAGTTCTAGTAACATATTCATACAACGTATACCCACTTACACATCCCCATTACTAAACAAATGGGAATATTCTGCTGTGTGTGGCGGGAAAGGAACCATAAAGCCGACCCAAGTTCATCAGCTCGGTTTAGGACCCATTATGAGAACGTACCGGGGAAGACAATGAAGTGCGCACACTCAGCGAAAGGACAGCAGGATAATGGGGGGGGGGGGGGGGTGTGTGTGTGTGTGTGTGTGTGTGTGTGTGTGTGTGTGTGTGTGTGTGTGTGTGTGTGTGTGTGTGTGTGTGTGTGTGTGTGTGTGTGTGTGTGTGTGTGTGTGTGTGTGTGTGTGTGTGTGTGTGTGTGTGTAAGGAGTGCTCTCTGATACATTGCCACCCTCCACAGGTGCTGCGTGACTTGCTGAGTTCCTCCAGCGCTTTTTGCGTGTTGCTCAAAAAGAAATGACATCCACTTTAGTGCCAAGCGATCAAAGTGGTCATGCTGTTGCAAAACTGTACTGATTAGGATTTTGCCGGTTGAATGGTTGAAGGAAAGTAGCTGTTTTTGAAACAGGCACTGTGGGACTTCAGGCTTCTGTACCTCCTGCTCACTTTTTAAAAATTAAGACACAGCGTGGAATAGGCCCTTCCTCCCCTTCGAGCCACGCCACCCAGCGATCCCCCGATTTAACCCTAGCCTAATCACAGGACAATTTACGATGACCAATTAACCCACCAACTGGTAAGTCTTTGGACTGTGGGAGGAAACCAGAGGACCTGGAGGAAGCCCATGCAATCTGAAGGAGAACATTCAGACTCCTCACGGACAACAGCCGGGGGTGCTGGTACTGTCAAGCGTTGTGCTATCCAGTGGGCCACCCCAGTGACGGCAGCTATGACAGGAGAGCAGGACCTAGACATTCCTGCAGATTCGAATTGCCATACCAGACTATGACGCAACCGGTCAGGATATTTTCAAGATGAATTTGCTGTCATGTGCACACGTGCGATGAGATACAACACAACGAAAAACTTCAGCAGTATGGCAGGCACTTAGGGACAGATAACACACAGAATATGAATTGTACATAAATTATATAAGTCAGTGGCAGCTCGTTCTCCATATTGTACAGCCCTGGCTTGCATATCTGGACAGCTTGGATGCAACATCTGACCCCGATCAAGGAGGCCTTCATATACAAGTGAGTGAAGAGAGAAAGGACAACCTCATTCTGGTTTGGAATGCTGTTGCCTTGCCTCTGTTTGCATGATTAGTGTTTTTTTCCTCTCTTTCTCTGCACAGTGGCGTTTGGTCTTTCGTTTTTTAATTGGGTTTCTTGCTTTATGGCTACCTGTAAGCAGGCCAATCTCAAGGTGTACAATTTATACACTCTTTGACAATAAATGTGTTTTGAATACCTCAGTGCAAAAAGCAAAGACACAAACAGAGACAAGTCCACTGTAGTGCAAGTGGTGGCCCGTAGTGTTCTGTTGCTGGGCCACAATTAACATTGTGCAGTTCGATTCAAGAGCTGAATGGTTGAAGGGAAGTAGTTGTTCCCGAGCTTGGTGGTGTGGGACCTCTGCTTCAGAACCTCCTGCCCAACAGTTGCTTTGAGAAGAGGGCCTGACTCAGATGGTGGGGATCTTTGATGATCGATGCTGCCTTCTTGAGGCAGTACCTACTGCAGATGTTGTCAGTGGTGGGGAGAGTGCAAGAAACTGCAGAGAGCCATGGACACGGCTCGTCTCATTATGGGAACCAGCCTCCCCTCCATGGACTCTGATTACCCTTCCTGCTGCCTTGGGTAAGGAGCCAGCAGAATAAAGGACCCATCTCACCCTGGCCATTCTCTCTTCCCCCTCTCCCATCAGGCAGAGATACAAAAGCTTGAGAACACATACCACCAGAATCAAGGACAGCTTCTACCCCACTGTTGTCAGACACAGACAGACCTCTTGTACGTTAGAGATGAACTTTTGACAATACAATCTACCTTATCATGATCCTTGCACCTCGTTGTCTACTCACACTGCACTGACTCTGTGACTGCAGTAATGTGCAGAAGTCTTCAGAAATAGACATGGCCAGAGAGCCTAAGGCCTTTGCACAGTACTGTACTTGCATTAATGAGCAGGTGTACCTAATAAAGTGGCCGCTGAATGGATTTTTTTTTTTGGGTCAGGTGGTATTCTTTTTTTGTAAAAAGTGTGTATAATTTACAATACTGTGCAAAAGTCTTAATCACATATATATAGCTAGTGTGCTAGCTTTGCTCAGAACTTGACACTGTAACACTATTTGTAGAAGTTGGTTCTCCGATTGGAGACCTAATGGTGTGTCGCAGGGACTGGTCCTGGGTCCGTTGTTCATAATCTGTATTAAAGATTTAGATGATAATGTTGTGAACTGAATCTTCAAATTTACACATGACACCAAGATTGAGGGCATAGTGGATAGTGAGGAAGGCTATCAAAACTTGCAGTGGGATCTGGACCAGCTGGAAAAATGGACTGAAAAAAAAATGGCAGATTGAATTTAATGCAGACAAGTGTGAGGTGTGGTTTGGGAGGACAAACCAGGACAGGGCGTACTCCTCAGAGTTAGGGCATTGAGTGTGGTAGAATAAGTTGTATAAGACGTTGGTGAGGCCTAATTTGAAGTGTTGTGTCCAGTTCCGGTCAGCTACCTACAGGACAGATTTCAATAACATTGAAAGAATACAAAGAACATTTATGAGGATGTTGTTGGGTCCTCTGGTCCTGAGTCAAAAGGAGAGGTTGAATGAGTTATGACTTTCTGTCCTGGAGCACAGGAGAATGAGGGGAGATCTTAAAGAGATAATGAGGGGCTTAGGTGAATGCATGCAGTCTTTTTTCTCTCAGGGTGGGTGAGACTAGAACTAGAGGTCAAAGGGTTTAGGGTGAAAGGTGAAATATGGAAGGGAAATCTGAGGGAATTCTACTTCACTAAGAGGGTGGTACGACTGTGGAATGAGTTGCCAATGGACATGGTAGATGGGGGTAGGGTTGAATTGTAACATTTAAAAGAAGTTTGGATACGTGTGGACGACCATGGTCCAGATACAGGAAGATGGAAATAGGCAGGAATCCAGGCCTGGATGGACTAGATGGGCTGAAGGTTCTGTTTTCGTGCTGTCGTGCTCCATGACTCCATAACTATCCTCTGCATTCTGTTACTGGTCTTCCTTTTGCACCAACTCCATTTTGAAAGGATCTGCATGGATATCAAGCAAACATCCAAGGTGTTTCACTCTACCTCAGCACCTGCGACAATAATAAACAAATTTACCAAATACCGATTTACATACATGCTGCACTTGGAGTATTGTCAACAGTTTAGGGCCCCATTTCTCAGAAAGGATATGTTGTCATTGGAGAGAATAGAGAGGAGGTTCACGAGGATGATTCCAGGAATGAACGGGTTAACATATGAGGAGCGTTTGGTAGCTTTGGACCTGCACTCACTGGAATTTAGAAGAATGTGAGAGATCTCATTGAAACCTACCGAATGTTGAAAGGACTAGGTAGGGTGAATGTGGAGAGGATGTTTCCAGTGGTGGGGGGTATCTAGAACCAGAGAGCACAGCCTCAAAACTGAGAGGTGACTCGTCAGAACAGAGGTAAGGAGGAATCTTTTTAGCCGGAGATTAGTGGAGCTGTGGAATACTCTGCCACTGATTGTAGTGGAGGCCAAGTCCGTGGGTATATTTAAGGCAGAAATTGATCGTTTCCTGATCAGTCAGGGCATCAAAGGATATGGCGAGAAGTTAGGTGTATAGGGTTGAGGGGGATCCAGGATCGGCCATGATGGAATGATGGAGCAGGCTCGATGGGCTGAATGGCCTTTGGTAGGACTTTGTCAGCCACGTCTGATATCTGTCAATGGTACATCCCATGCAATGACCTGTCCTGCCATGGCCTCTGGGCCTCAGCTCTGCTTCACCCACTTCCATTTCCACATCCCCTGCCTGCTGCCTGAGGTATTCTTCTGGCATACTCATGGATATTTCACATTTGTTCCAGGACTGTGGCCTTGACCTTTCCAAGTCCCCATCCTCCTGTGGAGGGTGTACAGTTGCTCAACGTTGGACTTTGGAGGCATAGTTCAGTAGTCTTGATGTCAGCGGCTTCCAGTTCGTTCCTTGGCCAGCACACTATTGTAGCCAGGTATCTGATGACTGGTAGGGCAAATGTGTTGATGGCTCTTACAGCATGTCATATATAAGGTGGCTCTGAACTACGTATATAGTTCATACATACACACACATATATATAATCTATAAGATGATGGCTGATCTGACCTGCCTTTTCCCCAAAACCCTTAATTCCCCTACATCTGAGATCTCGGTCTAGAAGAGTGCTCTAGTAGGAACGGCAAGGATACAGTGCCAAACCCTCAAGCTCCCAGGCCTATGGTAGAGGACCCGAGATTGAGGGATTTATATAATTCTTATATAATCCAAGATAGATACACATACACATGACCCATAAGGGCTGGGGGAAAATATAGTCTCTGGAGTGGCCAAGTCAGAGTCCAGACCTCAATCCAATTGAGAATTTGTGGCTGGACTTGAAAAGGGCTGTTCACTCACAATCTCTTTGCAATCTGACAGAGCTTGAACAGTTTTGAAAAGAAGAATGGGAAAAAATTGCAGTGTCCAGATATGTAAAGCTGAGCTGATAGAGACCTATCCACACAGACTCAAGGCTGTAATTGACGCCAAAGGTGCATCTACTGAATACTGACTTGAAGGGGGTGAGTAATTATGCAATCAATTATTCTGTGTCAATAATTCAAATAAATTTAGACCAATTTGACATGAAAGAATCTTTTCTGTTGATCCATTTAACCAATTATGTGATTTCTAAAACCAATTGGCTGCACCAGTGATGATTTGGTGTGTCATATTAAAGGGGGGAATACATATGCAATCAATAATTTTGTGTTTTATATTTGTAATTAATTTAGATCACTTTGTAGAGATCTGTTTTCACTTTGACACAATTAGTCTTTTTCTGTTGATTAGTGTCAAAGAAGCCAAATTAAACCCACTGTGATTCAATATTGTAAAACAGTAAAGCATGAAAACTTCTGGGGGGGTGGGGGTGAATACTTTTCAAAGGCACTGTATATGTGCCCAAGACTTTTGCACAGTACTGTGCGTTTACATGTATTAGGAATTTGCTGTGATGTGTTGGTGCGACGTGCAACATAAAAACAGCAGTCAACAATTATAAAGAATTATATAAAAAATTAAGGTTAGAGGTTAAAGTACAGATTTGGAATGAAAAGTGAATAAATCTGTAAATACCAACACTTTTACACATTATAAAAAGTGGTGTTCACAGTACAGTGCAGCAGTGGGAGAAATAGATAGAGGGGGCTGTGGGAGATGAACCAGAATGGTTAAATCAAGCGATTATTAAGTTAAATCAAGAGATGTAGGAGACAGCAGGGCTTTGCTTCTAGTTGTGCTCAATGCCTTCTATGGCACACTTTGACCATCAGAACATGGAGGAACCACTGTAATCTCCCACAATGCCCAATCATGCTACCATTTCAGACTCCGAAGCCGACGTGCAGGCTGCTTTCAGGAAGGAAAACCCATGAAAAGCATCTGGACCGGATGGGATACCTGGCCATGTACTAAAGACTGATCAACTGGCTGATGTGTTCATTGAGAGTTTTACCCTCTCACTTTGGCAGTGTGTGGTATCCGCCTGTTTCAAGTAGGCTTCAATTATACCAATGCCCCAGAAGAGCAAGGTAAGCTCCCTCAATGACTATCGCCCAGTTACACTTACATCCACAGTGATGAAGTGTTTTGAGAGGTTGGTGATGAAACATATCGACTCCTAACTGAGAGGCACCGTGGATCTGCTCCAATTTGCCTACCAAAGCAACAAGTCCACAGCAGATGCCATTTCATTGGCTCTTCACTCAACCCTGGAACATCTGGACAGCAAAGATGCAAACATTAGGCTTTACAATTCTACCGCCAGGACTTAAGAACTTTTTAAAAGCTATTATTAATGCTTTTTGAGATAGTGATTTAGATGCATATCATATTTTTTTACTGAGTTAAGTATTGTATGTAATTAGTTTTGCTACAACAAGTGTATGGGACATTGGAAAAAAAGTTGAATTTCCCCATGGGGATGAATAAAGTATCTATCTATCTATCTATCTATCTAACATCAGGATGTGCTTTATTAATTACAGCTCAGCGTTCAATGCTATCTCCCCCTCAAATCTAATCAATAAGCTCCAAGACCTGGGCCTCAATGCCTTTTTGTGCAACTGGATCCTGGATTTCCTCACTTGTAGACCCCGGTCAGTTTGGACAACAACATCCCCTTCACAATCACCATCAGCACAGGTGCACCACAAGGCTGTGTGTTTAGCCCTGTTCTACTCGGTTTACACTTATGACCGTGAGGCTAAGCACAGCTCCAATGCCGTATACAAGTTTGCTGATGGCATCACTGTCATGGGCAGAATCAAAGGTGGTAATGAACCAGCATACAGGAGGGAGATTGAAAATCTGGCGGAGTGGTATAATAATAACATCCTCTCACTCATTGTCAGCAAGACCAAGGAGTGGATTATTGACCAGGAGACGGAAACTAGAGGCTCATTGGAGGATCAGAGGTGGAAAGGGTCAGTAACTATAAATTCATAGATATTACTATTTCAGAGGACCTGTCCTGGGGCCAGCACATACGTGCAAATACAAAGAAAGCACAGCAGTGCCTCTACTTCCTTAGGAGTTTGCAGAGATTCAGCTAAAACTTTGACGAATTTCTATACATGTAAAGGTGGAGAGTACATTGACTGGCCACAACATTGCCTGGTATGGAAAGACCAATGCCCTTGAATGGAAGATCCTACAAAAGATAGTGGATTCAGCTAAGTCTATCACTGATAATGCACCCCCAACCGCTGAGCATACCTACAGGAAAGCAGCATCCATCATCAGGGATCTGACCACCCAGGTCATGCTCTCTTCTCGCTGCTGCCATCAGGGAGGAGGTACAGGAGCCTCTGGACCCACACCACCACATTCAGGAATGTGGTACCACCTCTCAATCAACAGGCTCTTGAACAAAATGGGATAACTTCATTCAACTTCACTTGCCTCGTTATTGAAATGCTCCCACAACCAATGAACTCACTTTTAAGGACTCTTCATCTCATGTGTTCAATATTTACTGTTATTTATTTATATTTGGATTTACACAGTTTATTATCTTCTGCACTCCGGTTGTATGCCTTCATTGGGTGGTCTTTCATTGATTCCATTATAGTTATTATTTTATAGACTTATTCAGCATGTCCACAAGAAAATGAATCATAGGGTTGTATATGGTGACATCTATGTACTTTAAATAATAAAATTTACTTTGAACTTTTGAACTTTGATCAAATTAACGCCTGTAGGAAGACTCTTCTAAGATGGTGTGGTAATTTGTTAATATCCTGTAGTGCTTCCCAGAAGGGGTCTTTCAGAAAAAGTAGTTTGCTGTCCACAATGACGTTTCCTGCCTGCTTCTTTGTCGCAGTCCTGCTGACCTGACAGTTCACTGGTTCCTGTATATGGTGAGAGGATGCTCCATCAGACCAGACGGTAATGGCTGATGTGACGTTGCTCTCCATGATGGCCATCTAGCATTGCACCAGTATCTTCTGGAGTGAATGGAATTTTACCAACGGCCACAAGAAGTACATCCTCTGCTAAGTCATGTAGTTAATGGCAGCCTCCCACGTGGTCCTGTGCACATCATGCATAGAACATAGAACAGTGCAGCACCGGAACAGGCCTTTCATCAATTGCATTAGTAATCAAACGGCCAACTAAACCAATCCCTTCTGCCTACATAATGTCCATATCCTTCCATTTTCCTCACATTCATGTGTCTATCTTTCTGACTCTATCACTACCCCAGGCAGCTCTTTCCAGGCACTCACAACCCTCTGCGTAAAAAAAGTTGCCCCTCACATCTCCTTTGAACATAACCCCTCTCATCTTAAAAAAGTCGTAATTCCCACTTCACCAGGTTCAGGAACAGCTGCTTTCCTACAGCCACCAGATTCTTGAACAGACCTGCACGACCCTAACCCTGCCTCAACAGGAAGATTACAGACCACCTCTTGCACTGCTGTGGACCTGCTTACAATTGTGTTTTTGTTTGCACTAATACCTTGTTTTGCACATTCTCTTATTTCACTTCACTGTCTGGTAAAATGTATGTATTTTCCCACAAGTACAGTACTGTACTGTGCAAAAGTTTTAGGCACATGTAAAAAATTCTGTAAAGTGAAGATGCTTTTAAAAATAATGAAAAGTTTCCAAATATCAAAAATTATACTACAAAGAGCAGTAAACAGTGAAAGTCTAAATCAAATGAATATTTGATGTAATTACCGTTTGCCTTTAAAACTGCACCAATTCTCTTATGTACACTGTCGTGTAGTTTTATAAGCAAACCCATTGTTCCAAGTATCTTGGATAATTTGCTGCAGACTTTTGCTGACTCACTTGCTTCTGTGTCTCCAGGTAATCCCAGCCAGCCTCAATGATGTTGAGATCAGGGCTCTGTGGAGGCCATTCTATCTGAAGCTGTATAAAATGTCAAGGGTACCTAAACCTTTTGCACAGTACTGTAGAACTTCAGGACAATTGATGTTCTGTGTGCTTTCTGTCCCTATGTGCCAGTGATTGTGTTGCAAGTAAGCTTTTCATTCTACCTGTACCTCAGCACACTTGTACATATAAGAATGAACTTGATTTAAAGATCTAAAGATTAGCTTTAGAACAGTCTATGCTCCAAACCTATACTGGTACTGCTCCCCAACTTTTCCTTCGATACATTGACGACTACATTGGTGCTGCTTCCTGCACCCATGCTGAGCTCATCAATTTCATTGACTTTGCCTCTAACTTTCACCCAGCCCTCAAACTCACTTGGACCATCTCGAACACTTCTCTCCCCTTTCTCGATCTCTCGGTCTCCATCTCTGCAGATAGACTGTCCACTGACATCTTCTATAAACCCACTGACTCCCATAACTACCTTGATTATACCTCTTCCCACCCTGCCAAATGCAAAAATTCTATTCCCTATTCCCAGTTCCTCCGTCTCTGCCGCATCTGCTCCAAGGATGAGGCTTTCCGTTCCAGCACATCCCAAATGTCCTCTTTCTTTAAGAATCATGGTTTCCCTTCTGCCGTCATCAATGATGCCCTCACCCGCATCTCCTCCATTTCCCGCACTTCAGCCCTCACCCCATCCTCCCGTCACCACAACAGGGTCCGTGTCCCCCTTGTCCTCACCTATCACCCCACCAGCCTCCGGATCGAACACATTATCCTCCGCAACTTCCGCCACCTTCAACAGGACCCCACCACTAAGGACATCTTTCCCTCTCTACCCCTCTCTGCTTTTCGCAGGGATCGTTCCCTCCGCGACTGCCTGGTCCACACGTCCCTCCCCACAGATCTCCCACCTGGTACTTACCCCTGCAAGTGTAAGTGCCTCACCTGTCCCCCCACCTCCTCTCTTACCACCATTCAGGGACACAAACAGTCCTTCCAGGTGAGGCAACCCTTCACTTGTGAGTCTGTTGGGGTAATCTATTGCATCCGGTGCTCCCGGTGCGGCCTCCTCTACGTCAGTGAGACCCGACGCAGATTGGGGGACCGCTTCGTCGAGCACCTCCGCTCCGTCCGCCACAACAGACAGGATCTCCCGGTTCCCACTCACTTCAACTCTCCCTCTCATTCCCATTCGGATATGTCTGTACATGGCCTCCTCTACTGCCATGATGAGGCCAAACTTCGGTTGGAGGAACGACATCTCATCTACCGTCTGGGTAGTCTCTAGCCCCTTGGTATGAACATCAAATTCTCCAACTTCCGGTAATTCCCTCCCTCTCCCTTCCCCCATCCCACCTTCACTCTGTCTCCTCTTCTAGCTGCCTATCACCTCTCATGACTCTGCCTTCTTCTACTACCCAAAGTGCTTTCCCCTTACATTCCTCCTTCACCTCTCCTGCCTATCCTCTCCCTGCTTCCCCTCCCCCACCCCTTGATCTTTCCTCTGATTGGTTTCCCACCCTCCCCCCACCTTCTTTATAGGGCCCCTGCCCCCTCCTTCTTTAGCCCTGACGAAGGGTCTCAACCTGAAACGTTGACTGCTCCTTTCAACGGATGCTGCCCGACCTGCTGAGTTCATCCAGCTTTTTTGTATGTCTTGATTTGACCACAGCATCTGCAGTGCACTTTGTGTTTAAAGATTAGCTTTATTTGTCACATGTACATCAAAACATTGAAACATACAGTGCAATGTGTTATTGCATCAACATCCAACACAGTCCGAGGATGTGCTGGGGGCAGCCTGCAAGTGTCGCCATGCCAACGTAGCATGCCTACTACTTATTGATCCTAACCAGCATGCCTTTAGAATGTGGGAGGACGTAAGAGCGCCCGGAGGAAACCCATGCAGTCACAGGCAGAATGTACAAACTCCTTACAGACAGTGGCAGGAACTGAACCCAGCTCACTAGCTCTGTAAAGCGTAACGCTAACCATGCCACCTAAGCTGTAGAAAATTCTCCCTGTATTTTGTATTTGGCCGATTGAAGCCAAATTTAGCATGGGTTAGATGCAAAGTCTTTATACTATGTCCACGTCACTAGACGGGATTGGCAGTTCCAACAGATAGGCTGCAGAGAGTAATGGACGCAGTCCAGTCCATCACTGGCACATCCCTCCCCACCACTGACAGCATTCGTTGGAGGCACTGCCCTAAGAAGGTGGCACCTGTTATCAGGGATTCCCCACTCCCCAGATGCCATTATTTCGCTGCTACCATCAAGCAGCCGGTACAGAAGCCTGGAGTCTCACAACACCAGCTCCAGGAACAGCTAGTACTTCCCTTCAACCATTTGGTTTCTGAACCCACCTGCAGAATAGATGAAGGCAAGCCAGTGGATGTCTGCATGGAGTTTAATAAGGCATCTGACGAGGTCCCACATGGGAGATTGGTCAAGAAGATTCAGTCAAGATGAGGTAGTAAATTGGATTAAACATCAGCTTTGTGGAAGAAGCAAGAGAGTGGTAGTAGATGGTTGCCTCTCTGACTGGGGGCCTGCGACTAGTGGAGTGCCACAGGGATTGGTGCTGGGTCCATTGTTGTTTGTCATCTATATCAAGGATCGGGATGATAGTGTGGTTAACTGGATCAGCAGTTTGCGGATGACACCAAGACTGTGGGTGTAGTGGACAACAAGGGAGACTATCGGAGCTTGCAGAGGGATTTGAACCAGCTGGAAAAATGGGCTGATAAATGGAAGATGGAATTTATTGCAGAAAAGTGAGAGGTGTTGCACTTTGGTAGGACCAACCAGGATAGGTCTTACACAGTGAATGGTAGGGCACTGAGGAACGCGGTAGAACAAAGGGATCTGGGAATACAGATCCATAATTCATTGCAAGTGATGTCACAGGTAGATAGGGTCGAACAGAAAGCTTTTGGCACATTGGCCTTCATACTGAGCACAGGATGTTATGTTGAAGTTGTATAAGACATTGGTAAGGCCTAATTTGAGGTATTGTTTGCAATTTTGGCTGCCCATCTACAGGAAAGATGTAAACAAGGTTGAAAAAGCACAGAGAACATTTACAAGGATGTGGCAGGACTGGAGGACCTGAGTTAGAAGGAAAGATTGAATAGGTTAGGACTGTATTCCTATGAACATTAAAGACTGAGGGGAGATTTGATAGAGATATTCAAAATTATGAGGGGTATAGATAGGGTAAATGCAAGCAGGCTTTTCCCACTGAGGTTGGGTGGGACTACAGCTAGAGGCTCATGGGTTAAGGGTGAAAGGTGAAAAATTATAGGGGGACGTGGGGAAATTTCTTCACTCAGAGGGTTGTGAGAGTGAGAAATGAGCTGCCAGCACGTGGTGCATATGAGCTCAATTTCAGCATTAACAGAAGTTTGGATAGGTACATGGATGGTAGGAGTATGGAGGGTTATGGTGCCGGTGCAGGTTGATGGCAGAAGGCAGATCAGCTCAAGGTATTTGGGCTGAAAGGCTTGTTCCCGTGCTGTATTTCTCTATGATTCTATGACTCTACAACATATATATCTCCTTCCAATCATCTTAAAATTATGCCCTCTCATGTTAGCAATTTCTGCCCTGGGAAAAAATACTCAACATATGCCTCTTATTATCTCCTACCTCTCATCTTCCTTCGCTCCAAAGAGAAAACCCCTCACTCGCTCAGCCTATTCTCATAAGACAGCTCTCTAATCCAGTCAGCATGCTGATAAATCTCCTCTGCACCCCCTCTAAAGATTTCACATCCTTCCTACAATGAAGCAATCAGAAATGAACATGATATTTCAAGTGTGCTCTAGAGTCTTGAGGGGATAATGCAGAGATTTTTTTGCAATAGTGTTAAGAAAGTCGTTGGATCTCTCCATCAATGTCTGGCAACTAAATGCGTGCCAAGGACTGCAGTCATGAATATTAGCAAGACGATGTCAATTTATATTGCATGTGCCTTTGAATCTCTCTCTCTCGCATATTGGCCACAACACAGCTGGGGACTGTTTATTTGCAGGAAGTTTGTTCATAAAACAGAAATCACAGCAAAGAATCCAGCACATTGGGAAAGGCTTGGAAGAGCAGCCAGGGCTTAGAAATTTTGACACATCGTTGAACATTTATGAGGATTTCCCCATAGAGTTTAATCTGTAAACCAATTGGCAGTGAGAGCCAGGGACGTAGAGTTATATTAGAAAGTTTTCTTGATTTGCAAAGATTGATGTTTCTGTCAAGGTCACTAACTATTGTCCTTCCCCTATCTGCCTGCTCTCAAAACGAACTGTCTTCTCAGAGAACCTCAGAGGGCAGTTTAGTCAACTACATTAATCCATCTGTAGTCTTGTCTTGTCCATACTGCACCAGCTGCTGCCACTGGGCCATAAACGTGCAGGGGCAGTGTGTGGTGAAGTGCCTTGCTCAAGGACACACATGCTGCCTCGGGTGAGGCTCAAACTAACGACCGTCAAATCGCCAGCCCAAAGCCTTAACCACTTGGCCACGTGCCATGTGTATATAGTTTTATATATATATATCCTGCTGATAAATGAATTGATTTTGTTCATTAAACATTAATTATTTTATGCAGGACACACAACATGCAGGAGGAACTCAGCAGGTCAGGCAGCATCTATGAAAAAGGCACAACAATGCCACTTTCACCTCAGACAGTTGAAGAAGTTTGGTATGACCCCCAAATTCTAAGAACTTTCTATAGGAGCACAATTGAGAGTATCCTGACTGGCTGCATCACTACCTGGTGTGGGAACTGTACTTCCCTCAATCGCAGGACTCTGCAGAGAGTGGTGCGGACAGCCCAGCACATCTGTAGATGTGAATTCCCACTATTCAGGATGTTTTCAGAGACAGGTGTATAAAAAGGGCCCGAAGCATCATTAGGGACACGAGTCACCCCAACCACAAACTGTTACCATCGGGAAACTGTACCGCAGGATAAAAGCCAGGACCAACAGGCTCCGGGACAGCTTCTTCCACCAGGCCATCAGACTGCTTAATTCATGCTGATGCAACAGTATATTGACTATCCTGTTATACATAACATTTATTATAAATTATTGTAATTGCACATTTGAACGGAGACATAATGTGAAGATTTTTGCTCCTCATGTATTTGAAGGATGTGAGAAATAAAGTCAATTCAATTTCAAATTGAAGTTCAGGAGTGAACAGTCGATGTTTCAGGCTGAGACCCTTCATCGGGACTGAGAGGGAAGGAGGGGAGATGCCTGAATTAAAAGGTGAAGGGAGGGGAAAGAGGTTAGCAGGAGGGTGATAGGTGAGGCCAGGTGAGCGGGAAAGGTCAGGGACTGAAGAACAAAGAATCTGAAAGGAGAGGAGAGTGGGCAATAGGGGAAAGGGAAAGGAAGGAGGAGACCCAGGGGGAAGTAATAGGCAAGTGAGAGAAGTAAATGGTCAGAGAGGGGAATAAGGGAAGGGTGGGGGCAGAATTTTTTTCACTGGAAGGATAATTAGATATTAATACCATCAGGTTGGAGGGTACCCAGATGGAATATAAGGTGTTGCTCCTCCACCCTGAGGGTGGCCTCATTTTGGCTCAAGAGAAGGCCATGGAACAACATGTTAAAATGAGAATGGGATTCAGAATGAAAATGTTTGGTCACCGGGAAGTCACGCTTGAGACAGATGGTATGTCGGTGCTTTTGATAAAGTGACCGCAGCAGATTCGCAGGTGAAGTGTTGCCTCACCTGGGAGGACTGTTTGGGGCCCTGAATGGAGGTGAACGGGCAGGTGTAACACTTGGGCCACTTGCAAGGATAAGTGACGGGAGGGAGATTAGTGGGGAGGGATGACTGGACAAGGGACTTGCGAAGGGAGTGAATCCAATGGAAAGCCAGGGGGAGGGAGGTAAAGACATGTTTAGTGGTAGGATCCCTTTGGAGATGGCAGAAGTTGCGGATGATAACGTGTTGGATATGTTGGCTGATGGGATGGTAGTTAAGGACAAAAGGGACTCGATCAATATTTAATAGTGGGGAAATGGGGAGAGCGCAGCTGTACAGGAAATGGAGGAGATGCAGGTGAGGGCAGCATCATCATCAGTGGAGGGAGGGAAATCCACTTCTTTAAAGAAGGTAGACACTTCTGATGTCCTGGAATGGAAACTGCATCCTAGGAGCAGATGCTGTGGAGGTGAGGAAACTGAGAAGAGAGAATAGAATTTTTACAGGAGATAGGGTGGGAAGAGCTAAGATTGAGATAACTCTGGGAATCAGTGGATTTATAAAAGATGTCAGTTGACAGTTTGTCTCCAAAGAAGGAGACCGAGAGATCAAGAAAGTGAAGGGAGGTGTCAGTGAAAGACCAAGTGAATTTAAGGGTAGGGTTGAAGTTAGAGACAAAGTTGATAAAATTGATGAGCTCAGCGTGGGTTCATGAAACAGCACCAATGCAGTCCTCAATGTAGCAGAGGAAGAACTGGGCCAGACTGTCAAACATAGACTGTTCTACATAGCCAACAAAGAGGCAGGTACAGCTTGGGCCCATGTGAGTGCCCCTGGCTACCCCTTGGGAGTGGAGAAAGTGGGAGGACCCAAAGGAAAAATTGTTCAGCGTGATGATCAGTTTTACCAGACAAAGGAGGGTGATGGTGGAGGGGGATTGGTTGGTTCTTCTGCTAGGGAAGAAGTGGAGAACTTTAAGGCCTTCCTGATGGGGGATAGAAGTGGATAAGGACTGAACATCCATGGTGAAGGTGAGGCGGTCACAGCCATGGAGTTGAAAGTTACTGGGAAGATCAAGGGCATAAGAAACATCGTGGATGTGGGTGGGAAGGGACTGAACCAAGGGGGATAGATTGGAATTGAGATACAAGGACATGAGTTCAGTGGGGCAGGAGCAGGCAGAGACAATAGGCCAACCCAGGCAGAGACACAGCACGGTAACAACTTCTTCCAGCCCAAAGATCCTATGTCACCCAAATATACCCATATGACCAATTAACCTACCGTCTATATGTCTTTGGAATGCGGGAGGAAATCCATGTGGTCACGGGGAGATTGTACAAACTCCATACAGACGGTAGTGAACCCGGGTCGCTGGCGCAGTAAAGTGTTATGTTGACCACTACGCTACCGTATCACCTCACCAGTCCAATGTGGTTGGACTTCAGGAAGGGGATGTCTGGAGAACACACACCAGTCCTTATTGAGAAGTCAGCAGTGGAAAGGGTGAGCACCTTCAAGGAACATCTCAGAGGAAGATCTCAGAGGATCTATCCTGCACCCAACACATTTATACCATCAGGCAGAAGATACGACAGGGGCTTTAGAAGGTCATAAGACTATGGGATATTGGAGCAGAAATAGGCCATCGAGTCTACTCGCTATTTGATCATTGCTGATCCATTTCCCTCTCAACACCAGTCTCCTGCCTTCTCTCTCTAACCTTTCAAGCCCCAATTTATCAAGGATCTATCGATCTCTGCTTTAAATACACTCAATGACTTGGCCTCCACAACCACATGTGGCAACAGGTTCCACAGATTCACCACCATATGGTTAAAAAAATTCCTCCTCATCTCCATTTTAAATGGATGCTCCTCTAATTTGAGGCTGTGCCCCCACCCCCAGTCCTAGACTCCCCTCCTGTAGGAAACATCCTCTCCACATCCACTCTTTCTAGGCCTTTCAACATTTGATAGGTTTCAATGAGACCCCCTCATTCTTCTAAATTCCAGTGAGTACAGGACCAGAGCCATCATATGACAAGCCTTGCAATCCCAGAATCATTCCTGCAAACCTCCTTTAACATAGAAACATAGAAAATAGGTGCAGGAGTAGGCCATTCGGCCCTTCAAGCCTGCACCGCCATTCAGTATGATCATAGCTGATCATCCAACTCAGAACCCTGTACCTGCTTTCTCTCCATACCCCCTGATCTCTTTAGCCACAAGGGCCATATCTAACTTCCTCTTAAATATAGCCAATGAACCGGCCTCAACTGTTTCCTGTGGCAGAGAGTTCCACAGATTCACCACTCTCTGTGTGAAGAAGTTTTTCCTCATCCTTTAAACCCTCTCCAATGTCAACATATCCATTCTTAGATGAGGGTCATGAAACTGCTCACAGTACTCCAAGTGAGGCCTCACCAGTGACTTATAAAGCCTCAGCATTACATCTTTACTTTTATTTTCTAGACTTCTGGAAATGAGTGCAAACATCACATTTGCCTTATGCACATCAATTAAACATGCAAATTACCTTTAGGGTTAAACCAACACTAATACAAACCAATACCAATTCTTTCCTGTACTCCAACTCTACCCGACCATTTATTTATTGGGATACAACGCAACATGGGCCCTTTGGGCCCTTTGAGATGTGCTGCACAGCAAACCCCTGATTTAACCCTAGCCTAATCACAGGACAATTTACAATGACCAATTAACCAACTAACTGGTACGTCTTTTGGACTGTGGGAGGAAACCCGAACACCCAGAGGATACCCACACGGTAACGGGGAGAACATACAAACTCCTTACAGACAGTGGTGGCAATTGAACCAGGGTCACTTGTTCTGTAAAGCTTTGTGCTAACCACCACACGACCGTGCCACTACAGCTTTTTGAATTTTCTCCCATTTAGAAAATAGCCCGTGCTTTTATTTCTTCTACAAAAGTGCATGACCATACACTTCCCAACACTGTATTCCATCAGCCACTTCTGTGCCCATTCTCCCTGCCTTCCACCTATCTTCCTATCGTCTGCAAGCTTGGCCACAAAGCCATCAATTCCGTCATCCAAATCATTGACATAAAATGTAAAAAGAACCCTGAGGAACTCCCCTACCTCTTTAGAGTATGAGGAAGCATGGCATATCACCAAAGACTCTGACAATATTCTATAGATATTCTATGGAGAGCATTCAGCTTGGTTGCATCGCCACCTGCTATGGGGGCTCCAGTGCAGTGTGGCATCTTGAAGGTACGTGCCCTCTTCGCGTTACAACTACTAGGGAAGAGATACTGAAACCTGAAAACACACACTCTATCATTCAGAAACAGACTAGTCCCTTCCACCATCAGACTGTCCAACGATCCATGAACGTATGAACAGTACCTTCTTATTCTTTCTTCGACAATATTTAATAATTTTGTAAAGTATAGCAATCTTACATCTTTGTTCTGTACTGTTGCTGCAAAAACAACACATTTCAATGCATTGCAGTACTGTGCAAAAGTCTTGGGTACTATACATAAATATATATAAATATAGCTAGAGTGCATAAGACTTGTGCACAGTACTATAGTACTTTTATGTATTGTACTGTACTACTACCATAAAAAAAACTATTTTCATGACATATGTGAGTGTCAGGATGCTGGAGCAGGGATCCAATCGCAGACCCAGTACTGTGCACACAGTGATATTAATTGAGTAACAAATCCCAGGGTGTGAGCAAAGTCTGCATCAAAGTTCAGGCAGAGATCAAAACATCCAGAGAAATCCAAAAATCAGAATCGGGGAACAGACAGAGTCAATATTCAGACGGACAGAGAACAGATACGAATGCTGGAAAGGCTCAGGAAAATTCACTGGCACAATCTGGCAACAAATGGGTGAAAACACAGGACTGAAATACACTGAGCAATAACCAGAGAGGCAGATGTTAGGTGGAGCACAATGAGATAGAAGTGGCAGGAAAACAGGTAATAATGAGAAACAGGTGAGAGACAGAGTACTCAGTAATACAGGGGCCGGAGTAGAGCAGGAGCGGGGACAGGAGCACATGGCAATACAAAACCACAGACTGACAGATAGGGGGAAACACACAAAAAGTTCATCTGGAGGTACTGACAGTGAGTGATAATAAACCTGATTCTGATGTGGGTCTCTATTGTGAGCTGAGAGTGGGAAGGGGGCAGGGAGAGGGGAATCATGGTTGGGAAAAGGGGAAGGGAGAGGGGAGGGTGTGGGAAGCACCAGAAAGACATACTGTAATGATCAAAAAACCAATTGTTTGGAATCAAACGGCCTTGCCTGGTGTCTCAGGGTTTGGTGTATCTGCACCTGGGTTGTATCCCACCCGCGGCACTCCTTCTCCCACATCCCTCACACAGTGCTCCACCCTCACTATTCCAAACATCCTTTGTTCCCGCTAAATTTTAAAACTTGCTCTCCACTCCATGTTCACAAATACAGTACAGTACTGTGCAAGAAGTCTTAGGCACCCTAGCTATGTACTGGAAATGTGCCTAAGACTTTTTTGCAGTACTGTATGTCAGTGATAAGAAACCTGATTCTGATTCTGAAAAGGAATGAGTACTGTGATAATCCAATGGATTTATGGTGGCTAGGAGTAATGGTAGCTTTTGAAACTGGAAGGAGTGCAGAAGAGGCTCATGGGGATGTTGTCAGGTCAAATCAGCGAGGATTGAACTGGGCAAGTGTTGCCAAGTTTCCAGTGCCAACGTAACCCTAACCATATGTCTTTGGAATGTGGGAGAAAAATGGAGCAGATGGAGGAATAGGGAGAACAAACTCCTTACAGGTATCAGCGGGTATTGAGCTGTAGACGATGAAGGTTAGCCCTGTGAAGCGACTGTTGTGTGCTGTTGAACTGAAGGTCTCCTGATTGGGAGGCCAGGAAGATGATAATCCACAGTCACAGCAGAAACCTGCCCAGCACGCTGGTGAATCTCAACATCACCACTTCACAAACCTCTGGAAATTACTTCACCGGATTTCTAGGATGTATCGGAAGGAATGTGCTGGCATTTATTAGCCCTGGGTCTGTGCTTTTAAATGACAAGCAGTTCTAATGGCAACAAAGAATATCCCAAGCTCGTGTGTGTGTTTCAAACAAGAAACATGTACTGGCAGGAATAATACCTTCATTCTTGTGGTTTCTACAGCAATTAAATATGTTTCCAAAGTACCCAACATAAAGCACGTACCACAAGGTTCAAGGACAGCTTCTATCTTGTTATAAGACAATAAGATGAACTCATTATTTTTAATAGATCAGTCGTAATACTGAATCTGACTCCAAAACTGGATCAGGCTTGTATTTATCATAAGGAATGGTGTCTTTTATGAGTTTGTATTTTAAAGCAAGATATTGGTGAATGATGTTTGTCAATTGAATGTGCCTAAATAATCAGATTGAGTTAAATTGCTGCAGGATCCTGTAAAGTGTTGGATTGCTTCTGGTTTCCCTTGGAATTTTTTGTATTTATCATCTTGAACCTCTTGGTCTTTTATTATGTATTTTTGATAATTTTTTGTTAACCACCTAGCTCTTGACCTCACAATCTACCCCAGCACATTCTTGTCAGCCTACACTGCACTTTCTCTGTAACTACAACATCGGGCTCGGGGGACTCTTTATTCATTAACCCCTGTGCTGTTGCAGACCGTCCACTTCAAGGACGTGTCATGTGTTCAGAGAAGCATCACTGCCATTGATGCACCATCAATAACTCACACTGAGACTTAGGAAGCGAGATATCGGCTTTTATTGACTGGAAGAATGAACAACACTACATCCTGGAGAATGAGGCCGGGCTCAGGCCTCAATCGCCTTTATACAGGGGTCTGTGGGAGGAGCCACAGGAGCAGTCAGACAGGTATATCTAGTTCACCACAGCCATAACATGTGGTTACTGGATTTACTGCTGCCTTCCTGTCAGCATGAACCAGTCTGGCCATTCTCCTCTGACCCCACTCATTAACAAGGCATTTGCACCCACAGACTGCCACTCACTGAATTTTTTTTGTTTCTCACAGCATTCTCTGTAAACTCTAGAGACTGTTGTGCCTGAAAATCCCAGAAAATCGCAGTTTCTGAGATACTCAAACCACCCCTTCTGGCATCAACAATCGTTCCATGGTCAAATTCACTTAGGTCACATTTCTTCCTTGTTCTGATGTTTGATCTGAACAACAACTGAGTCTCTTGACCAAAGAGTCACTGAGTCATACAGCACAGAAACAGGACCTTCAGCCCATCTAGTCTGTGCCAAAGCCAGTTAAACTGCTTACTCCCATTGACCTGCACCAGGATCATAGCCCTCTATACCCCTTCCATCCATGTACCTATCCCAAATTCTCCTAAACATTGAAATTGAGCTTGCATGGACTTCTTGTGCTGGCAGCTCATTTCACACTCTCACCACCCTCTAAGTGAAGAAGTTTCCCCCATGATCCCTTTGAACATCTCACCTTTCACATTTAACCCATGACCCTTGCTTGTGGCCCCACCCAATGTCAGCTTGCATTTACCCTATCTATACCCCCAATATTTTGTATACCTGGTCTGCATGCCAGTCATGTGAGCTGCTGCCACATGATTGGCTGATTAGATACTTGTATTAATGAGCAGGTGTACAGGTGTCCCTAATAAACAGAATATATATTCTGCATTCTGTTATTGTTTTCCCATGTATTACCTTAGTGCTCTGATATGATGATATGACCTGTACAGATAGTACACAAAAACTGGGTTTCATTGTACCTCGTACATGTGACAATAACAAACTAATTTACCAATTTGCAACATTTTGCCAATTAACCCAAGAAGCATTTGTAATATAGTTATTCTCAGCCAATGGGAAATTAAGACACATTGATATAAGATCTTGAGGTGGTATTGGAACAGAGTTTCCTTAAGACTGGGTTGAGTTGTTCTCCCATCTTGGCAACTTACTCGTCACCATACAAGGAGACATTGTCAGTGCGCTGTTGAATGTGGCGTATCCTCTGAATGCTTGACCTTTATATTGGTCACTATGTCGGAAGCTCGATTGTGATGCAGGGAGGGAATCTCCTCACTGATTGGTTGCGTGGCGATCTTTGTGTGTTGTGGTCTGGAATTCTGCCCGCGTTGGCTCATAAGTAGGATTGAGGTCCACTTGTTTGTTTTCAGAATTGTTTGTGGATAAACACACTTCTAGGAATTCCCTTGTGCCCTTACTCTCACTGCCTCCCAGTCCATTTTGTGCCCCTCTTGATCTTCATGGGTAGAGACGAGGAAGAGTTGGTCATGCTGCTTTACAGCCAGTTGAGGTTCGTGTTGCTGAGACTTTAGCACAGTACTGTACATGTGAGGGGTAGAAAGTTGTGGGCATGTTGTATTGATGCTGGAAGTGTGGTACTTGAGGGCTGCTCACCCCCCCACCCCCTGCCCCGGCACGATCTCAAACTGTGTTGGTTGTTGACTCAAATGACACATTTCACTGTATGTTTAGATGCACATTTGACAATTTGAAAAAAAAGCTAAAGCTAATATTTTCGTGGTGGTAGGTGGGGTTACGAGGTGTGGTCAGAGTATCCTGGGCAAGTAATTACAGTGCTTAGGTAGGTGGGAGGCACAGTGTTGACTGTGCTAATGCTTGGGAGAATTTAATGTTTAGAGGAACACACACGAAGAGCTGGAGGAGCTTGACACGTCAGGCAGCATCTGTGCGCAGGAATAAACAGTCGACGTTTCAGGCTGAGATCCTTCTTCAGGATCTGACCCCAGCAATCCTCGGTGCACTGGCTGCTATCACAAACTATACATTTCACCGTACGTTTCCACGTACACGTAATAAATAAATGCTAATCTGATCTGATCTGACTTGCCGACTTCCCCCAGCATTCTGTGCGTATTGCTCAAGATTTCCAGCATCTGCAGATTCTCTGGTGTTTATAGTGTTTAGGGGAAGTGGGCTCTGATTAATGGGGCATTCATCAAGCAGCCCACTTTGTCCTGAATAGCGTTGAGTGTCTTGAGAATTGTCCAAGCTGGAAAACTACTAATACATAAAATTATTTAAAAAAGATGCCCTGTTGACTAAAGGAGACGTGTGTCACATAGAGTTATAGAGTAATACAACTTGGAAAGAGACCCTTCAACCCACCTCAGCCAAGCTGAACAAAGTGTCCATCTAATTCTAGCCTTTTTGCCCTTGTTTAGCCATTATCCTTCTAAGCCTTTCCTATTCATGTACTTATGATGGCATGAACATTAATTTCTCCTTACAGTATGTTTTTTGCTCCCCCTTCCCTCTTCTTCTATTCCCTCTGGCCTCCTATCTCTTCTCCTCACCTACCTTTTGCCTTCCCCGATGCACCTCCTTCTTCCCTTTCTCCCATGGTCCACTTTCCTCTCCTGTCAGATTCCTTCTTCTTCACCCCTTTTCCACCTATCACCTCCTAGCTTCTTACTTCATCCCCCTCCCCCACCCACCTGGCTTCACCTATCACCTTTTAGCTTGTCCTCTTTCCCCTTCCCTGAACGTTTTACATTGGCAACTTCCTCCTTCCCTTCCAATCCTGATGAAGGGTCTTAACCTAAATGCCGACTGTTTATTCATTTCCATAGGCGCTGCCTGACTTGATCAATTCAGCCAGCCTGAAGAAATAGGACTGGAATTAGGCCATTTGCCCCATCAAGTCTGCTCTGCCATTTCATCATGGCTGATCCATTTCCCTCTCCACCCTAACCTCCTGCCTTCTCCTTATATCCCTTCATGTTCTGACCAATCAAGAAAATATCAACCTCTGCCTTAAATATACCCAGTGACTTGGCCTATACAACAACACGTGGCAACAAATTCCACAGATTTATCACCCTCTAGCTGAAGAAATTCCTCCTCATTCTAAATGGATGTCCCTCTATTCTGAGGCTGTGTGCTCTGGTCTTAGACTCTCCCATCAGAGGAGACATCCTCTCCACATCCACTCTATCTAGACCTTTCAATATCTGACAGGTTTCATCGAGATCCTCCTTCATTCTTTTGAATTTCAGTGAGTACAGACCCAGAGCCATCAAAAACTCCTCACATAAGTCTGACAATTCTGGAATCATATTCATGAACCTCCTCTGAACCCTCTCGAGTGTTACCAGATCCTTTCTTAGATTAAGTGGCCCAAAACTGCTCACAATGCTCCATGAAACTTCACCAGTACTCTACCTTAAATAAGCCCAATTATTGGCTTTCACAGCTGCAATTCCACAAATTTGCCACACTCTCTTCCTCATCTCTGTTTTAAATAGACGTGCCTCCATCCTCTCCACAGACCTTTCAATATTCGATGTTTCAATGAGATCCCACCTTATTCAAATCCAGAGCAGCAACACACACACACACACACACACACACACACACACACACACACACACACACACACACACACACACACACACACACACACACACACACACACACACACACACACACACACTTATCTAAGCAGCTTTTAAACCTGGTCTCCATTGATGATGCCTGACCCACAGAGTTCCTCCTGCATTTTGTTGTGTTACATTTTACCTGCTTCGATTACTTCCTCCGACAGCTCATTCCATCTACCCACCCATCTCTACGTGAGTAAGTTACCCCTCAGGTCCCTTCCCCTCCCATGTTTTACCTGCTTCAATCACTTCCTCTGGCAGATCATTCCATCTACCCACCCAAGTTGCCCCTCAGATCCCCTCTCCTCTCACTTTGAATCTGTGTCCTCTATTTTAATTTATTAATTTTATTTTGAGATGTGCCCAAAACGGCGCCCACCCACCCCAACACCACCAAGCCTCACCACCCAGCCAACCAGCTATTTAACCCTAGCCTCGCCACGGGACAATTTACAATGACCAATTAATGCACTAACCAGTACGTCTTTGGACTGTGGGAGGAATGGAATCCTGAACATAAATGCCCCTAGCTGTAATAGCATTGTGCTAACCACTACACTACCGTGGCTTCCCTTTTAGTTCCCTTTCCTCGAGGAAAAGAAGCATGCATTCACTCTGTCTATGCCCCCCCCCATCTGAGAATGGCCTCATTGTGGCAGTAGAGAAGGGCTGGACCGACATATCAGAATGGGAATGTTGACTTGGAAATATATCACTGCGCTGAGTCTAAATGACAAAACAGCCTCTCACCAGCCCCCTCGGAGCACCTTTACCAGAAGGACTGCAGCACGCCTCGCCCCTATATTCTCAAGGCCAATTGGGGATGAGCAATAAATGCTGACTTTTCCATTGATTCAAAACATTCCAAAAAGTCAATTAAAAATTAATGAAGTTTAATCTATCAATAGTCCTTGTAAACCAATACAAGATTCAAGAATGAAGATTTTTTTCTTGCCGTCCTTCAGTGTACGAATGTAAAGGAGGACTAAATGATAAACACGAGGAAATCTGCAGATGCTGGAAATTCAAGCAACACACACAAAATGTTGGTGGAACACAGCAGGCCAGGTAGCATCTATAGGGAGAAGCGCTGTTGACGTTTCGGGCCGAGACCCTTCGTCAGGACTAACTGAAAGGAAAGATAGTAAGAGATTTGAAAGTAGGAGGGGGAGGGGAAAATGCCAAATGATGGGAGAAGACCGGAGGGGGTGGGGTGAAGCTGAGAACCGGACAGGTGATTGGCAAAAGTGATACAGAGCTAGAGAAGGGAAAGGATCATGGGACGGGAGGCCTCGGGAGAAAGAAAGGGGAGGGGAGCACCAGAAGGAGATGAGGAACAGGCAGAGTGATGGACAGAGAGAGAGTAACTAAATATATCAGGGATGGGATAAGAAGGGGAGGAGGGGCATTAACAGAAGTTAGAGAAGTCAATGTTCATGCCATCAGGTTGGAGGCTACCCAGCCGGTATATAAGGTGTTGTTCCTCCAACCTGAGTGTGGCTTCATCTTGTCAGTAGAGGAGGCCATGGATAGACATATCAGAATGGGAATGGGATGTGGAATTAAAATGTGTGGCCACTGGGAGATCCTGCTTTCTCTGGCGTACAGAGCGTAAGTGTTCAGCGAAACGGTCTCCCAGTCTGCGTCGGGTCTCACCAATATATAAAAGGCTACACCGGGAGCACCGGACGCAGTATACCACACTAAATGATTGTTACTCTGGATCTGACGCAGCACAAAAAAAACAAAATGTCTTGTCTCTGGTTGTCCTATTCAATGAAATCCACACAATGCAGTCATGGACACTAGAGATTCTGTGAGAGGCTGGAAATTAGATGATTGAGACCATAAAATCTTGTGCAACACACACAAAGTGCTGGAGGAACTCAGCAAGTGAGGCAGCAACTTTGGAGAGGAGTAAACAATTGACTATTTATTCTCCTCCATAGATGCTGCCGGACTTGCTGAGTTCATCCGAACTACGTGGTATTTTTTGAAGTCCTTTACATCACAATCTCCAGTCTACAGTGTTTAGTCAATGGCCGTTCTTCATGAAACGTTCCATTTCCGGTAGCAGTCAGACCACCCTCACGTTCAGAGTCAGAATCAGGTTTATTATCACGTATGTGTGTCATGAAATATGTTGTTTTGTGACAGCTGTACAGAGCAATACATAATAAAGTATAAATTACAATAATAAATATACTGTATATGTATATATATAGATATATACATTACTGTGCAAAAGTCTATGGCACATATATATACATAGCTAGGGTGCCTAACACTTCTGCACAGGACTGTATTTGTCAACTTGGAGTGGAGAGCAAGTTTGTAAACCTGGCGGGACCAGAGGACGTGAGGAATGGCGAGGGTGAAGCGCTGCGGGACGGGTGGCAGAGAAAGAGTGCCAGGGCAGAGACGCCAGGCAAGCTCATTTGACTCTATGCAAGTGGTCTATTGATCATTACAGAATGTCTCTCTGGTGCTTCCTGCTGCCTCCCCTCTCCCTTCCCCTTTTCCCAACCATGATTCCCTTCTCCTTGTCCCCGTCACACCCTCAATACACAATAGAGGCCCGTATCAGAATCAGGTTTATCATCACTCAGATATGTCATGAAATTTGTTTTTTTTTGTGGCAGCAGTACAGTGCAATACATAAAATTACTACAGTCCTGTGTAAAAGACTTAGGCTCCCTAGCGCGCGCTCTCTCTCTCTCTACATATACATATGCACTTAAAACTTTTGCAGAGTTCTGTATATGTATATGTAAAATTAAATTAAATAAGTAGTACAAAAAGGGGGGAGAAAATACTGAGGTAATTTTCATTGGTTCATTGTCCATTCAGAATTCTGACGGCAGAGGGGAAGAAGCTGTTCCTGAAACATTGAGTGTGAGTCTTCAATCTCCTGTACCTCTTCCCTGATGGTAGCAATGAGAAGAGGTGATGGAGGTCCTTAATGGTGGATGCTGCCTTTTGAAGATGTCCTCGATGCTGGCCTATGCCATAAGCAAATCTATCCAATCTCACTGTGTCAGGGGAGTTTGCCGGGCAGGAAGCAGGGACCACTCAGATATGGCATTTGCTTATGAAAGCCCATCTTTCCCTGAAACAGTTAAATATTTATAACCCTCTGTACTGTATGTTGCTGGATGACCTCACCAAGTTCTCACTCTATCTTGTGAAATCTACAGCTGGTCTATAAAACTTCCCACAGAGCTCTGGATTGTAAAAAGAGCAAAAATATACAACTTATCTGTTTTGCTTACAAACCAGGTTCCTGTGGAAAGCTTTACACTACAGTCACAGAATGCAGGTTAAGATGCTATCACTTAGTTGCAAAACAGATTGATTTCATCTTAACATGCTTTCTGTGGCTAGAGTACAGATCTTTCATGTCTCTTCCTACCATGATATCCTATTGGTCTTCATTGACCCAATGGAAGATCAGAATGATTCAAAATTACATGAAGATGTCCTTCACAAGAAAGTAGAAAACCTGAGGCTTCATCAACAACACCTCACAAGGCCAGCCATGTCCTGTAACAAGCGGGGGTGATACAATGCTTCATGTTCCCATTCAACATCAAGTTTTTATCAATTCCTGTCCACCCTTACCAGGTTTTATATAGAAAACAGCCTATCTGGATTCATCAAGAATTGATACGGTGACTGCTCTGCTTGAGTTGGCAAGAAACAGCAGAGAGTTGTGGACACAGTTCAGCTTATCACCTAAACCAACCTCCACTCCATGGACTCTGTCCGTACTTCCCAGGGCCTTGGTAAAGTAGCCAGAATAGTCAAAAACCCAATCCACCTTGGACGTTCTCTCTCCTTCCTTCTCACATCGGGCAGAAGATACAAAAGCCAGAACGCGTTTCCCAACAGACTCCAGGACAGCTTCTATCCCACTCTTATAAGACTATTGAACAATCCTTAGTTTGATAAGATGGACAGTTGACCTCATAATCTTCCTTGTCTTGCCCCTTGCAACTTATTGTCTGCCTGCACTGTTCTTTCTTTGTAGCTGTAACCCTTTTCCTACATTCTGTTATTGCTTTCCCTCAGTGCTCTGTTGTGATTAAATGATCTGTACGGATAGCATGTAAAACAAAGTTCCTCCATACATGTGACAAATCTCCAACAGGATCCCACCACCAAGCACATCTCCACCCCACTTTCTGCTTTCCGCAGGGATCGCTCCCTACGCAACTCCCTTGTCCATTCGTCCCTCCCCACTGATCTCCCTCCTGACACATCCTTGCAAGCGGAACAAGTGCTACACCTGCCCATACACCTCCTCCCTCGCTACCATCTAGGGCCCCAAACAGTCCTGCCAGGTGAAATGACACTTCACCTGTGAGACTGTTGGGGTTATCTACTGAATCCGGTGCTCTCAGTGTGGCCTCCTGTATCTTGGTGAGACCTGATGTAGATTGGGAGACTGCTTCGCCAAGCACCCATGCTCCATCTGGCAGAAAAAGTGGGATCTCCTGGTAGCCACCCATTTCAGTTCTTCTTCCCATTCCCATTCCGACACGTCAGCCCATAGCCTGCTCTACTGCTGCGATAAGGCCACACTCAGGTTGGAGGAGCAACACCTTATATTCCATCTGGGTAGCCTCCAATCTGATGTCATGAACATAGATTTCTCGAACTTCTGATAATTGCCTCCCTCCTTCACCATACCCCATTCCTGTTTCCCTCTCTCACCTCATCTCCTTACCTGCACATCACCTCCCTCTGGTGTTCCTCCTCCTTCCCTTTTTTCCATGGTCCTCTGTCCTCTCCTATCAGATTCCCCCTCCTCCAGCCCTTCATCTCTTTCTCCAATCAAATTCCCAGCTCCTTACTTCACCCTTCCCCCCTCCTGGTTTCACCCATCACCTTGTACTTCTTCCTCCCCTTCTGCCACCTCCTTACTCCTCCTCCTCATCTCTTCTCCAGTCCTGATGAAGGGTCTCGGCTGGAAACATTGACTGTGTTGATGGTGGTCGATCACGATGGATGCTGCCGTTTGAAGACGTCTTTTCCAGAGATGCTGCCTGACCTGCTGAGCTCTTCCAGCATCTTGTGTGTGTTCTCATGTGACAATTTATTTATTTGGAGATACAGCGTTGAGGGGGCTCTTTCAGCCCAACCAGCAACCCACCTATTTCACTGCAGCCTAATCACAGGACAATTTACAATGACTAATTAACCTATTAACTGTTACTTCTTTGGACTGTAGGAGGAAATGGAAGCACCCGGTGCAAACCCACACATTTACGGGAAGAATGTATGAACTCCACGGCACCAGAACTGAACTCTGAACTCTGGAGTTCCCTGAGCTGTAATGATGTTGCTCTAACCACTACACTACCATGGCACCATGCAATAATAACCAATTTACCCAACACATACTTCAAGAATTAGGACCTCCAAGACCAACAGATGATTGGGATTGCTACCATTTCCACCTACCCCTGAAAACTACCCTCTAGTCTTTCCCCAGCACAGCATCTAAACCCTGGAACTCCCTCCTCCACCAGAGGGACCACACAGTTCCAGGAGGCAGCTCGGAATCAAGTTGAACATCACTGGCATATGTCGTGAAATTTGTTGTTTTGTGGCAGCAGTACTTTGCAATACATAATTAAAAAAATATATTATGATTAAGAAATATATTTATATAACTTAAATAAGGAGAGCAAAAAAGAGAGAGAAATAGTGAGGTTTTGTACGTGGATTCATTGTCTGATGGTGGAGAAGAAGAAGCTGTTTCTAAAACATTGAACATGTGTCTTCCGGCTCCTGTACCTCCTCCTTGATGGTCGCAATAAGAAGAGGGCATGTCCTGGCTGACGGTGGTCTTTCATGATGGATGCTGCCTTTTGAAGATGACCTGGATGCTGGGGAGGCTAGTGCAAATGATAGACCTGGGTGAGTTTTCAACCTTCTGCATCTTCAAAAGGCAGCATCCATCATCAGCAGTGATCAGACAGTGATGTAATCAGTTAGAATGCTCTCCATGTTAGGGAACATCCACTCAGACAATCGGGCAATTTCATGCCTTACAAGGCGTGGAACGGAAGACTGTGCGGCGCGCCACTCCTCACACAGACATCTCGCAGTGTTTTTTCTTTATTTTACGAGGTCGGGTTGCGAGCCGAACACTCAACCCAGCACGGATGGAAAGCGTACTCGGGAACGGCCCAATGGATTTGAACTGGGGAACTTCAGTTCTGGAGTCCGGCACTGTTGTCACTGCACCACCAGATGACCTGGTACATCAGTAGAAATTTCTTACCTTGTCAAGGGATGCTGGGAGAGCCAAGAAGCCTCTTCCCTAATCAGTAATGTGGAAATCCATGCAATGAATAAAAGCATTTTGAAGCTTAAAGATTTCTTTTTGCACCACTGCAATTTGTACTACGACACTCCGCACCATTCCATTGTTTTGCTTGCAAGCTGCCCCCAGCACATCCGTGTGTGTTGGTTGTGTTAGATCAGACTGTATAATCATTATTTTCTTTGCAGTTTAACACTTTATGCTTGCTAGTATTTCATGCACATGACTGTTTAGTATATTTCCTGATGGCCACAGTATGTATATGCAATTGTTCAATTGCTTATGCATGGAACTGTTTAATATGTTTCTTAGTGGTGACAGTTCTTTGTGTGGAACTGGAAGATTATTATTTGAATAATGGCTATCTGATTGGTTAACTCTTATCTACAAATTTGAATGGAATGTTCCTTATCTATAGTTTAATAAGGGCTGAACATATCTTTATTTTGTTCTTTGTTCTTAGCTACTAGACTTTTGCAGCTCTATGTTTCCAGTACTCTTTTTTCAAATGGTGTTTTATAAAGTGGTCATGAAGCAACAGGTTTTATGACTCTTTCTTCACTTCTGAAAGAACCTTGGATCATAACATCAGATTCCAACAGATGTCAACACAAACAATGCATTGCACTTTGCGTTTTGATGTACATAGAAGCATAGAAACATAGAAAATAGGTGCAGGAGTAGGCCATTCGGCCCTTCGAGCCTGCACCGCCATTCAGTATGATCATAGCTGATCACCCAACTCAGAACCCTGTACCTGCTTTCTCTCCATACCCCCTGATCCCTTTAGCCACAAGGGCCATATCTAACTTCCTCTTAAATATAGCCAATGAACCAGCCTCAACTGTTTCCTGTGGCAGAGAATTCCACAGATTCACCACTCTCTGTGTGAAGAAGTTTTTCCTCATCTCGGTCCTTTATCCTTAAACTGTGACCCCTTGTTCTAGACTTCTCCAACATCGGAAACAATCTTCCTGCATCTAACCTGTCCAATCCCTTTAGAATTTTATACGTTTCAATAAGATGCCCCCTCAATCTTCTAAATTCCAGTGAGTATAAGCCTAGTCGATCCAGTCTTTCTTCATATGAAAGTCCTGCCATCCCAGGAATCAATCTGGTGAACCTTCTCTGTACTCCCTCTATGGCAAGAATGTCTTTCCTCGGATTAGGGGACCAAAACTGCACACAATACTCCAGGTGTGGTCTCACCAAGGCCTTGTACAACTGCAGTAGAACCTCCCTGCTCCTGTACTCAAACCCTTTTGCTATGAATGCCAACATACCATTTGCCTTTTTCACTGTCTGCTGTACCTGCATGCCCACCTTCAATGACTGGTGTACAATGACACCCAGGTCTCATTGCATCTTCCCTTTTCCTAATCGGCCACCATTCAGATAATAATCTGTTTTCCTGTTCTTGCAACCAAAGTGGATAACCTCACATTCATCCACATTAAATTGCATCTTCCATGAATTTGCCCATTCACCTAACCTATCCAAGTCACCCTGCATCCTCTTAGCATCCTCCTCACAGCTAACACTGCCGCCCAGCTTCGTGTCATCCGCAAACTTGGAGATGCTGCATTTAATTCCCTTGTCTAAATCATTAATATATACTGTAAACAACTGGGGTCCCAGCACTGAGCCTTGCGGTACCCCACTAGTCACTGCCTGCCATTCTGAAAAGGTCCCGTTTACTCCCACTCTTTGCTTCCTGTCTGCCAACCAATTCTCTATCCACATCAATACCATACCCCCAATACCGTGTGCTTTAAGTTTGCACACTAATCTCCTGTGTGGGACCTTGTCAAAAGCCTTTTGAAAATCTAAATATACCACATCCACTGGCTCTCCCCTATCCACTCTACTAGTTACATCTTCAAAAAATTATCTAAGATTCGTCAGACATGATTTTCCTTTCACAAATCCATGCTGACTTTGTCCAATGATTTCACCTCTTTCCAAATGTGCTGTTATCACATCTTTGATAACCGACTCTAGCATTTTCATGTGTAAAGTAAATCCAAATCTGAATCCATTGTATTTATTATCACCATGTACACTGTTTATTCCGTGAACTTCACACAGGCAAAGAATTTCTTTGCTCTCAGGTGAGTATGAACTCAAGGCTGTCTGCGAGGGTTGGACAAGGGGCTAGCAACCCCATCCCATAAAAACCCAGTGCTAAAGAAACCCCAAACGAAGCTCCAAACACCCCATCTATGGGAGAAGAAGGATCTTCAAAAATGCGCTACACCTCAGGACAACTTGAGAGGCTGGCTCAGGACGGAGGACTCTGGTGAGCTACTGTCAGCGGCCTATGCCCCAGTAGGGGTAATGGGCTTACGTGATGGGCTGGTGTATATAAGTTAATCTGAACCTGACTCGGAATCTGAATCATCCCCTTCATTCTTTAACAAATCACCATCGCTGAATCCTATTCCCATTTCCAATTACGATAATCAAGATTATCACAATAATTCAAGATTCAAGATTGTTTAATATCATTTTCAGTACACAAGTGTAAAGGAGAAGAAAATAATTATAACTTCGATCTGATGAAGCCCAAATAAACACAATAAGGTAAAGGACACAATACATAAGATAGCTCATGCACATAGATCAATTGTATGTCCATAAAGTGACATTAGGCACAGGAGTGTCTGTACACAAGGTGACTGACAGGAAATGATAAAGTAGTGGTGGTTGGGGGTGTGGAGGTGTTGATCAGCCTTGGGGAAAGTAACTGTTTTTGTATCTGTTGGTCCTGGCATGGATGTTATGTAGCCTTCTCCCTGATGGGAGTGGGACGAAAAGTGGGTAAGATCCCTCATGATGTTACTGGCCTTTTTCCGGCACCTTTCTGTACATTTGTCCTTGATGGCAGGTAGGCTAGTGCCGATGATGCGTTGGGCAGTTTTGACTACCCATTGTAGAGCCTTCCTGTCTGCCGCAGGGCAGTTTCTGTACCATGCAGTGATTTAGCACTGTATGATGCTCTCTACTACACATCTGTAGAATGATGTGAGTATAGATGTGCACAGTCCAGCTTTCTTCAGCCTCATCAGAAAGTAAAGGCGTTGGTGAGCTTTCTTGATTGCGTACGACGTGTTCTGAGATCAAAGGAGATTGTGCGAGACATGCATTTGAAACTGCTCACAGTTTCCACTGCTGGAATGTCACCAGACAGAGCTAAGAATTACAAGAATGCCGTCTTGTCATACTATTAGCTGGATGTGTAAATTAACAGATCTCTCAATAGGTTAATCTTTTGAATTTTAATTAAATTCTGTGATTAAATAACGTGACCTAAATGCTGGTGTATTTCTGTACCTACACTGCGTTGATGTTGTGCATGCACACAGTGAGAACTGCGCTACCTGAGAGTCTTAGAGATGAGATATTAAGTTAAGTCCCAAAGATTCACGAGGTTAATTCCTGGGATGTCTGGACTGTCTTACGCAGAGAGGTTAGAGAGACTGGGCTTGTACACGCTGGAATTAAGGAGATTGAGAGGGGATTTGATTGCAACATATAAGATTATTAAGGGATTGGACAAGATAGAGGCAGGAAATATGTTCCAGATGCTGGGAGAGTCCAGTACCAGAGGGCATGGTTTGAGAATAAGGGGTAGGTCATTTAGGACAGAGTTAAGGAAAAACCTCTTCTCCCAGAGAGTTGTGGGGGTCTGGAATGCACTGCCTCGGAAGGTAGTGGAGGCCAATTCTCTGGATGCTTTCAAGAAGGAGCTAGATAGGTATCTTATGGATAGGGGAATCAAGGGATATGGGGACAAGGCAGGAACCGGGTATTGATAGTAGATGATCAGCCATGATCTCAAAATGGCAGTGCAGACTCGAAGGGCCGAATGGTCTACTTCTGCACCTATTGTCTGTTGTCTATTGTCTGTCCTAAACACAAAAGATTCTGCAGATGCTGGAAATCCAGAGTAACACACAGAAAATGCTGGAGGAACTCAGCAGGTCTGACAGCAACTACGAGAGGAATAAAGAGTTTCGGGTTGAGACCCTTCTTCATTGCTGGAAAGGAAGGGGGAAGAAGGTGGGGGAAGGGGAAGGAGGACAAGCTAGAAAGTGATAGGTGAGACCAGGTTAGGGGGGAGGTGGGTGGGTAGAGGAGGGGAGAGGTGAAGTGAGATGCTGGGAGGTGATAGTTGGAAAAGGGTAAAGGACTGAAGAAGAAGGAATCTGATAGGAGAGGCCAGTGAATTATGGGATAAAAGGAAGGAGGAAGAGCACCAGAGGGAGGTAATGGGAAGGTGAGGAGAAGGTGTAAGAGGGGATCCAGAATGGGGAATAGAAAAGGAGAGAAGGGAAAGAGGGGAGAAATTACTGGAATTTGGAGAAATCGATGTTTATGCCATCAGGTTGGAGCCAACCCAAGTGGAATATGAGGTGTTGCTCCTCCACTCTGAGAATACCTCATCATGGCAGTAGAGGAAGCCATGGACAGACGCGTTGGAATGGGTATTAAAAATGGGACATGTTAAGATTGGAATTAAAATGGCTGGGCACTGGGAACTCCTCCCTATGGCAGACAGAGGCGAATGTGCTCAACAAAGCTGTTCACCAACATACGTTGGGTCTCACCGAAGTAGAGGAGGTTGCACCGGGAGCACTGGATGCAGTTGATGACCCTGACAGACTTGCAGATGAAGTTGTCTCACCTGGAAGGACAGGTTGGGGGCCTGAATGGACGTGAGGGAAGAGGTGAATCGGCTGGTGTAGCGCTTCTGCCGCTTGAAGGGATGTGACTGTAGGGAGAATAGAGGGGAGGGAAGAATGGACAAGGAAACCATGGAGAGAGTGATCCCTGTAGAAAGTGAAGGATTGGGGTGGGGAGGTGGGCAGGTAGGTAAAGATAGTAAATTTGCTTTGAACTTTGAGTGGCATTTTATCAAGCACAAGGTGGCAAGAGATAGCTTTGGGAGTCAGTGGGTCCTGGTTATGTGACCACTGGTGCCAGGCAGTTTCTAAAGAGTCCTGATTGTGGCTGGGATCACCCATCTTGTAAAGACACTGCCCAGAAAAAGGCAATGGCAAACCACTTCTGTAGAAAAATTGGTCAAGAATAATTATGGTCATGGAAAGACCATGACCGCCCTTGTCATAAGACATGGCACATAAACGACCAAACAGTAGGGTCCAGAGATGGAGACAGAGAGATCAAGAAAGGGGAGGGAGGTGTCAGAAATAGACCAAGTGAACTTAAGGGCAGGGTAGAAGTTAGAGGTAAGATTGATGTGATTGACGAGCTCAGCATTGGTGCATGAAGCAGCAGCAATGCAGTCATCAATGTAGCGCAGGAAGAGTTAGAAAGCATTACCAGTCAACCCGGCTAAACTTTTTTCGTGGTCACAAACAAGAGAAAATCTGCATATGCTGGAAATCCAAACAACACACTCAAAATGCTAGAAGAACTCAACAGGCCAGGCAGCATCTATGGAAAAAAGTACAGTTGAAGTTTCAGGCCGAGACCCTTCACCAATCCTACCCTAGGGTTTCGGTCCAAAATGTCGACTGTATTTTTTCCCATTGATGCTGCCTGGCCTACTGAGCTTCTCCAGCATTTTGTGTGTGTTGGTTTTTTTTTGGTATCGGTTTATTATTGTCATATTTAAAGTGGTACTTGATTAATCAGGGTGTCAAAGATCATAGGGAGAAGGCAGGAGAATGGGGTTGAGAGGGACAGTAAATCAATCATGATCCAATGCCTCCAAAAGGATAACAAACTTGGCAATAGATTTGGAGGCTTGCATGCCTCAGTGACCCAGAGCTCTATGTTGGCTGGAGTGAGGCCTTTATGCTTTGGCTCTTGGGAGGGTTACCCATGCCAAGCAGCTCAAAGGGTAGAGGTCAGACTGGTCCACCAGTCCTCCAGATTTAGGGGTTCTGCTCAGGGCTAACAACCCCGACTGCTAAAACAAAACTGTTAAGGAAACACCAAATTAGAATCCTTCTCCATCTGAGTGTGACGGTGTTCCTGAGTGCCCACCCAGAACTTGCCTGTCTGACAGTAGTGAACCACTGACGTGATGAAGGCAGTCCTAAACACTGCCATTGACTGAGGACCTTTATTGCTGCTCCAAATGCTAGTGGTGCCACAGATAATGAATAAGTAAGTAACTTTTTTTCTGCAAACAAGTTAGACTTGTTCTGAACAAGTTAGGTCTTTATTCTTTGGAGCGTAGAAGGTTGAGGGGGGACTTGATAGAGGTATTTAAAATTATGAGGGGGATAGATAGAGTTGACGTGGATAGGCTTTTTCCATTGAGAGACGGGGAGATTCAAACAGGAAGACATGAGTTCAGAGTTAGGGGGCAAAAGTTTAAGGGTAACACGAGGGGGAATTTCTTTGCTCTGAGAGTGGTAGCTGTGTGGAACGAGCTTCCAGTAGAAGTGGTAGAGGCAGGTTTGGTATTGTCATTTAAAGTAAAATTGGATAGGTAAATGGACAGGAAAGGAATGGAGGGTTATGGGCTGAGTGCGGGCCAGTGGGACTAGGTGAGAGTAAGCGCTTGGCACGGACTAGAAGGGCTGAGATGGCCTGTTTCCGTGCTGTAATTGTTATATGGTTATAAACAATTCCATAATCAGACAGGTAGACCTTGATCTCATTGATATGCTAATACCAGCAAAATTCCAGACAACGCACAGAGTTCACTCCACAGCTAAACAGCAACAAGGCGCCCTCCCTACATCACAGCTGTATTTCCGTAATGAGAACCAATCAACTGATTGGTAAGTAAACAAAGGCCAAACATTTGGAGGACACGCCAAAAGTGATGTCACCTCGTTTGGTGACAAAATACTTGGATTGCCAAGATCGGAGACCAACTCAACCCAGCCATAAGTAAGTATGATCAAGTAGCAAAATGGATTTGATGGACCAAATGGCCTAATTCTGCTCCTATGTCCTATTGTCTTCTTTGACGACAATAAACCAATCAGCAGGTGGAACTTTTGTGAGTCAGAAGCTGGAGGCAAAGGACTAACCATTAAGGGATCTCTGTCACCCAGAGACTCAGGCTAATAGCCCAGAAAATGTGAGTTCAAATCCCACCCTGAAAGTCATAAAAGTTCAACTCAGTTAAAAAAAATCTACCAATAAAATAACTGACATCAGTAAAAGTGATTATGAAACAGTCAGGTTGTCATAAATCCCAATGGCTCACAAATAACTTTTGGAAAAGAAGAAAGAAGAACAAGTTCCATTTATATAACACATTTTAAGATCCAAGTTCGTCATAGGAGTGGAATTAAAAAAATAACCAGAGTGGATTATTTGCACAGGTCACCAGAAACAGAGAGTGGCAGGTGCATAGAACGCTCTGCCAGGGGAAGTGTTGGATGCGGGTACAATTACTGCTTAAGAACAATTTAGATGCCCACCTCCATTAAGGACATCTTCTAAAGGCAATGCCTCAAAGAAGCAGCATCATTAAGGACCACCATTTACCAATAACATGCTCTCTTCCCATCGAGGAGGAAGTGTAGGAGTCACAAGACCCACACTCTGTGCTTTAGGAGCAGCTTCTTTCCCTCTGCCATCAGATTTCCGAACAAATTATGAATCCACGCACACTTCCTCACTATTGTTCTTGTTCTCTTTTTGCATTTTCCACTGTGATTTATAGTTTTTTATTATTATATATTGCAATGTACTGCTGCAAATCTCACATTGTATGCCTGTGATAGTAAACTGATTCTGAATGTAAAGCACTTGAGAATGGGAGGCTAGGGACCCATGTACTGGCAGATGTGTTTTGTTCAAAGTTCCACGTCCCATGTTCTATCTTCTACACGCCAGTGGCCACTTTATTAGGAACACACGTACACCTCATGAATGCAGATATCTAATCAGCCAATCATATGGCAGCAATTCAACGCATAAAAGCATGCAGACATGGTCAAAAGGTTTAGTTGTTGTCCAGACCAAACATCAGAGTGGGGAAGAAATGTGATCTAAGTGACTTTGATCGTGGAATGATTGTTGGTGCCAGACAGGGTGGTTTGAGTATCTCAGGAACTGCTGATCTCCTGGGATTTTCATGCATAGAATCTCCAGAGTTTACAGAGAATGTTGCAAAAAACAAAACACATCCAGTGAGCGGCCGTTCTGTGGACAAAAATGCCTTGTTAATGAGAGAGGTCAGAGGAGAATGGCCAGATTGGTTCAAACCGACAGGAAGGTGACAGTAACTCAAATAACTACCTGTAGCAACAACACACACAAAGTGCTGGAGGAACTCAACAGGTCAGGCAGCAGCTATGGAAATGAATAGACATTCAGCATTTTGGGCCGAGACCCTTCTTCGAGAATGGAAAGGAAGGAAGAAGATGCCAAAGTGTTACAACACGTCTTTACAGAGGCTTGCAGATGAGCATCTCTGAACACACACAGTGATTCAAATCTTAGACCAAAAGACCATAAATCATAGGAGCAGAAGAAGGCTACTTGTCCAACAAGTCCTCTCAGTCATTTCATTACTGATATATTATCCCTCTCAACACCATTCTCCTGCCTTCTCCCTGTAACCTTTGATGCGCTGACTAATCAAGAACCTATCAGCCTCTACTTTGAACGTACTCAATGACAGCCGTCCGTGCCAATAAATTTCTCTGACTCACTACCTTCTAGCTAAAGAGGTCGAAGCAGATGGGCTACAGTAGCAGAAGGCTACAGGTTCGCTTCTTGTACTTAATAAAGTGGCTACTAAGTGTATATTACAGTCATACCATTCAGCTATGACCAGTTATTACCCTACAACCATCAGGCTCCAAAACCATCTCACTTCAAGACTGAACTGAGGACCCCGCTGGTTCCTCAGTCCGGTTCCTGATAGATTCCTTTAATATTCATTTAGAACTGCATGGAGTTCACACGGAGTCTCTTGGGATAATTTTACCTTGGCGGATTGTGAAAAATGATACGTTGAGGTGAGATGGCATCAGAGGAGAAGGCTTTCTGAAATGATCTAATCTGACTGCTGGCTCGCATAAAGCTCAAGCGGATGACAGTCCACTGTTAGTGTGGTAAGGCCAGGCGTTGTCAGCTGAGTGACCAGCAGGGGTCCATCGGCCAAACAGAATTGAGGGTCATTGCAAATGACTCTCGGCTGAAACCTTCAACCTCCACACTATATCCTGGAACCTGGCATCAGGTTACTCTCCCCAGTAACACAACGGGATGGGGGCCAGATTCAAGCAACACACAGCAGGAACCCAGCAGGCCAGGCAGTATCTATGGAAAAGAGTACGGTCGATGTTTGGGGCCAAGACCCTTCAGCAGGACTGGAGAAAACGAAGATATAGAGCAGAGTTAAAAGGTGGAGGGGGGAGGGTAAAACACAAGCTGATGGGTGAAACGGGGGGGGGGGGTGTTCAAGTAAAGAGCTGGGAAGTTGATTGGTGAAAGAGATACGGGGCTGGAGAAGGGGGAATCTAATAGGAGAGGATGGAAGACCATGGAAAAAAGAAAAGGGGGGAGAAGGAGCACCAGAGAGAGGCGATGGACAGGCAAGTAGATAGGGTGAGAGAGGGAATAGAGGATGGGGAGTGGTGAAGGGGGGAGCATTACCAAAAATTAGAGAAATCAATGCTCATGCCATCAGGTTGGAGGCTACCCAGATGAAACATAAGGTGTTCTTCCTCCATCCTGAGTGTGGCCTCATCGCGACAATGGAGGAGGCCACGGATTGACATATTGGAATGGGACTGGGAAGTCGAATTAAAATACGTGATCACTGGGAGATCTCGCTTTTTCTGGCGGATGGAGCATAGGTGCTCGGTGAAGCGGTCTCCCAATCTACGCCGGGTCTCACTGACATATAGGAGGCCACACCGGGAGCACTGGACACAGTATATGACCCCAACAGACTCACAGGTGAATTCTCATTCACATTCCACTATGTCCCAACCATTTTAATTCCACTTCCCTCCACCCACCTTTTAACTCTACTCCTCATCTTTTTCCAGCCCTGCAAAAGGGTCTTGGCCCGAAATGTCGACTGGACTCTTTTCCAGCATTTTGTGTGTGTTTTGCATGGATTTTCAGCACCTGCAGATTTTCTCTTGTTTGGGCCAAGATTCAAGTTTGTTTGTCATGTATACATAGAGAAATACAGTTAAATACAGTACTGTGCAAAAGTGTAGGCACAGCTATATAGCTAGGTTACCCAAGACTTTTGCACAGAACTCTATTTGTCAGCATGAAGCAGAGAGCGAGTTTGTAAATCTGGTGGGAGTAAAGGATGTTGGCAATGGTGAAGGTGGAGCACCGTGGGAAGGGTGTGGGATAGGTGGCAGAGAAAGAGTACCGGGGCAGGATATGGCCTAGGTGCAGATGTACCAAACCATGAGACATCAGGCAAAGCCATTAGAATCCAAACGTTGGCTTATAGATCATCATCTCTGGTGCTTCCCACTTTCTCCCCTCTCCCTTCCCCTTTTCCCAACCATAATTCCCCTCTCCCTGCCCCCTTCCTATTCTCAGACGACAGAAGAAACCCATATCAGAATCGGGTTTATAATCACTTACATAAAAATTGTTTTTTTTTTTGTGGTAGCAGTACAATGCAATACATAAAATTACTACAGTACAATGCAAAAGTCATAGGCATCCTAGCTATATCCATGTACCCAAGACTTTTGCACAGAACTCTATATGAGGCACTGATCATTACAGAACGTCTCTCTGGTGCTTCCCACTCCCTGCCCTCTCCCTTCCCCTTTTCCCAACCATGATTCCCCTCTGCCTGCTCCATTGCTATTCTCAGTCCACAATAGCGGCCCGTATCAGAATAAAGTTTATCATCACTGACGTATGTTATGAAACTTGGTGGGTTTTTTGTGGGAGCAGTGCGGTGTAATACATAGAGATACTAAAGTTATGGCCTCAATCTGCCATTGAGAACATCTGTACGGAGCACTGTTGCAGGGAAAGCAGCATCGGTCATCAAGGACACGCTCTCCTCCCACTGCTGCCATCAGGGAGGAGGTACAGGAGCCTCAGCAATCACACCACCAGCTTCAGGAACAGTTGAATAGATAGATAGACAGATGGATAGATACTTTATTGATCCCAAAGGAAACAACAGCGTCACAGTAGCACTAAAACAGACAGACAGACATACTTAATTGATCCCGAGGGAAATTGGCTACAAGTGCACAGATATACAAATATTAGAAGAGAAGTATGAAAGAATAAAAAAAAAGTTACCTCAAACAGTCTACGGGGGGCGGGGGGGGGGGCGTCATCACTTCCCCAGCTTTAGGTTGACACATTATAGAGCCTAATGGCTGAGCGTGCCTCATATCGCGCTCTTTGGAGCAGCATAGTTGTCTTAGTCTATTACTAAAAGTGCTCCTCTGTTCAGCCAGGGTGGCATTACCAGGATTTTCCGTAGGGTCCTTTGTTCTACCTCAGCCTCCAGTGTGTCCAGTTTGACTCCTATAACAGAGCCAGCCTTTCTAATCAGTTTATTGAGCCTGTTGGCATCACCCGTGTTGATGCCATTTCCCCAGCACACCACCACATAGAAGATTGTACTGGCGACAACAGACGGGTAGAACACGTGAAGGAGAGGCCTACACACTCCAAAGACCTCAGTCTCCTCAGGAGGGAGAGTCGACTCTGGCCCTTCTTGTACCTAGCCTCTGCGTTGGTGCTCCACTCAGTCCTGTCATCCAGGTGCCCCCCCCAGGTACTTGTAGCTCCTCACCATATCCTCATCATCACCACCAATCGTAACGGAGCAGTGCAGGCTTAGTCTTCTTAACGTCCATCACCATCTCCTCTCTCTTACTGATGTTGAGCTGCAGATGATTCAGCTTGCACCATTTGACAAAGTCCTCCACCAGGGCCCTGTATTCATCCTCCCGTCCTCCATTTATACACCCAACTATTGCTGAGTCATCAGGGAATTTCTGCAGATGACATGACTCAGTGGTGTATCTAAAGTCTGAGGTATACAGGGTAAACAGGAAGGGAGACTATGCGGTCCCCTGTGGGGCCCCAGTGCTGCTTATAGCCTTGTCTGACACACAGCTCTGAAGCTGCACGAACTGTGCTCTGCCAGCCAGGTAGTCTAATATCCAGGATACAATGGACGTGCCAACCAGCATTGAACGGATCTTTTCCCCCAGCAATGAGGGCTGTATGGTATTGACGGCACATAAGAAACCCAAAGAACATGACCCTCACAGGCTACTACCCCTCAACCATCAGGCTCTTGAACTGGAGGGGATAACTTCACTCAGCTTCACTCACACCATGTCTGAGCTGTTCCCACAATCTACGAAGTCACTTTTCAAGGACTCTTCATCTCTTGTTCTCAATTTTGCTTATTTATTAAATATTATTATTTTGTTTGATCTCTTCTGTTTTTGTATTTGCCTAGTTTGTTGTCTTTTGTACATTGGTTGTTTGTCAGTCCTGTGTGTGGTTTTTCCTTGTTTCTGTTGTTTTTCTTTGTATTTACTGTGAATGCCTGCAAGGAAACGAATCACAGGGTTGTATTGGTGACATACCAGGGGTGATTGATAAGTTTGTGGCCTAAGGTAGAAGGAGATGAATTATTAATTTCAAACTTTCTGCATAATCACTCAAAGAGTTGAACTGCATGTGCATGTAACAAGAGATGTATAACTCATCTCCTTCCACCTTAGGCCACGAACTTATCAATCACCCCTGCTGTGGACACTCTACGGAGGTCCAAGATCTGTATGCTCCACGACCGCTGGACTAAGTGGGTAAATGTAGAAGGGGAGTATGTTGAAAAATAAATGTGCTAGGTTTTCTAAAATTGACTCCTTCTATCTTAGGCCACGAACATATCAATCACCCCTCGTATGTGAGTTTTGATAATAAATTTTCTTTGAACTGTGCACCTTCATCCTGTCTGTGACCTCAAGATTTTGAACACCTCCACAAGCCATGATGAATTGGCGGAACGGACTACCGGCCAAAATGCCTAATTCTACTTCAGTGGCTTAAGGTCTTATGAATCTGCTTGTGTTGACTGCGCAGTGTTTAAGAGCAGTGCAGTGCTCGTGAGCCGGCCTCCGGTGTGACAAGAAATTGCTCTAACACATGTCAATGTTCACTGAGTTCCCTTGCCATGGGAGGGCTCCAGCTCATTCATCACGGCCCAGTCAGACCGCTGGATCCAGACGCAGGTCACAGGATTCAAACCAGCAGTTAACACCTCCCCACATCCCCATCCTCGCACACACCTCCCCCACCTCGATCAAAGGTTGTCCTGTACAACTGAGTCGAGCAGATGATCTCTGTGGGTAGCACTTACACAAACTCCTCTCCTGACCGAGCATGGGGAGAGATGGAGAGGCCGCATTTTGTCTTTTATGACTGCTCTTACCTCTTGTCCCTGTTATTTTTAGCCTGTTCCTTCCTGCCAGTGTTGCACCTTGTGGCGTCGGGCAGCGTCTTTGCCATTTCCGTGGCATTTGACTGTTTTTATGAAGCTGATTTGTTAGCTTGATGGTCTACCCAGTACGGGTAGGAAGCATGCAAGAAGCCAGCCAGATTCGAACTCGGGACTATTCAACTGATGCCACGACACCACTGGCTGCTTTCCTACCAATGAATGCAGACAATATGATATCACAGTCTAAGAAATGGGAAGGATATTGGAATTACATTCAGTGGCCACTTTATTATGTAGGTGACTGTCGTGTATTTGCAAAATATCCTAGTACTTAATCGGATAGTGCATTTATCATGACTCTCGACGCTTAATGCTCTGAATGTGTCTTTATTTCTCATTCTCACTTCCATGTTCCCTCACGTGTTGTCCTGTCCCAGACTGATGACATCATCACCATACCTAGCAAGTGTCAAACTATATTAACTACACTTACCATTTCAATGCATGACAGTGACTAGAACTACATGTGATATTCCAAATTACGCCTCACCAATGTCCAATACAACTTCGACATAATGTAATGTGTCCAGTGTGTTAAATACTGCAAAAAGTCTCTGTCTCCATCCTCAAGCAGTGCATTCCAGATTCTAACCAGTCCCTAGGTGATTTTTTCCCCCCTTAAATCCCCTCAAATCCCCTCTCAATTTCAGACACTTACCTTAAACTTATGTCTTCTGGTTTTAGACCCAAAGGGAGTGGAGTTTATCTTTCCCGTCTGTACTCCTCATCAATTTATATGCCTTGAAGATTGCATGCAATGTCTGGGGAAAGAGAAAGTGACAAATCAGAGAATTTAGATGCTTCGTGTTTAAGGATCCACCATCAGCAAGTCTGGAGGTTGAGGCCTTATATTCGGGAATCCATCATCAGTGAGTCTGGAGTTTGAGGCCTAATGTTCAGGGATACATTATCGGCGATCTGAGCTTGAGGCCTGGTGTCTGGAGTTCTGCCATAAGCGAGTCCAGAGTTAGAGGTCTAGTGTTTGTGGATCCATTATTGGTAAGTCTGGAGTTTGAGGTCTAGTATTCAGGGATCCGTTATTGGCGAGTCTGGAGTTTGAGGCCTACTGTTCGGGAATCTATCATCAGTGAGTCTGAGCTTGAGGCCTAGTGTTCAGAGTTGTGCCATCGGCGAGTCCAAAGTTAGAGGTCTAGTGTTTGTGGATCCGTTATTGGTAAGTCTGGAGTTTGAGGTCTAGTGTTCAGGGATCCATTATTGGCGAGTCTGGAGTTTGAGGCCTAGTGTTTGGGGATCCATCATCAGTGAGTCCAGAGCTTAAAGCCTCGAGTTCAGCATTTGGCATGTCCTGGGATTGAGGGTTGAATCTGTGAATCTTGCGAGTCCACTGGGGAGGTCGAAGCCCTGTGCCTGCAGGTCCACATCAATGCCCGCTGGAGGGTGGAGACTGGATTCTTGTCCTGGGGTTAAAGGACTGTGTATGTGCGTGGGATTGAGAAAGAGGGCTATTTTTTGCCGTTGTTGCTTTGATGCTTGTTGTGACGTGTTTCGCTGTGGTCTGAGTTGTTCTGCTGAGCATCGTGGACATGCTACACTGGCGCCGGAATGTATGGCAACACTTGCGGGCCGCCACCAACACACTCTTGGGCGTGTTGGCTTGTTAACACAAATTGCACACTGTATGTTTCGATGTACATGTGATAAGTAAGCTTGAGTCTTGAGCAATGAGCTCTCTCAAAGAGCTAGGACAACCACGATGGCCTGAATGGCCAACCTGTGCTTGCTTCAATAAGACAGTGACACTTACCATCTCATTGCTGTGTTTGCCTGAGTTGTACTTAAAGTGATTTATTCTGTCTGCTTATATCCCGAGTACAACATGCTTAGATTTATTGGTGGTTATATTAAAGTCTAGAATTTTCCAAACGGTTAGTTTCATTGTATCCCTGGAAATGCAAGCACTTTTGTTTGATCTTGTATTGAGAGCATTGTGGACAATCTTGGAATATTATGAGCAGTTTTGGGGCTGTTATCTGAGAAAGGGTATGCTGGTATTGGAGCGGGCCCAGAGGAGGTTCACAACAGTGATTCCAAAAAACAAAGGATTAACGTATGATGAGTATTTGACGGTTCTGGGTCCGTACTCACTTGAGTTTAGAAGAATGCCAGGGATCTAACTGAAAACTATCGAATGTTGAAAGGCCTTGATAGAGCGGATGTGGAGAGAATATTTCCTTTTGCAGGTGAGTCTAGGACCAAAGGGCACAACCTCAGAACAGAGGGATGCCAATTTAGGACAGAGATGAGGAATTATTTTTTTTAGGCATTGGGTGGAGAATCTGTGGAATTCATTGCCACAAATGGCTGTTGAGGCCAAGTCAATGGGTATATTTAACGCAAAGGTTGATAGGCTCTTCATTAGTCAGGGTGTCAAAGGTTATAGGGAGAAGGCAGGAGATTGAGGTTGAGAGTGATAGTAAATCAGCCATAATGGAATGCGGAGCAGACTCAATGGGCCAAAGGGCCTAATTTTGCTTCCATGTCTTATGGTCTTGTGGATTTGGATATATTTCACAGGTTTGAGAGCACTGGTTTTCTTTGGGGTTTATTTGATTTCTGTAGAGTTAGAGGATTGTGGAATCATGCAGCCTGTCTCGTCTGTGCTTGTAGAGAGTAGATGAAGTCTGACCGAGTAGACCAAATGGAGCATAGACTGGGAGTCCTTGTGCAGGATTCCCTAACGGTTAATTTGCAGATTGAGTCAGTGATGAGGAACGCAATGTTCACATTTATTCTGAGAGGACTAGAATATAAAAGCAAGGATGTAACGTTGAGGCTTTATAAAGCACTGGTGAAGTTTCATGGAGCATTGTGAGCAGTTTTGGGCCCCTTAATCTAAGAAAGGATCTGCTGACACTCGAGAGGGCTCAAAAGATGTTCACGAATATGATACTGGGATTGGAAGGCTTATCATATGAGGAGATTTATTGATGGCTCTGGGTCTGTACTCACTGGAATTCAGAAGAATGAGGGAGGATCTCACTGAAACCTATCGAAAGTTGAAAGGCCTAGGTAGAGTAGTTGGGGAGGGGATGATTCCTATGGTGGGGGAGTCTAAGACCAGAGGGCACACCCACAGAACAGATGGATGCCCATTTAGAATGGAGATGAGGAGGAATTTCTTTAGCTCGAGGGTAACAAATCTGTGGAATTTGTTGCCACAGGTGGCTGTGGAGGACAAGTCTTCGAGTATATTTAAGGCAGAGGTTGATAGATTCCTGACTGGTCAGGGCATGAAGGCAGGAGATGAGGGCTGAGAGGGAAATGGATCATGAAATGGTGGAGCAGACTCGATGGGCCAAATCACCTAATTATGCACGTATATTTTCTGGTCATGTGGTTGTATAGATTGTATGGACAGTCAGAGACATTTAGTGTACGGATTGACTTCAAGAGCCACAAGGTATTGTTGCAGCTCTATAAAACCCTGGTTAGACCACACTTGGAGTATTGTGTTCAGTTCTGGTCACCTCGTTGTAGGAAGGATGTGGAAGCTTTAGAGACGGTGCAGAGGAGATTTTCCAGGATGCTCCCTGGATTAAAGAGGTTCTCTAATAAAGATAGGTTGAGCAAGCTGGGGCTTTTCTCTTTGGAGGGATGGAGGATGAGAGGTGGCTTGATAAAAGTGTATAAGATTATGAGAGTCATTGACAGAGTGGACAGCCATCACCTTCTTCCCAGGATGGAAATAGCTAATACAAGGGGGCATAATTTTAAAATGACTAGAGGAAAGTATAGGGGGTCTCAGCCTGAAATGTTGACTGGAGAGAACCCTCCATAGATGCTGCCTGACCTGCTGAGTTCCTCCAGCATTTGATGTTTGCTGCTCTGGATTTGCAGGATCTCCTGTGTTAATGTTACCGAGGAGCTGGCTCCTGGGTATGTTTTGATTGGCTGGTTTGCAGCGAGTGCCCATGTTTTCATTGGACGATTGGCCCTCCTTGTTCTGCTTGTCTGGGCTTCAGCTCTGTAAGCACAAAGGTATGTGAGCTGTGAGAAGTGTAGAGGGAGTGGGGGGGGGGGGGTGTGAATATTCAGAAATGTCTGCTCTTCATGTTGGAGTCAGCCATATATCGGTGATAGGATTCCGGCCTTCCTGTCAGGGAGGGTGATGTCACAGCGATGTCACATGTACATGGAAACACACGGTGAAGTGCGTCATTCTGCGTCAACGACCAACGCAGTCGAGGGTTGTGCTGGGGACAGACTGCTGGTGCCAATATAGCACAATTTACTAACCCTAAACACAGGAGGTTCTGCAGATCCAGAGTAACACACACACAGTGCTGGAGGAACTCAGCAGGTCAGGCAGCATCCAAGCAGTGTCAAAGGCTTGGGCTGAGATCCTTCATCAGGACTTCCTCTCCCCAACCCACATGTCTTTGAAATGTGGGAGGGAAGTGGAGCATCCACAGAGGTGCATCCCCACGTACTCTCGGAGAGAATGGACAAACTCCTTAGAGACAGCAGTGGGAATTGGGCTGGCACGGTACCATAATGCTTCATAATACCCACGACTTGTGTTCAATTCCCACAGCTGACTGTAAGGAGTTTGTATGTTCTCCCCGTGGCTATGTGTATTTCCTCCAGGTGCTCCGGTTTCCTCCCACAGTCCAAGACCTACCGGTTGATAGGTTAATTGGTCATTGTAAATTGTCCTGTGATTAGATTAGCATTAAATTAGGGGTTATTAGATGGTATGGCTTGAAGCTGATTTCATGCTGAATCTCAATCAATCAATAAGTAAATAACCCCCAATCACCAGCGCTGTAAAGCATTACTCTAAGTACAACACTACTGTGCCACTGCCCCGTGCAGAGGAACAGGCAGCTGGGCTCTGGAAATAATGCTGGGTAGGGCAGGGTGGAGTTAGAATTGGACATACAGGCCCTTCAGCCCATTTAGCCTGTGCCAACCAATCCCCTCTGTGTAAAACAAAGTTTCCTCCCCTCGCTAATCCAACACTAATTCTATTATTTTTAACACCAGGGCCAGAAGCGTGTCTGTTGTTTGGCAAATGACCCCACATCAAAACTATCACTTGAAAGATATTCCAAAGCAAGTAAGTAAGTGTGTGTGTGTGTGTGTGTGTGTGTGTGTGTGTGTGTGTGTGTGTGTGTGTGTGTGTGTGTGTGTGTGTGTGTGTGTGTGTGTGTGTGTGTGTGTGTGTGTTATGGGGAGAGTATGTAACAAATTGTGTGGTGTTCTGGTCACCTACCTACAGGAAAGGTATCAAACAGATTGAAAGAGTGCAGAGAAAATTTACAAGGATGTTGCCAGAACTTGAGGACTTGAGTTACAGGGAAAGGTTGAATAGGTTAAGACTTTATTCCCTGGAGCGTAGGACAATGAGGGAGATGTGATGGAGGTATATAAAATTATGAAAGGTATAGGTAGGGGAAATACAAACAGGTGTTTTTCACTATGGTTGGGTGACACTAGAACCAGAGGTCATAGGCTATGGGTGAAAGGTGAAATGTTAAGGAGAACACAAGAGGGAGCTTCTTCATTTAGATGGTGGTGAGAGGCTTTGATTTCAACACTTAAGAGATGTGTGGATAGGTATGTGGATGGAAGGGATATGGAGAGCTATGGTCCAGGTGCAGGTCAACGGGACTAGGCAGGTTAATATTTCAGTACGGACTAGATGGACCAAAGGGCCTGTTTCTGTGCTGTCGTGTTCTTTGACTTCTATGACTAATATTGAGTGTGTTCAAAGCAGAGATCAAAATCCTTTCTAATAATCAGTGATTCACCGCACAGTTTTCAGCTTATTTACAGATAGATTATCAAACCAGGACCGGGCTCAGAGACAAACTGTTCTCTTTGACAAGAAGTCTTTTTGTCAGAGCTCAGGCCGGGCTGTCAAGTGCTGCAGCCTCTGAAGCTAATCCTCCATCTGACCGTCCAGGCAGGGTGCGGGCTGAGAGGAGGCTGTTCGAAAATGGGCCTCGTTGTTATGACAACTCTCTCTGAATAAAAGAAAGGCCAAAGCAATCAAAAGTCAGAATATTACTCAGAGAAACAGAGGCAGGGTGAGAGTTTTATAGCGGGAAGGATATATCGGTAGTAAGCTTTTTATTGTCCTTGGCCAAACTCCCATGGTAACCAGCAAAATGCTTCCTTGGCAAGTCCCACATGAGTCGTGTTTGATCATTCTCTGAAGAATGTTTTTTACCTTTGCACAGGCAGGGATTAGCAAAATAACTCAAACAGTGAAGTTTAACAAAAGTCTTCAAACGCAAAATGGTCTGTTGACCGAGGAGACAGATTTTCACATAGTTACATCATTTTCCTCAGTTGTTAATATTGAAAAGGTATCTAGATGAGTACTTGAATGAGTGAGGCCCAGTGTAAGTACTGGTAAATGGGCTTAATATTGATAGGTGCTTGTTAGTGGATCGAAGAGACAGTTTTGGTGCTTGATGCCGCTATGACCCTTGGAAATTTTTACAGCTGCACCTTAGAAAGCGTTCTGTCTGGATGCAGAACGACTTGGTACGGCAATTGCTCGGCCCGTGACCACGAGAAGCTGCAGGGAGTTGTGGATTCAGCTCAGCACATCATGGGAAACAACATCACCATCCACGGACTCTGTCTGCACTTCTCGCTGCCTCCATAGAGCAGCCGACATCATCGCAGACCCCACCCACCCCGCACATTCTCCCTTCCCCCCCTTCTCCTCAGCAAGAGGGACAAAACGCTAACTGCACATACCACCAGCTCAAGCTTCTACACCACTGTTAAACTCCTGTCATAATATTACTGTGATGAAGCTCTTGTTCAGGGCGAGAATTAACTCGTGCTTGAACAAGGGCTTGCACACGCTGCAACTTGCTTATCGCCACAATAGGCCTACAGTGGATTCAGTCTTACCGGCTCTCAGCTTGGCCTTGGATCATCTGGACAATAGCAGTACCTAGGTCAGGCTGCTGCTTATAGATTACAGCTCAGCGTTCAGTATACCCGCAGCACTAATTAACAAGCTCCAAAATGTGAACCTCCAGGACCTGCCTTTGCAGCTGGATCCTTGACTTCCTCATCAGGAGACCAGTCGGTGTGCATCAGAACATAACATCTCCTCCTTGCTGACGCACCTCAAGGATGCTGCTTACCTCTTTCCACTCACGACTGTGTGCCTAGACACCGTTCAAGCGCTCATGATGAATTTGCTGATAACACCACTGTTACTGGTAGAATCTCAGGTGGAGATGAGCAGGCGCACAGGAGCAAGATAGATCAGCTGGTTGGGTGGTGCCACAACAACAACCTCACACTCGATGTCAGTAACAGCAAGAAATTGATTGTGGACTTCTGGAAGGGGAAGTTGGGAGAACACACGCCAGTCTTCATCGAGGGATCAGTAGTGGAAAGGGTGAGCAGTTTCAAATTCCTAGTTGTGAACATCTCTGAAAATCTATCGTGGGCCCAACATATTGATGCATTTCCAAAAAAAGCATGTTTGCCACTATATTCCATTAGGAGTTTGAGGCAATTTAATACGTCACCAAAAATTCAAGCAAATTTTTACGGATGTGCTTTGGACGGTATTCTGACTGGTCCCAGCATCGTCTGGTACGGTGGAGTTAATGCACAGGATCGGAAAAGCTGTAGAGAGTTGTAATCTCAGCCAGATCCATCATGGGCATCAGCCTCCCCACCATCAGTGAAATCATCCACCATTTAAGGACCCTCAGCTCCCAGGAGATGCCCTTTTCTCACTTCTACCAACAGGGAGGAGGTACAGGAGCCTAAAGACACACATTCAATGCTTTAGGAACAATTTCTTCCCCACGGCCATTAGATTTCTGAACGGACAATGAACCCATGAACACTACCACACTATCTTGCTCTCTTTTCAAACTATGTATTTATTTGCTTGTTTGTTTATTTATTATTGTTACCTGTAGCATATTTTATGTATTGCGCTGTACTGTTGCCATAATAAAAACACAAATTTCATGATATATGTGAGTGATGATAAACCTGATTCTGATATGGGTCTCTACAAGGGGTGATTGATAAGTTTGTGGCCTAAGGTAGTGGGAGTCAGTTCTAGAAAACCTGGCACATTTATTTTTCAGCATAGTCCCCTCCTACATTTACACACTTAGTCCAGCGGTCGAGGAGCATACGGATCCCTTCTTTGTAGAAGTCGCCGTTTTGGACCTCCAGGAAGTGTCCACAGCAGGGGTGATTGATAAGTTTGTGGCCTAAGGTAGAAGGAGATAAGTTATACAGCTCTCGTTACATGCACGTGCAGTCCAACTCTGAGTGATTATGCAGAAAGTTTGACGTTAATAACTTTTGTGGTATTTCTGTTTCAGATAGTTGAAAATTGCAAGTAAGCACTGTCTGAGAAAATGGACAACATCGGCCTTCGTGCAGTCATCCGCTACCTCGCTCTCAAGGGCTTATCTCCCAAGGAGGTCCACGAGGACATGGTGGCAACACTGGGGAGGGTAAAAAATAAATGTGCTAGGGTTTCTAAAATAGACTCCTTCTACCTTGGGCCACAAACTTATCAATCTCCCTTCGTATTGTGGACTGAGAGTGGGAAGGGGGCAAGGAGAGGGGAATCGTGGTTGGGAAAAGGGGAAGGAAGAGGGGAGGGAGCAGGAAGTAACAGAGAAATGTTCTGTAATGTAAATAAACCAATTGCTTGGAATCAAGTCACCTTACCTGGTGTCTCAGGGCTGATTGTGTCCGCACCCATACCACGCCCCACCCCTGGCACTCCTTCTCTGCCACATGTCCCTCACCCCTTCCGCAGTGCTCCGCCCTCACCATTCCCACATCCTTTGCTCCCACCAGATTTACAAACTTGCTCTCCGCTCCACATTGACAAATGCTGTACTGTGCAAAAGCCTTAGGCACTCCAGGTATATACTGTACATGTGACTAAGACATTTGCACAGTACCGTATGTCAGTGATATTAAACAGAATCAGAATTCAACCAGCCCTGAGACACCAGGTAAGGTGACTTGATTCCAAGCAATTGGTTTATTTATATTACAGAACATTTCTCTGTTACTTCCTGCTCCCTCCCCTCTTCCTTCCCCTTTTCCCAACCATGATTCCCCTCTCCTTGATTCTGATTCTCATTCTGATCCAGATCAGTGATAATAAGTCAATAATAACTTGAAACTTCTGATTCTGATCCAGATCAGTGATCAATAAGTGATCAGTAATCCAGATAAGTAATCCAGATCAGTGATCAATAACTTCTGATTCTGATCCAGACCAGTGATAATAAGTCAATAATAACTTGAAACACAAGAGAAAATCTGCAGACGCTGGAAATACAAGCAGCACACACAAAATGCTGGAGGAACTCAGCAGGCCAGGCAGCATCTGTGCAAAAGAGTGAACCCAACTTCCATCCTGCACTCAAGTTTACCTGGTCCATTTCTGACACCTCTCTCCCCTTTCTCGATCTCTCTGTCTCTGTCTTTGGAGACAGTCTACTGATATGGTTCCGGAAAGCTGGAAAATTGCACATGTCACTCCACTCTTCAAGAAGGGAGAGAGGCAGAAGGAAGGAAGCTTTAGGCCAGTTAGTCTGACCTCAGTGGTTGGGAAAATGCTGGAGTTGATTATTAAGGATGAGGTCTCAGGGTACTTGGAGGCACATGATAAAATAGGCCAAAGTCAGCACGGTTTCCTCAAAGGAAAATCTTGCCTGACCAAATCTGTTGGAATTCTTAGAAGAAATAACAAGCAGGATAGACAAAGGAGAATAGGGTGATTTTGTGAATTTGGATCTTCAGAAGGCCTCTGACAAGGTGCTGCACGTGAGGCTGCTGAACAAGCTACGAGCCCATGGTACTACAGGAAGGATTCGAGCACGGATAAAGCAGTGTTTGATTGGCAGGAGACAAAGAGTGGGAATAAAGAGAGCCTTTTCTGAATGGCTGCTGGTGACTAGTGGTGTTCCACAGGGGTCTGTGGTGAGATCGATTCTTTTTACAGCATATATCAATGATTTGGATGATGGAATTGATGGCTTTGTTGCAAAGTCTTCATATTATATGAAGATAAGTGGAGGGGCTGGTAGTCTTGAGGAAGTAGAGAGACTACAGAAGGATTTAAACAGGTTAGGAGAATGGACAAAGAAATGGCAGATGGAATACAATGTCGGGAAGTGTATGGTCATGCATTTTGGTAGAAGAAATGAAAGGGTTGACTATTCCCTAAATGGAGAGAAAATACAAAAAAAAACTGAGGAGCAAAAGGACTGGGAGTCCTCGAGCAGGATTCCATAAAGGTTAGTTTACAGGTTGAGTCTGTGGTGAGGAAGGCAAATGTAATGTTAGCTTTCATTTCAAGAGGACTAGAATATAAAAGCAAGGATGTAATGTTGAAACTTTATAAAGCACTGGTGAGGCCTCACTTGGAGTATTGTGAACAGGGTTGGACTCCTTATCTTAGAAAGGATGTGTTGAAACTGAAGAGGGTTCAAAGGATGTATACGAAAATGATTCCAGGAGTGAATGGCTTGTCATCTGAAGAGTATCTGATGGCTCTAGGCCTGTATTCAATAGAATTCAAAGGAATGATGGGGGACGTCACTGAAACCTATCGAGTGGTGAAAGGCCCTGAAAGAATGGATGTGGAGAGGATGCTTCCCATGGTGGGGAGTCTAAGACCAGAGGACACAGCCTCAGGATAGAGGGGTGTCCTTTTAGAACAGATCTGAGGAGGAATTTCTTAAGTCAGAAAGTGGTGAATATGTGGAATTCTTTCCTAAGGCAGCTGTGGAGATCAAGTCTTTATGTATATTTAGGCAGAGGTTGATAGATTCTTGATTGGTCAGGGCATGAAGGGATATGGGGAGAAGGCAGGAAATTGGAGCAGGGAGAAAAATTAAATCATCCTGTCACTTGTAAAAATGCCATCCCCTTCTCTAAGTCAGAATCAGAATAATAATCTGGTTTATTATCACTGGCATGTGTCATGAAATTTGTTAACTTAGCAGCAGCAGTTCAATGCAAAGGTTTAATGTCAGAGAAATGTGTACAATATACATCCTGAAATTCTTTATCTTCACAACCACCCACAAAAACAGAGGAGTGCCCCAGAGAATAAGTGACAGTTAAATGTTAGAACCCCAAAGTCCCCCCAGCTCCCCTCCCTCCCGCGCGCAAGTGAGAGCAAGCGACAATACCCCCACCGGCAATAAAAGCATTGGCACCCGCCACCGAGCACTCAAGCATGAGCAAAGCAACAGCAAAGACACAGAGCTGCAGTTACCCCGAAGAGTTGGCGTTTCACCCGGCATTCGACATACCACAGGCTCTCTCTCCCCCAATACAGGAGAAAGAGATGTCTCCATTTTCATAGTGAGCGGGGAGACATAGCAAGCAACTCGCTGGTTTTCGATGTTAAGAGTCCGTTCCGTCGCTTTTTTTCGAGCTCTGTGCCCAAAGATCTGGGCACACAGCCATAGATGTTCTGACTCCCCCGACGACACACGGGTTTCCTGGTGTGACACCGACCCTCGATCCACCCGTCTCCTAGGCTTCCAAATCCGAGCTGGACTGATAGGCCGAGCCCTTGGCATGCTGAACAACAACGGCCAGTTATGAAACCCCGAGAGTGGGTCCCATTCCCACAAAGAACTGTAGTCAGCGTGTAACTCCAGGTCAGGGTCTTCAAAAGAACTCTGAAAGGGAAAAATAAAGATATTAAAGATGGAAATAGAGCTGTTTCCGAAGATGCAAGCAAAGGAATCGCCACTTAACCCCATCATCACTCCACTACATACTATAGACGAAGAGAAAAAATAAATAAATAAATCGGCCCTATCAATTACAGTGTACATATATTGAATAGATTAAAAATCATACGAAAACAGAAATATATATTTAAAAAGTGAGGTAATGTCCATTTAGGAATCGGATGGCAGAGGAGAAGTAGCTGTTCCTGAATCGCTGAGTGTGTACCTTTAGGCTTCTGATGGTAACCTGATGGTAACAGTGAGAAAAGGGCATGCCCTGGATGCTGGGGGTCCTTAATAATGGACGCTGCCTTTCTGAGACACCACTACTTGAAGGTGTCCTGGGTACTTTGTAGGCTAGTACTCAAGATGGAGCTGACTAAATTTATGACCCTCTGCAGCTTCTTTCGGTCCTGTGCATATATAGAAGTTTTTGAGTGTTTTTGTTGACATACCAAATCTCTTCAAGCTCCTAATGAAGTATAGCACCTGTCTTGCCTTCTTTATAGATGCATTGATATGTTGGGACCAGGTTAACTCCTCAGAGATCTTGACACCAAGGAGCTTGAAGCTGCTCACTCTCTCCACTTCTGATCCCTCTATGAGGATTGGTATGTGTTCCTTCATCTTACCCTTCCTGAAGTCCACAATCAGCTCTTTCGTCTGACTGATGTTGAGTGCCGAGTTGTTGGTGCAATACCACTCCACTATTTGGCATATTTCACTCCTGTATGCCCTCTCCTCCCCATCTGAGATTCTACCTACAATGATTGTATCATCAGCAAATTTACAGATGGTATTTCAGCTATGCCTAGCCACACAGTCATGTGTATACAGAGAGTAGAGCAGTGGGCTAAGCACTGAGACACCCTGAGGTGCACCAGTGTTGATCATCAGCGAGGAGGAGATATAATCACCAATCCGCACAGACTGTGGCCTTCTGGTTAGTACGTCGAGGATCCAATTGTGGAGGCAGGTACAGATGCTCAGGTTCTGCAATTTCTCTATCAGGATTGTGGGATTGATGGTATTGAATGATGAGATATAGTCAATGAACAGCATCCTGACATAGGTGTTTCTGTTGTCTAGGTGGTCTAAAGCCGTGTGAAGAGCCATGGAAATTGTGTCTGCTGTTGACCTATTGTGACGATAGGCAAATTGCAATGGGTCCAGGTCCTTGCTGAGGCAGGAGTTCAGTCTAGTCGTGACCAACCTCTCAAAGCATTTCATCACTGTCGATGTGAGTGCCACCGGGTGATAGTCGTTAAGGCAGCCCACATTATTCTTCTTTGTTGCGGCCTCTGTTGGTCATGGTCGACCATGGGTACTGCGCCTCTGGTAGTCATCGGGTGTGGCTTTTCCAGGGTGCAAGCCAGGGCAGAGTTGATTTGGAGATCCGTCTGTTGTCCATGCAGTGTGACCCCCCCCCGTCCATGCTGATGACAGGTCCAAAGGAACGAGGGAAGTCGATACAGTTCGGTGCCAGCAGCATCGCAGGAGTTGCCGTGCCGGTGCTGGGTACAGCAGTCAGCCGCCTTCGGAACTCCGACTCTGGATTTTTCCCCAGGGTTCATTCCCAAAGCCTTTCCCGTGAGTGGGTATAGCCACAAGGCAGCGGAGGTTTGAAATCAGAGTTTTCCCTCTCCTAGATGAGCTGCCATCCGTGGTTAACGAGCCCAATCTGCCCAGAGCAACTGGTTTTAAGGTGCCAGTGGTCCGCCTTTGCCAGTTCTCCTGTCAGTAAGAACAGCTCCGCCGGGCATAACAACTATGCCACACGTGAAGACCAGGAGTTGGACTTGGTTGTCAGAGGCTGTTTGAGACGCACACCATGAAGAGCATTTGTTTAGCAGTGGGAGCTCGTCCCCACTACCACCCTTCGGCTATGACTACCCTTGGAGCCTGTTCTTCTTAGGCACTGGTATAATTGTTGCCTTTTTGAAGCAAGTGGGAATTTCCGCCCATAGCAGTAAGAGGTTGAAAATGTTCTTGAATACTCTCCCCGGTTGGTTGGCACAAGTTTTCAAAGCCTTATCAGGTACTCCGTTGGGGCCTTTCGTTTTGCAAGGGTTCACCCTCTTAGACAGCCTAACATCAGCCTCCAAGACAGAGGTCACAGGGTCACTGGGTACAGTGGGGTTTTTGCACCTGTGGTTGTATTCTCCCTTTCAAAGTGGGCATAGAAGGCATTGAGTTCATCTGGTAGTGAAGCATCACTGCCATTCATTCTATTGGGTTTCACTTTGCAGGAAGTAATGTCTTACAAGCCCTGCCAGAGTTGTTGTACATCCAATGTCGCCTCCAACCTAGTTTGAAATAGTCTCTTTGTCCTGGAAATAGCTCTCTGCAAGTCATACGTCATTTTCTGCTACAGACCTGCTTCTCAATTCCTCTGTCTCTGCTGCATCTGCTCTCAGGATGAAGCTTTTCATTCCAGAACTAATGAGACATCCTCTTTCTTCAAAGAAAGGAGATTTCCTTCCTCCATTATCAACGCTGCCTTCAACTGCATCTCTTTTATTTCACGCATGTCTACCCTCACCCAATCCTCCTGCCATCCCACCAGGGATAGGTTCCCCTTGCCCCTACCACCCCAGCAGCCTCCGTGTCCAGCATGTAATTCTCTGTAACTTCCGCCATCTCCAACGGGATCCCACCACCAAGCACATCTTTCCCTCCCCCCACCTTCCGCTTTCTGCAGGGATTGCTCCCTACGCGACTCCCTTCTCCACTTGTCCGACCCTACAGATCTGTCTCCCGGCACTTACCCTTGCAAGCGGAACAAGTGCCACACCTGCCCCTACACGTAATTCCTCCTGACCATTCAGGGCTCCGAACAGCCCTTCCAGGCGAGATGACACTTCACCTGCGAGCCTGCTGAGGTCATCTCTATATTGGTGAGACCCAACATAGATCGGGAGACTGCTTTGCCGAGCACCTACGCTCTGTCGCCAGAAAAAGCGGGATCTCCACCCATTTCAGTTCCCTCTTCCCATTTCCATTCTGACATGTCAGTCCATGGTGTCTTCTACTGCTGCGATGAGGCCACACTCAGATTGGAGGAGCAGCACCTTACATTCCATCTGGTTAGCCTCCAACCTGATAGCATGGACATCAATTTCTCAAGCTTCTGGTAATTGCCCCTCCTTCTCCTTCACCACTCCCATCCCCCTTTTCTTCTCCTTACCTGCCGGTCACCTCCCTCTGGTGTTCCTCATCCTTCCCTTTCTTCCATGTTCCCTCCTCTCCAGCCCCTTATCTCTTTCAACAATCAAATTCCCAACTCTTTATTTCACCCTTTTCCCCTCTTCCGGTTTCACCTATTACCTACCACTTTGTACATCTTCCTTCCCTCCTCACCCATCTTCTTACTCTGACTTCTTATTCTTTTTCCCAGAACTAGTGAAGGGTCTGGGCCTGAAACATTGACTGTTTATTCATTTCAATAGATGCCGCCTGACCAGCTGAGCTCCTCTAGCATTTTGTGAGTGTTGCAATGGTAATCCGATTCTGACTGACTCCGATTCTCGATCTCCCTCCTATACTCCAACTCACCGTTATTTGAGATTCAGTCCACTATGGTGGAGTCATCGGCAAACTCATCGATGGATTTAGAGCATCTGTTCTTGATTTTGTTAGATCCCCAAAGCCAGACAAGGTTTTCCCTTATGGACCTCCACCAGACCCATTTTAGAATCTATTTCCACTGCTCTTTCAGACAATTCCTTCCAGAATATAGCAGCCAACAGCACAAAATACATTCTCCTCATCCCGGCCTCCAGCCCCTGTGCCAACTATCTTTAGGCCTCTTCCTCAAGTTACCAACCCAGTTGCCAGTGGAAACACGTCTCCCTCATTGGCTCCGTCAGAACCCTGCAGAACATTGGGATTACATTCTGAAATAACACAGGGAGGCATTCCAGAAACATTTTTCTGGGATAATCAGTGGCAGAACAGGGAAGGAAGGATGCCAAATCTGGTTGGAAGCGTTCCTAGAAGTTCAGAAGCTGACCTCCCACCTTGCATCAACACTGTCCTCCATTCCTCTGCCATTGGATTTGTTCTCTTCTGGTCGGTTCAAGAACCTGTTGGTTGTAAGAGAATAGTTGACCCTGAACCAGGTGGTGAGCAGCTTCTGCACCTCCTGCCCGATGGTAGCGGTGAAAGGATGGCATGGTCTGGGCAGTGGGGATCCTCGATGATAGACGCTGTCCTGTTGGGGCAGCACCTCCCATAGGTGTTGTCAGTAGTGGGGAGGGTTGTGCCTCCGTGATGGGCCAGGGTGTGTCGACTATTCTCTTGTGTTTCTATGCATTGAATCAAGAATCTAATAGCTTTATAATCAGAGCAACACATACAAAATGCTGGAGGAACTCAGCAGGCCAGGAGGCATCTATGGAGAGGAACAAACTGTCGACATTTCAGGCCAAGACTCTTCATCAGATTGGAAAGAAAATAGGAAGAATCCAGAGTAAGAAGGTGGGGGGAGAGGAAGTAGGACAAGCTGGCAGGTGGTAGGTGAGGCCAGGTGAGAGGTGATGATATAAGAAGCTGGGAGGTGATAGGTGGAAATGTGAAGGGCTGAAGAAGGAAGAATCTGATAGGAGAGGAATATGGACTATGGGAGAAAGGGAAGGAGGAGGGGCACTAGAAGGAGGTGATAGGAATGTGAGAATGTGAGGAGAAGAGAAGGGGTAAGCGGAGGGCCAGAATGGGGAATGGAAAAATGCAGAAGAGGGAGGGGAGACATTGCCAAATAATTAGAGAAATCTTTATAGTCATCACTGCCAGTGACCAGTTTTATTTTACCTTCCATAGCTGCTGGGGTACAGTTTGAAGTCAGGTCTTTGGGTTATTGCTCAAAGCCTTTGGATAGCTACTGATGTCTCACAGCAAGTGTCCTATCTGGATGCATCACGGCTTGGGATGACAACTACTCTGCCCGTGAGCGCAAGAAGCCACAGAGAGCTGTGGACACAGCTCAGCACATCACGGAAACCAGCCTCCCCGCCACAGATTCTGCCTACTCCGCTTGCTGCCTTGATAAAGCAGTCAGCGTAATCAAAGGCACCCCTGCCCCCCCAGCCCCGGACGTTCTCTCTTCTCCCCCACTCCTATCGGGCAGAAGGCACAAAAACTGGAAAGCATGGACCACCAGGCTCAAGGACAGCTTCTATCCCGCTGTTACCAGACTATTGAACGGTCCTCTAGGATGATAAGATAGAATCTTGACCTCACAATCTAGCTCATCATAGTCTTGTACTTTATTGTCTACCTGCACTGCACTCTCTCGGTAACAACTGTAATGCTTTATTATATATTCTGTTATTGCTTTCCCTTATACTACCTGGATGTACTGATGTGTTGAAATGATTGGTATGGATGGCATGCAAAGCAAAGTTTTTCAGTGTCTCCTCCATTGAAGCTGTCTGCCTCTCTGAGTTCCTCCAGTATTTTGTGTGTATTGCATGATATTGCAGGTGCGGCCTCACCGAAGTCTAGCACAAACGCAACTTAATGCAGCGCGGTGCTCACTCCATCTTGTGCCGCCTTAACAGTGATGACATTCATCTCGCCCTGTGAGCCTAGCATCTGACCCAACATCCTCCGCAACTTCCACCAACTCCAACAGATTCCTACCGCTTTACCCCCCCCCCATCTCCGCTCCGCAGGGTTCGCTCCCTCCATGACTCCCTTGTCCATTCATCCCTCCTCGCTAATCTCCCTCCAAAGTGCCACACCTGCCCGTTCACCTCCATTCATGGCCCCAAACAGTCCTTCCACGGGAGGCAACAACTCGCCTCGAATTTGCTGGGGTCGTCTACTGTGTTCGGTGCTGCCGATGTGACCTCCTCTGCGTTGTTAAGGCACGTCAAAAAATTGAGGGACCGCTTCACTGAACATCTGTGCTCTATCCCCCAAAAGCAGATCTTCCCAGTGGCCAAACATTTTAATTCCCATTCCACTTCCCGTTCCGACGTGTTCAGTCAGAGCGTGGATGCATTTGGTCCACCACCTCCTCTTGTGTCAAGATGAGGCCACCCTCAGGGAGCAACACTTCATATTCCATCTGGGTTGCCTGCAACCTGATAGCATGGATATCAATTTCTCCTTCTGGTTAAAAAAAATTTCCTTCTTCTTCTCCCCTCTTCTATTCCCTACTCTTGGCCTCTTACTTCTTCTCACCTGCCTATCACCTCCCCCCGTGTCCCCTCCTGCTTCCCTTTTTCCTATGGTCCACTCTCCTCTCCTATCATATTCCTTCCGCCCCAGCCCTTTACCTTTCCCACCCACCTGGCTTCACCTATCATCTCCCAGCTGGCCCCTCTCCTCTCCCCCCACCTTTTTTATTCTGGCATCTTCCCCCTTCCTTTCCAGTCTTGAAGAAGGGTCTCAGCCCGAAACGTTGACTGCTTATTCATTCCCATAGATGCTGCCTGACCTGCTGAGTCCCTTCACCATTTTGTATGTTTTGCTCTGCATTTCCAGCATCTGCAGACTTACTCATGGATATGATTTCCAACACAAGTGTTCTGATTGATGAAGGCCAGCGTGCTTTTCACCATCTCGTTTACTCGTGGCACCAATTTCAGGGAACCATGTACTTAGAATATGAAACACTGGAGCACAGTACAGGTGCTTTGGCCCACGGAATTATGTAGTCCTTTTAACCTACCCTAAAATCAATCTAACCCTTCCCTCCTATATAGCCCTCACTTTTCTTCCGTCCATGTGCCTGTCTAAGAGTTCCTTAAATGTCCCTAACATATCTGCCTCTATCACCACTCCAGGCAGGGTGCCCACCACTCTCTGTGTAAAAGACTTACCTCTGACATCACCCCCATACTTTCCTCCAAACTCCTTAAAATTATGACCCCTATAAAAGTGTTACTCCTCTGTTTTACAACAATCCTTAAGACCTTATCATTCACTGTGAGTGTCTTATCCTGCTTTGATTTAACACATTGCTCGAGAACAGGTTCAAAACGCAAGGGAGCATGTGTTTAACCTGAGAGGCGAGAGATTTAAAAGGGACATCAAGGCTTCTTGACACAGAGGGACTTTGGATTTGGAATGAGCTTTTCAAACGTTATGGGAACCCCCTCTGAACTATTTTAAAAATCTTTGAATTGTTATTACAATATAGATCTGGGGTATTATTATAAAATACTATATGGTAAAGTACTCTTTTTTCTCTTGACTTTTTTTTACCAACCAGCTTTGTCTTGGTAGGGGGTGTAGATTTTTTAAATAATATAATTAACCATTCTATTGTATTTCATCATTTAACTTATTTTATTCATTTGATCATCAATATGGGATACTGTGATTGTACCAGTGTGATTTATATATAGTGCATTTTGTGCTATCTTATTTTGATTTATCATAAGTATCCTTATGAATTCTGTATTTGTGTATATGAAATTTAATAAAAATATTGGAAAAAGAAAAGAAAGGAATGAGCTGCCAGAATTAGTGGTTGAGCAGATTAGTGACATTTCAAAGCCACCTAGATATGTAGTTGGAGAGGAGAGGTTTTATTATTATTATTGAGATAAAGGATGGAAAAGGCCCTGCTGGCTCTTTGAGCCATACTGCCCAGCACCCCTCACTTTAATCCTGGCCTAATCACCGGATAATTTACAATGACCAATTAACCTTCCAACTGGCACGTCTTTGGTAGGAAACAAGAGAAAACCCACGCAGTCACGGGGAAAACGTACAAACTCCTTTGTGGGGATTGAACCCAGGTCGCCTGTACTATAAAGCGTTGTGCTAACCAGAGTGGAATTCATTGCCACAGATGGCTGTGGAGGCCAAGTCATTGAGTATAGGTTGATAGGTTCTAGATGGCTAAGGGTGTCAAAGGTTATGGGTAGAAGGCTGGAGAATGGGATTGAGAGGTATCCTGCGTAGAGGGTTTGGGGCAGAACGCGGCGGATGGGACTAAATCGCTGGGCAACACGACCAGCATTGGTGTGTTGGGCTGGAAGTATCTAAGAGATTTGATGCAGCCTCAGTTTAGCATGTTGTTAACAGTATCAGCAATGGTAATTTCTGTCAGTCACCCACACATGTTCTTGGCTCTCTCTCTCTCTCTCTCTCTCTCTCTCTCAGTCGGCTCCATCATGGGCACTAGCCGCCATCATATCCAGGACATCTTCAAGGAGTGGTGTCTCAAAAAGGCAGCATCCATCATTAAGGACCCCCATCACACAGGACATGCCCTCTTCTCATTGTTACCATCAGGAAGGAGATACAGGAGCCTGAAGACACACACTCAATGATTCAGGAACAGCTTCTTCCTCTCTGTCATCTGATTTCTGAATGAACATTGAACCCATGAACACTACCTCACTACTTCTTTAATTTCTGTTTTTGCACAACTTATTTAATTTGCCTATTTAACATGTACATATATATATTTACTACAATTCAGTTTTACGCTCTCTATTATTATGTATTGCATTGTACTGCTGCCGCAAAGCTAACAAATTTCACGACATCTGCCAGTGATATTAACCTAATTCTGATTCTGATTCTATTAGTATAGCCTGGACCACCGAGCATGTCCCCGAGCCCTGCTGTAGACAACACGTAACAAAGGCAAACTAACATGATCCTACACTCGCTACGTTGGTGCCAGAAATGTGCCTACACTTGCGGCAGCTCAACACAATCCTTGCTGATTTGAATTGACGCCAACTCCGCATATTGCTGTATGTTTTGATGTATACGTAACAAGTAAGGATAATCCTTAGCTTAATCAATGACTCTGTGATGTACAGTTCCAAGAGGAAAACTGGGTAGGATTTGGTGGAACATTTATAACACTAGTTAGGTAGGTCTGTACTTCCAATGCGATAAACTGTCAGCTCCCTCTAAGCAGGAGCCCTGTGCCTGTAATGAAAATCATTTTACAATTCTTTCTGTGTTCTTTTCTGATTCAGTTCAGGGCACTCGCAAGGGAGGCTCTGCACACGTGTTAAACACTTTATTAGAACTAGCACACATTTATTTATTTATTGAGATAGGCCCTTCCGGCCCTTTGAGCCGCACTGCCCCACAACCCCGAATTTAACTCTAGCCTAATCCCGGAACAATTTACAATGGATACCAACGATACGCCTTTGGACTGTGCGAGGAAATCAAAGCACCCATACATTCCACGGGAAGGGTATATAGATTCCTTACAGATGAAGAAGCAACTGAACTCTGAACTATCGCCCTGAGCTGTAATACTTTGGTGAACTACATATACCTGTCTGGACACGCCCCCCCGCTGACTGCTCCTGTGGCTCCTCCCACTGACCGTGGCTCCTCCCACGGACCCCGGTATAAAGGCGATTGGAGACACCGCCCCGGCCTCAGTCTCCAGGATGTAGTGTGGTGGTCATTTGCTGCTTGTTCTTTCTTCCAGCCAATAAAAGCCGATATCTCGCCTCACGTCTCTGAGAGTTATTGATGGTGCATCAAATACGGTCCTGTGGCCCCCACAATACAGAAAGAAAATTAAATGTCCACAGCAACAGTGCCACAGAGATCAAGATAACATTTAACATCCACTAAACAAGCTTATCTGCAGAATGCCAACATCTTTCACACAGCCTTTTCACTCTCTCTAACTCCAACTCGCTATATTCCCACTTGTTCGCCATACTTGCCCCTCATCTTCTCCAACTCTTAGCACTAGCTCCTGCCACGACCAAGCCAAAGACAAGGCTCACCCCAAGACAAAGGAAGTTCCCCTTTTTATACCCTTCAATACCCCTTACACTCGTACTTTTCAAAGTTCAGAAAGTTCAAAATCAATTTATTATCAAACTACATACAGTATTTGTCACCCTGAGATTCGTATTCTTGCGGGGATACACAGTAAATCAAAGAATTATAATCGAATCAGCGGAAGACCGCACCCATCAGGGTGGACAAACAATTAGTATGCAAAAGACAAAAAAGTGAAAATACACAAAGAAAAAATAATAATATCAAATAAATAGGCAATAAATATTGAGAACGTGAGATGAAGAGTCCTTGAAAGTGGGTCCATAGGTTGTGGGAGCATTTTGGTGATGTGATGAGAGAGTTGAATGAAGTTATCCCCTTTGGCTCAAGAGCCTGATGGTTGGGGGGTAATAACTGTTCCTGAACCTGGTGGTGAGGGTCCTGAGGCTTCTGTACCTCCTCCCCAATGGCAGCAGCAAGAGGCGAGCATGTCCTGGATGGTGGGACCCTCGATGATGGATGCTGCTTTCCTGCTTTCAGTGCTCCATGTAGGTGTGCTCAGTGGTGGGGAGGGCTTTACCTGTGATGGACTGGGCTGTAGCCACTGTTTTTTCAGAATTTTCTGTTCAAGACCATAAGAGTTTCCATACCATCCCTCGATGGTACTACCCCATTGTCTCTTTCTACCTCCAGCCCAGACAACATGTTTCTCACTGTGTTCCACTATCATGCCTGCAGACTTGAACTTCCTTGACTCCCTCAAAAATTTGTGTAGACCGGTTCTCTTATACTTTCTCAAAGCAATCTCACTACAAGTTAACAGCATTTTGTCTTACAGGCTTCCATTTTATTTTAGCTTATACCAAGGAGCATGGGTGGTGGGGTGGAGATACGTCTCTACCACACGAGGTGTAGGGAGCTCCTTCACTCCATTAGACTGCTGGTCGCCCTGGGGCAAGGTGTAGCACCTGCTTACCACCACCTAGATCAGGGTCACGTGAAGCCACGGGAGCAGGTGGTGGATGGTCGTATGAGCAGCCGGTGCAGATCACAAGTCCTGGTTATGCGACCACTGACACCAGGCAGACAATCTCTGAAGAGTATTGATAATGGCTGGGTTCCCCCATCTTGTGAAGACACTGCCCAGAAGAAAGCAATGGCAAACAACTTCTGTAGAATTTGCCAAGAACAATCATGGTCATGGAAAGACCATGATCTCCACATCATACGACACGGCACATAATGAGGATGATGACTAAGGGAGAACTACCACTTAGCATATTTTTCCCCACCCTCGCCTCCCTCTCTGCTTTCTGCAGTAATCACTCCCCCTGTGGTTCCCTTGTCCATTCATCCCCCTCCACTAATCTCCATCCAGGGACTTATCCCTGCAAGTGGCCTTAGTGCTACACCTGTCCTCACCTCCACTCAGGGCCCCAGACAGTCCTTCGCGGTGAGGCAACGCTTCACCTGCGAATCTGCTGGGGTCACTTCTTGAATCGGGGACCGCTTTGCCGACCACCTCCACAATATCTGCCACAAGCCCGGTGTCCGAACAGTTTAATTCCCATTCCCCTTCCTGGTCTGACACGTCGATCCACGGCCCCTTCTTGTGCCAAAGTGAGGCCACCCTCAGGGTGGAGGAGCAACACCTTCTATTCCATCTGTGTATCCTCCAACCTGATGGCAGGAACATTGACTTCTCTAACTTCCGTTAATGCCCCTCCTCCCCTTCGTACCCCATCCCTGATATATTTAGTTTTTTTCCCCCCTCCTTTTTTTTTCTCTCTTTCTGCCCATCACTCTGCCTGTTCTCCATCTCCATCTGGTGCTCCCCCCCCCACTTTCTTTCTCCCTCGGCCTCCCGTCCCATGATCCTTTCCCTTCTCCAGCTCTGTATCCCTTTTGCCAATCACCTTTCCGGTTCTCAGCATCACCCCTCCCCCCCCCCCCGTCTTCTCCTATCATTTCGCATTTCCCCCTTCCCCCACTATCAAATCTCTTACTATCTTTCCTTTCAGTTAGTCCAGACAAAAGGTCTCGGCCCGAAACGTCGACAGCGCTTCTCCCTATAGATGCTGCCTGGCCTGCTGCGTTCCACCAGCATTTTGTGTGTGTTGCTTGATGCATGAATACTGATTTCTCCTTCCGGTAAACAAACACTGCCCTGCCCCCCCCCCCCCCCACTGCCATTATCCTCACTCTGATCTTTTACTTCTTCTACTTGCCTGGGTCCCCTCCTCCTTCCCTTTCTCCTACTGTCAACTCTGTTCTTCTATCAGATTCTTTCCGCTCCAGCCATTGCCCTTCCCCACCTACCCGGCTTCACCTATCACCTTCCAGCGAGCCTCCTTCCCTTCCCGCCACCGTGTTATTCTGGCGTCTTCCCCTTTCCTTCTCAGTCCTGCAGAAGGGTCTCGGACTGAAAAGCCGACTGTTTATTCACTTCCCGAGCTGCTGCCCGGCCTGCAGAGTTCCTTTGTATATGCTGCACTGCATATCCAGCATCTACAGACTTTCTTGCGCTTATTGATCACACTTAACCCTTTCCTTGCAATCCCAAAATACATGAGGATTGAATTAAGACAAAAGTGTCCGCCAAAAATCACACTCAGGTTTTGAGCGGCTAAACCAAACCAGAGAGAAGTCCTCCACAATGAATGAGTTGACCTCGTCAGAAGCATAAACCCCAAAGACTGATTGTAGCTACAAACAATTAACTCTCAAGAATTGTTTATTATTTATCCAAGAAATAAAAATACGATAAAGATGATGCTCGACACAACAGTACAACAGTTGTCTATGAGATGTAAACATCTGAGCAAAGGAAAATGTGGTGAACTACATATACCTGTCTGGACACGCCCCCTGATGACTGCTCCTGTGGCTCCTCCCACAGACCCCTGTATAAAGGTGATGGAGGTCTGAGCCCGGCCTCTCAGTCTCCAGGATGTAGTATAGTGGTCACTCACTGCTTGTTCCTTCTTCCAGTCAATAAAAGCCGATATCTCGCCTTTACGTCTCAGAGTGAGTTATTGATGGTGCATCAGAAACCCAATTAAAATTAAAGATGTAAGCTGTAGGAATGAACCTTCCTGGACAAACTGAAAACAAGTACGGATGTCATACAAGAGAAATCTACAGCTGCTGGAAATCCATGCAACACACACACAAAATGCTGGAGGCCAGGTCGCATCTGCGGGAAAAACTACAGTTGACGTTTCAGGCCGAGACCCTTTGGCAGAAGTACCAACCTGCCGAGTTCCTCCAGCAATTTTGTGTGTGTTACAAGTACAGGTGTGTTTATGTATCCACTCATCCACTGGGAGTCTTAAACTGTGTCCGGCTGGGACAGGACAGTCTACTGTGAAGGCACAAGAGAGTGGAGGTGCTTGAATCCGCAACAACAGACAAGATTTTGGCTATGAAGCAAAGAAACAGGCCAGCCGTTGGTATAGTGGCATCAGCACCAGACTTCGAGGCGAGTGTTCCCAGGTTTGAATCCAGACTCTCCTTGCACGCTTTCCATCCGTACTGGGTGAGCATCAAGCTAACTTAGCCTCATAAAAAACAGACAAAATGCTAAAGAAGTGGCAAAGTTGTCACTCAACACACCACAGGGTGCGGAGAGGAACAGAAGCAACGATAGATACAGGTCCTTCTTGCAACTACCATCAAGGAGGTGGATCGCCACGGTAACGTAGCAGTCAGCGTGTCGCTATTACAGCTTGGGGCGTCGGAGATTGGAGTTCAGTTCCAATGTCCTCTGTAAGCAGGTTTGTATGTTCCTTCCCATGTGTGCATGGGTTTCCTCCCACAGTCCAAAGTTGTACCAGTCACTGAGTTAATTGGTCATTGTAAATTTTCCCATGATTAGCCTCGGGTTAAGTCGGTGAGTTGTCGGGTGGAGCGACTCAAAGTGCTGGACGTGCCTGTTCTACACTGTTTCTTCACATAAGTAAAGCACAAGAGTCCATTCCACCAGGTTCAGGCACAGTTACTGCCCTTCCACCATTATACTCCTGAACCACCGTGGATAATTCCACTCACCTCAACTCTGAACTGATTCCATGACCTACACACACACTTTCAAGGACTCTACAACTTGTGTTCTCAACTTCTTTTTTTGAACAATTTTTTTTCTTTTGCACATTGGTTGTTTGTCAGCCTTTGTTTTTATATTGTTTTTCATAAATTCCATTGAACTTCTTTATTTTCCTGTAAGTATCTGCAAGAAAATGTATCTCTTTATAATACATGGTGACATATGCATCAGTAAACCTTGAGACTCAGGGACTGGGTCTATATTTGTTTTTTGTGACCTTATATTTTGCTGCTATTGTGATTAACTGTGCTATCTGTGCCTTGTGCTGTGTGCTGTCGGTACTGTGTTTTACACATTGGTCCCAGAGGAACGCTGTTTCGTTTGCCTGTATTCAGGGGTATGGTTGAATGACAATTAAACTTGAACCTGAACTTCGATCCAAGTTGGTCCCACTTGCCCATGTTTGGCCCTTATCCCTCCAAACCTTTCCGATCCACGTACGTTTTCAATTTTGTTAATGTACCTGCCTCAACCACTTTATCTGACAACTCATTCTATATATTGACCAGGCCCTTCGGCCCAGCTCATTCATGCTGACTAACATGCCCATCTAGGTGAGTTCCATTTACCCATGTTTGGCCTGTATAGAACATGGGACTGAATGGTTAGTTAGGTTCAAGGGGCTGAGTGGCCTCCTCCTGTTCCCAATTCGTTCAGCTTTCACTATGTGTAAACATAGGGAACATTGTTGTCCTGATGACTGATGGTTCTGGACCAGTCAGACAGAGGATCATAATATTCTGTACTCTGTCTAATCATGTCTTGTGGGCCACTGTAATGAACCGAGCCGGTGTACTCCAGCTAAACAGTGGTTGGCAGTATTTTCTGTTATGCAATTCCAGATTATGTTCAAAATTCAACATAAGTTTATCATCAAAGTACTTAAATTTCACCATATCGAGCATAGAACAGTACAGTACCAGAACAGGCCCTTCAGCCCACAATGCTGACCCGCACCATTTAAATTAGTAATCAAATAGACAATTAAACAAAACCTGTCTGCCTACACAACGTCCATATCCTTCCACCTCCCTCGCATATCTAAACACCTCTTAAAAGTCTCTAATGTTTCTGTTTCTACAGCCACCCCAGGCAGCATATTCCATACCCCCATCTCCCCCCAACTCTGTGCAAAAAACTTGCCCTTGACATCTCAATAGTTCAATGTCTTCATTTAATATTAGACAACAGACAATAGGTGCAAGAGTAGGCCATTTGACCCTTCGAGCCAGCACCACCATTCAATGTGATCATGGCTGATCATACACAATCAGTACCCCGTTCCTGCTTTCTCCTCATATCCCTTGACTCCACTATCTTTAAGAGCTCTATCTAACTCTTTCTTGAAAGCATCCAGAGAATTGGCCTCCACTGCCTTCTGAAGCAGAGCATTCCATAGATCCACAACTCTCTGGGTGAAGAAGTTTTTTCTCAACTCTGTTCTAAATGGCCTACCCCTTATTCCTAAACTGTGGCCTCTGGTTTTGGACTCCCCAACATTGGGAACATGTTTCCTGCCTCTAGCGTGTCCAATCCCCTTATTAATCTTATATGTTTCAAACAAATCCCCTCTCATCCTAAATTCCAGTGTATACAAGCCCAGTCGCTCCAATCTTTCAACATATGACAGTCCCACCATCCTGGGAATTAACCTCGTGAACCTACGCTGCACTCCCTCAATAGCAAGAATGTCCTTCCTCAAATTTGGAGACCAAAACTGAACACAATTGGTCCATGGATACATTAGAGAATGTATAGAATATACAACCTGAAATTCTTACTCTCTGCAGACATTCATGAAACAGAAGAAAAACCTAAAGAATGAATGACAGGAAGACATTAGACCCCAAAGACCCCTTCCCCACTTCCTCGCCCAAGCAGCAGCAAAACATCAACCATTCTCCTTTCCCCACCTGCCTCAGTAGAAAGCATCATCCTCACCCCCCACCGCCCACCATGCGGGGAATAGCAAGCCTCTGAGAAGACCATGATCTTGAGTCCATCAAAACCTACCGTTCACCCCAGCAGCTTGACAGTGTACAGGTTCTCCCCTCTCACCTTAGATGCGTGTCCTCTGGTATTAGACATTTCAACCCTTGGAAAAAGGTACTGGTTGTCTACTCTATTCCTGTCTCTCAGAGTATTAAAATCCTTACAGGGGTTCCCACCCTGGGGTCAGCCGACCTCTTGCTTATTGGTATTGGCCCATGGGTAAGAAAAGGTTGGGAACCCCTGCTCTATCAGATCTCCCCTCAGCCTCTGCCACTCCAGAGAGAACAACACAAGTTTGTCCAACCTCTCGTTACTGCACATGCCGTCTAATCCAGGTAGCATTCTCGTAAACTTCTTCTGCACCCTCTCCAAAGCCTTCACGTCCTTCCTATAATGGGGTGATCATGATATCCCTCTGAACCTTTCCTATACAAACTTCCTTTAAATGTTCTCATTGAGTCATAGGGAGACAGAGCATGGAATTGTGTCCTTCAGCTCAAGGGAAAACAGCCCATAGGACCTTATGATTAATGACGTATCTCTGACGTATGGTCATTTCTATGACATGGGACATATATATAGTCCGGTGCCTCCACCATGGTGCCAGTCTTGGTTCAGATGGCAGTTTTTTTGCCTTTGAGTCAGAAGATCATGGTTCAAGCCCCACTCCCGGAACTCAAACAAGGGGACATACACTCAGTGGCTATCTTATAAGGTACAATTGTACAATAGCTGGTTAATGCAAATATCTAATTAGCCAATCATGTGGCAGCAACTCAGGTCATGAAAGCATGCAGATGTGGTGAACAGATTCAGTTGTCATTCAGATCAAGCATCAGAATGGGGAAGGAATGTGATCTAAGTGACATTGACTGTGAAATGATAATTGGTGCCAGATGGGGTGGTTTGAGTATCTCAGAAACTGCTGATCTCCTGGGATTTCCACGCACAAGTTTACAGAGAATGGTGCAAAAAACAAAAAAAAAAATCTTGTGAGCAGCAATTCTGTGGGTGAAAATGCCTCGTTAATGAGTGAGGTCAAAGGAGAATGGTTCAAGCTGACAGGAAGGTGACAGTAACTCTAATAACCATGTTATAAAAGAGTTGTTGAAGAGAGTGTCTCTGAATGCACAGCAAGTCAAATCTTGAAGTACATGGTGCATAACAGCAGAAGACCACGGGAGATACCTAATAAAGATGCCACTGAATGTAGTTACAAGAGCATAGACCATAAGACCACAAAACATAGGAGCAGAATTAGGCCATTTGGCCCATCAGGTCCACTCCACCATTCAATCGTGGCTGATCCTTTTTCCCCCTCATCAGCCCCAGATCCCGGCCTTCTCTCTGTAACCATTGATGCTATTTCCAATCAAGAACCTATCAGTCTCTGCCTTAAATACACCCGACTACCTGGCCTCCATAGATGCCTGTGGTAACAAATTCCACAAATTCACCACCCTCTGGCTAAAGAAATTTCACCTCATCTGTTTTAAGTGGACCCTCCTCTATCCTGAGGCTGTGTCCTCTTGTCTTAGACTCCCCCACCATGGGAAACATCCTGTCCACATCTACTCTGTCTCGGCCTTTCAACATTCGAAACGTTTCAATGGGACCCGTCCTCCATCCTTCTGAATTCCAGTGAGTACAGACCTAGAGCCATCAAACCTTCCTCACATGATAACCCTTTCATTCCTGGAATCATCCTTGTGAACCTCCTCTGAACCCTCTCCAATACCAGCACATCTTTTCTTAGATGAGGAGACCAAAACTGTTCGCAGTACTCAAGGTGAGGCCTCACCAGTGCCTTATAATACTTCAACATCACATCCCTGACCTTGTATTCTAGACCTCTTGAAATGAATGCTAACATGGCATTTGCCTTCCTCATCACCGACTCGACCTGCAAGTTAACTTCTAGTGTGTTCTGCACAGGAATCCCAAGGGCTCACAAGTTTAAAGTTGTTACTTAAAACTGAGTTACAGCAGAACTTCTTCTCTCAGAAAGTGGAGTTCTCTGCACCAGAAGCTGTGGAGGTTGGACCGCTGGGCGTGTTTTTACACAGGAAGCAGATACATTTTTTGAGGGGACAATAAATCAGCTTTGTCCTCCAAACTTTGCCAGCCTCTGTGAGAGAGAATCTTCCCAAGGACCCAAATGTTCCAAACATGCTCAAAAGTAGCAGAGGTCAACGATGTTACAACAGGCTGGGCTGCTCCTGACTCTCACCTCCCTGATGTTACTTGGATCTCCAGGTACGCCTCCCAATTCAAGCTTCAAGATGGCTTAATGTAATGTTCAGTACGCAAGTACAAAGGAGAACAAAATAATTGTTACTCCAGATCCGATGCAGTACAAAAAACCAGAATAATAGTAAGTCAAGTCAAGTCAAGTCACTTCTACTGTCATTTCGACCATAACTGCTATGTACAGTACATAGTAAAAATGAGACAACGTTTTTCAGGACCATGGTGTTACATGACACAGTACAAAAACTAGACTGAACTACGTAAAAAAAACAACACAGAAAAAAAACTACACTAGACTACAGACCTACCCAGGAGTGCATAAAGTGCACAAAACAGTGCAGGCATTACAATAAATAATAAACAGGACAATAGGGCAGTAAGGTGTCAGTCCAGGCTCTGGGTATCTCTGAGGAGTCTGATAGCTTGGGGGAAGAAACTGTTACATAGTCTGGTCGTGAGAGCCCGAATGCTTTGGTGCCTTTTCCCAGACGGCAGGAGTATACATAAATACATAAGATAGCTTATATACGTAGATTGATTATGTATCGGTAAAGTGACACTAGGCAGAGAGTGTCTGTACATAGGGTGACTCTGACAGGAAATGATGAAGTTGTGGTAGTGGGGTAGGTTAGTGGATGAAGATATTGATCACCCTTACTGCTTGGGAAAAGCAAAAGTGTTTTGAGTTCTGGTGGAAGCTACGTAGCCTCCTCCCTGATGGGAGTGGGGCAGACAGTCCATGAGCAGGGTGGGTGGGATCCTTCACGACGTTACTGGCCCTTTTCCGGCACCTTTCTGAACGTGTGTCCTGGATGGCGGGTCGGCTGGTGCTGGTGATGCGTTGGACAGATTTGACTCCCCTTCCTGTATTCCGAGCCGAACTCCACCGTGACATTCCAGCTAATTAAGCCAAAACACGCTCCGTCCCTGTAAGGTCTCAAGAAAAAAGCCTAGTGACAGCTTTGATTGTAAAATAAATAAGGCTTACAGTGGATTAATTCATGGCGATCCACCGTGCTCTCTCCAATAATGGCAGCCCAAGTATACGGCCAGGGAGGGTTAGGCAATGTGGGAGAGCAAGTGTACGTTTAGTCTCATTAATCATACGTTAACTGCCTGCTCTCCCACCACTGAGCAAAGCACTAAAGGCATCGGCTTCAATGAGGTCGACACCACGGCACAAATGGAGCCTTTTAGCATACTCCAAACAAAACCTGTCGCCTCACTTGATATTTTCTCAAGCAAATATCTGCTTTGAATGGCGCACTATGACATCTTGAAGGAAGAATGCTTGGAATGGCAGGCAGGTTAGGGGTGGCAGATTGCCACAAGGCTGAATCAGCAGGTTCTGAAGAGTTAATGACCCTTTTCTGCCTAGCTTGGAGACTTTGACATTAACCAAATTTAATCCTTGTTTTCAGACCCTGACGTGGTCTCGCTTTTGGCTCCCTGCCCCTCTAAATTACTGGGCTGTTCCGCCAGAGACACGGAGGATGCTGGTGCTTTCCCGAAGCAGCGGGAAATACAGAGTCTGAGTTAATAGGGGGGAGGCTGGTTTTTCTGATGGACTGGGGTCCTCAGACCATTCCGTTAAAGGTAGGTGACCATGGCAAAAAGAACTGCTCTGCTAGGTCACCTTTTAACCTCCTTCATGCCAGGAAATATCCTCTCCACATCAGCGCTATCTAGGCCTTTCAATGTTTGATTGGTTTCAATGAGATTTCGTCCCCCTCACCCCCATTCTTCTAAACTCCAGTACTTATTTACTTAGAGGTAGAGTGCAGAACAGGCCTTTTGGCCCAACAGGCCGCACCACCCAGCAACCCACTGATTTAACCCCAGCTTATCACAGGACTATTTACAATGACCAGTTAACCTATTAACCAGTAGGTCTTTGGACCGTGGGAGGAAACCAGAGCACCCAGAGGAAACCCACGCCATCATGGGGAGAACGCACATGTGGCTCCAGAAATGAACTCCGAAATCCAGGACACCCCGAGCTGTGATAGCATTATGCTAACTGCTACACAGCTGTGGTTCCCCAAAAAACAGGCCCAGGTCCAACAAACGCTGCAGCTCCTTTACCAAAACAGTAGTGTAAACTGTGGAAGGTTCTATCCCCACCACTGATAATCTGCAGCGCATTTTACTAACCAAAGGACCATTTATTTTTATTCTTTCCCTTAGCTAACCAATGTTCTATCCACGTACTGTGTTTGTAGGTTAATAATAATAATACTTTATTGATCCCGAGTGGGAAACTCTCTTGTTACAGCAGCAACATTTAAAAACATACTTAGCACTGTGCAGACTTAACTAATAATAAAGCACAGAATAATAATATACACAATTATAATTTTCCAGTGTGCAATAATTTGTAATAACGTATGAAATAAAACAGACTATTGTACTATGATGTGTGTTCTCCTGTCACACAGAGATGAACTGTTGTACATGCTTGTTGCAATTGGAAGGAAAGATTTTCTGTAATGATCCTTGTGACGGCGGAGCTGAAAGAGTCTGATCAAAAGGGTGTTCCACTGCTTATTCAGTAGGCCATGGAGAGGATGTGCCAGAATGTCCAAAATGGATAACAGTTTGTTTAGTGACCTCCTCTCCACCACTAACTCAAAGGAGTCCGGGTTGTATCCAAGAACGGATCCAGTCTTTCTGATGAGTTTGCTTAGTCTTTTTGCATCACCAGCACCGGCGCTGCTCCCTCAACGTAAAGCCACGAAGAAGACGGCACTCGCTAGAAAAGATCTCCAGCACCCTACTGCGCACATTGAAGGCTCTCAGCTTCCTTAGGAAAGAGAGTCTGCTCTTTGAAACTGCTCATTGTAAAATGTCCTGTGATTAGGCCGCAGTTAAATCGAGGGGATTGCGGGGCAGCACGGCTCGAAGGGCCAGAAGGACCTATGCCTCGCTGTATCTCAATAATATCTTTTTAAAACTGAATACTCACACATCACAAAATATAGTCACCCTATCACAAAGGATGTAATGTTGAGCCAATGATGATTTTCATGTGGAGTACTGTGAACAGTTTTAGACCCCATATCTAAGAAAGGATGTGCCGACATTGGACCGGGGTCACAGCAGGTTCACAAAAATGATTCTAGGACTGAAAGGCTTGTCACATGAAGAGTGTCTGATGGCTGTGGGCCCCTGCTCACTGGAATTCAGTAGAATGAGGGGGAATTTCATTGAAACCTATCGAATGTTGAAAGGCCGAGATAGAGTGGATGTGGAGAGGTTGTTTCCTCTGGTGGGAGAGTCTAAGATGAGAGAACACAGCCTCAGAATAGAGGGGTGTCCTTTTAGAGCGGAGACGAGGAGGAATTTCATTAGCCAGCGAGTGCTGAATCTATGGAATTCATCGCCACAGGCAGCTGTGGAGGACAAGACATTGGGTATATTTAAAGCAAAGGTTGATGGATTCTTGATTGGTCGGGGCATGAAGAGAAATGGGGAGAAGGCAGGAGATTGGGCTAAGAGGGTAAATGGATCAGCCATGATGAAATGGCAGAGCAGACTCAATGGGCCAAATGGCCTAATTCTTCTCCTGTAAGTCATCTGATCAAATCATGCCGCTGAACTTGGGAACCTGGGCAGGTGACGTAGGTGCAGTGATGGTGCAGCTGTAGGGATCTGCAGGGTCTCTTGTGTTTACGATCTGCTGCTCCACTGCCGGGTCTCTTCGAGGGATGCCGACCCTGGAGGTGTTTCAATCTCTTCAACATGAGGTCAGTGAGACCCCCTCTCATGCTCCTCCTCTGTGACCTTTGCTTCCCTCTGACACTTCAACTACACACTCACCCAGACCTGCTACCACAGCCACGTATCCTTCCAGAGAAACTGATTTCACCGCCGTCTTGTTCCACATGGCTTCCTGCTCCACTTTCAGGCCTCAGAGTCTGGGCTCACTGAGAATCCTAGGCCCCTATCTGATTCCTTCCTCTCCAATCCTTTACCTTTTCCACCTTTCACTTCCCAGCTTATTATTTCATCCCCCCATCCTCATCCGCCTGGCTTCACTTTGAGTTTGTCTTCCTTCCCCTCCGCCAACCTTCCATTTCTGGCATCTTCCCCCTTCCTTTCCAGTCCTGATGAAGAGGCCCAGACAAAAGTTGACTGTTTATTAATTTCCACAGATGCTGCTCGAACTGATGTGTTCCTCCAGCATTTTATGTGTTGCAGTCTGATATATCAGGGAGGTTCTTCTACGAAGAAAAAGCATTTCAGGATGTATATTGTACATCCTTTGAAGTACCCTCGGTGTAGAAGGGCATCCCTTTAGAACAAAGATAAGGAGGAAGGCGGTGAATCTGTGGAATTAATTGCCTCATATAGCTGTGGAGGCCAAGTCACTGGGGATATTTAAAGCAGAGGGTGATAGATTCTTGATTAGTCAGGACATCCAGGGTACAGGGAGGAGGCAGGAAAATGGGGTTGAGAGGGATGATAGATCAGCTATGATGGAATGGCAGAGCAGACTCAATTGGCTCAAATGGCCCAAGTCTTCTACCATGTCTTACGAAGTTCTCTGTTTTTTCAGGTGAAGAGCAAATAGTCTTGTGTCCTGTCCAGCCTTTCATGGAGCACTTTAAGTCAGGGTTTCTCAACCTGGGCTCCACGGACCCCTCAGTTAACGACTGGAGTCCACGGCATAAAAAAGGCTGGGAGCCCCTCCCTTTAGTAGACCAAGGGTGTGGTATTACCTGCAATCCTGGAGCTTCTGCTTCTTAAATGGAGTTCTCGTTACTCAAGCTCCTTCAGCTTAACACAGCAGCAAACGGTCAGGACCATGCATTACAGAGCCATCGATAAACGATCAGGTTCAATTCCCTTCACTGTCTCTGTTTCCCTCCCCTGAATGTACCAATCTAAAAGCCACTCAAATCTTGCAAATGTACCCGGCTCGAGCACTTCCTCTGGCAGCTCGTTCCAGGTACCCACTAAACTCAGGGTAAAGGAGTTACCCTCAGCTTTCTTAAAATTGCCTCCCTTCTCTTATGCCCTTCAATTTTGGGCTTCATAACTCTGGGGAAAAGACCATGATTTTGTCCATTCACCTCCTGAATTTAGAAACTTCTATGTGGTCACCCTTCACTCTCCTACGCTCCAAGGATAAAAAGAGCCAAATGAGCAAATCCCTCCCTTAAACTCAGACCCTCGAGGCCAGGGGTTCCCAACCTGGGGTCCACGGACCCCCTTGGTTAATGGTTGGGATCCATGGCATAAAAAATGTTGGGAATCCCTGCTCTAGTTCTTGCAGCATCCTTGTGAATTTCTTCTGCATCCTCTTGCCAATGTTCTTCCTTTAACATGGTGATCGAAACCGTACACAAAACTCCAAGTGCGGCCTCACGAACGACTTATACAACAGCAACATGATATATTTCCCTACTCCTGAATATATTGCCCTGACTGATGAAGGCCAGCATGCTAAATGCCATCTTCAACACTACCCTGCCCCCCCCCCCACCAAGGTGGAGGTGTCAAGGATGAGAACATTTGTTTAAGGTGAGAAGGAGGAGGTTTAGAGGGGATCTGAGGCAGGGTATTTTTCACCTGGGTGGTGGGGGGGGGGGCAGAATGGTTGCAACATGGAATGTCCTGCCTGAGGGGGTGTGATGCAGTCTGTTCCATCATGGGCACAGCCTTGCTGACTAACAATGCCTCAAGAAGGTGCTGTCTGTCATTAAAGACTCTCGCCACTTTGGTTGTGCCCTCTAATCATTATTACCAACAAGGACCGACACTCGATGATTCAGAAACAGCTTCTTCCCTTCCAACATTATATTTCTGAACGGCCAATAATCATGAAGGCTACCTCATTGTTCCTTTAGTTTATTATTTTTTTTATCATTTATAGATTCTTATATCTTTGCGTGGTACTGCAGCCACAAAACAACAAAGTTTCACATCAGACATCAGTGATAATAGAAGTTTGAAGTTCAAAGTTTCTGCCACTGTCTGTAAGGAGTCTTAACGTTTTTCCCGTGACCGTGTGGGTTTCCTGCAGGTGCCATCATTTCCTGCCACAGTCCAAAGACGTACCGGTTGGTAGGTTCACTGGTCATTGTAAATTGTCCTGTGATTAGGCTAGGGTTAAATTGGGGGTTGCTAGTAATGCGGCTCAAAGGATCGGAAGGGCCTGTTCCGCACTGTTTCTCAATAAATAAATAAATACATTTATTATCAAAGTACGTCAACCATATCCTGCCCTGAGGTTCATTTTCTTTCAGGTATTCACAGAAAGAAACACAATAGAATCAATGAAAAACCGCATATAACATAGACCGACAGACAGCCAATGTGTAAAGACAACAAATTGTGCAAATACACAAAAGGAAAGAAGAAAAAAAACAAGAATAACAATTAAATAAACAATAATAGAAAATATGAGCTGTAGAATCATTGAAAGTTATCCATTGCTGGTTCAGGAGCCTGATGGTTGAAGGGTAATAATTGCTCATGAACCTGGTGGTGTGGGTCCTGAGGCTCCTGTACCTCCTCCCTGATGCCGGCAGCAAGAAGATAGCATGGGCTGGATAGTGAGGGTCCAGACATTTAAGAAATAACTGGATAAGCTGTGCATAGACAGGTACTGACATAATGAGGGTAAACGGGATTACTGCAGAAAGATACTGCAGCCCGCACAAGCATGGAGGAATTGGAATTGCAAATGGAATTGGTTTATTATTGTCACATAGACAGACAGACAGACTGGCACATGGACAAACTGAGTGCCCTGGCAGATAATAGCAAGTTTCTAGAGTCACAAACTCAAGAAAATCTGCAGATGCTGGAAATCCAAAGCAACACACACAAAATGCTGGAGGAACTCAGCAGGCCAGGCAGCATCTATGGTAAAGAGTAAACAGTTGATGTTTTGGGCCAAGACCCTTCATCAGAACCGGAAAGGAAGGGCAAAAATCAGAGTAAGAAGGTGGGGAGAGGGGAGGGAGAAGTACCATGTGGTAGTGAGAGGTAAAACTGGGACGGGGGATGGGTGAAGTGAAGAACTGGGAAGATGACTGGTAAAAGACATAAAGGGTTGGAAGAGGAAGATAGGACAGAAGTCTATGGAAGAAAGGGAAGGAGGAGGAGCATCAGAGGGAGGTGATGGGCAGGTAAGGACACAAGGTGAGAGAGGGAAACAGGAATGGGAATGGTGAAGGAGAGGGGAGGTCGACGATTAGTTGAAGTTCAAGTAATCAAAGTTCATGCTATCAGGTTACAGGCTACCCAGACGGAATATGAGGTGTTGCTCCTCCATCCTGAGTGTGGCCTCATCGTGGCAGTGGAGGAGATCACGGACTGACATGTCAGAATGGGAGTGGGAAATGGAATTAAAATGAATAGCTACAGATCTACTTGCGTGGCCACTTTCAGTGAGTAGCTACTTAGACAGATAGACAGACAGACAGGTAGGCAGATAGGTAGCTAGCTAGATAGAGAGACCGGTAAACTGACAGAAAGACTGGTAGAGCTTATTGAGAAAGTAAGGAGACATGGGATCCAAGGGGACATTGCTTTGTGGATCCAGAACTGGCTTATCCACAGAAGGCAAAGAGTGGCTGTAGACGGGTCATATTTTGCATGGAGGTTGGTAACCAGTGGTGTGCCTCAGGGATCTGTTCTGGGACCCTTACTCTTCATGATTTTTGTAAATGACCTGGATGAGGAAGTGGAGGGATGGGTTAGTAAGTTTGCTAATGACACAAAGGTTGAAGGTGTTGTGGATAGTGTGGAGGGCTGTCAGAGGTTACAGCGGGACATTGATAGGATGCAAAACTGGGCTGAGAAGTGGCAGATGGGGTTCAACCCAGATAAATGTGAGGTGGTTCATTTTGGTAGGTCAAATATGATAGTAGAATATAGTATTAATGGTAAGACTCTTGGCAGTGTGGAGGATCAGAGGGATCTTGGGGTCCGAGTCCATAGACGCTCAAAGCAGCTGTCCACGTTGATTCTGTTGTTAAGAAGGCATATGGACCCTGTATACGGACCCTATATAGGACCCTGGTCTGACCCCACTTGGAGTACTGTGCTCAGTTCTGGTCGCCTCACTACAGGAAGGATGTGGAAACTATAGAAAGGGTGCAGAGGAGATTTACAAGGATGTTGCCTGGATTGAGGAGCATGCCTTATGAGAATAGGTTGAGTGAACTCAGCCTTTTCTCCTTGGAGCGACGGGGGATGAGAGGTGACCTGTTAAAGGTGTATAAGATGATGAGAGGTATTGATCAAGTGGATAGTCAGAGGCTTTTTCCCAGGGCTGAAATGGTTGCCACAAGAGGACACAGGTTTAAGGTGCTGGGAGTAGGTACAGAGGAGATGTCAGTGGTAAGTTTTTTACTCAGAGAGTGGTGAGTGCGTGGAATGGGCTGCCGGCAACGGTGGTGGAGGCTGATACAATAGGGTCTTTTAAGAGACTTTTGGATAGGTACATGGAGCTTAGTAAAATAGAGGGCTATGGGGAAGCCTAGTAATTTCTAAGGTAGGGACATGTTTGGCACAACTTTGTGGGCCAAAGGGCCTGTATTGTGCTGTAGGTTTTCTATGTTTCTAGATACAAAGTCAGATGCAGATAGACAGGGAACTAGTTGGAAAGATAGATAGAATGATAGATAAATAGACAGATAGATAGATACATGGATATACAGATAAATGGATAGATGGACAGACAGAGCAACTGATGGACAGATAGAGATGCAGTAGCTGGGAGAAGCTGGTAGACAGGGCCCTGACCTTCCTGGTCTGGTAGTTTCTGTTAGTACTATTATCTACCTGTAACTGGCAGTGAGTTAATTTCCCTTCTTGGGCAACACCATTTTCTCTGAAAACGTTCCTGCCACATGGAAAACAGCCGCACAGCGAGCGCTGAAGCAAAGCTCTTCATGGCAGTTCAGGAAATACCCTGCCAAGCTGAAGCTTTGACTTCCTTTTCTTTCAGTGGCATCTTAGCTGAGCTGAAAGATTTCATCTTGAACTGATTATCTCTGGAAAACAAAGCAGGCCCCAGCACTCATGAAAACCACTTGCTGGGCTCAGGGGAGATGGATGATTTCCACGAGCCCTCCCAACAGTGGCGCCAATCCATCAGCTCCGGCTGGGGGACAGACCTCACATCCAGAGCTTCTCCACCTCTCAGAACCCTTCATCATTTCTTCTAGACATTGAACTTCGCCCAGCGCGGGCTGTGAGCCATCACTGTTACACAGAAGGAGACAAGGAAGTCAATCCGGAAAGCGTTTCCATATGTGGGTAAACTGCGAGCGGTTGATTGAACACATTTGGGTAACTGACGTGGCAAGTGAGGGTTGAATTGTCTGAATCGATTCACCAATAGAAACACCATTGCAAACTGGTAAAACAAGTACCGAAGAGACCTTGACTGCTCCCCCTCCTTCTTATTCTGGCTTCTGCCCCTTTCCTTCCCAGTCTCAGTCCGAAATGTCGATTCTTATTCCCCTCTATCGATGCTGCCTGAGCCGCTGAGTTCCTGCAACATTTTGTGTGTGTTACTCTTTCTCCCAGCTTCAGGATGAGTTGTCTGAATGGCTCACCAATGGGGAAAGTGCCATCACAAAATGGCACAACAGTGCCTCCACTTTCTTAGAAGTTTGAACAAACTTGGCACCTCAAACTTTGACAAACCTCTATAGATGCTCTGTGGAGACTATCCTGACTGGTTGTAGAAAGAAAGATAGATAGATACCTTATTGATCGCAAAGGAAACTATGTTACAAGTGCACAGATATACATATCACATTCTGGCATGAAATGGAAAAGTTTAAAGAAACTGATGGATACAGCTCACTCCATGACAGGAAAAGAACTCCCCACCATTGAACACATCTACGACAAGCATTGCCACCAGAAAGCAGCATCCCTCATCTCAGAACCTCACCATCCAGGCCAGGCTCTCTTCACACTGGGAAGGAGGTACAGGAGTCTTAAATCCCACACCAGCAGGTTCAGGAACAGCTAATACCTTACAAACATTAGCCTTCTGAACCGGTGCGGATAACTTCACTCATCTTAACACAGAACTGATTCCACACCCTGTGGATTCACTGTTAATGATTCTACAACTCATCTTCTCAGCAGTTTTTATTTATTTTGTTTGCACAGTTTGTCTTCTTTTGCACATTGGTTGTTTGTCAGTCTTTGTGTGTAGTTTTTCATCGATTCTATTGTATTTCTTTGTTCTCTGTGAATGCCTGTAAGAAAATGAATCTCAAGATAGTATATGGTACTTTGATAATACATTACTTTGAACTTTGAACAATAGAAACACCATCTCCAATGTGAGGGATTACTAAATGGTGAAAAATAGATACCTTTCTTGTTATCCTGGCTTCTTCCTCCTGGTGGAAGGTCTTGGCTCTAAACATCAGCTGTTTACTTTCCTCCACGGTCTGGACTTACAGCATCTGTAGAATCTTCTGTGTTTATGACTTTCTTTTATTCTGTTTCTCCATTCCTCAAAATCCCTCAATGTCCAGAAATCCCTGTATTTGTATCCCTTAGCTTTCACCCACAAAGGAACAAGTTGGCCCTAAATTCTCTCCATCTCTTCTTTGAATAATTCCCTCTGTGCAGGAGGGGACTGACTTCCAGGTATTGGTCCAAGAGCCATGAGGTAACGTTTCAGCTCTATAAAACTCTGATTAGACCACACTTGGAGTATTGTGTTCAGATCTGGTCACCTCATTGTAGGAAGGATGTGGAAGCTTTAGAGAGGGTGCAGAGAAGATTTAACAGGATGCTGACTGGATTAGAGAGCATAATTTATGAGGATAGGTTGAGCAAGTGAGGGTTTTTCTCGCTGGAGTGAAGGAGGATGAGAGGTGACTTGATAGAGGTGTACAAGATAATAAGAGGCTGAGTGTCTTTTTCAGTGTGGCAATGGCTAACAGCAGAGGACCTCCTTTTAAGCTGTTTGGAGGAAAATATAGAGGGGGATATCGAGGAGGGTTTTTTTGCACTGAGAGTGGTGGGTGCCTGGGGTGGTGATAGAGGCAGATACATCAGGCTGAAACATAGACAGGCACACGGATGATAGAAAAATGGAGGCTATGGGTGGTGGCATGGTAGCGTAGTGGTTAGCACAGCACTTTACAATGTGGACGACCTGGGTTCAATTCCCATTGCTGCCTGTAAGGAGAATTACGTTCTCCTCATGACCTCACGGGTCTTCTTTGGGTGTTCTGGTTTCCTCCCACAGTCCAAAGAAGTACCGGTTGGTAGGATAATTGATCATTGTAAGTTGTCCCGTGATTAGGCTGGGAATGAATCTGGGGTTGCTGGGCGGCACGGCTCGAAGTGGCAGGAAGGGCCTGTTCTGCACTGCATCTCAATAAATCAATGAATCAATAAACAAAATATTGATCTAAGAGCAGGTTAAAGGTTGGCTCAAGGGCCTTTTCTGTGCTGTACTGCTCTATAAGAAGAATGAGTTTTACAATGTTCTGGTGTTATCACAGATACTGAGATGGACATTGTTTGTTAAATTCTAGATTTATTACTCAGATTTAATCTCCGAGTTTCCCCATTATGAGATATGTCACTATTTCAGTGGACCGGATTTCTGGGAATGGACCTTTATGCCACTAGAGGCTTTCATTTGATCCACAAGGCGTCCAGCATTCACACAGATGCCATTGGTAGCTGGAGACATAGGAGTCTCCAGATGCTCAGTTGTGAAGCAACGGACTATCTGCTGGAGGAAGAAATCTGTTATGGAATTCTTCGCCACAGAAAGCTGTGGAGGTCAAGTCACTGGGCATATTTAAAGTGACGGTTGATAGGTTCTTGATTAGTAAGGGTATTAAAGGTTACAGAAAGAAGGCAGGAGAATGAGATTGAGAGGAATAATAAATCAACCTTGATGGAATAGCAGAGCAGACTCAGTGGGCTGAATGGCCTAATTCTGCTCCTACGTCTTATGGACACTTTCAGGGAAACATGTACTTGCAGCTCAAGGACTCTCTGTTCCACTAAGGAGTATATACAGGTTACAGCCGAGATGCCAGCATGGCATGTCCACACCAGATCTTTGACAGACACTGCCTAACCTGAAAAGCTTCATTGAACAAAGGCTAATAGTGTGCTAGTACATATTTAATCCCTGTATTTCACCTGATCAAAAATGGATCAGCGCTGAACACCACAGACAGATTTGGAGGCCAAGTCGCTGGGCATATTTAAAGCAGAGGTTGATAGGTTCTTGATTAGTAAGGGCATCAAGGTTTATGGGGAGGAGGTGGGAGAATACAGTTGAGGAGGATAATAAATCAGCTATGGTGGAATAGCAGAGCAGATTCGATGGGCTGAATGGCTTAATTATTTTCCTATGTATTATGCCAGGGGTTCCCAACCTGGGGTGCCCGCACCCCCAGGGGGTGCGAGATGGAATTTCAGGGGGTGCGACAAGACTGGCTTGTGTGCTTGAGCGACGAGTCAGGAGTCATCACTCAGCCAGCTGCCAGTGTGCCTTGAGAAGTGGTAGTAACATTTGTCCCAAGCACACTCCAGTCTCCCGCTGCCCGAGTCGAGAGAGGCGTAAACTCACTCCAGTCTCCCGCTGCCCGAGTCAGCGCTGAGGATTCTCATCAGTGTTACCTGGGAGTTACACCTCAAAGTTGAGGAGTCTCATCAATTTACTGTTTACAATTTTTTCTGAATAAATTAGAATCTAATTTCTCAATTTATATTTGCATTTTATGCACTGAGTTAAAAGCTTATTTTTTAAAGTTCAATTTGTTCACCCGCAGTATTGTATGTGGTTCAAAAATTAGAAATTAGACTTCTTCATCTTCAAATGTGATATTACTTTTGTAGGGGGTGCGAACATTAATCAAACATTTCCTAGGGGTGTGGGGGATAGAAAAGGTTGGGAACCACTGTATTATGCTCTTATGGTGGATTGACTTTCAAGGGCTCTTCAGCTCTTTCTTCTTGACACATTGTTTACTTACTTACTTATCTATCTATCTATCTATTTACTTATTTATAGTTCTTTCTTTTTGAATTGCAAGTTTGTTGTCTTTTGAACACCAAAGTTGACATGGTCTTTCCTTGATTCTATCATAGTTATCATTCTGTTTTGGACTTATTGAGTTGCCGTGCAAGGAAATGAATCTTAGCATTGTATATGTTGACATGTATGTACTTTGATAATGGCTCTACTTTGAACTTTGATCAATGGACCCAATTTCTGGGAAATGGACCACTTGGTGCCACATTGTGTCCATCTTACACACAGGCACTCTGGTAGCTTGGCCTGGAGACTCCAGACGCTGGGTTCTGGAGCAACGATTGATCTGCTGGAGGCTCTCAGTTGAGCAACATTCACCATTTGTTGTGGTTTCGGGGGGCAATTGCAGATTGTCTGTTGCCCCAGACTCCAGTGTCTACAGTCTTCTATGTCTCCTTGCAGGGGTTCAATCCAAAAGGTGATGTCTGCATATCCCTGCGTCTACTTCTCTAGTTGCAGGTCAGGTATCTCGGGAAGTGGGGCCGGGCTGAGAGATTGATGCAGTCTGACTCCTGTTTGCAGATACAAACCGTATCTGTCAACACAGAGATGGGAACTGAGCTCGGTCTTTGGGAGATCAGGTTACACTTGTACAAGACCACACTTGGAGTATTGTGAGCAGTTCTGCTTGCCCAGCTATAGGAAGGATGTCATTAAGCTGGAAAAAGTGCAGAAAAGATTCGTGAGGATTGAATTTAATTGAATTGAATTGACTATTACTTACATCCTTCACATACATGAGGAGTAAAAATCTTTACGTTACGTCACTGTCTAAATGTGCAATTTATAGTAATTTATAATAAATATTATGTACACCAGGACAGTCAATATAACATAGAAATACAGTTGTGTCAGCATGAGTTCATCAGTCTGATGGCCTGGTGGAAGAAGCTGTCCCGGAGCCTGTTGGTCCTGGCTTTTATGCTGCGATATCGTTTCCCAAATGGTAGCAGCTGGAACAGTTTGTGGTTGGGGTGACTCGGGTCTCCAATGATCCTTCGGGCCCTTTTTACACACCTGACTTTGTAAATGTCCTGAATAGTGGGAATTCACATCTACAGATGCCTTTTTCACCACACAGCCAGTACGTACAGACTGCGTGAGGTCCTCGGTGATGCTGATGCTGATGCTGAGGAACTTCAAGCTGTTCACCCTCTCAACCCCAGATCCATTGATGTCAACAGGAGCTAGCCTGTCTCCATTCCTCCTGTAGTCCACAACCAGCTCCATCGTTTCTGCGACATTGAGGAGATGACTTCCTCTCTGTAGGCCACCTCATTATTATTTGAGATCAGGCCAATCAGATGTTGCGGTGACTGGACAGCTTGAGTTATAGAAATCACAGAACACTACAGCACAGTAAACAATGTTGTGCTGGCCTTGTAACCTCCTCTAAGATCAATCGAACCTTTCCTTCCTACTTAGTCCTATGTTGTTCTTTCATCCATGAGTCTACCTAGGAGTTTTATCTATCATAGTTATCTATGATATCCACACACCCACCACTCTCTGTGTAGAAAGCCTACCTCTGACACCCACCACTGTACTTTCCTCCAATCACCTTAAAATACTGCCCCTGGTATTAGCCATTTCCACCCTCTGACTGTCCACTCCATCTATAGAAGGAAAGAACATATATAAAAAGAACATAGACCGGTACAGCACAGGAACAGGCCCTTCAGCCCACAGTGTTGAGCTGAACCATTAAATTAGTGATCAAAATGGCAACTAATTCCTTCTGCCTAGACAAATGGATATATTTTTCAACTTCCCTTACGTTCATGCTCCTTCCTAAATGTCTCTTAAAAGTCCCTGATGTATCTGTCTTTACCACTGCCTCAAGCAGTGTGTTCCAGGCACCCGTCGCTACCTTCCCGCTGCTGCCTGTAAGGAGTTTGAGTGTTCTCTCCGGTTTCCATCCACAGTCCAAACACGTACCAGTTGATAAGTTAATTGGTCATTGTAAACTGTCACATAATTAGGCTAGGGTTAAATTGGGGGGTAACTGGGCTGTGCTGTTCGAAGTGCTGGAAGTCTATTCCGCACTGTTACTCAATCAATCAATAAATAAATAACTTGTCCTCACATCTCCTTACCCCCTCTCCCCTGGGTGATCACAGTCTTTCCATGACCATGATTGTCCTTGGCAATTAGTTCTACAGAAGTGGCTTGCCAATGCCTTCTTCTGGGCAGTACCTTAGCAAGATGGTGACTCCAGCCATTATCAATTGTCCATATAGAGTCCTGACGAAGGGTCTCAGCCGGAAACGTCGACAGTGCTTCTTCCTATAGATGCTGCCTGGCCTGCTGTGTTCCACCAGCATTTTGTGTGTGTTGCTTGAATTTCCAGCATCTGCAGATTTCCTCGTGCTTGCCCATGGATATTGTCTTCCTGGTGTCAGTGGTCTCAAAACCTGGACTTGTGATAGAGTAGAGGAGTCTAAAACTAGAAGGCAGAGGTTTAAGGTGAGAAGAGACAGATTAAACGGGTCTGAGGGACAAGTTCTTCCACACAGAGGGTGGTGAATGTGTGAACTGGGCTGTTAGAGGAACGGTTGAGGTGGGTATAATAATATTTAGCAAACACTTGGTTTTGGAATTGGTTTATTATTGTTACATGTACTAAGAACAGTGAAAGCTTGTCTTGCATTCTTTTCATACAGATCAGATCATTACGCAGAGCGTTGAGCTATAATAAGATAAAATAAACGATACAGAATAAAGTATAAAAGCTTCTGAAAAAGGTCAGTGCAGGTAAACGATAAGGTGCAAGATCACAGGGAGGTGGACTGTGAGGTCAAGAGTCTATTACATTGTTCAACAGCCTGAAAATCATGTGATTGAAGCTCTAACCCCTGCACCCCATCCTCCTGCCCACTGACCTCTGCTCACATCCAACAGCCCTGTAAACTTAAGCCCACTGAAACAAGACTAATTGGCCAGTTCTCTCAGTGACAATGGGATCTTGCTATGTCCAAGATGGCGGCAGCACGGGTGCCACAGTGGTTAGCGCAATGCTATTACAGCACCAGCAACACAGGTTCAATTTCCGCCGTTGTCTGTAAGGAGTTTGGACGTTCTCCGTAACCGTGTGGGTTTCCCCTGGGTGCTCCGGTTTCCTCTCACAGTCCAAAGATATCTGGGTTAGTAGGTTCATTGGTGTAATTGGGTGGAACGGGCTCACTGAGCTGGAAGGACCTAATAGTCACAGTAAAGTACAGCCCTTTTGGTCCATCAGACTCATGCCAAACCATTTAAACTGCCTACTCCCATCGGTCTGCACCTGCACCAAAGACCTCCATACTCCTATCGTCCATGTATCTATCTGAACTTCTCTTAAATGTTGAAATTGAGCTTGCATTCACTACATGCTGTTATCGTGATGTATCTCTAAAATCCTAAAGCTTTCTACAGTGGCCTGGGATGAGAGATGCGGGCACATTTGTGGGAGACGGTGAAGGGTTCTGTGAGTCAGAGCCTCATTCCCCAGCTGTATAAAATCGCTGCTGCTGGGTACATAGAGTGGATTGGGAGCTCTAATTTTTAATCTGGGTTGAGATCTGTGAGAGATGTTTATGCAGGGATCTTACAGAACATGTTGCAAGCTGGAATATTCATAGTAAATACTCTGTATTCCCCTAGACAGACCTCATTAATCACAGTCGGATCATTTAATTTTTACCTACCACACAGCTCTCTACTTAAAACCAAGTTTTATTTAAACATACTGAGTCTCCACCACTCTTGGGTTGCCGAATTTCCAGAATAACGCCGGAGTCTCCAGGAGTTGGATATTAATCTTCAGCACTCGGCTGTGGGGGACCCCCAGAGAGAAATCAGAGAGGTTTTCACAAAGCATTTAACGTTTGCTGAGAACACTTCTGTCTATTAGTTAAAATAATATTGGACCTGGGAAAAGAGATTGATTGATGACGCAGCTGGATAAGAAAAATTCTGTAGCCCAGTGACTATCTGAGGCCGGACATGGCGCATTAAATGTGCAGCGCAATGGGCTTCAGGGGCAGGCACACAACTCTGTTCCCTGTAAAGTCCCTGTCACAGAATAGGCCCTACAGACTGTAGCATGCCCTTCACTCACAGACCATGCAACAGAAAAGAATCAGGTTTAATATTACAAGAAGAAATAACATTCTTTCAATAAGAAATATATAAAGCATAAATAAATAGTCCAAAAATAGTGAGGTAGTAGTTCATGGGTTCGTTGTCCATTAGAAATCTGATGATGAATGGTAAGCTGTTGCTAAAACATTGTGTATGTACCTTCAGGCTCCTGCACCTCTTTGATCGTAGTAGTGAGAAGAAGGGATGTCCTGGGTGATAGGTGTCCTTAATGATGGATGGTGCCTCCTTAAGGCACCGTCTTTTGAGGAGGTATTCGATGCTGGGGAGGCTCAGTACAGAAGAGCACAACAAAATACAAGCCCTTCGGCCTACAATGTTCTGTTGAACTTTTAACCTGCTCCAAGATCTCCTCCCTTTCCAGACCTGGTGAAGGGTCTTGGCCCAAGACATCAACTGTTTATTTCCCTCCATTGATATTGCTCAAGCTGCTGAGTTCTTCCTGCATTTTGTATCCGTCGCTCAGGAGAATTAAGCCTGTGATTTTCCATTATGTTTGAGTGACTAATACCATTGGAATCAACGTCCCTTCTCCTTACCTGTCCATCACCTCCCTCCTCCTTCCCCTTCTCCCATGATCCATTCACCCCTCCTCTCAGGTTCCTTCTTCTTCAGCTCTTTACCTCTTCCACTTCTCACCACAGTTTCTCACTTCATCCCTATTCCCCCACCTATCATCTGCCAGCTTGTATTTTTTCCCCTCCCTCTACCTTCTTATTCTGGCTTCTACCACCCACCTCTTCTCAGCCCTGATGAAGGGTCTTGCCCCAAAACATTGATGCTGCCTGACCTGCTGAGTTCCTCCAGCTTTTGTGTATTGCTTTGGATTTCCAGAATCTGTAGAATCTTGTGTTTGTGTATAGAACAGTTCTGTGCACTGCAGGCCCTTTGGCCTACATGTTGTGCTGACCTTTCAACCTACTCTGAGATCAAACTAACCCCTCCCTCCCACAAAGCAATCAATTTGTCTTTCATCCATGTGCCTGTCTAAGAGCCTCTCTAATGATATCTATCTCTACCACCACCCCTGGCAGTGCTTTCTGTGCACCTATGTGTTAAAAACCTACCCTGACATACCTTGTATTTTCCAAAGATTTTAAAGGTTTCTCATCATTATGTGATGTGTCGTATGGCTGAGGCAATCATAGTCTTAACCATGATTGTTTTTGGCAGATTTTTCTACAGAAGTGGTTTAACGTCGACTTCTTCTGGGCAGTGTCCTTACAAGGTGGGTGATCCCAGCCATTATCAATACTCTTCAGAGATTGTCTACCTGGCATCAGTGGTCACATAACCAGGACTTGTGATATGTACCAGCTGCTCATATGATCATCCATCACCTGGTCCCATGGCTTCATATGACCCTGATTGGGGGCTAAGCAGGTGCTACACCTTGTCTAAGGGTGATCTTCAGGCTAGTGAAGGGAATGAGAGTCTTACACCTCCTTTGGGAAAGATGTATTTCCACCCCACTATCTGTTTCTTCACCAACCATTCCTGCCCCAGGAAAAAGGTCTCTGGCTGTCCACTTTATCTATGCCTGTTATCTGTGTATCATCTTTTAAAAATTGTACAGTACCTACCTCAACTACTTTCTCTAGCGGCTCCTTCCACATACATATCACTCTTTGCTAAAAGGTTGCCCTTAATCTATTAAAAGCATCTAAATACTGCAAATTGTAAATTGAAAGGTGAGGGTCGTTTTCTTAAGCTTCTGATGAATTTCACTGTTACAGAGGATAGATTAGATTAGATTTGCTTTATTTGACACATGTATAGTACATCAAAACAGTGAACTGGGTTGTTTTGTGCCCATTAGACATTGAAGAATTGGGCCATTTGGCCCATTGAGTCTGCTCTGACATTTCCTCTGGATGGAACACAGTGTTGGGAAATGTATGATAATGCATTTTGGTAAAAGAAACAATAGTGCAGACTATTATTGAAATGGGGAGAAGGTTCAAACATCAGAGGTGCAGAGGGACTTGGGGAGTCCTCGTGTAAGACTCCCAGAAGGTTAATTCACAGGTTGAGTCTGTGGTAAAGAAGGTAAATGCAATGTTGGCTTTTATTTCAAGGGGAATAGAATATAAAAGCAAGGGGATAATGTTGAGGCTTTATAAGACACTAGGCAAGCCACACTTGGAGTATTGTCAACAGTTGCGGGTCCCATATCTTAGAAAGAATTTGTTGTCATTGTAGAGTCCAGAGGAGGTACATGAGGACAATTCCAGGAATGAAGGGGTTAACATGTGAGGAGCATTTGGCAGCTTTGGGCCTGTATTCACTGGAGTTTAGAAGAATGCAGGGGGATCTCATTGAAACCTACAGAATGTTTAAAGGATTAGATAGAGTGGATGTAGAAAGCATGTTTCCTATGGTGAGGGTATCCAGAACTAGAGGCCACCACCGATAGAGGTATATAAAATTATGAGGAGTATACTGAATGCACACCCTATTCACAAGACCAATTTATTTTTCTACTGAAGTTGGGTTAGACTAGCACTAGAAGTCATAGTTCAGGAGTGAACGATGAAATATTTAAGGGGGATCTTCTTCACACAGAAGGTGGCACAAGTGTGGAACGAGCTGCCAGCGGAAGTGGTGGATGCAGGTTCAATTTCAACATTTAAGAGAAGTTTAGATTGGTTCATGGATGTGAGGGTAATGGAGGGCCTATGGTCTGGGTACAGGTACACGGACTAAGCAGAATGTCAGTTCAGCACAGACTAGATGGGCCGAAAAGCCTTTTTACGTGATGTAGTACTCAAGCCAGAGAAAGCAATCAACATTTTTCCCAGCAACGCCCACACAAGACTATTTTTTTAGAAAGCAAGAAACCACACAAGATATGGTAAAACAATATTTTATTTTGTTTTGCTTACCAAGACGATTTTCATTGACACTTCAATCATCAGCAAGAATGTGAATACAAATTGCAAATGATTACAGCCTTTTACTGTTTGCAGGAGTAACAATTTAAATAAACACTGCATATTTTTTCCTTAATAAATAGAGACCTTATAAAAGGGTTTACCAAAGTGAGGGGAAGGGTGAACATAACTACAAATCAGCAGTGATTCTGGCAGACCTAGTGCCACTATAGTCGAATGGAGAAATTTAGAACCAAACTCAGCTTGCTTGGACACAAGTGATTCTGCAGATGCTGGAAATCCAGAGCAACACACACAAGATGCTGGAGGAGCTCAGCAGGCCAGGCAGCATCTATGGAAATGAATGAACAGTCAACACTTCAGGCAGGGATCCTTCATTTCCACAGATACTGTCTGACCTGCTGAGTTCCTGCATCACTTGTGTATGTTGTGCTACGTGCTTGGATATTGTTCCATGGACTTTGTCTCTGCCTTCCTGTGATAACCAAGTATGTCAGCTCCGCAGAAGATTCGGAATGGACTCATCATTGCTGGCAAGGGTGCGCTGGCTTACCTCCACTTGGCCTCATGGCTTCAAGCTCTCCCAATCATCAAACAGCAGTGTGTTATCTATCACTTGATCTGATTGAGGCAGTACTCTATGACTACCACATTTCCTGCTTCTATGCTATACAGAGACAAGCAACCAACTGTATCTTCCAGCTTTCTAAGTGGAATGATACAAGAATCTTGGGGTTCCCATATTCCAAGCCCCATCCGGATCTTATTCCCTCACTCTCAATGTTATAAAATAAAATGGTGGCTTCCACTAAGTGAGCCTCAGACTGGTGAGAACTGGTTCCCACACATATTGAGGTGGCGTTTAGGAGAACTTCTACACATCAGAGAAGCACACCTCTGGAAGGACAACTATTTGATGAAGGGCTGGATGGTCTTCGCCCTGGCTGCACTCACTGTCAGGGGACTGTGGGACAAAGTATATTGCATTAAAGCTGCCAATTTGTACACAGCAGGTTTCTGCCACTGGCAAGGTGACGATGATTAATCTGTTGTTTTAACAATGTTGGTGGAAGGACACATGGCACTGGTAAGAATGCTCTACCTTTCGGGGAAGTATCACTACTTTAGATACTGGGAGCTAGATACTTAGAGCTGGGAGGCATTTCCATTCAACAGAAAGATGGACTTGTACCTGATCACAAGAGTGGGATCTTTGGCAGGTGACACTTTCCACATACTGACCCATAATTGCAAGGTTCTTGTGATTAGGTGAATGCCAAGAATGAGTTTTGATGGACTAATTCTCTAACTCTGTCATGGGTGGTCCCAAGCCCAGCTGTGAAAGGAGGAGGGTTGGGCATGGGGCTAGCAAACCCCATCCTATTAAAAATCCAGTGCTACAGAAGCTCCAAGGACCTCATCCCTGGGAGAGGAAGGACAAGATGGGCGGTGCCTGGAATAACTTGATAGGCTGGCCCACGGAAGAGGACTCCAGCAAGCTGTGGTCAGTGGCCTATGCCCCAGTTAGGGGCGATGGGCTTAAGTAAGTAATTCTCTGGAGTTCCAATTTGTCTGCTGCTGATGAGTCTTGCTGTTTCTTGTTCTTATGTCGTTCTGTTACCAGAAGAAACCTGCTTGTAAAATAAACAATATCCTTGTTATGTAGGAGTTCGTTGGAGCTGGCCATTGCTCCCTGAGTGATGGCTCAATTTTCAGCTTGGAGTCGAGCACAGACATAATAGGCCTGGTTGGAAAATAGCAGAAAGTGTCCATGATATGGTGAGGGAGAAGGCTAGTTATACACCAGGCAGGATAAGATTATCCAGACCACACTACATTGTGTGAGTTCTACCCTGCCAGCTTAGTCTTTATGCAGAAAATGACAGACAAGACATTATATTATTTGCTCTAAGAAAGTTTACCAGAAATAAATCTTTGGTGTGGCAGTAAAAACCAGGCGCAATGATTTATCTAAAGATATTCCCAGCTCATTTGTAATAAACTCAAGAGATTGTGCAGAGGCTGGAAATCCAGTTCAGCACACACAAAATATTGGAGGAACATAGCAGGGCAGGCAGCATCTATGGAAAGGAATAAACAGTCGATGTTTCGGACTGAGACCTGATGAAGGATTTCGACACAAAACATTGATTGTTTACTCCCCTCCATGGATGTTGCCTGAGCTGCTGAGTTCCTCCAGCATTTTGTGTGCGTTGCGTGTGTACTAAGAATTATTAATATAATCGCTAGTAGAAGTTTAACCCCCAGAAATGATGCAGAGTAAGGAAGCCATGGTGCAGGAGTGACACACTAAGCCAAAATAACACAAATCCAAAGAGAGGCCTCCGACCCTTTACCTTAGATACTGATGCACGTGGCCTTCTCAACACTCAAAAGTGACACACAAAATGCTGGAAGAACTCAATGGGTCAGGCAGCACCTAGAGCCAACATTCCCAATATTTTTTATGCTATGGACCAATACTGTTAAGCAAGGGCTCCATAGACCCCAGGTTGGGAACCCCTGATCTAGAGGAATAAACAGTTGATTTACTGAGACCCTTCATGAGGACTGGAAAGGAAGGAGAAAAACCCAGATATGGAGTTGGAGGCTTCCTCCCCCTTCTTTTCTAGTCTTGATGAAAAATCTTGACCCAAAACGGTTACTGTTTTTCTTTCCATAGATGCTGCCTGACCTGCTGAGTTCCTCCAGCATTTTGCGTGTTGATGTGTTACTCTGGACCCAGCACCTGCAGAATCTCCTGTGTTTCTCAATACTCAGCCTATCCAATTTTCTAGTAGCTTTTATTTTCCCTCAGTAAACCAGTATAAAGAGGTAAACGGCAGATTTAAAGATAGTGAGGGGGAAAATGGGAATAATTTTATGTAGGGTGTGTGATATATATACATTGTGGGTGCACAATAGTTCAGAGGAACGTTGTTTCATTTATGAACAGGTCAGATGACAATAATCTTGAACTAGGAAGGAACAATTTACAGTCTGGATTTCATGTCACATTGACCACTCTGAATACTCTGTGATCTCATCCCTTGTCCCCAGCTTCACTGTGTTTTACCCTAAACCAACTAGGCTTCTAGTGCATCGGTTATTTAGTTACTCCTTTGAGTTCCTTAACTGGATAAGATGGTGCTTTACACCTAGATTCACTGTACACTGGATAAGATTGTGATTCCACCCAAATACCTAAATCCTACACAAAGTAGTGGATTAAGGTCTAGTCTAGCAGGGGTAAAGGCCTCCTCACCATTGAGTACATCTATACAAAGGGTTGTTATAGAAACGCTCTGTTCTCGCTGCTGCCATCAGGAAGAAGGTTATTACCCCTCAATCATCAGGCTCTTGAGCCAGAGTGGATAACTTCACTCACCCCATCACTGAACTATTCCCACAACCTATGGACTTACTTTCAAGGACTCTTCATCTCATGTTCATGTTATTTATTTATTATTATTATTATTTGTTTTTTGTATTTGCAGAATTTATTGTCTTTTGCACACCGGTTGAACACCCAAATTGGTGTGGTCGTTCGTTGAGTCTATTATGGATTTATTGAGTATGCCCGCAAGAAAATAAATCTCAGAGTTGTATATGGTGACATATATGTATTTGATAATAAATTTATTTTCAACCTTGAACTTCAACTAGACTTCCATAGCTTCTTTAAGCTAACTGTTTAACATGATAAAAACTGTCATTTGGGCTGTGTACATACATAGATCAATCATGTGAAGTGTCTTTCAGTAAGGGACATTTGGAAAGAGATATAAACTGCAAGGGCATATGTTCCAAATGATTAAGGGCAAAACAAGTACTAACGTTCTCTGATTAAGAGATTTAGTCCTCTCACGTGAGTGGTGAACTGAGTTTTTGAGAAAGCTCAATAGACCACCATTGAATGTATGTGAATTTATTGCAAACATTATAAAGGTAGCTGATCCAGTTCCTAATTCTGCCATGGATGGTCCCAAGCCCAACTGCAGAACAAAGAGGATAGGGCATGGGGCTAGCAACCTCATCCCGTAAAAGCCCAGAGCTACGGAAACACAAACAGAAGTGCCAAAGGATCTTCAAAGATGGGTTACACCTGGGGACAAAAAGGACTGGTCCAGGACAGAGGACTCTGGCAAGCTGCAGTCGGCAGTTTATGCCCCAGTAGGGCTGATGGGCTTAAGAAGATGGAAGATCCTGTTCCTGGATGCAACAGTTCAATTTTCCACTGATGGGGTTACGTTTTATTGCTATGGAACATTTAAGCCAAAAGCAACACAAGCCCATCGTTATCTGAACCAAGAATTGAACACACTGTACTAACACACAGAACTGCTCCGTCTTCAACTGTGTGATGCAATTAATAAGTAACCTCTGGTTTTGGATTAGGGTGACAGATGCCCAACTACAGGTGAAGGTGACAGCAAAGCACAAACCACAGACTGAGATCTTCAGAGTTTGACCAAAGTTATCCCAAAGACAAGATGCAAGTCCATTCACCTGGCAGCGTGGATTAGCTCAACAGTTCCTCTGTCTGCAATGGGCAACTAACCAATGATTTTGGTGTGCAAACTCAAGAGTATAATCAAATAATATCAGTGCATGGTATTAGTGAACTCCACCATAGATGGTCCCAAGCCCGGCTTCAAAAGAAGGAGGGTTGGGTATGGGCTAGCAACCCCATCCTGTAAAAAAGAGCTACCAAAGCTCCAGTGACCTTGTCCCTGGGAGAAAAGGATCTTGGAAAATAGGCAACACCTGGGGACAATTTGAAGGACTGGTCCAGGACTGGCGACTTTGATGAGCTGCAGTCAACAGCCAATGCCCCTGTAGAGGTGATGGCCTTAAGAAGAAGAAAATATTTCTATTGGGGCAAAAGATATGAAATGTAACAGACTCATACCATTGACAACTGTCTTATCCGTCTCAGTGGAACAGCAAGGTATGCACATGTATATTTTAAGTGTGAACACCAGGTGTACAGGGCTGTTGGGTGGTAGTCTCCATGGATAAGTACTTACTCTCAACTGGCTGCTTGGAAAGCCTTCAGCACCAAGGCCATCAATAAGTACTTTCCCCCAACTGAAAGCCTTGAGCACCAAAGTTCACAGCAAACAGCATTCAGACAAAAACATACTTAAATTTGATCCAAGCAGCCGATCCACAGAATCGTATGCATTAATGGACCGCAAACAAATAATTACATTCATAATGCCAATACTTCTAAAAGCAAAAAAAAAACACACCAAATTAACTTGTCGAATTCAAATCAGCGCCATGGTGAAATGTCATACTCAACAGTGCTACGCCACGGGAGAGGCAAATGAAATTGCACACAGATCCCACAGGCAGAATGTACTCCCTTATCTGCACTTGCCCCAACCCTGTACAGAAGCAAATCATATCTTCTTTATTCAAAAACAGGGCCCTCTGACCCCAGTGAATGGAACCTGGGATGAAAACAGACCAGACAGCTAAGTTAGAAAAGTTTTGGAAGATTCTAAGTGAGGAAGAGGATATTAATGTTCATAGACTGTAAAGCTAGTTAATACTTGAATGTAATTAGATTCAATTCTCCAGACCAAATACTTTGGCAATGCAGTGGTTTGTTCACTAGAACTTTTCATCCTCAGGAAAGTTGTGTTTTTAAAGTAAGGTGGGGGGGGGGGGTCGAAGGAGGGAGAGGGGAAACAAAGATTGATTAAATTTGTTGTACGAAGTAACAGGAGCCATTAATCTTGACGAAAGAATGTCTTTGCTACATTTGCAAACTTATTCCAGTGTATCTTAAGTTCAGCTGGTACAACATACTGTGCAGTTCAAATCTCAGTGGACAACATAAATTATGATTTAATTATAATTTTAAAAAAAGGTTCTTGAGGGAGACATCCAGAAACAAATGTATTCTGTCCACAAACTCACTTGGAGGGCAGCAGAGCTATAGTCAGTATCACCTGTGTAAAGGAGGTATAAATCAGTCCATACTGAACCCAACACTATGTGGATAGCACAGGTAGGCAGCAGTTCTAGGGACAATGCACCTGTCAATTGAATTCAGGTATTATTTCCTTAACCTACTTCATCAAAACAGAAACTCCCAATGAGGTTGAGATTGGGTGCCTCTTGCCGGCTGAGGCTGCTCAGCCACTGGAGAGCAATACCGGTCAATGAAATCTATGAAGGTCAGGTTTGCCTGAGGTGCCGGAATTCTGGGTGGTGTCCCCCCAACCTGAATTGTATGGGCGGCCGCGGAGCTGGTTAACGAGTTGTCACCAGAAGTCTCTATGAAGGTCAGATTTACCCTGAGGTGCTATGAGCCCAATAGGAATTCCAGACAATGTCCCCCCCAATTTCACATGCGCGATTTTTGTACGGGTAGTCACAGTGCTGGTTAATGAGTTGTCACTGGAAGTCTTTATAAACGTCAAATTTGACTCGCCAGGAGGGCCGGAACAACCGTCTATTTTAAATCTGATATTTCAGAGGTTAGATTAAGAAGCAATTTTTTTTGGGGGGGTTAGTAAAACAAGTGCAAGGGAAAGAAAATGAACAGCTCACATCAATTAAATCAACAGATAAGTGAACGTCACACACCCACAGCCTTTTATATTACCAAATGCATAGGGGCATTTCATGCACTTTCCCTGTATTCGGTTCCTAGGTGGCTGTCGAGTTGTGAAGGGGAGAAGGTTCGGATAGTTATCAAAACAGGTCAACAATACCTGAGACTGTACAATTCTGTAGTCAAAATGTAGGCAAGCAATATTTGGCCAATTAAATTAAAACTATTTCCTTGATGTTTTCAACTGCATGGAGAAATAGCTCTCAAAGTGGTTTCCACCAAATGACTGACTTTATTTTTTATTTTCCAATTACCTTCAGCAAGTTCTATTGCAAAGAATAAATGAAACCTGAACCAGAAGTTGTTTGGCAGGACTTCATCAGAAGCCTGCAGCAAGCCCCCATCTCGGAGAAATGTCAGGAGCTCAGAGCTTCTGCATCAGGTTCAAAGAAATTCTGCTTGGAGTCATTGCACATAAGTTACTTAGCAGACGCAGCCGGTTGTCATTTCTTGGCAGCTTCCTGGGTTGACATATTTTCGGCACGAGGGCGGTCTGCACTGAGGCATAGGTGCCGTGCTGGCTGGACAACGTTAATGCGGCTGAAGGCCAGATCTCGTGCCCTTTCGGCGTTATGCTCAGTGCTCCTCTCAGTCCCAGGAACGTAATCCTGGGTTCACTGGGAAAGGGTGACCAATTGACTGATTCCTGTTTAGTTGAAAAGACTGGGCAAGTTTATCTGCATACAAAGGTTGGTAGATACAAGCATGCAGCCATGGATAACATGAAGTCATTCTGCAAAGCCATGGATCGAAATGCATTTGCTCTGCTCCTTCTCACATCTCTGTGTATGATTCTTTCATTTTCTCTCAGCCTTTCCATTTCAAATGCAACACCCATAATCTCATATCAGCAAACTCTCTCAGAAAGTGCAACTTGGCTTCTCATTACAGCTCACAGGTCTTTGCTGTGCTTTGACCTGAGTGTCTCACTTTTCGGAGCCTTTGCGATGTCGCCGGAAACTCGAGACATTCTCGTTCAGTGCATAGATCCTCCGGGAGAACTCCTCAAACCCTTCGGCATCGAGCTCGCCCAGAACCTGGTCATCGCTCTCCACAGCCACGGCTTGGTCAACAGGGATGCAGAATCCTTCTAGCTGTTCTTCTGAACTGAAGCCTGTGGCTTCCATTCCGATGATTTCCTCGGCCCGCTCCACCGAGCAGAAGACGCCTCCGCCCTTAGGGTGGCCAAAGTCACCCGAGTGTGGGCTGCTGGACTTAGCAGTGGGTGCGCTGGGCAATGTCATCCCATTTACCCCGGAGGAAACTGGTTGTGACCGTGGCGCTTCATCAACAACACCATTTTCATTACCGTGCACTCCATTCTTAAAGGGGTCACACACTGCCTCCTCCTCCTTGAAGGAGCTGCCAGGTACCTCCAGCATTGTAGAGGTGCGCACCTTGCACGCGTCCGTCAGCGGTGGCTCTGCTTGACACGCTGCTGCATCGTGGCTTGGGGCCAGATCTTCTTCCAAACACCCGCGCGACTGCCTCCAAGCTTTGTCTGGAGAGGGGATTCCACCACTCTGAGCCTGCGTCTCCGAGCCTACTGACGCGATGGCCGTTTGCCTCCGAGGCACGGGAATGGTACTGGAGAGAGGCCGATCACTTGTGGGGAAAATAAAAAAAATACTTGTTAACTTGGGAATGTAACACAGACACCAGATCATATTTTCATGCTCTGCATAAATTCAGCCATCACTATCAGGGTCCTGAACCAGCGTGCATAACTTCACTCTCCCCATTGCTGAACTGATTCTACAACCTATGGACTCATTTTCATGGATTCTACAATTCATGTTCTCAGTTTGTATGTATGTATTTATTTACTTAACAGTGAATTCTGGTTAATTGAGCCATTGGTTAATTGGTGTATCTGCTTATTTGGGACAACTCTGAAAGAACAAAAACTAACCAAGAAAATAGCCAGGGTTCCCTTTGTTTATTTGGGACACTCTGCCAGTTAATTGGGACAGCAGACTGCTGCTGAACAGTTTCTAACTAGTTTCAGATGTGAGCACTTGTGTGGCCATCAGACACTACACTGTGTTTAGAGTGAACGGTCTTTAAATAGCATCAGTTGCACATGCTTGTGTTCCAAAACCAGTGATTTTGATACTGACTTTAGGTGAGAAATAAACAGTTAAGACAAAATGAAACAACTTCACTATTTCAAAAAGTTAAGGACTACGAAGAATTTAAAGGTATTGAATGTTATAATGAAAACAAAGACTTGGAGGATGCAATTGTCAAAAATTGTATGATGGTTGTTCATTATCAACACCAGGTGTCTACACTAATTTTGTTCATTTACAGTCAATCAAAATAATTTGATTTTGATTATTATTATTATTATTATTGGCAACATAATTCCTCCGTCAATAACTATTGGGAACTAATACACAGTTTTACAGTCCTGTAGTAGTATTGATAGTGTTCTAATATTGGTATGTTTGTATTGATAGTGTCCCAATTTGCTCTGTATTTCATTTAAACACATAATTTGTTACTCAATTAAATGATAGTTTGTCATTTTTATACCTTTCTAACTATTTCCATGAAAAATAAACTCTTCGCAGGCTTCCAGCCATGTACAGGTATCAATTTTAATGGATGTTTTGTTGACAAACTCTGCCATCTTCATCAGGGATGATGCCTGGGCATGTCCAGTCCAGTGGAACTGAGCCCTCTCCTTAAAGTCATCCATATAGAAATTAGCTATAGCTGGCAACAAGGGCGATCCCATGGCCACTCTGTCCATTTGTTCATAGTAGTTCCCCTTATAGAGGAAATACGTTGATGTAAGGGTGTGTTCATGGTACCCTTATTAGAGATCTAGAAGATTTTAAGGCTAACAGGAAGGAGCTTAAGAAGGAAATTAGGAGAGCCAGAAGGGGCCATGAGAAGGCCTTGGCGGGTAGGATTAAGGAAAACCCCAAGGCATTCTACAAGTATGTGAAGAGCAAGAGGATAAGACATGAAAGAATAGGACCTATCAAGTGTGACAGTGGGAAAGTGTGTATGGAACCGGAGGAAATAGCAGAGGTACTTAATGAATACTTTACTTCAGTATTCACTATGGAAAAGGATCTTGGTAATTGTAGTGATGACTTGCAGCAGACTGAAAAGCTTGAGCATGTAGATATTAAGAAAGAGGATGTGCTGGAGCTTTTGGAAAGCATCAAGTTGGATAAGTCGCCGGGACCAGATGAGATGTACCTCTGGCTACTGTGTGAGGCGAGGGAGGAGATTGCTGAGCCTCTGGCGATGATCTTTGCATCATCAATGGGGACTGTAGAGGTTCCGGAGGATTGGAGGGTTATGGATGTTGTTCCTTTTATTCAAGAAAGGGAGTAGAAATAGCCCAGGAAATTATAGACCAATGAGTCTTACTTCAGTGGTTGGTAAGTTGATGGAGAAGATTCTGAGAGGCAGAACTTATGGACATTTGGAGAGGCATAATATGATTAGGAATAGTCAGCATGGCTTTGTCAAGGGCAGGTTGTGCCTTACGAGCCTGACTGAATTTTTTGAGGATGTGACTAAACACATTGATGAAGGAAGAGCAGTATATGGATTTCAGCAAGGCATTTGATAAGGTATCCCATGCAAGGCTTATTGAAAAAGTAAGGAAGCATGGGATCCAAGTGGATATTGCTTTGTGGATCCAGAACCGGCTTGCCCACAGAAGGCAAAGAATGGTTGTGGACGGGTCATATTCTGCATGGAGGTCAGTGACCAGTGGTGTGCCTCAGGGATCTGCTCTGGGATCCTTACTCTTCGTGATTTTTATAAATGACCTGGATGAGGAAGTGGAGGGATGGGTTAGTAAGTTTGCTGATGACACAAAGGTTGGGAGTGTTGTGGATAGTGTGGAGGGCTGTCAGAGGTTACAGCGAGTCATTGATAGGATGCAAAACTGGGCTGAGAAGTGGCAGATGGAGTTCAACCCAGATAAGTGTGATGTGGTTCATTTTGGTAGGTCAAATATGATGGCAGAATATAGTATTAATGGTAAGACTCTTGGCAGTGTGGAGGATCAGAGGGATCTTGGGGTCAGAGTCCATAGAACACTCAAAACTGCTGCGCGGGTTGACTCTGTGGTTAAGAAGGCATACAGTGTATAGGCCTTCATCAATCGTGGAATTGAATTTAGGAGCCAAGAGGTAATGTTGCAGCTATATAGGACCCTGGTCAGACCCCACTTGAGTACTGTGCTCAGTTCTGGTCGCCTCACTACAGGAAGGATGTGGAAACCATAGAATGGGTGCAGAGGAGATTTACAAGGATGTTGCCTGGATTGGGGATCATGCCTTATGAGAATAGGTTGAGTGAACTCGGCCTTTTCTTCTTGGAGCGACAGAGGATGAGAGGTGTCTTGATAGAGGTGTATAAGATGATGAGAGGCATTGATCGAGTGGATAGTCAAGAGGCTTTTTCCCAGGGCTGAAATGGCTGCCACAAGAAGGCACAGGTTTAAGGTGCTTGGGAGTAGGTACAGAGGAGATGTCAGGGGTAAGTTTTTTACGCAGAGAGTGGTGAGTGCGTGGAATGGGCTGCTGGCAACAGTGGTGGAGGCGGATACAATAGGATCTTTTAAGAGACTTTTGGATAGGTACATGGAGCTTAGAAAAATAGAGGGCTATGGGTAACCCTAGTAATTTCTGGGGTAGGGACATGTTCGGCACAACTTTGTGGGCCGAAGGGCCTGTATTGTGCTGTAGGTTTTCTATGTTTCTATCAAACCTTAATCCTAGGAGGACCAAGCTCTCCTTAATGGGAGCTTTTGTGAAAAGGGGCAACACGTTGAAACTGACCATTATGTCCTCCGGGGTCAGCTGGATGTTGATTATCGTTTTTATGAAGTTGGTCAAATTTGTGATGTGATGCTCACAGCCCCCAACAAAGGGAGACAGCATAGTCATTCAATGCTTAGTGAGGTAGTAAGTCGGAGTATCAACCCCACTGGTGATAGGTTTCAGGGGGGAGCCCTCCTTGTATGTCTTAGGGCTGTGAAGTTTTGGTGATACTGGCACTTGAGGAGTGGGCTCGGAGTTCACTGCCCTTACGGCCCAAATGCTTCTTCAGATACGTCGATGACACCTTCACAGTAAGGCCTCATGGACTCCAGGCACTTCAACAGTTCCACGACCATCTGAACAGTATACATCCAAACATACAATTTATGATGGAGATGGAGAAGAATAGTTGCCTCCCATTCCTGGACATTTTAATATGATGGAAACTGGATGGTAGCCTCAGACATGGTGTCTATCAGAAATCCACTCACATGGACTTGTGCCTCAACCATAACAGGCACCATCACATCTTCCTACATCGAGTAGTTCTTTCTACTTTGATTAACCATGCGAAAACTATTTTGGACTTAGAGAGTCTCCTTGAGGAAATAAGATGATTATGCACGACATTAATACAGAATGGGTACATGGTGAAGGAACTCAATAGGGCCCTTAAAAAGGCCGACGAAAAAACCAGGAAACCTAACAACGAGGAGGAACCCTTTGCAACCACCTCTCTTCCCTATTTCCACAGCTTTTGGAAGGATCGCCAGAAATACTAGATTAATACCATCCACAAACCTGTAAGGAAGCTCAAATCACAGTTTATGCAGGTTAAAGATGACCTGGGACTCAGGACAGCTGGTGTTTACAGGATTCCCTGTGAATGCTGCATAGTGTATATCGGCCAAATGGGACACACGGTGGAAACCCGCATCAAGAAGCACAGGAGGTGTTACCATTTGGGTTACCCAGAAAAATCAACAGTACCAGAACACTGCATTTGCAATGGTCATAGGATTAACTTCGACGGCACATAACCATTGTGCCGTGCCAATGGCTTTTGGGACCACCTGGCGAAGGAAGCCATTGAAATAAAACTAGAGGAAAAGAACTTTAACAAAGGTGAAGGTCTCGCTTTGAGCAAGAACTGGAATTCAATTATAAACTAGGTGTGTCAGTGGAAGTCTGATTGGATGAGATTAACCAATCAGGAGGGATGAATGATGGGGGTATAAATACCATTGGACTAGACATGCCTAGGCATCATCCCTGATGAAGATGGCACAGCTTGTTATCGAAGAGTCAGTTAAAATCAATAACTGTACACGGCTGGAAGCCTGAGAAGAGTTCACTTATCATATCTGCCAGGAAAACACTAGATCCTTTTTCCATGAAACTTCGACTAATTGGGACAGCTGCTTAATTGGGCCAAAATATACTGGTCCCTATGTGTCCCAATTAACCGGAATTCACTGCATTTTGTTTTCATTTCTTTTTCGTATTTGCACAATTTGTTGTCTTTTGTGCATTGATTGTTTGTGCATCTTTGTCGTGTGCAGTTTTTCATTGGTTCTATTGTGTTTCTTTGTATTTACTGTAAATGCCTGCAAGAAAATGAATCAGGTTTGCATATGATAACATATTTGTACTTTGATAATAAATTTACTTTGAAATTTGAATTGTACCTTTATCATTTAAAACAAAACTACACCACATCTTACGGGCATTACAGATATCCCACAGCTTTTCTGAATTGATAGGTATCAAAGAGAGAGCAGAGAAGTTTAGCAGCCAATACTCCTGAGTCACAGAACGCTACAGCACAGAAACAGGCCCTTCAGACCTTGCTGAACTGTTATCCCGACCAGATCCACTGACCCACATGCAGACCATAGTCCTTCATACCCTTTGAGTCTATGTACTTATCCAAATCTCTCTTAAAAAATTAGTCAAACCGGCACCCACCACTTCTACTGACAACTCGTTTCACACTCTCACCACCCTCTGAGTGAAGTTCCCCCTCATGTTCCTCTTAAACATTTCACCTTTCACCCTTAGCCTCTAGTTCTAGTCCTAGTCTCACCCAAGCTCAGTGGAAAAAGCTTCATCAAATCAAATTTTTATCTTCTGTGTAATTTGCATTTTTATCATTTAAAACAAAACTAAGCCAATTCTTATAGAAATGCTGAAGCTTGACTAAATTCAAGTTCAGGTTTACTGTCATTCAGCCATATACATGTACACAGCTAAACAAAACAATGTTCTTCCGGACCAAGGTGCACAACACCCTACATATAACTCATACACAACACATGAAATAATATTATCACAATACATTAACAAATAATAAAATATATTCCACAACATATAGTTTCAAGGAGAGTGGAGACAAGTTTAGCAGCTGATTCTCCAGAATTGGAACTGAGACAGCTTATTAGACATGTTTGCCACTTTAAGCAGGAGATTTGTGGAAGGACAGATGTGGATGAGCACAGATAATTCTGGATGTGGAGGTTGATAGAAATAGAGAGAAAGAAACAGGAACAGAAGCCCATAAACATGAGGAAGTCTGTAGATGCTGGAAATTCAAAGCAACACACATAGAATGCTGGAGGAACTCAGCAGATCAGGCAGCATCTGTAGAAATGAACAAACAACCAATGCTTCGGGCTGAGACTCTTCTTCAGATCTGGAAAGGGGAAAGAAGCCAAAATAAAATGGAGTGTGGGGGGGTGGGTGGAGGAGGAAAGCTAGAAGGTGATAGGTGAAGCCAGGTGTGTGGGAAAGGTAAAGGGCTGAAGAGGAAGGAATCTGATAGGGGAGGAAAGAGGATCACAGGAAAAAGGGAAGGAGGAGGAGACCCAGGGGAAAGTGATAGGAGAGGAGAAGTAAAAAGCCTCCAAGCCCGGTCAGCATTGGCTAACTTTTCACTGACTCCAGCTTCCATGCTGTTGCTTAACTATGTTATCACCCCCCAAAAAAATCAAAGATTCACAGAAGTGTGAAGAAAACAGTAGGGTAGCACAGTGGCTACTTAATGCTTTACAGTGCCTAAGATCAAGCTTCAACCACCCTTATCGATCCTTAGTGGCTGTAACTCCTTAGAGTTGCTGTCTGTAATGAGTTTGTAAGCTCTCCCTGTGACTGCCTGGGTTTGCACTTGGTGATCCGGTTTCCCACCACATACCAAAAAATGTTGGGGTTGGAGTTAATAAGTTGTGGCCATGGTATGTTGGCGCTGGAAGCATACAACACTTGCGGGCTGCCCCCAACATTTCTCGGACTGTGTTGGTTGTTGACACAAGGATTGCATGTTTGGATGTACAGTACTGCACAACAGTCATAGGAATATTTATATAACTAGGAAGCCTAAGACTTTTACAAAGAACACGTAGTAATTTTATGTATTCTATTGTACTCCTGCCGTAAAAAAAAACAAATTTCATGACATATGTGAGTGATGATAACCTGATTCTGATATGGGGTCTCTGTTGTGGATTGAGAGTGGGAAGGGGGCAGGGAGAGGGAACCATGGTTGGGAAAAGGGGAAATGAAGAGGGGAGGGAGCAGGAGCATCACAGAGACATTTTGTAATGATCAATAAACCAATTGTCTGGAATCAAATGGCTTTGCCTGGTGTCTCAGGGCTGGTGTGTCTGCACACATGCCACCCCCCCCAACGCCCCTGGTCCTGCTTCTCTGCCACCGACCTGTCCCACACTCACCCGCGGCGCTCCACCCTCTCCATTCCCAACATCCTTTGCTCCAGCCAGATTTACAAACTCACTCTCCACTCCACCTTGTCAAATACCGTACTGTGCAAAAGTCTTAGACACCCTACCTATATATGTGCCTAAGACTTTTACACAGTACTGTACATGTGACAAATACAGCTAATCTCTAATCTTTTATTCTTGGAATGTGGGAGACTGAGGGTTGACCTATTAGAAGTGTTGAAAATTATGAGAGGCATTGATAAGGTGGACGGTAAGTGTCTTTTCCCCAGGGTAGGGCAATCCAAAACTAGTGGACATAGAGGGTGGCACGGTAGTGTAGCAGTTAGCACAACACCTTACCGTATCAGCGACCCACATTACATTCCTGCCGCAACTTGTAAGGAGTTTGTATATTCTCTCCGCGACTGCGTGGGTTTCCTCTGGGTGTTCTGGTTTCCTCCCAAAGTCCAAAAACGTACTCGTTGATAGGTTAATTGATCATTATAAGTTGTCCCGTGATTAGGCTAGGGTTAATTTGGGGGATTACTGGGCAGCTCAAAGGGCCTATTCTGTACTGTATCCTAACAAATAAATAAATTTAGGGTGAGAGGGAAAAATTTAAAAGGGGGTCAAAGGACAACTTTTTTCATGCAAAAGAAGCTGCCAGAGAAAGTGGTTGAGGCAGGTGCACTTAAGAAGCACTCGGAAAGGTACATGGAGGGTGGGTCCTGGAGGGACATGTGCTGAATGCAGGAAATTGGGGCTAGCTGGGTGGACAACATGGTTGCTCATGGACTCGTTGGGCCGAAGGGCCTTATATTTGTTCTGTATTGCTCTTTGACTCTTCTTAGTCTTCCAAATATTCAAGCCCTAATTTTAAGGCAAGTTTGTCAAATTTTGAAGCTTCCAGCCAGAAAACACTTCTCTTTAATATCTGTCCAAATATTTCCAAGGATTGGAACAACACAGAGTCTTGCCATCTTCAGAAGTTTTCTGATGACTCTGCCATAGTTGGATGCATCAGCAAGGGAGATGAGGCTGAGTACAGGGCTATGGTGGGAAACTTTGTCACATGGTGTGAGCAGAATCATCTGCAGCTTAATGTGAAAAAGACTAAGGAGCTGGTGGTGGACCTGAGGAGGGCTAAGGCACTGGTGACCCCTGTTTCCATCCAAGGGGTCAGTGTGGACATGGTGGAGGATTACAAATACCTGGGGATACGAATTGACGATAAACTGGACTGATCAAAGAACACTAAGGCTGTCTACAAGAAGGGGCAGAGCCGTCTCTATTTCCTGAGGAGACTGAGGTCCTTTAACAACTGCCGGACGATGCTGAGGATGTTCTATGAGTCTGTGGTGGCCAGTGCTATCATGTTTGCTGTTGTATGCTGGGGCAGCAGGCTGAGGGTAGCAGACACCAACAGAATCACCAATCTCATTCATAAGGCCAGTGATGTTGTGGGGGTGGAACTGGACTCTCTGACGGTGGTGTCTGAAAAGAGGATGCTGTCCAAGTTGCATGCCATCTTGGACAATGACTCCCATCCACTCCATAATGTACTGGTTAGGCACAGGAGTACATTCAGCCAGAGACTCATTCCACCGAGATGTAACACTGAGCGGCATAGGAAGTCATTCCCACCTGTGGCCATCAAACTTTACAACTCCTCCCTCGGAGTGTCAGACAGCCTGAGCTAATAGGCTGGTCCTGGACTTATTTCCACTTGGCATGATTAACTTATTATTATTTAATAATTTATGGTTTTATATTGCTATATTTCTTCACTATTCTTGGTGCGGCTGTAACGAAACCCAATTTCCCTCGGGATCAATAAAGTATGTCTGTCTGTCTGATTAGAGAGTATGTCTTATGAGGACAGGCTGAGTGAGCTTGGGCTTTTCTCTTTGAAACGAAGAAGGATGAGAGGTGACTTGATAGAGGTGTACAAGGTAAAGCAAACAGACTTTTTCCCAGGGTAGAAATGGCTAATATGAGAGGGCATAATTTTAAAGTGATGGAGGTGAGTATAGGGGGAATGTCAAAGGTCAGTTTTTTTTAAACACAGATAGTGGTGGGTGTGTGGAACGCACTGCCAGGGGTGGTGGTAGAGGCAGATACATTAGGGATGTTTATGAAACTCTTAAATAGACAAATGGATGAAATAAAAATAGAAAGCTAGGTAGGAGGGAATGGTTAGATTGAACTTAGAGTAAGCTGATATAGCATGGTAGGCCAAGGGTCTGTACTGTGCAGTAATGTTGTATGCTTTATTTCCGAGGAAAGCAATGGTCAAATATTAATGAAAAACAGATTATTTTGAAAGGGAGAGAGAGAGAGTGAATGGGAAAGAGAGAGTGAGAATGCCAGAGAGAGAGAGTTTGAAAGAGAGTGGGAGTGGGAGAGAGAGTGTCAGAGAGAGTGAATGAGTGTGAGAAAGTGAATGAGAGAGGAATGGAGAGGGAGGAAAGGAGGGAGGGGAGGGGAAGACAGAGAGGGGAGGAGGAGAGGGTGACAGAAAGGCAGTGAGAGAGAATGACAAAAAGAATGACAGAGTGGGAGAGAAAGCGTGAGAGAGAGTGAGGGAAAGAGGGAGGGCAAGAAAGGAGGGAGGCAAGTGAGAGAGGTAGTGTGGGAGGTGAAGGGGAGAGAGAAGAGTAGTGAGGGAAGGGGAGTGGGAGGTGGGGGGAGAGAGAGAGAGGGAGAGGAAGAGGGAGAGAGAGAGGTTACAGGGAAATAAGAGGCAAATGGTACTGGTAGGAATGTTTCTAAAGATGCACTGATAATGTTGCAAAGAAATATAAAAGGAAATATGAACGTAAGAATCCTGCAGAAATAATGGGGAACTGCTGGATCTAGTGACTCATACCCCAGTATTTAAGAGGTTTCCTTTGGGATAATAAATGCATATGTTTTGATCTTCCAAGTTCCTTAGATTCTAAAACGATTCCTATGGATTATGCAACCTCTCCAACCCCTAGGCTTGTTATTTTTGGCATCACTGCAAGCTTCTCCTTTCAATCTAATAGTACCTTTAATTTTCTGGATGGCCACGAAGTGTCAGGGAGCAAGGTTAAAACAATTCTTCCGTGCACCCAGCATTCCAGGATTCACTTTCCATGTAATTTCCTGTCAATTGACCCAAAAGATCGGAAAATCCGCAGCCACAGCATTTTTCTTGGGTGGTATGATGAAGGGTTTTGGCCTGAAACATTGACTGTTTATTCCTCTCCATAGATGCTGAGTTCCTCCAGCATTTTGTGTGTTTCTTGGTTAGTAACTGTGTGAATTATGCTTTATCAGTTCAGATAGAGGTGGTTGTTCTGTGGAAATGAATCTGATAGCATCACTGAACTATCGAGATTCAAATTATGAACTCAAGCTTGACATAGTGGTGTAGCAATGCTTTACAATGCCAGGGATCAGCAATTAGGGTTCAGTTCCTTCTGTTTATCCATTCCCCCATGGCCACCCAGGGTGCTCTGGTTTCCTCCCACATTCCAAGATGTACAGGTTAGGGTTATTATGTTGTGGCCATGCTATGTCAGTGCCACTTGCAGGCTGCCTCCAGTATACCTTCGGACTTTGTTGGTCATTGACACAAATGATGCATACACTGTGTTTAGATGTTTCAATGTATATGTGACAAATTATCAACTCAAGCCAATCTTTATCTTTAGAGTTAACTTTATCAGTTCAGAAAGAGGTACTTACTGAATCGGATGTCATCACTGTACTACAGGGATTCGGATTATGAATTCAAGCTCACTCTTATCACTTTTGCTCAATATACTCTACAATCTTTAAGTAACGTTACTGGCGTAAAAGCAGTAGCTTTAAATAAAATTTTAACAAACATAAATTGGCAATTTTATGTCTGCTACAAAGGATGTAATACAAGGACTCCACTTATAAAACTGAACCATGCTGGCTCACTAGATCTTTACTCAAAGAACATTTGGCATAATTTTTATTCACATAATCTTTGGCAGAGGGGCTTGACAGAAATTGTGTTGTTTTAGTTTCTTGTTCACTGGTCTGCATAACTCTTCAAAATTATCACACAAAAACTCTCTTTTTTAATATAAATATATCAACCTCCCACAGATGGATTGGACAAACCAAAATCAATACTTCTACCGATCAAATATCTTCCCATAAATCACAAGTTAACTAGAATCAGATGAGGTCACATCAATCTTATTTTGAGAGAATAACAAAAGAAAATTCCACAGCACTTTAAGAACACTGAAGGAAAGAAAAAGCACCCAGAATATGAATTTACATAGCTTAATTTCAATTTAAACTTGGGCCAGTACAGCGCAGGAACAGGCCTTTCAACCCACAATGTGGTGTCGAACCAAATAAATTAGTAATCAAATGGCTACCTAAACTAAACTCTTCTGCCCACACGACGTCTATATTCTTTCATTTCTCCACATTCATGTGCCTATCTAAATGTCTCGTAATACTCCCTAATGTATCTGCTTCTACCACCAGCCGAGGTGCGCAATCCAGGCACCCACAGCTCTCTGTCTAAAAAAAATCTTGCCCCTCACATCCCCTTTGAAATTACCCCCTCTCACTTTAACTGTACGCTCTCTGGTATTAGACATTTCAACCCTGGGAAAAGGATACAGTCTGTCTATCTATGCCTCTCATAATCTTATAAGTTTTATAAGTGCAAATATTGCCAATGTTATTGCTTGGAATCTCCAGAATTGAAATGACTTCAGTTTCTTTAAAACAGAGTAATGACTTTGCATTAATGAGAGAAGATTATAGATGCAGTGACAAAGTTAACCACGTTTCAGTGAAGCAGACTGAAAATTTTCACACAACAGCATTTGAACTGAATTAGACATTTAGGCCTTTCAGACATGGGTTGTGTCTGGAATATTTTGTGTAAGATGGGAAGAGAGCTACAAGTCTGGTTTTGGGAGTGTAAACAAGCCGAGATAATACACTTAAAGAAATGAGCCTTTCAGAATCATTCCAAGGTGCGGGACAATAATTAAATACAGGGGATTCTGGTTAACTCTCAAAGAACAAAATCAAAAACTGTTCCCACAATCTAAGGACCCACTTTCAAGGACTCTTCATCTCATGTTCTCGATATTTATTACTTATTTATTTATTATATTTATTATTTCTTTTATCTTTAAAAGGTTTGTTGAATTTTGAACAATGGCTGTTTGTCCATCCTGTTAGGTGCGGTCCTTATTACGATTCTTGGATTTATTGAGTGTGCCTACAAAAAACTGAATCTCAGGGCTGTACATGGTGACTTTGATAATAAATTTACTTCGAACTTTCAACTTTAATTGAGAAAAAGGCCGGGGTTCCCTTAGTTTACTTGGTACACTATGCCGTTTATTTGGGACGCAGAGTGTTGCTGAACAGTTTCTAACTAGCGTCAGTTGCATGCACTTCTGTGGCTGTTAGACAACACTGTGCTTAGAGCAAAACAATTTTTGATTAGCCTCAGTTGTGGCATTTGTGTTCAAAAGGCAGTGAGTTTTATCATTGATAGCTGGTGAGAAATAAGCAGTATTACAATTCTGAACTGTTTTGCCCACTGCGGTTTCAAGCAGTCAGGCTTGGAGATGCCTGAAACAGCTGGATTGAAAATGAAACGATTTCACTACTTCAACTAGTTAGAGAATATTAAGGATTTGAATGTTACAATGAAACTGAAGATTTGGAGGATGCAACTGTCAAAAGCAGTGTATGAAGGAAGTCCATTATCTGCACTAGGTGTCTGTGCTGGTTTTAGAACATAGAAATCTACAATACATTACAGGCCCTTTGGCCCACAATGTTGTGCTGACCATGTAACCTACTCTAGAAACTGTCGAGAATTTCCCTACTGCATACCCCTCTACTTTTCTAAGTTCCATGTACCTAAATGCCTCTTAAAAGACCCCATTGTATCTGCCTCTACCTGGCAATGCATTCCACACACCCACCACTCTCTGTGTGAAAAAACTTACCTGACATCCCCTTGTACCTACTTCCAAGCACCTTAAAACTATGCCCCCTTGTGTTAGTCATTTCAGCCCTGGGAAAAAGCTGCTGGCTATCCACACGTCAATGCCTCTCATCATCTTATACACCTCTATCAGGGCACCTCTCATCCTCCGTTGCTCCAAGGAGAAAAGGCCGAGTTCACTCAACCTATCCTCATATGGCTCGCTTTCCAATTTTGTTTAATTACAGCCAATCAAAAGAACACGGCAGCATACACTGGATGAATTCTAGGAACTAATACAGTTTCATAGTACTGTATTAGTATGGGTAGTGTTCTAATTTGCTCTGTATTTCATTTAAATACCTAATTTGTTACCATTTAAACAGTTGTTTGCTTTGTTATACCTTTTTAACTATTTCCATGAAACTTCAGCTAACTGGGATAGCCACATAATTGTGCCAATATATACTGGTCCCAATGTGTCCCAAATCCACTGTACTTTTGAAGTGCAGTTACTGCTGCCATATATAAGCAGCAGCCATTTGTACACAGCAACAATCCACAAAAAGACATGTAAATACTACCAGATAATCTATTGTTTATTTATTTTGAGGTATAGCATCTTAACAGGCCGTCCAGCCCAATAAACCTGAGCCACCCATGTGACCACTGAGCCTACTAACCCGTACGTGGGAGGAATCCTACGTGGATTTAAAGCTAGGTCACTGGGGCTGCAGTAGCATTATGCTAACTGTACCACCCATACTGTTGAGATGCTAGTCCAGGGTACACCTCAGCTCTCCTATCAGATTCCTTCATCAATCCTTTACCTCTTCCACCTATCGTCTCTCAGCTTGTCATTTCACCCCCCTCCCCCACCCACCCAGTCTCATCTATCACCTGTCAGCTTGAACTCCATCCTCTCTCCCCATTTTCTTATTCTGTCTCCTGTCCCCTTCCTTTCCAGTCCTGAAGAAAGATCTTGTCCTGAATGGACGACCGTTTATGTCCCTCCATTGATGTTGTCTGGCCTGTTGAGTTCCTGCAGCATTTGTGTGAGTTGCCCAAGATTTCCAGCATCTGCAGGATCTCTTGTGTTTATAATATAACAATCTGATCTATTACACTTAATTGACCAATATAGTCCAATTCTGACAGGAGAAGGACAAGGTGGATTACTGGTACTTTAAAACCGGTCGCTTCAGGCAGGTGGGGCTCATCAGCCGTGGTTGCCAGCTCATCTAGGAAACTGAAAACTCTGATCTCAAACCTCTGCTCTTATGGCTATACCCACTCATGGGGAAGGCTTCGGGAGTAAACCCCGTGGGAAAAAACTAGAGCTGGAGTCTCTAAAGCAGTCCTACATTGAGTTCAACGTTGACTGGCAACTCCTGCGATGCTGCTGGTGCCAAACTGTATTGGTCTCTGCCGTTCCTTTGCGTTCATCAGCTGCGTGGAGAGGGGTAGCCTGCTACATGGGCAACAGTTTGCTCTCCATGTTGTTCTGTCAAGGCTTGCGTATCTAGGCAGCTAGGATGCAACATCCATGATCAACTCTGACTGGCAGAGGACCATACCTTAGTCTAATTCTCCACACTAGCTTATCTCAACGTTACCTCAGTCATAACTAAAATGGTAGGAATTAACATAACAAGTGAGTCTTATTTATGTAATAGGACTAGAATGGTTCTTTAAAGGAAAAGCCAAGACAAAAATTTGGATTATCAGTTTTAATAATCCTACCATTAGAAGTACAGCTATTTTATCAGTGGAAATTCATGACCTCCACCAGGATATTGTAAGAAAGCAATTATAGTTTCTACTTTTTGAAAGGGTAGTGAAATATAGAGAGAAATTTTATGTAACGTTAATTGTTTTAACCTGTAAAAAGCATTTCAGGATGTATATTGTATATATTTCTGTGACATTAAATTGGACCTTTGAACGTTTGTAAATGTTTATGAATAGGGTAGGGATGTGTATGGTCATGCACCTTGGAAAAAGGAATAAAGGCATATACTATTTTCTAAATAGACAGAAAATTCAAAAATCAAAGGTGCAAAGGGAATTAGGAGTCCTCATGTAGGATTCCCTGAAGGTTAACCTGCAGGTTGAGTTGGTGGTGAGGAAAGCAAATGTAATGCTAGATTTCATTTCAAGAAAACTAGGATACAAAAGCAAGGACGTATTGCTGAAGCTTTATAAGGCATTGCTCAGATGGCACTCAGAGAGTACTGTGAGCAGTTTTGGGCCCTTTATCCAAGAAAAGATGAACTGACATTGAAGAGGGTCCAGAAGAAATCCACGAAAATGATTCCAGGAATGAAAAAAGGTTAATGTATGAGGAGTGTTTGATGGCACTATGCCTGTAGTCACTGGAGTTTAGAAGAATGGAGGGGGGGGTGGAATCTCATTGAAACCTATTGAATATCAAAAAGTCTAGACAGAGTGGATGTGGAGAGGATGTTTCCTACTGTGTGTGGGTCTAGGACCTGAGAGCACAGCCTCAGAAAAGAGGCACATCCATTTAGAACAGAGATGAGGAGGAATTCCTTTAGCCAGAGGGTACTGAATCTGTTGAATTCATTGCCATAGACGGCTGCGGTTGCCAAGACATTGAATGTATTTAAAGCAGAGATTGATAGGTTCTTGATTAGTCAGGATGTCAAAGGTTATGGGGGAAAGGCAGGAGAATGGGGTTACGAGGGATAATAAATCAGCCATGATGGAATGGTGCTGCAGACCTGATGGGCCAAATGGCCTAATTCTGCTCCTATAACCTTTGCTCTTAAGGTCCTCTCTCTTCATACCCCACTCCTAGTACACAGAGGATTCAAGAATATGAAATTTGTTATAAGAAAATAAGATGGGCTCTTATTGTACGAGGGAACATTAATAAAAACAGTTCCCTATGCACTAAGATGGAGTATTGACTTCATAATGGCAGAGCAGATGCAATGGGCTTAATGGGCTCATTCTGCTCTTATGTCTTAATATCTTGTCCACTTGCACTTCATTTTCTTTGTAACTGTAACACTTTATTCTGCATTCTGCTATTACTCTTCCTTGTACCACCTCACTGCACCGTTGTAACGAAATGATATAGATGGATGGCATCCAAAACAAATGCTTGTTACTGTACACGTAACATTAATAAACCAGCTTCCAATAGTCATGCTTGGAAATAGACTTAGGGCTACAGGCAGGGCTCAAAGTTCAAGTTCAAAGTAAATATATCAAAGTCACCATGTACAACACCAAGATTCAATTTCTTGCAGGCATATTCAGAGCAAGAAGGCTGCGATTTCCAGAGCAAAGGCATTTTCCTACTCGGTAAAGAGAGGCAAGACTGTGCAGGCGCATGACATCAACCAGTAAAGTGGGAAAAGTTTAAAAAGAAGGCAGCCATATTCAGCAGGAAGCGTTCAGAGCTGGCAGCGAAGTGAGAGGTAGCAGAGTGGTAGGGCTTTGGCGGTAACGTGGCGAAGTAGGTCTACCTGTGTTAATTGTGGAAAGGAAGTATGTGTGTGAGGCCGGTTTTATGTGCTTGGTGTCAGATGTGGTAGGTCCTGGAGTGTCCCAGCCTCCCGGACGGCCATGTCTGCACAAGGTGTGTTGAACTGCTGCTCCTTAGGGACTGTATTAGGGAACTGGAGATGCAGCTTGATGACCTTCGTCTGGTCAGGGAGAGTGAGGAGGTGATAGAAAGGAGTTAGAGGCAAGTGGTCACACCGGGGCCACAGGAGACAGACAAGTGGGTCACAGTCAGAACAGGGAAGGGCAAGAGTCAGGTACTAGAGAGTACTCCTGTGGCTGTACCCCTTGACAATAAGTACTCTTGATTGGGTACTGTCGGGGGTGGGGGGACAGCCTACCTGGGGAAGTGGCAGTGGCCATGCCTCTGGCACAGAGTCCGGCCCTGTGGCTCAGAAGGGTAGGGAAAAAAAGAGGAAGGCAGTAATGATAGGGGACTCTATAGTCAGGGGGTCAGACAGGCGATTCTGTGGACGCAGGAAAGAAACTTGGATGGTAGTTTGCCTCCCAGGTGCTAGGGTCTGGGATGTTTCAGATTGTGTCCAAGATATCCTGCGGTGGGAGGGAGAACAGCCAGAGGTCGTGGTACATATTGGTACCAATGACATAGGTAGGAAAAGGGAAGAGGTCTTGAAAACAGACTACAGGGAGTTAGGAAAGAAGTTGAGAAGCAGGACTGCAAAGGCAGTAATCTCGGGATTACTGCCTGTGCCACGCGACAGTGAGTACAGGAATAGAATGAGATGGAGAATAAATGCGTGACTGAGGGATTGGAGCAGGGCGCAAGGATTCCGATTTCTGGATCGTTGGGACCTCTTTTGGGGCAGATGTGACCTGTACAAAAAGGACGGGTTGCACTTGAATTCTAGGGGGACCAATATCTGGTGGGGAGGTTTGCTAAGACTACTGAGGAGAGTTTAAACTAGAATTGTTGGGGGGTGGGAACCGAACTGAAGAGACTGGGGAAGAGGGGGTTGGCTCACACATAGGAGACAGTGTGAGAGGGAGGATAGGCAGGTGATAGAGAAGGGACGCCATCAGACTGACGGTTTGAGATTTTAACCCAAGGAGTGTTGTGAACAAAGCGAATGAGCTTACAGTGTGGATCAGTACTTGGAGCTATGATGTGTTGGCCATTACAGAGACTTGGATGGCTGAGGGACAGGAATGGTTACTTCAAGTGCCGGGTTTTAGATGTTTCAGAAAGGAAAGGGAAGGAGGCAAAAGAGGTGGGTGCGTGGCACTGTTGATCAGAGATAGTGTTACAGCTGCAGAAAAGGTGGACGTCATGGACAGATTGTCTGTGGGTGGAGGTTAGGAACAGGAAGGGGTCAATAACTTTACTGCGTGTTTTTTATAGGCTGCCCAATAGTAACAGGGATATCGAGGAGCAGATAGAGAAACAGATCCTGGAAAGGTGTAATAATAACAGAGTTGTTGTGAAGGGAGATTTTAATTTCCCAAATATCGATTGGCATCTCCCTAGAGCAAGGGGTTTAGATGGAGTGGAATTTGTTAGGTGAGTTCAGGAAGGCTTCTTGACACAAAATGTAGATAAGCCCACAAGAGGAGAGACTGTAGTTGATTTGGTATTGGGAAATGAACCTAGTCAGGTGTCAGATCTCTCAGTGGGAGAGTATTTTGGAGATAGCGATCATAATTCTATCTCCTTTAAAATAGCATTGGAGAGAGATAGGAACAGACAAGTTAGAAAAGCGTTTAACTGGAGTAAGGGGAATTATGAGGCTATCAGGCAGGAAAATGGAAACTTAAATTGAGAACAGATGCTCTCAGGGAAAAGTACGGAAGAAATGTGGCAAATGTTCAGGGGATATTTGTGTGGATTTCTGCATAGGTACGTTCCAATGAGACAGGGAAGTTATGGTAAGGTACAGGAACCATGGTGTACAAAGGCTGTAATAAATCTAGTCAAGAAGAAAAGCTTACACAAGGTTCAGAGAGCTAGGTAATGTTAGAGATCTAGAAGATTATAAGGCTAACAGGAAGGAGATTAAGAAGGAAATTATGAGAGCCAGAAGGGGCCATGAGAGGGCCTTTGCAGGCATGTAAAGAGCAAAAGGATAAGACATGAAAGAATAGGACCTATCAAGTGTGACAGTGGGAAAGTGTGTATGGAACTGGAGGAAATAGCAGAGGTACTTAATGAATACTTTACTGCAGTATTCACTATGGAAAAGGATCTTGGTGATTGTAGTGATGACTTGCAACAAACTGAGTACATAGATATTAAGAAAGAGGATGAGCTGGAGCTTTTGGAAAGCATCAAGTTGGATAAGTTGCCGGGACCAGATGAGATGCACCCCAGGCCACTGTGGGAGGTGAGGGAGGAGATTGCTGAGCCTCTGGCGATGATCTCTGAATCATCAATGGGGACAGGAGAGGTTCCGGAGGATTGAAGGGTTGCGGATGTTCTTCCTTTATTCAAGAAAGGGAGAAGAGATAGCCCAGGAAATTATAGACCAGTGAGTCTTACTTCAGTGGTTGGTAAGTTGATGGAGAAGATCCTGAGAGGCAGGATTTATGAATATCTGGAGAGGTGATTAGGAATAGTCAGCATGGCTTTGTCAAGGGCAGGTTGTGCCTTATGAGCCTGACTGAATTTTTTGAGGATGTGACTAAACACGTTGATGAAGGAAGAGCAGTAGATATAGTGTATATGGATTTCAGCAAGGCATTTGATAAGGTACCCCATGCAAGGCTTATTGAGAAAGTAAGGAAACATGGGATCCAAGGGGACATTGCTTTATGGATCCAGAACTGGCTTGCCCACAGAAGGCCTTTACTTATCTGGGTTGAATGCCATCTGCCACTTCTCAGCCCAGTTTTGTATCCTATCAATGTCCCGCTGTAACCTCTGACAGCCCTCCACGCTATCCACAACACCTCCAACCTTTGTGTCATCAGCAAACTTACTAACCCATCCCTCCACTTCCTCATCCGGGTCATTTATAAAAATCACGAAGAGTAAGGGTCCCAGAACAGATCCCTGAGGCACACCACTGGTCACCGACCTCCATGCAGAATATGACCCGTTTACGACCACACTTTATAACCATAACAATTACAGCACGGAAACAGGCCCTCTCGGCCCTTCTAGTCGGTGCCGAACGCCAACTCTCACCTAGTCCCACCTACCTGCACTCAGCCCATAACCCTCCATTCCTTTCCTGTCCATATACCTATTCAATTTTTTTTTAAATGACAAAATCGAACCTGCCGCTACCACTTCTACTGGAAGCTCATTCCACACAGCTACCACTCTCTGAGTAAAGAAATTCCCCCTCGTGTTAGCCCTAAACTTTTGCCCCTTAACTCTCAACTCATGTCTTCTTGTTTGAACCTCCCCTACTTTCAATGGAAAAAGCCTATCCATGTCAACTCTATCTATCCCCCTCATAATTTTAAATACCTCTATCAAGTCCCCCCTCAACCTTTTACGCTCCAAAGAATAAAGACCTAACTTGCTCAACCTTTCTCTGTAACTTAGGTGCTGAAACCCAGGTAACATTCTAGTAAATCTCCTCTGTACTCTCTCTAATTTGTTGACATCTTTCCTATAATTTGGTGACCAGAACTGTACACAATACTCCAAATTCGGCCTCACCAATGCCTTGTACAATTTTAACATTACATCCCAACTCTTATATTCAATGCTCTGATTTATAAAGGCCAGCATACCAAAAGCTTTCTTCACCACCCTATCCACATGAGATTCCACCTTCAGGGAACCATCACTCTGTTCTACTGCATTCCTCAATGCCCTACCATTTATCATGTGTGTCCTATTTTGATTAGTCCTACCAAAATGTAGCACCTCACACTTATCAGCATTAAACTCCATCTGCCATCTTTCAGCCCACTCTTCTAACTGGCCTAAATCTAGGACCTGAGAGCACAGCCTCAGAATAGAGGCACATCCATTTAGAACACAGAGGAGGAGGAATTCCTTTAGTCAGAGGGTAGTGTATCTGTCGAATTCATTGCTACAGACAGCTGTGGTTGCCAAGACATTGACTGTATTTAAAGCAGAGGTTGATAGGTTCTTGATTAGTCAGGATGTCAAAGGTTATGGGGTGAAAAACACCAGAAATATGCTGAATTAAATGAGGAAATTTAAAGACTATGGAACATGAACAGGGTATACATTGTCCCAATAGTAATATCTACAACTGGTATTATCCCAAAGTTCCTAGACAATAGTATGAAACAATTAGGCTACACAGCAATATTTATGTAAATCCTCAAAAAGCCACAATACTAGACACCACTAGAATAGTCTGAAAGGTCCTAGCAATTGAGAATGAGTGTGCTTGGCCATGCAACTCTAGCTGAGAAAAAAATCAATAAATATCAAGAAAATGAGATGAAGAATCTTTGAGAGCAAATCCATAGGTTTTGGGAACATATGGTCAAAGGAAAAATAAATCCAGTTTCATAATGCTCTGCATTCAAAGAAAGGAAATTTAATGAAAGTTCCTTTCTGGAAAAACTATGATGTTACACTGGGCAAAAATAGAAAATTGGTTTTTTACAGGAAACTTTCTTTCCATATGCACCTCTGAGACATAAGGCTATGTGTTCAATTGCCAGTCTGACTGAAGCGTTGAGGGCCGCGTGGTAAGTAGCTCCAGTTCTTGATGAGTTATAAAATCGAGGGCCCGCTTTTTAAGCTCTGAAGTGAACACACTGACCAAAGAACACATCTGCTAATCAGGAATAGACCTATTCCTCTAGTCACATAAACAAATCTTATCTGAACATTATTTTATTTTCATTTAGAGATACAGAGCAGAACAGGCCCTTCCAAGCCAATGAGGTTAAATATAGTACTGTGCAATAGTCTTAGGCACAAACATCCAGCTTCGTGCCTAAGACTTTTACATAGTACTGTATATTATGTCTTTCCAACTACCAAATAACACTTAATACCACGGAATTAATACAAAGCAAAGTCCTCTTATTTCTTTCTCCTATCCCCTTATCCTGCCCATTACCTCTCTCTGGTGCTCCTCCTGCTTCTCTTTCTTCCATGATCTTCTACACTCTCCTATTAGATTCCCCTTCCTCCAGCCCTTTCACCAATCAACTTCCCCGCTCTTTATTTCAGGCCCTCCCCACCTCCCGGTTTCACCTATCACCAACCACCTTGTGGTTCTTCCCCTCCACCGACCTTCTTGCTTTGACTTCTCATCTTTTTTTTTCCAATGATGGGCCTTGGCCTGAAACGTCGACTGTTTATTCCTCTCCATAGATGCTGCCTGACCTGCTGAGTTCCTCCAGCATTTTTTGTGTGTTGCCTTGGATTTTCTCATGTTTGTGGTACTCTTATTTCTGTTTCTCAACCACCTTCCTGTTTTAACCAAGATAGAGTACTGTGCAAAAGTCTTAGGCACCCTAGCTATATTTAACCCGAGCCTAATCACAGAAGAACATACAATGAATAATTAACCTAGGAACAAATATACCTTTGGACTGTGGGAGGAAACTGGAGCACCCAGAGGAAACCTACAGATGCCACGCAGAGGATGCTGGGATTGAACTCTGAACACCGAGCTATGTAGCCTTGATGAACTTGGAGGCTTGATTTGCACAAATTTCTGCAACATTGCGCACATTACTACAGCAATGTTAATTCTAAAGGTCCTTTAGTACAAAGGTACTATCTACTTTTACAATTAAATTATCAAAATATGTACACTCAGTGACTATTTTATTAAGCACATCTCGTTAATGCAAATATCTAATCGGCTGATCATGTGATAGCAACTCAATGCATAAAAGCATGCAGACATGGTCGAGAAGTTCAGTCGTCGCTCAGACCAAACATCAGAATGCGGAAGATATGTGATCTAAGTGACTTTGACTGTGGAATAATTGCTGGTGTCAGACAGGGTGGTTTGAGTATCTCAGATACTGCTGATCTCTTGCAATTTTCATACAAATAAAAGCAGCTAGTGAGCAGCCGTTCTGTGGGCGAAAATGCCTTGTTAATGAGAGAGCACAGAGGAGAAGGGCAGACTGGTTCAAGCCGACAGGAAGGTGACAGTAACTCAGATATCCACGCGTTACAACAGTGGTGTGCAGACAAGCATCTCTAAACACAGGGCACGTTGAATCTTGAAGTGGATGGGCTCTAGCAGCTGGAGACGATAAACGTACACTCAGTGGCCACTTTATTAGGTACAGGAGGTACCTAATAACGTGACCACTGAGTATATATGTCACCATATACTACCTTGAGATACATTTTCTTACAGACATTTACAGGAAAATATAGACCAATAGAATTCATGAAAAAACTACATAAACAAACTGACAACCAATGGCAAAAGAGACTAACTTTGTACATTCTTTGAAAATGAGTCCGTGGTTTGTGTAATCAGTTCAGAGCTCAGGTAAGGAAAGGCCTTCAAGATATAGCCCACTCAATCACAGGAAAAGCCTCCATACCATTGAGTGCTGCCACAAAAAAAGCGGCATCCATTATCAGACCCCCACCATTCAGGCTAAGTACTCCTCTCACTGCTGTCATTGGATATGAAATACAGAAGCCTTGGGTCCCACACCACCAGCTTCAGGAACAGTTAATTCCCTTCAACTACAAGGTTCCTGAATTGGAGTGGATAACTTCACTCACTTCAACTCTGAACTGATTCCACAACCTATGGACTCACTTTCAAGGACTCTACAACTCATGTTCTCAGTATTATTTACCTACTTAGTTAATAATTTTATTGTATTTGCATAATTTGTTTTAATTTGCACATTGGTTGTCAGTATTGATTTACAGGACTGTGCAAAAGTCTCAGGCACATATATATAGTTAGTATGCCTAAGACATTTACAGAGTACTGTATTTGTCAACGTGGAACGGAGAGCGAGTTTGTAAATCTGGCTGTTGCAAAGGATGTTGGGAATGGCAAGGGTGGTGCGCTGCGGGAGAGGTGTGGGACAGGTGGCAGAGAAAGCGTGCAAGGGGCGGGGGTTGGTAAGGGTGCAGACACACCAAGCCCTGAGACACCAGGCTAGGTTATGTGAGTCTAAACAATGGGTTTATTGATCATTACAGAGTGAGTGAGTGTGTGTGTGTGTGTGTGTGTGTGTGTGTGTGTGTGTGTGTGTGTGTGTGTGTGTGTGTGTGTGTGTGTGTGTGTGTGTGTGTGTGTGTGTGTGTGTGTGTGTGTGTGTGTGTGTGTGTAATAGATATATATATATATATATATGCCTAAGACTTTTGCACAATACTGAAGAATATAGTTTTTCATAAATTCAATTGTATTTCTTTATATTCTGGAAATGCCTGCAAGAAACTGAATCTCAAGAGTTGTATACGACAAAAATATGTATGCTAATAATAGGTTTACCTAGAACTTTGAGAGAAATTCTAAGCAAATAGAAGTGAGTAGAGCGCCACAATAACGTAGCGGTTAGCACAACGCCATTACTGCTTGGGGCATCAGAGCTCAATTCCGGCAGTATGAATTCAATCATATTATGATGACTGCTTCCTAATGGTTCCTTTATGTTAAGCACCTTAATAAAATCTGGATTATTACACAACACCCAATCTAAGATGGCCTTCCCCTGAGTAGGCTTTAGCACAAGCTGTTCTAAAAAGCCATCTCGCAGGCATTCATCAAATTCCCTCTCTTGCAATTCGATACCAACCTGAATTTCCCAATCCCCTTGCTTATTGAAGTCCCCCATTACAAATGTGTCATTACCCTTATTTCATGCTTTTTCCAGCTCCCTTTGCAATCACAACCCCACATCTTGGCTACTAGTTGGAGGCCTATATATAATTCCCATAATGCATTTTTTCACTCTTGCAGTTTCTTAACTTCACCCACAAAGATTCGACATTCTCTGACCTAACGTCACCTCTTTCTAAAGATGTAACTCCATCGATTACCAACAGAACCCTTCTTTCAGCCACGACTCAGTGATGTTTACAACGTCATATCAACCAATTTCTAATTGCGCCATGAATTTGTAGATCTTATTCTGAATACTACGTGCGTTTAAATACAGTACCTTCACTCCTGCATTCTTTGCCCTTTTGAGTTTTGCCTCTGTGGTACAATTTACCTCTTTGTTCTGTCTGTGTTTGTACCCAGTCATTGCTTGTCCTTCTTTAAGCTCATGTTATAATAACATGGTTGTTATGATGGGAGAGTGTATTTTCCCCAATATTGATTGGCATCTCCCTGCAGCAAAGGGTTTAGATGGAGTGGAAGGTTTCCTGACACAATATGTAGATAAGTCTACAAGAGGAGAGGCTGTACTTGATCTGGTATTGGGAAATGAACCTGGTCAGGTGTCAGGTCTCTCAGTGGGAGAGCATTTTGGAGACAGTGATCATAATTCTATCTCCTTTACCATAGCATTGGAGAGGGATAGGAGCAGACAAATTAGGAAAACGTTTAATTGGAGTAAGGCGAAATATGAAGCTAAAAGGCAGGAACTTGGAAGCATAAATTGGCAGCAGATGTTCTCGGGGAAATGTACAGCAGAAATGTAGCAAATGTTCAGGGAATATTTTCGTGGCGTTCTGCATAGGTACATTCCAATGAGACAGGGCAAGGACGGTAAGGTACAGGAACTGTCGTGTACAAAGGCTGTTGAAAATCTAGTCAAGAAGAAAAGCTTATGACAGGTTCAAAAAACTAGGTAATGATAAAGATCTAGAAAATTATAAGGCTAGCAGGAAGGAGCTTAAGAATGAAACTATGAGAGCCAGGAGGAGCCATGAGAAGGCCTTGGCGAGCAGGATTAAGGAAAACCCCAAGGCACTCTACAAGTATGTGAAGAGCAAGAGGATAAGACGTAAGAGAATAGACCCAATCAAGTGTGACAGTGGAAAAGTGTGTATGGAACCGGAGGAGATAGCGGAGGTACTTACTTTGCTTCAGTATTGACTACAGAAAAGAACCCTGGTGATTATAGGGATGACTTATAGCGGACTGAAAAGCTTGTGCATATAGACATTAAGAAAGGGGATGTGCTGGAGCCTTTGGAAAGCATCAAGTTAGATAAGTCACAGGGACCAGAGTCTGGTTGAATTTTTTGAGGTGGGACTAAACACATTGATGAAGTTAGAGAAGTAGATGCAGTGGATATGGATTTCAGCAAGGCATCTGATAAGGTATCCCATGCAAGGCTTATTGAGAAATTAAGGAGGCATGGGATCCAAAGGGACATTGCTTTGTGGATCCAGAATTGGTTTGCCCACAGAAGGCAAAGAGTGGCTGTAGACGGGTCATATTCTGCATAGAGGTCAGTGACCAGTGGTGTGCCTCAGGGATCTGTTCTGGGACCCTTACTCTTCATGATTTTTGTAAATGACCTGGATGAGGAAGTGGAGGGATGGGTTAGTAAGTTTGCTGATAACACAAAGATTGGAGGTGTTGTGGATAGTGTGGAGGGCTGTCAGAGGTTACAGCAGGACATAGATAGGATGCAAAACTGGGCTGAGAAGTGGCAGATGGAATTCAACTCAGATAAATGTGAAGTGGTTCATTTTGGTATGTCAAATATGATGGCAGAATATAGTATTAATGGTAAGACTCTTGGCAGTGTGGAGGATCAGAGGGATCTTGGGGTCCGACTCCATAGGACACTCAAAGCAGCTGTGCAGGTTGACTCTGTGGTTAAGAAGGCATACAGTGTATTGGCCTTCATCAACCGTGGGATTGAGTTTAAGAGCCGAGAGGTAATGTTAAAACTGTATAGGACCCGGGTCAGATCCCACTTGGAGTACTGCGCTCAGTTCTGGTCACCTCACTACAGGAAGGATGTGGAAACTATACAAAAGATGCAGAGATTTACAAGGATGTTGCCTGGATTGGGCAGCATGCCTTATGAGAATAGGTTGAGTGAACTCGGCCTTTTCTCCTTGGAGCGACGGAGGATAAGAGATGACCTGATAGAGGTGTATAAGATAATGAGAGGCATTGATCGTGTGGATAGTCAGAGGCTTTTTCCCAGGGCTGAAATGGCTAACACGGGAGGGCACAGTTTTAAGGTGCTTGGAAGTAGGTACAGAGGAGATGTCTGGGTTAAGGTTTTTACACAGAGAGTGGCGAGTGCGTGGAATGGGCTGCCGGTGGTGGAAGCGGATATGATAGGGTCTTCTAAGAGATTCCTGGATAGGTACATGAAGCTTAGAAAAATAGAGGGCTATGGCTAACCCTAGGTAATTTCTAAAGTAAATACATGTTCGGCACAACATTGTGGGCTGAAGGGTCTGTATTGTGCTGTAGGTTTTCTATGTCTCTATGTTTCTATATTACACTCATCATCTATTTGTAAACCTGCTGGCTCATCCTCAGCTCCATCATCCTGGTTTCCATTTCCCTTCCATATTAGTTAAACCACTCCCAACAGCTCTAGTAACCCCATCTGCAAGAATTGGTTCACCTCGGACTCAAGTGCAACCTGTCCCTCTTGTACAGGTCACACCTGCCCCAGAAGAGGTCCACAATCCCTGTCTCCTGCACCAATTCTTCAGCCACGCATTTATCTGCCACCTAATTCTACTCTTATCCTCACTGTCACGTGGCAAAGGCAGTAATCCCAAGATTACTACCCTTGAGACCCTGCTTTTTAGTTTCCTTCCTAACTCCCTGTATTCTGTTTTCAGGACCTTCTCCTTCTTTCTACCTATGTCGTTGGTTCCAATATGTACCATGACTTCTGGCTGCTCATCCTCCCCTTGTAGGGTAGGCTTTGTGCTGAGGTTATGAAAGGCATCACAGGCACAGTCTGGCTTGTCTGACTGAGCAGGAAGCTGTTTCTCCATCTGTGCTCAGCAAAGTCTGATTACATGCACCAAGTGGCCAATGAATGTGTCTCCAGAACAGTTTAAGAACTTCATAGTCACACAAAGCATGCAAGCATTTTGTGATATTTGAGAGATGTGATAAAATGCCATGTCACTGCAAGGATTTCTGACAAGGTGTCATATTTTTTCAAAAATGAATTTGGCTTCACTCTTACCTACTTAACTGCTGACAGAAATGGCTGAGTCTGTTGGGGAATCATTATAAGAATGATCTATTGTGTATAAAATAATGTGCTCTACAATAAAGCACACTTGGTAATCATTTGCATTTTATGAATAAAAGATTAACACATAGTACATAGAACATTACAGCACAGTACAGGTCCTTTGACCCACCATGTTGTGCCAACCTTTTAACTACTCAAGATGAATCTAATCCTTCCCTCCCTCATAGCCCTCCATTTTTCTATCATCCATGTGCCTATCTTAAATCTCCCTAATTTATCTGCCTCTACCACCACCCATGGCAGCATGTTCCACACATCCTCCACTTTGTGTGTAAAACACTTATCTATGTCATTCCCCTTATACTCTCCTCCAATCACCTTAAAATTATGCCCCCTCTTATTAGCCATTTCTGCCCTTGAAAAAAGTCTCTGGCTAACTTTTGAACTATGCCTCTTATCATCTTGTACACCTCTATTAAGTCACCTCTCATTCCCTTTTGGCCCAAAGGAAAAAGCCCTAGTGCAGAAGGATGAGAGGCGACTTGATAGAGGTGTACAAAATGATATGAGGCATAGACAGAGTAGCCAACCAGAGACTTTATCCCAGGGTAGAAATAGGTAAAATATAGGGACATAATTTTAAGATGATTGGAGGAAATTATGTTGGGATTGTTTTACATAGAGAATAGTGATTATGTGGAATGTGTTGCCTTGGGCAGAGGTCAAAGTAGATATATTAGGAGGATTTAAGAGACTCTTAGGCACATGGATGAAAGGAAAATGAAGGGCTATGTGGGAGGGAAGTGATAGATTGACCTTGGAGTAGGTTAATAGGTTGGCACAACATCTTAGGCCAAAAAGCCCATGCTGTATTGTGATGTTCTACACTCAGTAGTCACTTTATTAAAAACACCTGTACATTTGCTCATTAACGCAAATATCTAAGCAACCAATCACGTGACAGCAACTCAAAGCATAAAAGCATGCAGACATGATCAAAAGGTTCTGCTGTTGTTCACACTAAACATCAGAATGGGGAAGAAATATGATCAAGGAGTCTTTGACCATGGAATGACTGTTAGTGCAGACGGGGTGGTTTGAGTATCTTAGGAACTGATGATCTCCTGGGATTTTCACACACATCAATCTCTTGAGTTTGCAGAGAATGGTGAGAAAAACAAAACAAAAAAAAATCCAATGAGTGGCAGTTCTATGGACGAATATACTTTGTTAATGAGAGAGGCCAGAGGAGAATGGCCAGATTGGTTGAAGCTGACAGGAAGGCGACAGTAACTTAAATAACCACGTGTAACAACAGTGGTGTGCAGAAGGGTGTCTCCGAGTGCACAACATATCTAACCTTTAAGTGGAAGGTTACAGCAGCAGAAGACCATGAACATATATTCAGTGGCCACTTTATTAGGTACCACTTGCACCTAATAAAGATGCCACTGAGTATATGTTGTATGTTCACACACACAGTGAGATCTGAAATTTAAGTTGTAGTGTCTAACTAAGTATGTGAAAGGAAAAAATTTGGGAGAGATTGTGAGTTTGGAACTAGACTAGATGTCCCTGGAACAGGTCTGGAGTCAACAGGCTGAATGGCCTCATTCACTGCTGCAACCATTTTGTGATGCTGGTGGTTCTTGGAAAGTGACGTTACAATAGATAGGTAAAGATATACAAAACACATGAGATTCTGCAGATACTGGAAATCCACAGCCAGTCTCTTTCGGAGGATCAGAGGTGGAAAGGATTAGCAACTTTAAATTCCTTGGTATGATCATTTCTGAGGCCCAGCATGTAAGTGTAATTACGAATAAAGCACAGCAGCACCTCTTAAGAGTTTGTGAAGATTTGGCATGACATCTAAAACTTTGACAAACTTCTATAGATGTGTGGTGGAGAGTATACTGACTGGCTGCATCGGGGCCTGTTATGGAGACACCAATGCCCTTGAATGGAAAATCCTGCAAAATGTAGTGGATACAGTCCATCATGGGTAAAACCCTCCCCACCACTGAGCAAATCTACACTGAGTGATGCTGCAGGAAAGCAGCATCCATCATCAGGAACTCCCACCACCCAGGTCATGCTCTCAGCTCGTTGCTGCCATCATGAAAAAGGTACAGGGGCCTCAGGACCCAGACCACCAGGTTCAGGAACAGTTATTACCCCTCAATCATCAGGCTCTTGAATCAAAGGGGTAACTTAACCCATCACTGAAATGTTCCCACAAACTATTGACTCAATTTCAAGGACTCTTCATCTCATGTTCTTGATATTTATTGCTTATTTATTTATTATTATTCCTTTCTTTTTGTTTCTGCACAGTTTGTTATCTTTTGCACACTGGTTGAACACCCAGTTGGTGCAGTCTTTCATTGATTCTATTATGGTTATTATTCTAGTATGGATTTATTGAGTATGCCTGCAAGAAAGTGAATCTCAGGTTTGTATATGGTAACATATATGTACTTTGATAATAAATTTACTTTTAACTTTGAGTGTAACACAAAGAAAATGCTATAGGAACTCAGCAGGCAGTATCTATGGAGAGGAATAAACAGTCACTGTTTCAAACAACACTCTTCATTAGGGCTCATCAACATTTTAACCTACTCCAGGATCAATCTAACCTTTCCCTGCTATATAGCCCTCTATTTTTCTACCCTGATGAAGGGCTTTGGCCCAACTATCAAGATTATGAAGGAAAACCGACAAAAGGCGTTGCAGGAAACTGTTCTCAATGGTAATGAGTTCAAGATAGAAGGAAGAGATGTTAGCTGTACATCTTCACACCAAAAACTTAACTCAGTTTAATATGTCATCAGCCACTGAAAGAAGTTTATTTAAAAGGCAATTATTTTCATTTTGGAGAGAGAAGGAATTGAGGGAAAGAGGGGGAGCTTGTTAAGGTACAAGGTTGCTGGCATTTTGACTGATTTTACAATTTTTTTTGTTCTTTTCCCCATGCCATTTTAAAATAATGCTAAACTGATTCAGAATCCGAATCAAATTAAAGATCAGTGGCATATGTGTTGAAATTTATTGATTCCAATTATGTCCATAAGTCATAGGAGCAGAATTAGGCCATTTGGACCATTGAGTTTGCTCCATCAGGGCTGATTCTATTTATTTATTGAAATACAGTGTGAAATAAGCTCTTCCAACTCAATGAACTGTGCTGCCCAGCAATCCCCTGATTTAGCACAGGCCTAATCACAGGACAACTTACAATGACCAAATAATCTACCAACCAGTATGTCCAGCCTGTGGGTGGAAACCAGAACACTTCCTCAGGAGTCTGCACAGGTTCCGCATGTTATCAAAAATCTTGGCAAGCTTCCATAGATGTGTGGTGGAAAGTGTGCTGACTGGCTGCATTAGAGACTGGTATGGAGACACCTATGCCTTTGAGTGAAAAATCCTACAAAAGATTGTGGATTCGGCCCAGTACATCATGGGTAAAACCCTCCCAACCATTGAGCACATCTACATGAAACACTGCCACAGAAAAGCAACATCCATCATCAAAGATCCTCACCACCCAGGCCATGCTCTTTTCTTGCTGCTGCATTAGGCAGAAGCTACAGGAGCCTCAGAACTCATCACCAAGTTCATGAACAGTTACCACCCTTCAACTATCAGGCTCTTGATCAAAAGGGGATAGCTACACTCACTTAAGGACTCTGTTATATTGTTATTTTATGCTTGTTATTTATTACTATTTACTTATATCTGCATTTGCACAGCTTGTTGTCCATTGATCTTGCTTACAGTTACTGTTCTATAGATTTGATAAGTATGTCTGCAGAAAAAGAATCTCAGGGTTGTATGTGGTGACAACCTGTGGACTCTGATAATAAATTTTACTTTGAACTTTATACCCAGAGGAAACACACAGTTATGGGGAGAACGTATAAACTCCTTACAGACGGTATCCCTCTCCACCCTATTCACCTGCATTCTGCCCTGTAAATTATGATGCATTTACTAATCAAGATCCTATCAAACTCTGATTTAAATATACCTAATCATAAACAAGAAAAAATCTGCAGATGCTGGAAATCCAAGCAACAGATACAAAATGCTGGAGGAACTTAGCAGGCCAGGCAGCATCAATGGAAAAGAGTAGAGTCAATGTTTTGGGTCGAGACCCTTCAGCAGGACTGAACCTGCCCCTATACCTCCACCTTCCCTACCATTCAGGGGTCCAAACAGTCCTTCCAGGTGAGGCGACACTTCACCTGTGAGTCTGTTGGAGTCATCTATTGTATTTGGTGCTCCTGGTGTGGCCACTTGTATATCGGTGAGACCTGACATAGATCGGGGACCGCTTCACCGAACACCTATGCTTCATCTGCCAGAAGAAGCGGATCTCCCAGTGGCCACACATTTTAATTCCACTTCCCATTCCTTTTCCGACATGTCTATCCATGGCCTCCTCTACTGTTGCAATGAGGCCACACTCAGGTTGGAGGAACAACACCTTACATTCCATCTGGGCAGCCTCCAACCTGATGGCATGAACATCAATTTCTCCAACTCCTGGTAATGCGAGCCCCCCTTCTCCTTCACCATTCCTCATCCCCCTTTCCCTCTCTCACCTCATCTCCATACCTGCCCATTGCTCCTCCTCCTTTTTCTTTCTTCCACGGTCTTCCATCCTCTCCTATTAGATTCCCCCTTCTCTAGCCCTGTATCTCTTTCACCAATCAACTTCCCAGCTCTTTACTTCACCCCTCCCCCACCTCCCAGTTTCACCTTTCACCTGGTGTTTCTTCTTCCCCTCCCCCACCTTCTAACTCTGACTCCTCATCTTTTTTTCTCCAGTCCTGATGAAGGGTCTTGACCCGAAACATCGACTGTGCTCTTTTCCACAGATGCTGTCTGGCCTGCTGAGTTCCTCCAGCATTTTGTGTGTGTTGTTTAAATATACCCATTGACTTGGCCTCCACAGGCATCTGTTGTGTTAAGAGCTCATCCATTTTTGACAAGTCATAATGCAGGGATTAGATACGTACCATCGCACCATTAGCCCTTGTTCCATGAAGCTTTTCAGGTTAGGCAGTGTCTGTCGGAGATCTGGTGTGGACATGCCATGCTGGTATCTTAGCTGTAAATACAAAATAAGTTTATTGTCTCCTGACAGCTATAGTTTTCAAACACTGCACATATTAGCATCCCGATATTAGTGTCCTTTGTATAGTTTTTTAAATAAACTCTATTGTATTTTTTATTTCCATAAATGCTTGCAAGAAAACGAATCGCAAGGTAGTATATGGTAACTTACCTACTTTGATACTAAACTTACCAAGCTACTTTGAGGATCCTTGTGGCTTTTACAGGATCTATACAGTATTGCTGCCACAAAAAAACCATATTTCATGTGCATGATACTAAATCTGATTCCGATATGGGTCTCTTTTGTGGACTGAAAGTAGGAAGGGGGCAGGGAAAGGTGAATCATGGATGAGAAAAAGGGAATGGAGACGGGAGTAAGTGGGAAGCACCAGAGAGAGGTTCTGTAATGATCAATAAACCAATTGTTTGGAATCAAATGACCTTGCCTGGCGGCTGAGGGCTGGGTGTATCTGTACCCATGCCACCCGCGCACCTGGTACTTCTCCTCTGCCCTCCTGTGGCATTACACCCTCACCATTCCCCACATCCTTTGCTCCCACTGGATTTACACACTCACTCCCTGATCCACATTGACAAATACAGTACTGTACGTTAGAAATATTACACCTGAAATCTCAAACTTTTCTGTGGAACATTCTGACATGTCAGTCCGTTGCCAACCACAGATGGTGAGCCCCATTAGCCCAAAGTGACTGGTTTTAAGGTGCTAGTAAGATGCCATTGTCCCTTCTCCTGTCAGTAGAAATGGTTCTGCTGGGCTTAGTAGCTTAGCTACATGTGAATGCCAGGAGCTGGACTTGGTTGCCAGAGGCTATTAAATGGGAGCATTTAATAGGTAGTGGGAGCTTATCCCTACTACCTCCCCTGGCTATAGCAGCCTTATACTTTAACCATAACCTTATACTCTGCCGAATAAAAACCAGCTACTGTATTTATCTATAAGCTGATCAATCACATTGTAAAGTCATTCACTGGATGTTGAGATAAACTTGTCTGGACGGTTTTAAAGATGGAGATTAAAAACTTGTTGATTCACTTACAATGGTTCTTAGACTGGTCATAGAGTTGTAGAGACTTGCAGCCATAAAAGGCCCTTCACTCCATCTAGTTCAAGCTGAAATATAATTATGTCAAGTCATATCTACCTGTAGCTGGGCAATACTACTCCCGTCCATGTACTTATCCAAACCTCTCTTAAATGTTGTAATCAAATCTGCTTCCACCACTTCTGTTGGCAGCTTGTTTCACACACACACCAACCACGGACTGAAGAAGTTCCTCTTAAATATTTCACCTTTCACCTTTAACATATGACATCTAGTTCTAGCCCCACCCAGCCTCAGTAGAAAAAGCCTGCTTACATCTACCCTATCTATACCGCTCCTTATTTTGTACATTTCCATGAAATCTCCCCTCAGTCTCCCACGCTCCACTCTACACTGGTATTTCACTTTCTCCTCACCTTCCATTAAAGGCATATCTTAATTGGCAATTACAAAGGCCAGAATTATAACTTTGATCCCATCTTTCCACACTGAAGAGATTGCCTCCATCTTGGAGACCAAGTCATTGGGTATATTTAAAGCAGGGATTCTTGATTAGTCAGGGCGTTAAAGCTCACGGGGAGAAAGCAGGTGATTGGGGTTGAGAGGGATAATAAATCAGCCATGATGGAATGGCAGAGCAGACTCGATAGGTCGAATGACCTAATTCTGCTCCAATGTCTCATGGTCTTAGTTTTCCACATTCACCACTGGCGTGGAACCAAGTTACAGGTGCTCCCAGTACAGTCCTTTGCATATGCCGACCTTCCACTATTACAGTTCTTAATGTACTAACGCATAGTTTATAACTTCCCAAACTACTCCAACAAGAAAAATTGCCTCTTCTAATAACTTCTCTCTCCTTGTAATGTGGTTTAGTTATGACTCCCAGAGGCAATATTATTGAGCAGCTATTGTATTGGAGTTATCTTCAACTAGAATAACTCCACTTTTTGGCAAGAAAGTAAAGGGGATGCTTTCAGAACGAGGTCTTCAAGATATCCGTTAAGTAATAAAAAAATCAAACATGTGTTACACTGTTCCCTAAATTTCAGAGCCTGGTTAGTTAGAACAGCCAAACATCTGCAGCTAGGCTACATAATTATAAACATAAGCTGCAGCGACGTTAGAAAATCCATCTCAGTAGGGTGGCTTTAGATTGGATTCAATGTTAGAGCAGACAGAATTGGTACCAAGCTTGGAGGGAGCAGGTAGGGTAATAATGAAGTCTGGCTTTGAACAGGGTTTCAATTGCTCAATTCACTCGCATCAATGTTCAAGCAATGATGGTACAAGGCTCCAAACCAGGATACAGTTAAAAGCTGTATAGATATACCAGTGGGAGTAAGTTTAAGGTGACTGGAGAGAAGTATGGGGCTTGGGGGGAGATGTACAGCTTTCCCTTGCCTCTTGTATGCGTCATGAAATTTGTTGCGTTGTGGCAGCAGTATGGTGTAAGACAAAAAAATACTGTAAGTTACAAGAAATACAGACTACAAAGGATGAATAATCCACTGACCATTCAGAAATCTACCAAGCTAGTCCCAATTTCTTGCATTTGACCCAATTCCCTCGAAAAACTCCTTTTGCATATTCATGGTAGTGTAGTGGTTAGTACAATGCTTTACAGTACAGGTGACCTGGGTTCAATTCCCACTGCTGCCTGTAAGGAGTTTTTACATTCTCCCAGTGACCACGTGGGTTTCCTCCGGATGCTCTGATTTCCTCCCACAGTTCAAAGACGTACTGGTTTGTAGGCTAATTGGTCATTGTAAATTATCCTGTGATTAGGCTAGCATTAAACTGGAGGATTGCTGAGCAGCTTGGCTCGAAGGTCCGGAAAGGCCTACGCTGCGTTGTATCTCAATAAATAAGCAAAAAAAAAAAAGTTCTAGTATATAATCAATGAAAACTACCATAATTTCCTAAACAAGTGAAAAAATCAGCAATTAACAAGAAAAATGTACAGAAACCTAATACAAGAGGGCAAAATTTTACAGTGTTTGGAGAAAAGTATGGAAAAGTTTGGAAGTCAGCAGTGTTTTTTTTTACACATAGAGTGAGTGGTGGGTCCATGAAACGCTTTGCCAAGGGTGATGGTAGAGACAGATACATTAGGGCATTTAAGGGACTCTTAAATAGGCACATGGATGAAAGAAAAATGACGGGCTAAATAGGAAGGAAGAGTTAGGTTGACGTTAAGAGTAGGTTAAAAGGTCAGCACAACATCATGGGTGAAAGGACCGGTACTGTGTAGTACTATTCTATGTTTTACACTCCACAAATCAAACAACTACTTTTCAGTCAGAAGTCACAAATCCTGCCCCTGGTGCCCAAAATGGTATTCACTGTACCAGTTACAAACATGACCTCATGTCCCTTTGAGTCATGGAGATATACAGCATAGAAATAGGCCATTCAGCCCAACTCATCCATGCCAACCAAGATGCCCATCTAAGCTTGTCCCATTTGTCTCTGCTTGGCCCATCTTCCTTCAAGTTAGAGTCTAAACCTTTCCAATCCGTCTATTTTAGCAATGTTGTTATTTTATTGTACCTGCGTTAACCTCTTCCTATAGCAGCTCATTCTGTATATGCATTACTCTCTGTGTGAAGTTGAACCTTGCTGCTCCTTCCCCACTCACCTTATGGATAAGAAGGCATATGACTTGTTGACCATCATTACTTGGGGTACTGAGTTCAAGTCATAAGGTAACGTTGCAGCCCTATAAAACCCTGGTTAGACCACACTTGCATTGTGTTCAGTTCTACTTGCTTTATTATGGGAAGGATGTGGAAGCTTTAACGAGGGTGCAGAGGAGATTTACCAGGATGCTGTCTGGATTAGAGAGCATGCCTTATGACAATAGATTGAGCAAGGTCAGACATTTCTCTCTAGAGCGAAGGAGGATGAGAAGTGAGTGACTGACAAAGGTGTATAAGATGATATGAGGCATAGATTAAAAAATAAAAATAAAATTAGCCAGCTCTAGCATGGGTATGAGTCTCTGTAGTGTTCAAGACATCTTCAAGGAGTGGTACTCTAGGAAGGCAGTGTTCATTTTTAAGGAGCCCCATCACCCAGGACATCCCCTCTTTACTTTGTTACTATCAGGAATGAGGCACACACTCAGCGATCATGAACAGCTTCTTCCCCTCTGCCATCCGATTCTAAATGGACATTGAACTTATGAAAACTATCTCACAACTTTTTTTGTACTTCTGACCACAGATTTTTTTTGCACTACTTATTTTAACTTAACTATTTAACTCTGTGTGTGTGTGTGTGTGTATATGTGTTTAACCTTCAGTTTTTTTCTCCATATTTATTGATCATGTATATCATTGTACTGCTGCCATAAAGTTAAACTACTTCATGACTTATGCCAGTGATATTACACCTGACTCTGATTGTGATAGAGTGGTTAGCCAGTACCTTTTTCCTTGGGTGGAAATGGATAATACGAAAGGGTATAGTTTTAAGGTGACTGGAGGAAAGTATAGGTTGAACGTCAGAGGCAGGTTGTTTTTTACACAGAGACTGGTTGGTGTGTGGAACGCTTTGCTAGGGTGGTAGAGGCAGATACATTACGGACATTTAAGAAACTTTTAGATAGGCATACAACAATGGAGAGTTTTGTAGGAGGGAAAGTTGGATTGATCTTAGAGTAGGTTAAAGGGTCAGCACAACATCGTGGGCCTATTGTGTGATGTAATGTTCTATGTTCTATGCTTTTGCACCTATACCCTTTTCACGACGCGGCCAAGGCAAGATAATTATCTGGTATAACACTCTTCTGCATATTTTACCCAATAAAATTCTGTCAATTTCTGGACAAATCCATGGAACATCCCAAAGCATTTCATAAGTAATGGATTGCTAATTGCTGAACACAATTCACTTCCAGCAAGGTTTCCTGTGAGTAATAACCAGACAATTTGCTCTTCAGCTGTTGAGGTGAAGAACATGTTTGGGCAAGATACTGAAAATTGCTTGCTTCCCTTCAAATTGTGCTGCACTAACGTAAACACCCCAAAGAAGGCAGATTTATCTCCATACAGGATCAGAAAAAGCCACAGAGGGTTGTAAACTCAGCCAGCTCCATCATGGGCACTAACCTCTCTAGCATCGAGGACATCTTCAAAAGGTGACATCCATCATTAAGGACCCTTAACATCCAGGACATGCTCTCTACTTATTACTACCATGAGGAAGGTGGTACAGGAGCTTGAAGACCCACACTTAAAGTTTTAGGAATAGCTTCTTCCCCTCTGACATCAAATTTCTGAACATATATTGAAGCCATGCAAATTACCTCACTATTTTTGCTTTCTTTTTTCACTACTTAATTTAATTTTTAAAATATTCTCATTGTAATTTATAGTTTTTTTAATATATTGCACCATGCTGATGTCACAAAACAAATTTCAAGACATATGTCAGTGATACTAAACCCAATTCTGATACTAATACATATCTTCAGAATTGGAGGTAAGAAATTTTGGAAGGTGGAATCGTCCGAAGGGAGCTAAATATCAAAGACCAACCAAGTGATGTGTTATATGTAGTTCTGGTGGTCACACTACAGGGAGGATATGGAAGCCTTGGAGAGGGTACAGAAGAGGTCAACAAGATGTTGCTTGGATTGATGAGTATTGGCTGTCAGGAGAGGGTGGACCAGTTTGAATTGTTTTCTCTGTAGCACTGGAGGCTGAGGAGCAACCTAGCTGAAGTATCAGGAACAAAGATGGTCTGCTTTCCCAACATGGAAATGGCAATTAAGACCATAAGACATTGTAACAGAAAAGCCCACAGAGTCTGCTCTTCTATTCCATCATAGCTGATTTATTTTCCTTCTCGACTCATTCTGCTGCTTTCTCCCCGTAACCTTTGACACAATTACTAATCAAGAACTGATAAACCTCCACCAAGGATTTAGCTCCAGAGCTGTCTGTTGCAATGAATTCCAGATATTCACCATCTTTTCACTAAAGAAATTCTTCCTCATCACTGTTCTAAAGGGACGTCATTCTATTCTAAGACTGTGTCCTCCAGTCTTAGACTCTCCCACTAATGGAAACAACCTCCCTACGGCATATGATCTTGGCCTTTCGAAATTCAACAGGTGTCAATAAGATCCGTCATCATCCTTCTCAACCATAGTGAGGTACAGGCTCTGAGCCATCAAACGGCCCTCATACACTTTCATTGCCAAGACCATCTACATAACTCTTGTTTGGACCCATCTCCAATGCCAGCACATCTCTGTATATGGGACCAAAACTGCTCACAGTGCAGTCTGACCAATGCCTTACAAAGAAACTGGATTACATCCTTGCATTTATATTAGTCTTCTCAAAATGTTAGAGGGCAAAGCTTTTAAGGTGAGAGAGGGAAGCTTAAAGGCAATTTGAAAGGCAAGCTTTTATTGAAAACAGAGTGGTAGGTACCTGGAACACACTCCCACAGGAGCAGATATGAATGCAGTGTTTAAGAAACCTTCAGGCAAGACACATAAACAGGCATGGAACAGAGGGTTATGGACCATATGCCAGGAAATGGATTAGTTAAAGTAATAGAATCAGAGCACAGAAAGATACCCTTTCAGCCTATCTAGTCCATGCCAAACTATTAATCTACCTAGTCTTGTCGACCTGCATCTGGACTATGGCTCTTCATATCCCCCCAACCCCATCCATGAGCCTATCCAAATTTATCTTAAATGTTGAATTCAAAACCACATCCACCACTTGTGCTGGCAGCTTGTTCTGCACTCTCACCACCCTGAGTAAAGATGTTCCCCTTAAACATTTCACCCTTCACTCATGATCTCCAGTTCCAGTCTCATCCAAACTCAATGGAAAAAGTCTGCTTGCAATAAAAACCAATAAAAACCCTATCTATACCCCTCATAAATTTGTACACTTCTACAAAATCTCCCCTCATTCCCCTACGCTCCAGGAAAAAATGTCCTAACCTATTGAAACTTTTTCTAGAACTCAGGTCTTCACGTCCCAGAACTCATAGCACCTCTCTGTGTTAACCTCCAGTCCATTTCCCTTCCCATTGGGGTGTTGCTAATACAAGATTCAAGATAGTTTAATGTCATTTCCAGTACACAAGTGTAAAAGAGAACAAAATAACTGTTACTCTGGATCTGACGGATGGGTGGAATTAGTGGGTGGAGGTGTTAATCAGCCTGATTGGGGAAACTAACTGCTTATGAGTCTGGTGGTCCTGGTATGGATGCCATGTAGCCTCCTCCCTGATGGGAGTGGGACAAACAGTTCATGAGCAGGGTGGGTGGGACCCTTCACGATGTTACTGGCCCTTTACTGGCACCTTTCTGTATATATGTCTTTGATTTCAGGTAGGCTTGTGTCGGCAGTTTTGGCTACCCATTTTATAGAGCCTTCCTGTCTGCCGCAGTGCAGTTTACATACCATGCAGTGACACAGCTTTTAGAAAGCAGTTTACTGTGCATCTGTAGAAGGACACGAGTATAGATGTGCAAAGTCCAGTTCTCTTCAACCTGTGCAGAATGTGTTCTGAGACCATGAAAGGTTGTGCAAGGTGTGCACTCTCAGAAGTTTGAAACTGCTCGGAGTTTCCACTGCTGTGCTGTGTAAAAGGGGGTGCGAGTTCTCCTGAAGTCAATGACCTTTGTCTTCAATAGTTTTCGCCAGTAATATACTCAAAGATAATTGCTCTGCTCCACCAGTGTGAGGTCAAAACCCTGGAGTCCCCCACTTCATGTTGGGAATACTATCAGTAGAATGCAGCAACTCAGCAGACAGCAGACAGAATAGGCAATAAATATATCCATGCTCAGCAAGTTCCATGATAAATCACCTCTCAGGCTATTGCAAACTACTTGAGCACAGTGTCTACTTAATCTACAACTTATTTTTGGCAGAGCTCCTGAATTTAGTTACAGGGTCAGTTAAGAACTGGCAGGGTTGCTCACAAAGGAATGATTTGTTGCATCTAATGTTCTGAATAGATTTTACACCAGAATCTGCGAGGAATTCACTCCACATTAGGATTGAGATGCACTGTTAGCAGTCCCTCACCACCAATGAACACATTTACAAGGAGCACTGCCATAAGAAAGCAGCATCCATCATCAAGGACCCCAACCATCCAGGCCATCTCTTCTTGCTACTACCATCAGGAAGGAGGTGCAGAAGCCTTAGGTCCCACAGCACCAGGTTCTGGAACAGTTCGCACCCTGCAACCATCAGGCTCCAGAATCAGTGTGGATAACTTCTCTCACCTCTACTATGAACTGATTCCTCAACCTACAGACTACTTTTGAAGGATTCAACAGTTAAGTTCTCAGTATTATTTACTTTTTATTTGCACAATTTGTCTTTTTTCACATTGGTTGTTTGTCATTCTTTACTAATGTACAGTTTTTCAAAAGTTTCATTTATTTCTTTATTTCCTGTAAATGCCTGCAAAAATGAATCTCAAGGCAGCATATGATAACATATACACAGAACAAAAGAGCACAGTATGGGCCCTTCAGTCCACGATGTTGTGCAAACTGTTTAACCTACTCCAAGATCAATCTAAACCTTCCCTCCCACATAGCCACTTTTTGTGTGATCCAGTTCCCGAGGAGACATTGGATTGTGCATAATAGGAGGTCTAATAAAAAGAAGTTATGTTTTAAGTGGAGTACCCATTGTGAGAGTGGGCCAGTGTTAGATTGGGAGTTGAGGCTTTGGCTCATCAAGGTTTCAAAGAGGGGAGGCATAGGCTGTAGGTAGATTTTTATTGGTTATTTATTATTCTTTTCTTTTTTATTGCACGTGGTAGAGCAGTGGGGATACTAGGTAGGACAGTGGAATGCTCCTCTTGCAGGAAGTGGGAAGGCAGGGAGACATCCAGTATCTCCGGCGACTATTCTTGCAAGAAGTACATTCAGCTGCAACTTCTAACAGACCACGATAAGGTGTTGGGAGCTAGAGCTGGATGAACTCTGGATCTCTCGAGAGGCTGAAGAGTTGATAAACAGGACATGCAGGGAAGTAGTTACCCTCAAAATGCAGGACACAGGTAACTGGGTGAGCATCAGGATGGGGAAAGAGGATAGGCCGCCAATGCAGAGTATCCCTGTGGCTGTTCTCCTCAACAACAAGTAAACCGTTCTGGATACTGTTGGGGGGATGGCCTAGTAGAGGAAAGCCACAGTGGTCAGGTCTCTGGTACTGAGTACGGCTTTGTGGCTCAGATGGAAAGGGGCGAGAATAGGTGAGCTGTAGTGACAGCGGGTTCTTCGGTTAAGGGAACAGAAAAGAGGTTCTGTGGACAAGAACAACATCCCTGGATGGTATGCTGCCTCCCAGATGGCAGGGTCAGGGACATCTTGGATTGAGTCTACAGCATTCTTAAGTGGGAGGGTGAGCAGCCAGAGGTCGTGGTCTACTTCAGTATCAATGATGTGCGTAAGGAGGGGTGATGAGGTCCTGTAAAATGAGTTCAGGGAGTTAGGTGCTAAGTTAATGGACAGGACAGGACCTCCAGGATTGCTACCCATGCGACATGCTAATGAGGCCAGAAATAGGAAATCATACAGTTTAACATAAGGCTAAGGAGATAGTGCAGGAAGGAGGTCTTCAGATTTTTGTATCATTGTGCTCTCTTCCAGGGAAGGATTGCTAGTGCAACATTTCCCAGTTGGGGAAGGGTGGTGGTCAAACTAGAGTTGCAGCGGGATGGGAACCAGAGTGCCAGAGCAGATAGTGGAGAGGTTGTGGAGACACATGTTGCTCAGTCTACAAAGTCACAAATCAAAAGGTCAAGCATGGTAGGACTAATGTTCTGAGCTGACTATATTTCAATGTAAGGTTTATTGTAGGAAAGGCGGATAAGCTTAGGGTATATAGATCAGCACGTGGAATTATGACATTATAACCGTCAGTGAGATTTGGTTGCAGGAAGGACAAGGCAGGCAGCTCAGTGTTTCAGGGCTCTGTTTTAGATGTATAGTAAGGAGGGGTTAAAGAGGGAGGAGTGGCATTACTAGTCAGGGATAGTCACAGCAGTGCTCAGTCAGGACAGACTGGAGGGATGGTCCAGTGAGTCTTTATGGGTAGAACAAAGGAATAAGGTCGGTATGACCATGTTAATAGGGTTATATTATAGACCATCCAACATTCTGTGGGATTTAGAAGAGCAAATTTGTAGAGATATTGCAGACTGCTTCAAAAAACATAAGGTTCTGAGAGTAGGTGATTTTAACTTCCCACATATTGACTGGGTCTCCCATACTGTAAAATGGCTAGATGGGAAAGAGTTTGTCAAATATATTCAGGAAAGTTTCCTTAATCAGTACATAGAAGTTCCAATTAGAGTGAGTGCGACTCTAGATCTCCGATCAAGGAATGAGACAGGGCAGGTGACTGATGTTTGTGTAGGGGAACACTTTGCATCTAGTGATCACAATGCCATTAGTTTCAAGGAAATTATGGAAAAGGATAAGTCCTCGGGTTGAGATTCAAAATTGGAGGAAGGCCTATTTTGATGGTATCAGAAAGAATTTCTGTGGATTAATTTCAACTGTGGATTAAGACAGGTTGTTTTCTGGCAAAAGTGGACTTGGTATGTGGGAGGCCTTCGAACGTGAAACTTTGACAGTACAGAGTTTGTATGTTCTTGTCAGAATAAAAGGCAAGGATAACAGATTTAGGGAACCCTGGTTTTCTAGAGGTATCAGGGCACTGGTTAAGAAAGAGAAGGAGATGCATAGCAGGTATAGGCAGGAAGGAACAAATGAGATACTTGAGGAGTATAAGAGATCAAGAGAACACTTAAGAAGGAAATTAAGAGGGCTAAAAGAAGGCATGAGGTTGCTGAGCAGAGAAAGATAGAAATCTACAGAACATTACAGGCCCTTTGGTCCACAATGTTGTGCCGACTATGTAACCTATGCTAGCAGCTGCCTAGAATTTTCCTACCACATAGCTCTCTATTTTCCTCATTTCCATGTACCTATCTAAGAGGCTCTAAAAAGACCCTATTGTATCCACCTCCACCACCTTCACTGGCAGTGCATTCCATGCATCCACCACTCTCTGTGTGAAAAGTGAAGGAAGATCTCAAGGGCTTCTACAGATATATTAAGAGACAAAATATAGCAAGGGATCACACTGATCCTCTGGAAGATCAGCATTATCTACGTGGACTTTAGCAAGACTTTTGGCAAGGTTCTGCAACAGAGGTTGAACAAGAAGGTTCAGTTGCTTGGCATTCAAGATGAGATAGTAAATTGGATTAGATATTGGCTTAGTGGGAGAAGCCAGAGAGTGATTGCCTCTGACTGGAGGCCTGTGACTTGTGTTGTGCTCCAGGGATTGGTGTTATATCAGTGTTCTGGATGATAATGCGGTAAACTGGATCAGCAAATTTGCAGATGGTACCAAGATTGGGGGACAAATATGCAGCGGGGAAGACAATCAAAGCTTGCAGTGGGATCTGGATCAAATGGAAAAACTGGCTGAAATTTAATGTTACTGTCTATTTGAATATACACCCGCTGCAACAGATGCTGTGACTTTTCATTCCGTACTATGAAAACAGTACATTACCAGTACTCCATAATGTACTGGTTAGGCACAGGAGTACATTCAGCCAGAGACTCATTCCACCGAGACGCAACACTGAGTGTCATAGGAAGTCATTCCTGCCTGTGGCCATCAAACTTTACAACTCCTCCCTCGGGAGTGTCAGACACCCTGAGCCAATAGGCTGGTCCTGGACTAACTTCCGCTCGGCATAACTTACTTATTATTATTTAATTATTTATGGTTTTATATTGCTATATTTCTACACTATTCTTGGTTGGTGCGACTGTAACGAAACCCAATTTCCCTCGGGATCAATAAAGTATGTCTGTCTGTCTGTCTATCCACATATTTAATGTTAAAAATACTTTTCAAAACCACAAGAAAGTCTTTTAAAGTAATTAGAATATGAGCTACTGTTTAGAAGCAAGTGATACTGCAATTCCTAATACCTGAGTATCTCTAGCATTTTGTGTGACCCAATACCACAATATGCAATGCAAAATGACACCACAGTGTCATGGTTTGTGTTCTGCTAGTACAGGCCCAGCAATCCGGGTTCAATCCCTGCACTGTCAGCAAGGAGTTTATACATTCTCCCTGTGACCTCCAGGTGCTCTGGTTTCCTCCCACATTCCAAAGATGTACCAGGTTAGGGTTAGTAAGTTTTGGGTATGCTATGTTGGCCCTGGAAGACTGGCAACACTCGTGGGTTACAACAGCCACATATTTGGATTATATTGTTTGTTACCGCAAACAACACATTTCACTGTATGTTTCAATGCACATGTGACAAATAAAGCTAACCTTAAATCGTCATAAGCATGAACTTTGTTGCACTGTACAACTGAAGTAGAAGATGAAGGGTGCGCAGTGTAGTAAGTTCAAATTCTTTTCCAGGCCTCGATTTGCATTTGTGGTAGCTTGTTTTAATTTTGAATTCCAATTACTCAATTTAATTTCCCTTTCTGCCAGTATTCATGCGTGCTCTTTCTCCCCCTCCAATATCCAACTCCATATTGTCAGTTCTTAACTAAAACAAAGCTGATGATTGATGTTGAGAGTTTAAAGCAGACTCATCTTTTATGTGCTCTTCAGCCTGACCCTGACTTTGAGGGGCAATCATCACTCCTCCGGAACACGACAGTTCCTTGATTTGCTGTTGAAGGAGCAGAAGTCCCAGTGGACTAGTAAGGTGATGAATTACTTTTGTACAACCATAGGGTGCACGGCACATCAAAAAAAAATTGTGAAGGAATAGATGAAGTACATCTAGTGACAGTTAACTTAAAAATAGCAGAGCTCTGGTGCTTTGATAACAATATGATGTAGTGCAAATTAATTGTATTCCACTCAAGGTTGCAAAGTTGAAGTTGGGAAAACTTGGTGGGATTTTGTTTCCTTAATTAACCCCCTGCCCTTCTTTCTGCTGCTTTGTGGAGTTGTGGGAAGGACAGATTATCATATTTCAACACTCCCTTGCTCATATCCAATTTTTTACCCCCTTCTGGTCCCAAAACATCTCATGTCCCTGCAGCTCACTTCTCATGGACCCCTGACTTTCAATGTCACCTGAATGTGCTTCAGACTGCAAGAACTTGCACTGTCTGACCTGTGGCAATCATGGAGACAATAGATATACCAACCAATTGAAAAGAGGACCTGCAGTTGACTACTCAGTAAGAGACAAAGAAGATACTTTCATTACTGAGATCCTGTTTCTAATGATCTACAGATTCACATGCAAGGACTCTTAATGACTCATGTTCTCTGTATTATTTTTTGAAATTTGCAAAATTTGTCTTCTTTTGCACAGTGGTCTTTGTTTATCTATATTTTTTGTAATTCTATTGTATTTCTTTATTTTCCTGTATATGCCTAGAAATAAATGAATCTCAAGGTAATCCTGAAGAAGGGTCTCAGCCTGAAACGTTGACTGTTTATTCCTTTCCATAGGTGCTACCTGAGATCCTCTAGTGTGTGAATTTCAAGACAGTATATGGTAACATACAGTGCCTACAAAAATTATTCACTTTGCTTGGAAGTTTTCTTGTTTTATTGTTTAACAACATTGCATCACAGTGACTAAATTTGGCTTTTTTTGACACTATCAACAAAAAAACTTTCACATCAAAGTGAAAACCGATATCTATAGTGATCTAAATTAATTACAAATATAACACTCAAAATAATTGACTGCTTAAGTATTCACCCCCCTCAAGTCAGTATTTAGTGGATGCACCTTTGGCAGCAATTACAGCCTTGAGTCTGTGTGGATAGGTCTCTATCAGCTTTGCACATCCAGACACTGCAATTTTCCCTCATTCTTCTTTACAAAACTCTGTTAGATTGCATGGGGATTGTGAGTGAACAACTCTTTTCAAGTCCAGCCACAAATTCTCAATTGGATTGAGGTCTGGACTCTGACTTGGCCACTCCAGGACGTTAACTTTGTTGTTTTTAAGCCATTCCTGTGTAGCTTTGGCTTAATGCTTGGGTTCATTGTCTTGCTGGAAAATGAATATTCTCCCAAGTTGCAGTTCTCTTACAGACTGCATCAGATATTCCTCCAGATATTTCCCTGTATTTTGCTGCATTCATTTTACCCTCTATCTTCACAAGCCTTCCAGTGTCTGCTGCAGTGAAGCATCCCCACAGCACGATGCAGCCACCACCATGCATTACGGTAGGGATGGTGTGTTTTTGATGATGCGTGGCGTTTGGCTTACACCAAACATAGCGTTTAGTCTGATGGCCAAAAAGCTCAATTTTGAATTCATCAGACTATAGAACCTTCTTCCAGCTGACTTCAGAGTCTCCCACATGCCTTATGTGAGTTTTATTCAACAGTGGCTTTCTCTTTGCCACTCTCACATAAAGCTGCGACTGGTGAAGCACCTGGGCAACAGATGTTGTATGCACAGTCTCTCCCATCTCAGCCACTGAAGCTTGTAACTCCTCTAGAATTGCAATAGGTCTCTTGTTGGCCTCCCTCACTAGTCCCCTTCTTGCACGGTCACTCAGTTTTTGAGGACGGCCTGCTCTAGGCAGATTTACAGCTGTGCCATCTTCTTTCTATTTCTTGATGATTGAATTAACTATACTCCAAGGGATATTCACTGACTTGGAAATTTTCTTGTATCCATTTTCTGTTTATTGTGGTTTTCAATAACCTTTTGGAAGAGTTGCTTGGAGTGTTCTTTTGTCTTCATGGTGTAGTTTTTGCCAGGATACTGACTCACCAGCAGTTGGACGTTGCTGATACAGGTGTATTTTTACTACAATCAATTGAAACACCTTGACTGCACATGGTGATTTCCAGTTAACTAATTATGTGAATACTTTTTATTGGTATTGTATAAATATTTTGATAACGAATTTACTTTGTCTGCTTTATCTAATAATAATGAGACTCCATTGTGGCAAGTACTTAACCAACCCAGGATTCTGCATACAATCTCAAACTTAATGCACCGTTCCATTCTAGTATCATCACACAGTGTGCATGTGTGGGCACCTTCAATTCAATTCAGGTTTAATTACCATTCAACCGTACATGAACGCCCAGGAATACAGTCAAATGAGAAAGCATTACTCCGGGACCAAGATGCAAAACACAGTACCAACAGTCACACACAGCACATACAAGGTCACAAGTGGCAATCAATCACAATATAGCTTGTCTTCTGCTGAGCAAACACTGGGCGGGGGCAGAACTTACTCCAGACTAGACGCCGCACCACACCACCCCTGTTGGAGCGCACTGGCTTTGATGCCTCTCCCCTGGCGGTTGTAAACAGGTGACACTGTGGCTTGAAGCCTCGGCCTTACTATGACCGAGGCCATGCAGCTCCCCCACCGTCCACCCCTTCTGTCCGCCAATAAATCAGTGAATGCCTCTGTGTATGTATATGTGCGTGCATGTGTCTGTATTGCATTGCGTTACTGTAAATGGGTGCTTGATGGTTGGCGCAGAGTCCACTAAGCCAAATGCTTCTATTCTATTGCATCTATCTTTTTTTGATCTCTTATCATTGGAGCTACGCAATAACAATGTTAAAGGCCGGATAGCACTAAATGATGCGGTGCCCATCAGAAGAGCCTACAGGTGGTGCCTTAGTTTCCAGTGTCCGAGCCAATGCAATGTTAGCATTCGTTTCAAGAGCTCTCGAATACAAGAGTAAGGATATGATGCTGAGGCTTTATAAGACACTAATGAGGCCTTACCTTGAGTATTGTGAACAGTTTTGGGCTCCTTAACTTGGAAAAGATGTGCTGGCATTGGAGAGGGTAGAGGTTCACAAAGATGATTCTGGGAATGAAAGGGTTATCATACAAAGAAGATTTGATGTCTCTGGGTCTGTACTCGCTGGAATTTAGAAGGATGGGGGGGGGATCTCATTGAAACTTTTCAAATGTTGAAAGACCTAGATAGAATAGATGTGGAAAGGATGTTTCCCATGGTGGGGGAGTCTAGGACAAAAGGGCACAGCCTCAGGATTGAGCAGCGCCCATTTAAAACAGAGATGCGGAGAAATTTCTTTAACCAGAAGGTGCTGAAGTCGTGGAATTTGTTACCACAGGCAGCTGTGGAGGTTAGGTTGTTGGGTGTATTTAGGCAGAGATTGATAAGTTCTTCATTGGACATGGCATCAAAGGTTACAGGAAAAAGGCCAGGGAATGGGGTTGAGGAGGGGAAGAAAGGATCAGCCATGACTGAATGGTGGAGAAGACTGGATGGGCTATATTCTATTCCTAAATCTTATTGTCTTATGGTCTAACTCAGCGGGAATTGGAGCACCTCAAAAAATGGCCAGAGGAGAGGCCTGCAGAATAGTAACATGAGGCAGCACGGTAGTGTAATGATTAGCATAATGCTATTACAGCGCCATTGACCCTGGGTTCAATTCCTGCCACTGGCTTTAAAGAGTTTATACATTCTCCCTGTGGCTGAGTAGGGTGTTCCGGTCTCCTCTCACATTCTGGTGACAAACAGGTAAGTTGGTTTATTGACACAATGGTAGAATTGGGTGACACCAGCTCTTTGGGCCAGAGGGCCTATTCCATGCTGGATCTTATAAAGATCAGCTTTATTTGTCACATGTACATCAAAACATGGAAACATACAGTGAAATGTGTCATATTGCGTGATGCTGGGGGCAACCCAAAAGTGTTGTCAAGCTTCCAGTGCCAAAATAACATGCCCACAACATAATATATAATAAAAACCTCTAAGTAATAAAGCCATAAAATAATAACATTGGCAGGTATGTTCCTGCAAAAGACCAGCGTGACTACAGGCATTCCATGAGAGGTGAGCTTGGCTCTGGGTAGTTTTGGACATACCCTTGAAAGCCTCTGGGATGTCTAATCCCATATAATGTGCTGTATAACAACACTCAGTGGCCATGTTATTAGATGCAGGAGATATCTAATGAAATAGCCATTCAGTGTATGTTCATAGCCTTCTGGTGCTATAGCCCATCCACTTCAAGGTTTGATGTGTTGTGTGTTCAGAGATGCTTTCCTGCACACCACCGTTGTAATATGTGGTTATCGGAGTTACAGTCACTTTCCTGTCAGGTTAACAGAACTGAATATTCCTGGACTGTTTTGGTGTGGTTTGATGTTTTTGTATTCTGTATTTTTCTCTCATTTTTTTGCTGGTTGTGTGAGCCGTGTTTCTCTTTGCGCATTGGGTGTTTGATCTTTTTCTTTGTATGGCTTCCATGGTTTTCTTTGTTGCATGGCTCTCTCACTTTGACAATAAATTTAATTTGACTTTGTACTAGTCTGGCCATTCTCCTACTGAAAAGCTATTCTGCCCATTGAACTGCCGCCCACAGGAATTTTACGTTTCACACAATTCTCTGTAAACTCTAAAGACTGTTGTGTGTGAAAATCCCAGATCAGCAGTTTCTGAGATACTCAAACAACCCTGTCCGGCACCAACAATCACTCCATGGTCAAAGTCACTTAGATCTCATTTCTTCTCCATTCTGATGTTTGGTTTGATCACCAACTGCATGTTTTTATGCATTGAGTAGCTGCCACATAACTGGCTGATTAGATACTTGTATTAACGAGCAGGTCTAAGGTGTACCTAATAAAGTGGTCACTGAGTATATATACTACTGCCGTTGTTGAGAAAGGCTAAGTTTAAATCATTTACTGAAAAAAAATCAAACAGAGGATCAAATAGCCATACACAACTGACTGATCATTTCAGGATTAGCTCCTTGAGTGCTTTAGTGCTGTCAGCTGTCCATTGCTAGCTGCCGAGCATGGTGCTACCCCTTCACAAGGAAAATTAGTGTTCAGTTTGGAAGTTATAAATGACATGCAAAAGAATACAACTAAAAAGTCATTATAATTAACAGTATGCAGAAATATCTCCCACCCCCAGCCAAGCAGACTGCCAATATTTGTAACTGAGGAACAAATTTTAAAAATAATCCATTTGTCAATCCACCATATACTGAGTTATGAAGGGGCAGCATGGGATTGTAATTGCTCGTGCAATCGCTTTACAGCACCAGCAATCACTGATCAGGTTTCGATTCCCGCTGCTGCCTGTAAGGATTCTGTGCATTCTCCCCGTGACTGCATGAGCTTCCTCTGGGTGCTCCAGTTTCATCCCACATCCCAAAGATGCATAGGTTAGGGTTAGTAAGTTGCAGGCGTGTTATGTTGGTACCAGAAGTGTGGCCCCAGCATGATCCTTGCTGATATTTTTTGATGTAAATGACCCATTTCACTGTATGTTTCAATGTCCATGTGATAAATAAAGCTATTTTTAAAACAAAATCTTAAATGGCAAAGTGAAATAAGGCAACAAAACAGAAACATCTGTGATTTTGCACAGAGCTCTAATAAATTGATTTGATTTTTTAACACACATATTCAGTGGCCATTTTATTAGATGCACCTGTACATCTGCTCATAAATGCAAATATCTAATCAGCCAATCCTGTGGCAGCAACTTAATACAAAGAAACATGCAGACATAGTCGAGAGGTTCAGTTCTTGTTCAAACTAAGATTCAGAAGGGGGAAGAAATGTGATGTAAGTGACTTTGACCGTGGAATGACTGTTGGTGTCAGACGGGGTGGTCTGAGTATGTCAGAAACTACTGATCTTCTAGAATTTTCATGCACAAAACTCTCTAGATGTTACAGAGAATGGTGCAAAAAACAAACAAAAAAAGTTAGCAGCAGTTTCTGTGCATGAAAATGTCATGTTAATGAAAGAAGTCACAGGAGAATAGCCAGACTGGTTCAAGCAGACAGGATGACGGAAAATAACTCATATAACTATGTGTTTCAACAATCGTGTGCAGAAGAGCATCTCTGAATGCACAACATATTGAATCTTGAACTGAATGGGCTGCAGCAGCAGAAGACCACCCCAAGTTCCATTCCTGTGCCTAATAAAGTGGCCATTGAGGTGCACAGAAAATTGGTCCTTGGCTTTATGCAGTCTTGTTAACTGGAAATGATGAGAATGCTTGTTCACTTATCTGGAGCACTTAGTCCATCAAGGTATGAAAATTAAAGGATTTTATAATCTTTGGAATGGATATAACACTTCTACTTATGGAAAATATGCCTCCATAGAAACGTGCCAAAATGCTTCATGCAATGAATTATCCTCAGGATATTGAGTATTGATATTGGGGAAATATTGGGGAAAAATGTCTTTTGCCATCAGTAAGTTGCTAGGAGATTAATGACTATTTTTTGTTGTTGACAGAATTAACTAAGGCAGGTATATGGCCAAGACAGCGTGGAGAAGTTCATGATTATAGGATCTTTAACAGCCATCTACTGAAAAAGTAGCAAACTGGACCCCAAACACAGAGTGATGCTTTCATAAATGCTGAAGCCCTTTCATTTTAAATCCTAAAACCTACACATATTATTTCTTTAAAACATGCAAAACATTAGGTAAAAGGAAACTGTAGATTCTGGAAATCTGAAACAAATTCAAGATTCAAGATTGCTTAATGTCATTTCCAGTACACAAGTCAAAAGGAGAACAAAATAATTGTTACTCCGGATATGATTCAGCACAATAAAACAATAAGGAACACAATAATAATAAAAACACAATAAATAAAAATATGTAAGATAGCTTATATAGATTGATTGTATATCCATAAAGTGGTGATTAGGAGAATAGGAAGGGAAAGGGAAGCATCAGAGTCATTTTGTAATGATCAATAAACCAATTGTTTGGAATCAAATGATCTTGCTTGGTATCTCAGGGCTGGGTGTGTCTGTACCCGTGCCACCCCAGTCCCTTGCACAGCTTTTCTGCCACCTGTCACACACTCCTCCCACGGTGCTCTACCCTCACCATTCCTAAACTCGTTCCCTGCTCTATGTTGATAAACAGTACTGTGCAAAAGTATCTGGCTCTATATATAACTAAGATGCCTAAGACTTTGCACAGTACTGTAGATAGTATCTCCAAGTGTTCTACATGCGAATTACAGCATTATTGCAGTTCAACACTATTACATCAAAGTTGCACTGCAGGGCCAACTATTCAAAAACATCTGAGCCAATACCTTTTCCATCAAAGTTCAAAGTAAATTTATTATCAAAGTATGTATATATTACCATATCTTACATTGAGCTTTATTTTTTTGTGGGCATTTTTCAGAAAAATAAAGAAATACAAAGGAATTTATGGAAAAAAAACTATACATAAACTAAGACTGACAAACTACCAATGTGCAAAAGAAAACTGACAAAGAGTGACCGGGCAACACACACAAAATGCTGGAGGAACTCCGCAGCATCTCTGGAAAGGAATATACATTAGATGTTTCAGGCCGAAACCCTTCATCAGGACTGGGTGGGGGGGGGGGGTGGGTGGAGATCCCAGAATAAAGAGGTGGAGGAAGGGGAAGGAGTACAAGCTGAAAGATGAAAGGTGAAGCCAGGTGGGTGAGGAGGGGGGATGAAGGGGGAAGCTGGGAAGGGATAGGTGGCAAAGGTAAAAAGGCTAGAGAATGAGTAGACCATGGGAGAAAGGGAAGGGGGAGCACCAGCGGTAAGTGATAGGCAGCTGAGAAGAATAGGTTAGAGGCCAGAGTGGGGAATTGAAGAGGAAAGAGGAGAGGAGGAAAAATTACTGGAAGATGGAGAAATCGATGTTCATGCCATCAGGTTGGAGGCTACCCAGATGGCATATGAGATGTTGCTCCTCCAATTTGAGAGGGGCCTCATTGTGGTAGAAGAGGAGGCCAATGACTGACATGTCAGAACAGGAATAAGGATAGGAATTAAAATAATTGGCCACTGGGAAATCTCACTTCTTACAGATGGAGCAGAGGTGCTTGATGAAACAGTCCCCTAATCTACATCAGGTCTCACTGATGTGCATCAGGAGCACCAGATACAGTAGATGACCTCAACAAATTTGCAGGTGAACTGTTGCTTCACCTGGAAGGACTGTCTGGGGGCCCTGAATGGTAGTGAGGGAGGAGGTGAATGGGCAGGTGCACCACTCTGCAGCTTGCAGGGACAAGTGCCAGGAGGGAGATTAATGGGAAGGGACAAATAGAGAAGGGAAAGACAGGTGCAGCAATCCCTGTGAAAAGAGGAAAGTGTAGTGGGGGGCAGAATGCAAAAATGTGTTTGATGATAGGGTTCTATTGATGATGGCAGAAGTTGCGGATAATGGTGTGTTGGATGTGGATGGTAGGGTTCCATGGATGATGACGGAAGTTGCAGAGAATGATGTGTTGGATGTGGATATTGACAGTGTTCCACCAGCTAAACAGATTAGCCTCAGGCCTTGCCTCACACACATGCAGCTCAAACAGTCGTCCATGTTTTTGTTCTTTCTAGACATGGCCATTCCAATGCAGTTCTTTCTGTCCTTCCACTGTCCAACCTTCATAACCGCCATCAAATCTTCTCTCATACTCCTATTCTCCAGGGAATAAAGTCAATCTACAATGTCCTCAAGTCCCAGTAATATCCTTGTGAACTTTCTCCACACCCTTTAAATCTTAGTGATAACATTCCTGTAGCTAGGTGACCAGAACTGCAAACAATATTTCAGATTAGGGCTCAACAATGTCTTATACAACATAAATCTTCAACTCCTGTACTCAGTAGGTTGATATATGAAAGCCAACATGCCAAGAGCTCTCTTTATGACCCTATCTATCTGTGCCACCTGTACCTCCGACAAAATCGTATCTTGTATCATATTTTGTATCTGATTTCAAGATGCTTTTCCATGCAAGAGTTATTTAAGCAGTGGCTGATTGCTTCACAACAGTGGCAATGTTTTCATAACCACTGCAAGATGAGCACAGTGAGATCCCTTCAAGTTCCTGTGCACGTCAAAAGGGGTTGACTGGAATCCAGTCAGTCATACAGCATCGTGAACACGACTCAGAGGACAAGGGAAAAGTACAGAAATCCGGTAAAACAAAACCTTAATCACAACTTAGATAAAGGTAAAGTTTGTGTTCCAGTATTTTCATTCTGTGTGTGCGGGTTGGTAAAGGGATTTGGTTTACTGTTGTTGCTTGTATGCTGGCTGCATGTCATCCTGCTAAACATGCTGGGCATGCTATGTTGGTACTGGAATGTGTGGCAACACTTTGTGGGCTGCCACCAGCATATTCTCAGCTGGTGTTGGTTGTTAACATTTCACTGTATGTTTCAATGCACACGTGATTTAAAAAATCTGAATCTGAAGCAAAACACACACACACAAAATTCTGGACAAACTCAGCAGGTTAGGCAGCATCTATGGAAAGGAATAAACAGATGACGTTTCAGGCCGAGACATTTTTTCAGGACTGAGAAGCAAGAGGGAAGATGCCAGAATAAAAAGGTGGGTGGAGGGGAAGGGAATGAATCTGAATCTGTCACAATCTCTTGCAGATGTAAAACATGTATATGTGATTAATAAATAAAGGAGCATGGAGGTTGGTGACCAGTGGTGTGCCTCAGGGATCCATCTGGGACCCCTACTCTTCGCGATTTTTATAAATTACCTGGATGAAGAACTGGAGGGATGGGTTAGTAAGTTTGCTGATGACACAAAGGTTGGAGGTGTTGTGAATAGTATGGATGGCTGTCAGAGGTTACAGCGGGACATTGATAGGATGCAAAACTGGGCTGAGAAGTGGCAGATGGAGTTCAACCCAGATAAGTGTGAGGTTGTTCATTTTGGTAGGTCAAATATGATGGCAGAATATAGTATTAACGGTAAGACTCTTGGCAGTGTGGAGGATCAGAGGGATCTTGGGGTCCGAGTCCACAGGACGCTCAAAGCAGCTGCTTTGAGTTAAGCTTCTGTGGTTAAGAAGGCGTATGGTGTATTGGCCTTCATTAATCGTGGAATTGAATTTAGGAGCCGAGAGGTAATGCTGCAGCTATATAGGACCCTGATCAGACCCCACTTGGAGTACTGTACTCAGTTCGGGTCGCCTCACTACAGGAAGGATGTGGAAACCATAGAATGGGTGCAGAGGAGATTTACAAGGATGTTGCCTGGATTGGGGAGCATGCCTTATGAGAATAGGTTGACTGAACTCGGCCTTTTCCCCTTGGAGCGACGGAGGATGAGAGGTGACCTGATAGAGGTGTATAAGATGATAAGAGGCATTGATCGAGTGGATAGTCAGAGGCTTTTTCCCAGGGCTGAAATGGCTGCCACAAGAGGACACAGGTTTAAGGTGCTGGGGAGTAGATATAGAGGAGATGTCAGGGGTAAGTTGTTTACACAGAGAGTGGTGAGTGTGTGGAATGGGCTGCCGGTAACGGTGGTGGAGGTGGATACAATAGGGTCTTTTAAGAGACTTTTGGATAGGTACATGGAGCTTAGAAAAATAGAGGGCTATAGGTAAGCCTAGTAATTTCTAAGGTAGGGACATGTTCGGCACAACTTTGTGGGCTGAAGGGCCTGTATTGTACTGTAGGTTTTCTGTGTTTCTATGAATATAAAGCAATCTAAATCAAATAAGTGCAATTTATAAGACTATAAAACATAGCAGCAGAATTCAGCCACTGAATTAGTTCCAGCATTCCATCATGGCAAATGTATTATCACTCTCAAATCAAATCAAGTTAATTATCATTCAAACTGCACATGGATACAGTTGAAAGAGACAGCGTTCCTCTGGGACAAGGTGCATAATATACTTTCAAAATAGTGAGAAAAAGAAACAAGTATCATTATGCAAGAAAACACATGTGTAGTCCAAGACCCTGAATGACATTCTCTTGCTTTCGCCCCATAATCTTTGACTAATCATGAACCTACCAACCTCTGCTTTAAATATACCCAATGACTTGGCTTCCACAGCCATCTGTGACAACGAGTTCCACAGATTCACCACCATCTGGCTAAAAAAATTCCTCCTCATCTCCGTTCTAAAGGGATGCCCTTCTATGCTGAGGCTGTACTAAATCTAATAAATCTAAATCTAATATAATCATTGCCAAGAATTAATTTCTATATAATGGCCTATAACTAACTTACACAACACATTAATATTATTCAATACTTGAGATCTTTGTCCTTTAGGTGAACTTCACTGGTTAAGTTCTCCCGAGGTAGGGCTGTGTAAAGTTTGCTCCCAGTTAACAGTACACGGCAATGAGGTAATTTTACAGCTGAGATTTGCAGCTTTTACGGAAGGATTCGGTGATGGGAACGCGTATATCAGCTCACCAATGCAAGCGGCTTCAAAAAACAGCAATGAGGTGGGAAACAAAAAGCTGTGAAAAGTAATACTTCCACAGGACAGGGATGATACAAGTCCATTCAATACCATGGTTTTGTCTCCATGAATAAACAGCATCAACGCATTCATTTCACAATTGAAGAAAGAAATTATAAAAAACTCCGAGATTACGATAGTATTTCACATCATTTCAAAGAGTGGCTTAAGATTTTTAAGATTTACTTTAGGACAAAATGGGGAGGAAGTTGGTTTAATTCCTGTCGCTGGGGGAGTGACTAGTTTCATAAAAGGGAAGACTGTGCAGACGTTATTTTAAATTACTAAGGACTTTATTTTATTGAATCCAGTGTGCACAAATATAAAAATCAGTCGACAAGATGACAAAGAATGCTGAACACCAAACAGAGTACAATTAGCAGTGATTGCATTCCCTCCTAACAAAGAGATGAGAAGTGAGCAATGGCTCGAAAATTTCTCCCACACAAGAAGAGGGGTGGAGTGTTGGACGCCATTCAAAACACGATAGAACAAACAACTGCCTGGATTAGAAGCTTTGTTCGGACCCTGGCTCTGAATAGTGACATCTGTGGTATATAAAGAGCAATATGTAAGCCATATTCAGATAAAACCAACAAACATATGTGTCTATTTTTACACACACGCATCCAAATTGGGCAACCTCGTAATTTCAATCATTCTTTTATAAATTTAGACTTTCTAAATGCCACCTACCTAGACGACATTTCATCGTCTCATTTTTATCAATCTACCTTCAACTTTAAGGGGTCTCAGAAGAGACGGCAGAGGGTTGGGGGGGGGGGGTGAAGAAATGGTGGATGGAGCAAGTAAGCTATGTTTGACCCACAGGGACATTTGGAAAAGCTTGCTACTCCATTATCTTTGCTTGGAATCTCTCAAATTTGTCAAAATAAAAAAAATAAAAATAGAGATTAGTCAAAGTACATTTATTATCAAAGTACCATATGTATAATTTATACAATCTTGAGATTCGTCTTCTCACAGGCAGCCCCAAAACAAAGAAACCCAATATAACCCTTTGAAAACAAAGAAGAATGTCGAACACCCAACGTGCAGAGAAAAAGAAAGAAAAAAAACACAAACAATAAAAATAAGCAAATAGCATTCAGAACTGGTTCACAGAAGTGGGTTCACACTGTGATTGTTGCAGGTCACAGCCACAGTTTGGTGCCGAGCTCAGTAAACCTTGCGGAGTAACAAGTAAACCTCATGCAGCAGTGATTTGAACTGGCCTGAATAATCTGGCTCAGTGCTTAAATTGTCCAGACCTTACTCTCAGACCTGGACCCTGCCACTTTGATACTTTCTAGGGCCAGTGCCCCACCACCTCAATTCGCCTGTACCCAACTTTTCTCATTCAGTTCAGCGGTTAAGTCAATCAAATCTCAGGTCTTTCCTCGCTCTCAGGCCCAGGCCTGTGCCTGGGACCCACCAAATGGACTTTCCATCACCTCCATACGCCTCAGTTCTGCCAAATCAAATTGCCTCCAAGTTCACTCCTGGATTGGCCAAACATTGGCTTGTACCCCGCTCTCTGACCTGGACCCCACCGCCTTGATTCAGCCTGTACACACCACGGCGCAGCCGACCTGCACCTTCTAGACTTCAGTTCCCAATGCAAGAATGTCAGGTCGTATAGGCGCCTTGAAAGCTCAACTCCAACAAGGAAGTTACAGTCTGTTGCTTGCAGTGATTAGCTTTATTTGTTACATATATATCAAAATATATAGTGACACGCGTTGTTTGTGTCTAATCAAATCAGCGAGGATTGTGCTGTGGGTAGCCCATAGATGCTGCCAAAATAGGTGCCAAAATAGCATGCCCACAATTCACTAATCCTAAGTACCTTTGGAAGGTGGCAGGATCTGGAGGAAACCAACATGGTCACGAGGAGAACGTACAGACCTCTTGCAGCGAACGGTGGAAATCAGACGCTGATCCTCCAGCTGGTATTATAATAGCGTTATGCTAACTGCTACGCTACCGTGCTGCCGTAGTACATTGAGTCAAACTATAATACACTTAATGTTGAGTGAATAGTCATATGCACAAATACATGCATACACAGGTGTAAGGAAACAACGAACTGAGAAAGACATGAAGATTAGGCACCATCTTCTCGACCATAAAAATGATACCAGAAGAAAGGAAAACGAGGGCTTGAGAAATAAAGTCTTTCACTGGCCATCATCTCAGGATAAAGAACCAATCACTTTGGACTGAAGCAGGGAAACACTACTTTACCTAGAAAGCTGTGAACCACTGAAATCATCTGGCTCATATAGATGCTCAATTATTGAATACATTGAGGAAAATGCAAGATCCATGGACACCAACATTTATTTATTTACTTACTGACATATTGCACGGAATAGGCCCTTCCAGCCCTTTGAGCCCTGTCTCCCAGCAACACCCAATTTAACCCTAGCTTAAACACGGTACAGTTCAGTGACCAATTAACCTACCAACCAGTACATCTTTGAACTATGGGAGGAAACCAAAGTACCTGGAAGAAACTCACATGGTCATGGGGAGAATGTACAAACTCTAAACAGACAGTGGCAGGAATTGTACTCCAGTCACTGGTACTGTAAAGCACTGTGCTAACCACTACACTACCCTGCTGCCATCCATAGCCTCCATTGCCCTGAGGAAGGGTCTCGGCCTGAAACGTCCACTGTATTCTTTTCCATCAATGCTGCCAGGCCAGCTGAGTTCCTCCAGCATTTTGTGTGTGTGGCTTGGATTTCCAGCATCTGCAGATTTTCTCTTGTTTGTCTAAATTAAATCCACTGTGATTCAATGCTGGAAAACAATAAAACTTCGAAGGAGAGGGTGAATATTTTTATAGGCACTATAGCTTCTCCATTTTTTCCATTCATGTTTATCTAAGAGTCCCTTAAAATATATCTGTCTTTACCACCACCCCCTGGCAGGGTGTTCTGAACAGCCACGATCCTCTATGTAACAAAACTTACCTCTGACAGCCCCCACCCAACTTATACTCCAATCACCACTGCCTGGGGTGATGGTAGAAGCACAAGCATTAGTGACTTTTAAGAGATATTCAGATAGGCACATGAATGTGAAGAAAATAGAAGAATATGGACATTGTATTAGCGCCCCCCCCCCCCCAATCCCTGGATGAGGGTCATGCGAAGCCATGGGAGCAGATGGTGGATGGTCGTATGAGCAGCTGGTTCATATCACAGGTCCTGGTTATGGACCACTGATGCCAGGCAGACAATCTCTGACGAGTATTGATAATGACCGGGGTGAACTGTCTTGTAAGGACACTGCCCAGAAGAAGGCAATGGCAAACCCCTTTTGTACAAAAATTTGCCAAGGATAATAATGGCCCCCGTTGTACAACATGGCATATAATGAATGAATTAATGTTTTATGGTCTTAATTGATTTTTAATACAAGATCAGCATGTTACTGTTGTCCTGCATTTGCAAAACAGTGATATTTAGTACTTGTAGCCAATATCCTGTTATCCCGTGGGCCAAAACAAGCAGAGTGGGTGCCAATTTTCATCAACAGATTAAAGCCTTGCAGGCAGTAACACGTATGCCGATTAGTAAATTGGTTAATCTGTACTTTTTGAGTCACTGGTAACGGCATGGATGAATGACAACCCAGATGTGAGAGGGTGAGTGGGAGGGAGGGATGGGAAAGGTGTTTGTTTCGCTGTTGTTGCTGCAATGTGTGGCAACACTTGTGGGCGGCCCCCAGCACAATCTTAGGTGTATCAGTTATTAATGCAAATGGCGCAGTTCGCTGTATGCTTCCATAGAAATGTGATAAATAAATCTCTATCAGAAGATGTCACAATTGTCTGAGGGTGCAGAGCAAGGGCACACACTCAACCTTATAAAACATTTCTGATTACCATAAACAACATCTTCACTCATTCTACTTGCGAGTATAATTAACAGTAAATTAATCAAATAAACAATACCCTTGCAAGGAATAAAAAACATCCTTTACGGCTTTGTTTTCCTCCCTAGTAAAGTGGCATATACATAGAAAGTTTTGATTCATTAAAACTTCTTTACTTGCATGGGAAATTAATAAATTCCATTCATTATGTTGATGGAAAAAGTCAAAATCATCCATGATTCACAAACACCTGAAAATTAGTTAACTCTTGTCACGGGCACTAGCCAGGACATCTTCAAGGAGCAATGCCTCGAAAAGGTGGTGTCCATCATTAAGGACCCCCAGCACCTAGGTCCTGCCTTGCTCTCATTGCTACCATCAGGAAGGAGGTACAGAAGCCTGAAGGTACACACTCAATGATTCAAGAACAGCTTCTTCCCCTCTGCCATCACGTTTCCAAATGGACATTGAACCACAGAAACACAGAAAACCTACGGCACAATACAGGCCCTTCGGCTCACAAAGCTGTGCCAAACATATACTTCCTTTAGAAATTACCTAAAGTTACCCATAGACCTCTATTTTTCAAAGCTCCATGTACCTATCCAGGAGTCTCTTAGAAGACCCTATCGTATCCGCCTCCACCACTGTTACTGGCAGCCCACTCCACACACTCACCACTCTCTGCATAAAAGACTTACCCCTGACATCTCCTCTGTACCTACTTCCAAGCACCTTAAAACTTAGCTATTTCAGCCCTGGGGAAAAGTCTCTGACTATCCACTCAATCAATGCCTCTCATTATTTTAGACACCTCTATCAGGTTACCTCTCATCCTCCGCCATTCGAAGGAGAAAAGGCCGAGTTCACTCAACCTATTCTCATAAGGCATGCTCCCCAATCCAGGCAAAATCCTTGTAAATCTCCACTGCACCCTTTCTATGGTTTCCACATCCTTCCTGTAGTGAGGCAACCAGAACTGAGCACAGTCCTCCAAGTGGGGTCTGGCCAGGGTCCTATATACCTGTAACATTACCTCTTGGCTCTTAAACTCATTCCCATGGTTGATGAAGGCCAATGTACAGTATGCCTTCTTAACCAGAGTCAATCTGTGCAGCAGCTTTGAGTGTCCTATGGAGTCAGACTCCAAGATCCCGCCGATCCTCCACACTGCCAAGAGTCTTACCATTAATACTATATTCTGCCATCATATTTGACCTACCAAAATCTCACACTTATCTGGGTTGAACTCCATTTGCCACTTCTCATCCCAGTTTTGCATCCTATCAATGTCCTGCTGTAACCCCCGACAGCCCTCCACACTATCCACAACACCTCCAACCTTTGTGTCATCAGCAAATTTACTAACCCATCCAGGTCATCCACTTCCTCATCCATGTTATTTATAAAAATCATGAAGAAAAGGGGTCCCAGAACAAATCCTCGAGGCACACCACTGGTCAACGACGTCCATGCAGAATATGATCCATCCACAACTACTCTTTGCCTTCTGTGAGCAAGCTAATTCTGGATCCACAAAGGAAGGTACCCTTGGATCCCATACCTCCTTACATTCTTAATAAGCCTTGCATCGGGTACCTTATCAAATGTTTTGCTGAAATCCATATACACTACACATACTGCTCTACCTTCATCAATGTGTTTAATCACATCATCAAAAAATTCAATCAGGCTCGTAAGGCACGACCTGCCTTTGACAAAGCCATGCTGACTATTCCTAATCACACTATGTCTCTTCAAATGTTTATAAATCCTGCCTCTCAGGATCTTCTCCAACAACTTACCAACCACTGAAGTAAGACTCACTGGTCTATAATTTCCTGGACTAGCTCTGCTCCTTTTCTTGAATAAGGGAACAACATCTGCAACCCTCCAATCCTCCAGAACCTCTACAGTCCCCATTGATGATGCAAAGATCATTGCCAAAGGCTCAGCAATCCCCTCCCTCACCTCCCACAGTAGCCTGGGGTACATCTCATCTGATCCCAGAGACTTATCCAACTTGATGCTTTCCAAAAGATCCAGCACATCCTGTTTCTTAATGTCTATATGCTCAAGCTTTTTAATCCGCTGTAAGTCATCCCTACAATCGCCAAGATACTTTTCCATAGTGAATACTGAAGCAAAGTATTCATCAAGTATCTCTACTATCTCCTCTGTTTCCATACATACTTTTCCACTGTTACACTTGATCAGTTCTATTCTCTCATGTCTTATCCTCTTACTCTTCACATGCTTGTGGAATGCCTTGGGGTTTTCCTTAATCCTGCTCACCAAGACCTTCCCATGGCCCCTTCTGACTCTCCTAATTTCATTCTTAAATTCTTAAAACCTATGAACATTACCTCATAACATTTTTATATTTTTTCACAACGTCCTCACAGTTTTTTTACTATTTTGATGTACTGCATTGTACTGCTGCCGCAAAGTCAACAAATTTCACAACATATGCCGGTGATATTGAACCTGATTCTGATTTGAAGATCAATGCTTTGGAAAATGTGGTATGCAAAACAAGATTTTCACTGTACCTCAGTACATGTGGCAATAATAAACCAATTTACAATATTTCCATTTTATATAATCTGCACCAGGTAAGGAGGGAGGGAGAGGGAGAGGGGGTGAGAGAGAGAGAGAGAGGGGGAGAGAGAGGGAGGGGGAGGGAGAGAGAGAGAGAGAGAGGAAGAGGGAGAGGGGAAGAGGGTGAGGGAGATAGGTGGAGGGGGAGGGGGAGAGGGAGAGAGAAATGTCTAGCAGTGGTAATTTAGTTTTTGAACGTGCTAGAAACCAGGTTTCTCAGCATAGTATAGCAACACTAGGACAGCTTGCTGGGACTAGAAAGCATTTGGACTGGTGCGATAATACACTTGGTTTTGGAAAGTCCATCTTCAACAGAAGTCAAAATTTCATTTCTATCTTTGGACAGAGATATAGAGGTAAAGGGCTGAAGCTGGGAGGTGATAGGTGAAGCTCTATCACCTGTCAACTGTGCATTTCAACCCCCTCCCCTCATCTGGTCTAATGTATCACCTGCCAGCTTGTATTACTTCTCCCCCCACCACCTTATTCAGGCTTCTTCCCCCTTCCTTTCCTGACCTGCTGAACAATCTCATCCTGAAACACTGTCTGTTTATTCCTCTCCATGGATGCTGCCCTGACCTACTGAGTTCCTCCAGCATTTTGTGCGTGTTGCTCTGGATTTCCAGCAACTGCAAAATCTCTTACATTTATGTTCCTTTATTTTGAGCTACCTTCACACACCAAGACTTTCCTTTACTGAGCAAAGCATAAAAATCAGCATACTTTTATCACTTACAAATACTGTACAACTTGTTCTCAGTACTATTTGTTTCATTATTATAATTATTTGATTTTTTTTGGCATTTGCACAGTGGTTGTCAGTCTTTGTAGTGTTTCATTGATTCTATTGTATTTTTCAGTTTTGAAAATAAAATGAATCTCAGGGTAGTATATTGTGACATACATGTACTTTGATATTCAATTTGCTTTGAAGTTTGAACTCATAAAATTGCCTAACTCTCTGGCAGTTCCAAAACTTCAAATATTTAAACGTCAGAATATTGCGATGATGTCACCTAAATTGAGCCAGAATCCGAAAAAAAACACCGTTAAAATGGATAAGTTGGTTATTTGGTTCAAGACCAAGGAGATGGTGGTGGACTTTAGGAGATCTAGGCCTCATATGGAGCCAGTGATCATTAATGGAGAATGTGTGGAGCAGGTTAAGACCTACAAGTATCTGGGAGTACAGTTAGACGAGAAGCTAGACTGGACTGCCAACACAGATGCCTTGTGCAGGAAGGCACAGAGTCGACTGTACTTCCTAAGAAGGTTGGCGTCATTCAATGTCTGTAGTGAGATGCTGAAGATGTTCTATAGGTCAGTTGTGGAGAGCGCCCTCTTCTTTGTGGTGGCGTGTTGGGGAGGAAGCATTAAGAAGAGGGACGCCTCACGTCTTAATAAGCTGGTAAGGAAGGCAGGCTCTGTCTTGGGCAAAGTACTGGAGAGTTTAACATCGGTAGCTGAGCGAAGGGCGCTGAGTAGGCTACGGTCAATTATGGATAACTCTGAACATCCTCTACATAGCACCATCCAGAGACAGAGAAGCAGTTTCAGCGACAGGTTACTATCGATGCAATGCTCCTCAGACAGGATGAAGAGGTCAATACTCCCCAATGCCATTAGGCTTTACAATTCTACCGCCAGGACTTAAGAACTTTTTAAAAGCTATTATTAATGCTTTTTGAGATAGTGATTTAGATGCATATCATATTTTTTACTGAGTTAAGTATTGTATGTAATTAGTTTTGCTACAAGAAGTGTATGGGACATTGGAAAAAAGTTGAATTTCCCCATGGGGATGAATAAAGTATCTATCTATCTATCTATCCACCACATTTTCAAGGAGTGATGCCTCAAAAAGGCAGTGCCCATCATTAAGGACACCTTTCACCCAGATCATGCCCTTTTCTCACTGTACCATCAGGAAGGAGATACAGAAGCCTGAAAACACATACTCAATGATTCAGGAACAGCTTCTTCCCCTTTGTCGTCTGATTTCTGAATGGACATTGAACCAATGAACACTATCCCGCTATTTTTTATTTCTGGTTTTGTACTTAGTTCATTTAACTATTTAATATATGTGTGCATGTCCATCACGAGTGATGAAGACCACTGACATCCTTGGATGGGGGGGGGGGGGGGGTTTGTGATGTTTGTGAGTTTGATTAAAGTAAGGGAGAGTTGTTTATACACACAGACACTTACTGTAATTCATTTGCTTTCTATTATTATGTATTGCATTGTACTGCTGCCACAAAGACAACAAATTTCACGACATATGTCAGTGATATTAAACCTGATTCTTCTTGGGACAAACTCAAGAGGAATATGGGAAGTAGAGTATCAATGAAGCACAAGAAGAGAATAAGGGAACATGATACATCACAAACTGCTTTGAAATTTGTTGGCCAATCAGAATATTCAGAAGTTGAAAATTCAAAGTACATTTATTATCAAAGTATGTATACCATAGACAACTTTGAGATTCACCTTCCTGTAGGCAGCCACAAAACAAAAAAATACAATAGAACCCACAAAAAAACCTGCACATAATAAAGACCGTCAACGTCCAATGTGCAAAAAAAACAGATCGTGCAAACAATAAAAATGTAAACAAAGAAAAAACAGAACATGAACTGCAGAGTCCCTGAAAGTGAGTGCACAGCCAAGCAGCCAATTCAGCACTGATGCCAGTAAAGCCTCAGGTAACAGTGAGCTGAACACCAGTTTGTCCTTTGCCCTTGGCCTTGACACCTTAAACTTTTAAAAATGGCTCAGCACTTAAATTGGCTAAACATCTCAGGCTTGGGTGCCACAGTGTCAATCCAGCCAGAAGTTTCAAAGTGTTTAGGAAGCAATAAGGTGGCTCTATTACAGAACCACCAGTATATCCACATTTGTGCTAGTCATTCCTTTGTCTTTAATCTATTCAGAAAGTAAAGCATAACTTTCATCCTCCTTGCAGTTTAATAATTCACTGGCCTTTACATTTACTCTATTTTCAGATTTTGACCAAGGCTGCATTAAGATGTTAGTCCACTTTACATTTTATCCTCTCTCTGAGTCTACACAGGCTCCAGTTTACAGATGTGATTCTGAAATTCGATTCCTTGGTTTATAAGAGCATGATTGCACAGAACTGATTGCATCCCTTAAAAATGTCTCAAAATTTCACATGTAGAATAAATAATTTTGAATTCCATTAATGGTCTTGTAAGTAAATAGAGCAAGCATTTTTGCACAGTATGAATACTTTTGCATTTTGCACAGGGGCAGCATGGTAGCGTAGTGGTTAGCGCAACGCTATTACAGTGCCAGTAACCTGGGATAAATTCCAGCCGCCGTCTGTAAGGAGCTTGTATGTTCTCCCTGTGACCACACAGCTTGTCTTCTTTTGCACATTGGATTGTTAGTGTTTGTATGTAGTCTTTCATTGACTCTATTGCATTTCTCTGTTCTACTGTGATTGCATGCAAGAAATTGAATCTCAAGGTAGTAAATGGTGACATATACACTCAGACCCTACATAACGCTACCCCACATAGCAGTGATTCGCTACATGGTGGTTATTCAATTCTTTATTGAAATTTTTAAAAATGACAAAAATTCATTCTAAACACTTAAAACTTCCTAACAGTGGCTGCCATTACAGTAAACATTCAATCAGCCAATGAGAGTACTTTATATATGCTCCGAGCCACTCACACCCAATCATATATTAATTCATGCTCTGCCTGCCCTGCATGTGTAAACGCTCTGCTCTCTCGCCAATTTATTTCATTTATTTCACCCATAATGTCTGAAAAATAGCCTACAATTCCAGTGAAGGTAATACATCTAAGATGTCTAGGAAAAGTGCTGGCATGGGTATGAAACTGCAAGTGATACGGTGTTTGGAAGATGGAGAGCATCAGGTTGATGTTGGCACCTCTTTGAAATTTGCAATGTTCATTGATAATGACCCTGATGGGAGCGAAGCAGTAAGGCAAAGGGAGGTGTTCTCGACACGATTTCCCGCTCCTGAGAACTGCTTCATGGAGGAAACTTAAGGAAAGGCCGTCATATCTCGATGCCTACTTGAAGGAGCCACAGCCTGGTCCCTCCTCTGAGACGTAACCAACACCCGCTTCCCTCCGCAGATGTACAGGTTAGGCCTATTTGCATGTTTGTTACTCCACAAATAAAATAATATTTCATATATCTTGGGTTTGATTTTTTTATCAGGCAGACATGTCCATTTTGTAATGTTATAATGTCCCCATAGAGTGCTGATTTACATAGCGCTCCACCTCCAAGGAACTCATCCTCAGCATAAAGCAGGGTCTGAGTGTACATACTTCGATAATAAACTTACTTTGAGCTTTTGGTTAGTTTGATGGAGGCAAGGTATATAACATTGAATAATAGGACTTATTTCAAGCACTTGTAAAGCATAAACCATATCAACTGTAAAAGCTGTTTCTGCTGAACGATTTATACAATTTCAGAGTGGCGCACAGAAATATAGGTCACTCCACAAATATGCATGAGGATCATTCTCCTATGTTATGAAACAGAACTTGAGTCAAAGAGCAAACTGACTAAGTGCATAAGCAAAGACCCTTCACAGATGAGTGAATTGATATCTGTTTGAAGATGAAAGGGCAGCAGGATTTAAAACACTTGATAATAATGACAGAGTCTATTTAAATGGAAAACACCATCTGGCAGGTGCCACAGAGGTTTTGTGCAATTGTGTGCTGTATTAACAGCTTAGTCTGCATACTCATTTCCGCTGTAGAAAGCTTACATTATATAAATAACAGCCAAAATACAGCAAGATTCTCATTCTGAAAGACCCAAATTGATAATTTGCCTTAAGGAAAAACTTCCCACATGCCCCAAAAGATGAAAACCAAAATGATTTGTAATCAGATTTAGATTTCTCCTGCTGTCATTAATGGTCACAGTTCAAGCATACAGATTTTCTCCTCTCCTCATAAAATCAGCATCTAAAGTTTTTATAGCTGTTTAACTCAGGGTAGGGCAAACGGAAGTAGGACATTTCCACTGAGGTTGCGTGAGACTAGAACTACAGGTCATAGGTTAAAGGTGAGATGTTTAAGGGGAACATGAGTGAGAACTTCTACACTCGGAGGGTGGTGAGAGTGTGGAACAAGCTGCCAGACAATCCTGAGTCCATGGCAGTAGTGTCTTAAGTTAAATTTTTACTTCTAAATGTACATGCCTACTCCTTCAGTATCACCAAGAGGACATGGCCGCAATCATCATGAAGAGACACTGGAGATGGATTGGGCATGTGATGAGAAGAGAGGCCAACTCCATCACAAAGACAGAACTTCACTGGACCCCTGAAGGGTGGAGGAAACTTTGGAGACCAAAGACAACTTAGCACCATGCTGTAGAGGCAGAAATGAGGACCTTGAACCACTTGGAGCACAATAGAGAACTTGGCCAAGGACAGAGAGAGATGGAGGACCTTCACTGTTATTCTAAATGCCAGCATTGTAACAGGCAGTAAGTTAACTAACTTTTAAATGTAGGATTTGTAGGATCAATGATCAATTCAGATAAATACTTTCATCTCAAGTTTGAGCTGTTTGGTACACCAGATATAGCAAAATAACTGCATATTAGTACAGATGAGTATATAGAGACAGAGTCCTACAGCATGGAAACAGGTCTTTAAACCTGATGCCCACACTAAACACCATTTGCATTAATCCCACTGATCTCACCACATGGACTACTCCTGTGATGGTAGTTGATATGGCCCAGTACATCATGGGTAAAGCCCTCCCCACCACTGAACATATCCACATGGAGTGCTGTCGCAGGAAAGCAATATCCATCATCAAGGACCCCCACCATCCAGGCCTTGCTCTTTTCTCACTTCTGCCATCAGAAAGAAGGTACAGGAGCCTCAGGACCCACACTACTAGGTTCGTGAGCAGTTATTACCCTTCAACCATCGGGTTCTTGAACCAAAGGGGATAACTTCACTCACTACAGCATAGAATTGTTCCCACAACCTATGGACTCACTTTTAAGGACTCCTCATCTCATGTTCGCTATATTTATTGCTTATAAACATGAAGATTCGTACAGCCAGATTTGGGAACAGCTTCTTTCCAACTGTGATAAGACTTCTGAACGGATCCTGACCTGGATCTGGGCCGTACCTTCCAAATATCCGGACCTGACTTGCACTACCTTACTTTCCCTTTTCTAATTATAATTTATAATTTAAATTTTTATTATATTTACTTCGATTTGTACTTCAGGGAGCGTGAAGCGCAGTATCAAATATCGCTGTGATGATTGTACGCTCTAGTATCAATTGTTTGATAGATAGATAGATAGATACTTTATTCATCCCCATGGGGAAATTCAACATTTTTTCCAATGTCCCATACACTTGTTGTAGCAAAAACTCATTACATACAATACTTAACTCAGTAATAATATGATATGCATCTAAATCACTAACTCAAAAAGCATTAATAATAGCTTTAAAAAAAGTTCTTAAGTCCTGGCAGTTGAATTGTAAAGCCTAATGGCATTGGGGAGTATTGACCTCTTCATCCTGTCTGAGGAGCATTGCATCGACAGTAACCTGTCGCTGAAACTGCTTCTCTGTCTCTGGATGGTGCTATGTAGAGGATGTTCAGGGTTTTCCATAATTGACCGTAGCCTACTCAGCGCCCTTCGCTCAGCTACCGATGTTAAACTCTCCAGTACTTTGCCCACGACAGAGCCCGCCTTCCTTACCAGCTTATTAAGACGTGAGGCGTCCTTCTTCTTAATGCTTCCTCCCCAACACGCCACCACAAAGAAGAGGGCGCTCTCAACAACTGACCTATAGAACATCTTCAGCATCTCACTGCAGACATTGAATGACGCCAACCTTCTAAGGAAGTACAGTCGACTCTGTGCCTTCCTGCACAAGGCATCTGTGTTTTTGTGTGTTTGGTGACAATAAAGTATTTATTTCTCTTTTGTATATTTGAAGTTTACTTTTTTGCACATTGGTTGTTTGTCTGTCTTGTTTCATGCAGTCTTGCATTGATTTTATTGTGTTTCTTTGCAATTACTGTGAATGCCTGCAAGAAAATGAATCTCAGAATCAGAGTTGTATATGGTGACACATACATAATCTGATAATAAATTTACTTTGAACTCCCACCACGAGTTCTGCCACTCATCTACACACTGAAGGCAATCTACAGTGACAATTACCCTACCAGCCTGGTGGAGGGGTAGGCAGCACAGTGGCAGAGCAGTTGCCGATCATGGTTCGGTTCCTGGTGCTGCCGGTGGGGAGCTGGTGCACTCTCCCTGTGACCACATCAATCTCCTCTGGCTGTTTCGGATTCCTCCACATTCCGGAGACGTTTGTTGGGGTTGGTGAGTTTTGGACATGCTGTGTTGGCACTGGGAGCACTGCGACACTTGCAGGCTGCCCAGCACAAACCTCACTGATCTGATTGAATGCAAAAGATATATTTCACTGTGTGTTTTGGTGTACATGTGACAAAATGAGCTAATCTCTAATCTTAATCTTTTACCAGCCCACATGTGTTTGGGATTCTATTTAGAGATACAGTGTGGAACAGGCCTTTCCAGATCTTTGGGCCATACCGCCCAGTAGCCTCTGGTTTAACCCTAACCTAACCATGGGACAATCTACAATGACCAAATAACCTACTAGCCAGTACGTCTTTGGACTGTGGGAGGAAATTGGAGTACCCGGAGGAAACCCACACGTTCCATGGGGAGGGTAGACAAACTCTTTACAGATGATGCCGGGATTGAACTCTGAACTCCAACGCCCTAAAGTGTAATAGTGCTGTGCTAACCACTAGGCTACCGTGGAATGTGGTGGGGAAACTGAAGCAAATGGGTAAAAGACAAGCAAGCACAGGGAGAGTATGAAAATTCCATGCAGACATCATAAGTCAGGATCAAAGTTGGCTGTCCTAGTTGTCGCACTGTGCCTACTTCATCTGGCTAAGCTTTCAGATTTCGAGGGATGTCAGCTCAACTTTGCAGAAGTTCAAAGTTTGAAGTAAATTTTATTATCAAAGTACATATATGCCACCATATACAACCCTAAGACTCATTTCCTTGTGGGCATACTCAGTAAATCTATAGAATAGTAACTATAACAGGATCAATGAAAGATTTACCAGAAAACAACAAACTCTGCAAATGCAAATGTAAATAAATAGCAATAAATATCGAGAACAAGATGAAAAGTCGTTGAAAGTGAGTTTGTTTGTGGGAACAGTTCAATAATGGGGCAAGTGAAGTTGAGTGTAATTAAAACAACAACACACACAAAATGCTGGTGGAACACAGCAGGCCAGGCAGCATCTATAAGGAGAAGCACTGTCAACGTTTCGGGCCAAGACCCTTTGTCAGGACGATGCTGTCTGGCCTGCTGTGTTCCACCAGCATTTTGTGTGTGTTGTTGTTTGAATTTCCAGCATCTGCAGATTTCCTCCTGTTTGCTCGGTGAGCGTAATTATCCCCTTTTGTTCAAGAGCCTGATGGGGTAATAACTGTTCCCAAACCTGGTGGTGTGAGTAGTGAGACTCCTGGAATTTTTACCTGATCTAGATTTGCTGATGTGATAGAGAAGAGGGGGTAGTGGAGGGGGGCAGGGAGATGATGTTTTAATGATTAGGGAGAACGTCACAGTTGCACTCTGAAAGGACATCGTGGAGAATTTGTCCAGCGAGGCCATATGTGTAGAGCTCAGGAATAAGAAAAGACGCAATCACAATGATGGGGTTGTACAACAGACTTCGCAACAGCCAGTGGGAGATTTGTCAGCAGATCGTAGGAAGATGCACACAGGGTAATGTTGCAGTAGGTGATTTTAACTTCCTCAATATTAATTGGTCTTGCAGCAGCCATGCTAGGATGCAACATCCATAGTCAACCCTGATCGGTGGAGGCCTGTGGTCCCAGAGACTTAGATAGAACAGAATTTGTTAGGTGTGTCCCAAAGGGTTCTTGAAACGATCCACGGATGGTCCAACTAGGGAAGGGGACGTGCTAGACCTTGTAGTGGGGAATGAGCCTGGCCAAGTTGATCGAAGTTTGTGGGGGGGAGGGGGAGAGAGACAGTGATCAAATCTCTAAGTTTTCAGATAGTTATTAACAAGGATAAGACTGTTCCCTGTGCAAAAGCACTACATTAGGAGAAGGTTGATTACAGCAGCACTAGAGAGGACCTGGGCAGTGGTTGTTGTAAATCCATATCTAACATGTGGGCCTCTTAAAGGCCAGCATGCTGCCATGAGGACGAGAGATTAGGATAGAAAGGCTCTGGGGACTCTAGTCAAAAAGAAAGTAGATACAAGGTTGAGAAAGCTAAAACCTGACACAATCCTCAAGGAAAACAAAAGCAGTAAAGAACTTCAGGCACTAGTTATGGTAGAAGGGGCCGTGAAATGTCCTTTGTAAGGGGAATTAAGGAGAAGCGAATATAGAACAGTATAGCACAGTACAGGCCCTCTGGCCCACGATGTTGGACCAAGCTTTTAACCTACTCTTAAGATCAATCTAACCTTCCTCACGAAACAGCCCTCCACTTTTCTTTCATCCATGTGACAATCTAAAGTTCTCTTAAACGTCCCTAATATATTTACCTCCACCACTACCCCTGGCAGGGTGTTCAACATATCTACCACACTCTGTGTAAAAAAAAACCTACCTGACTTCCTTCTCGTACTTTCCTCCAATCAGCTTAAAATTATTCCTCTTGTATTAGCCGTTTCCACCCTGGGCATTTTGTGCAATATTGAGAGCAGGAGGATCTCTAGCGTGCGCATAGAGCAATGCTTTACAGTGCCAGTGACTGGGTTTCAATTTCCGTCACTGTGAGGAGGTTCTCCATGTGACTGCATGGGTTTCCTCCGGGAGAAGTTCAAAGTTAAAAGCAAATTTACTATCAATGTCACCTGGAGATTCATCTTCAAAGTTCAAAGATAATGTATTATCAAGGTACATATATACCAACATATACTACCCTGAGATTCATGTTCTTGCAGGTATCCACAGTAACTACAAAGAAACACAACAGAATCAATGAAAAACCACACACAATAAATATGCAAAAGACAACAAACTGGGAAAATTCAAAAAGCACAAAAGAGACAAAATGATAATAATAAATAAACAATAAATATCAATAACATGAGTTGTAGAGTCCTTGAAAGTGAGTCTACAGGTTGTGGGAACAGTTCAACGTTGAGTTGAGTGCAGTTGAGTGAAGTTAACTGCTTTGGTTCAAGAGTCTGATGGTTAAGGGGTAATAACTGCTCTTGAAGTTAAGGTTAAGATAGCTCTACCGACTGAACATGTGTGACAGCTTCTGGTACTCAAATTGGTAAGAAATTTGACTAAAAGAATCATTAAAATACTTATTCTGTGGAAAATTATCGCGCAAACAGTGAAGGGGTGAGCGATGGTGAGGCCAGTTCAGAGGATGAGCCAAGATGATGTGTTGCAGAATCGTTGCATTTGGAATTCCAACGCCTGTACAGCTAGCCCAGTTGCGAGGTTGGATCACTCTGCGCACCGAAATAAGTTGAGGCCTGGGCAGAGAAGTTCTGATGCTTGTTCAATTGGCCCAAGAGTGAGGTTGGATCGCTCTGGCTGTTGAGCTGATCTGAAGAGCTTGAGAGAGGCTTCGGATTGGCAATGGAATCTGAGCCTGGAGCGAATCGTTGGAGAGTGTGGTCTAGGTTTGTGGCCGTACGCAGCAGCAATGCGCTGTTTAGACAATTTGGGCAGGCCCAGATCGGAGATGAGAGCTGATTTTGCTTGCTTTCCGCGATCTTCACTCCTCTACTCCAGGGCTCAAAAGCTTTTCACTATTCTGTTGTTGGTTCAGTTTAAGTGCTAGCCCAGACAGACTGAAAAGGCGGTGTTGGTCAGGACAAGAGCCGATTTTGCTTGTTCTCCATGATGGTCAACGCCACAGACTGATTTGGCTGCTGTGCTGTGTGCCCGTTAATATGGTGAATTGATAAGCGTGGCTTTGGGCTTACTTAGGGTTCCGAGGATCCAATTTTGATTTAGAATGCTTCAATTGTTTGCATGATTTGTATTCTTTTACTTTCCCTTGCGCATCAAGTATAGATCTTTTATTTGTTAATTCTTTTTTCTTTTAATTGGGTTCTTTTGAGTTTCTTATTTGTGGTACCTGTGAGCAAGAAAATCTAAAGGTTGTATAATTTAAATAATAAATAAATCTTGAAAAATTGAATCTTGAAGTGTGAGACCTGAGGCTCCTATACCTCCTTCCCGAAGACAGCAGTGAGGAGGTAGCATGGCCTAGAATGGGTTCCTAACCTTTTATATGCCATGGACCAACAACATTAAGTAAGGGGACCATAGATCCCAGGTTGGGAATTGCTGGTAGATGAAAGGGGTCCTTAGTAATAAATGCTGCCTTCTTGTGGTGGTGCTCCTTATAAATGTGCTCAATGATGGGGAGGGCTTTACCTGGACTAGGCTGTATTTACCACTCTCTGTAGACCGGGCATCAGTGAAAGTCATGGCGCAAGCATGCAAGAGAATTCCTAGAAGCGTGGTTTTCCATGAACAATTCTGGAAACAAACATGATCCTATTTATGAGCCAATGCGGACAAAATTCCACACCACAACTCATGAAGTTTGCCATGCAGCCAATCAGCTGATTGAAAAGTATATAAAGGCCAAGCATTCAGAGGACACAATGCAATTGATAGCACACTGATGATGTCTCCTCATATGGTGACGAAACGTTTGCAGGTAAATTGCCAAGATCAGAGGACAACTCAACCCAACCAGTCTCTTTTATTCCTTAACATTGGTGTTTCCATGCCAGGCCACGATGCAACCAGTCAGGATACTCTCCACTATAGAAGTTTGTCAAAGATTTAGGTGACATGACGAATCTGCACAAACTTCTAAGAAAGCTGTTGTGCCTTTGTCAAACTGCAAGCAATGAGATATGTTGGAGGACTCCCCATGGGCCTAGTTGCTAGTGCTCCTATAAGCAGGATTAGGGGAGTGAGTGTGTGATGAGAGGGAACATGTGTGAAATGGTGTGTTGCCAAGGTGCTGACAAACCAAACAGAACCCATACCACCAGGGGTAGGAGATTTAAAAAGATCTCCCTTTGGGGAAAGGGTGAAGGAAAAGAAAGGAATACTTTCATTTGAAATACTCCTTCCTCCTTTGAACCACAAACAGGTTATTGCTACTATTATTCATTGCAATGCCGAGATGGCTGGGAATCATTTCACATTACGAAAGCTCCCTTGCACATATCCTCAGCTATTTGCAACACTTTCATGTCATGAAGTCAACAAAGTAGAATATGTGCACCAGAACATTACATGCATCTTTAGTGCTGCTGTTCTTTTTGGGCTGAATTTATTTGACATCTTGCCGAGAATAAGCAGACCCCAAGGCTCACAGCTCTGAAAGATGGAAACGTATTAAGTGACAAGAGGCGTTACATAAAACAACAGGTGGTTATGTAGAGGAATGCTCTTAAAAAGTGATCATGGTTTGCAGACGGACTCATGCAGATTTAATTGCAAATAACGTTTCCCAAGGAAATCCCAGGGAACAGCTTTGGCTTGTTCAACTCCAATAATAATTCTTTTTTCTTTTCAAAATCTTTCTGCAATAAAGGAAGCCTTATACTTTCACTGTCAGCAGTCCAAAACTATTGGGAGTTCCTGACATCAACAGCAAGCAGGGAAAAAAAAACCGAGATATCCGAGTCCCATAAAACATTTTCCCGCAAAAGGACCGCATACAAGTGGAACTTACACAACTGTTTTTGAATTCATTGAGTTCAAAGCACCAGCTATTGTCAAAACGTAGATTTCTGCTCAGCCCAAATGACTCAAAGTTGCTGTGCAAATTGATAGAGTGGTGCAGAAGGCCTATGATGTGTTGTCAACGGATTGGGTTCAAGAGTCACGAGGTTTTGTTGCAGCTTTACATAGGGATTGGTGGTGTGGGGAACGAGTTGCCAAGGGTGGTCGTAGAGGCAAAGTTTCAAAGTATATTTATTATCAAATTATGTATGCAGTATTTAACCCTGAGATTTGTCTTCCCACAGACAAACACAAAATAAAGAAACACCATGGAACCCATTCAGAGAAAATATCAAACACCCAGTCTGCCCTGATCAAAATCACACAAAATAGCATTAAAAAAGGAGTAACCAGAAACACATATAATATGAACTGCAGAGTCCAATCCACAAACTGCGCCGATTAAATACATCATACATTCAGGCCATTTAATAAACCCTTATGATAGGTATGTGGAAGATAGAAAAATGGAGGGGTAGAAAAGGAGGGAAGGGTTAGATTGATCTTAGGTCAGCACTACATTGTGGGCTGAAGGGCCTGTATTATGTTGTTGTGTTCTAGGTTCTATGTAACTTGATTTGTAAATAAACCCAAGAACTGAAATGTCTTGATGTTTCTGCTGTTACATTATGATTAATTAACCACAAATAAACAATATCAGCTATATGCACATTAACATTCAACTGATCCAACAGTAGATTTGCATTAGCCTCTGGAGCTCAACATCTCATTTTATTCCACACTGGACTCACGGATACATCTACAAGAAGCGCTGCCACAAGAAAGCGCCACCTATCATCAAGGAACCCCACCATCTATACCATGCTCTCTTCTCACTGCTGTTATCATGAAGAAGGAACAGGAGCATCGAATCCCACACCACCATGGTCAGGAACAGTTATTACCCCTCAACCATCAGGCTCTTGAACCAGCATGGATAACACCACTCACACCAACACTGAACTGATTCCACAAACTCGTGTTCTTGGTATTATTTATTTAGTTATTGTATCTGCACAATTTGTCTTCTCTTCCAGTGTTGATTGTCAGTCTGTGTTTGTGTGTAGTTTTTCCATCGATTCTATTGTATTTCTTTGTTCTACTGTGAATGCCTGCAAGAAAATGAATCTCAAGGGCAAGTTTTGTTTACACAGAGTTGTGGGTGTCTGGAATGTGCTGCATGGGCTGATGGTAGAAGCAGAGACATTAGGAACTTTTAAGAGATGTTCAGATAGGCAAGTGAATGTGAGGAAAATAGAAGGATATGGACTTGTGTAGGCAGAGGAGTTTAGTTTAGTTGGCCATTTGATTACTAACTTAACTGGTTCAGCACAGCATTGTGGGCCGACACATAAATTGCACCATATAGAATTTAGAACAGTTCTACATGGTGCAATTTATGTAGCTTGATGATAAATTTACTTTGAACTTCGAACATAACACAAAAAAACTGTCAACCACTGCTTAGCTGGAGTACACCAGCTCGGTTCATTACAGTGGCCCACAAGGATTGGACAGACATGATTAGACAAAGCACAAAATATTATGATCCTCTGTCTGACTGGTCTAGAACCAACAGTGATCAGGACAACAATGTTCCCTATGTTTACACATAATGAAAGCTGAATGAATTGGGAACAGGAGGAAGCCACTCAGCCCCTCAGATCATAATAGTGGAACACTTCACAGCATCAGAAATCACCGATCGGAGTTCAATTCTCACCACTGTCTGTAAGGAATTTGTGCGTTCTCCCGAATTTGTGCCCCCCCCAGCACAATCCTCACACCATGTTGGTTGTTGAAGCAAAACAACACATCTCACTGCATGTTTCGAGGTACATGTGACAATTAAATCTTTTCTTCTAACTCTGTATCCCTGCCAAACATGTTAATCCTCCAGTCAAATGCTCACAAGAATCTAACTGCCTTCTATCTGAATCTACAAAGACTCTGCTTCTCTGAGGAAGACTGGTAACTCTAAAAAAAATCAGAATCACCGGCATGTGACGTGAAATTTGTTAACTTAGCAGCAGCAGTTCCATGCAATACATAATACAGAAAAAAATAAATGAAATAAAAATAATCATAATAATCCTAATGTCATAAAAATAAACAAGTAAATCAATTACAATATATGTATATTGAATATATTAAAAATCGTGCAAAAAAACAGAAAATTGTATATTAAAAAAAGTGAGGTATTGTCCAGAGCTTCAATGTCCATTTGGGAATCGGATGGCAGAGGGGAAGAAGCTGTTTCTGAATCACTGAGTGTGTGCCTTCAGGCTTCTGTACCTCCTACCTGATAGTAACAGTGAGAAAATGCCCTGGGTGCTGGAGGTCCCTAATAATGGACGCTGCCTTTCTGAGACACCGCTCTCCTCACCCATCTTCAATGGTATCCCCTAGTTCTAGACCCCTTAGGTCCTTAAATGTTTTGAGTAAAGCAAAACAAAAACTGACCCCTTTTCTCACACCCTGTTTAGCTTAGGCAGTGCAATCTTACTTTATTAAGTTTAAAGTGTTCAGGTAAGGTGACACCCAAACAACACACAAAGTGCTAGAGCAGGGGTTCCCTACCTAGGTTCCACGGACCTCTCGGTTAATGGTAGGGTCCATGAGATATAAATGGTTGGGAATCCCAGAACTAGAGGAATTCAACAAGTCAGACAGCATCTGTGGAGGGGAAGAAACAGCTGATGTTTCGGGCCAAGGCCCTTCATCACAAATCCGTTGTCCTATCTGACATAGGTAGGCTGGCAGGACTATGGTGTCCCCATATGACTCCATAGATGCTGCTTGACTTACTGAGTTCCTCCAGTATTTTGTGTGTGTTGTCCAAGATTTTCAACTGCAGACTCTCTTGCATCTATGAGCATTTATAGATAATTCAGATAGGACATACAACATTGTAGCAGAATTAAGCCATTTGGCCCATCGAATCTGCTCTGCCATTCCATCATGGGTGATTTATTATCCCCCTCATCTCAAGTCAATAAACTTGACTTGATTTGACCTGACTTGATTCTCCTGCCTTCTGCCCGTAACCTCTGGAGACCTTACCAATCAAGAACCTACCAATTGCTGCTTTAAATATACCCAATGACTTGGCTTCCATAGCTGTCTGCAAATTCCACAAATTCATCACCACCTGGTTAAATAAATTCCACCTCATCTCTGTTCTAAAGGCATGTACTTGTATTCTGAGGGTGTGCCCTCATTATAGGAAACGTTCTCTCCACATCCACTCTATCAAAGCCCTTCAATATTCAATAGGTTTCAATGAGATCCCCCTCATTCTTCTAAATCAAAAACCTCATCTGGCTACTTTCTTTCATAAATGCTGCCTGACGTGCTGAGTTCCTCAAGAACTGTATGGGATGGGGAGGCTAATTTGCAAGGAAGAGGAGGGAGGAGGGAAGAGGAAAGAAACTGTCGGATTCAGACAATGCCAAACATAAGGTTCGGATGATATTTACCTTGTGAAGCAAATAGCCAGTGTTAATTTGGAACATGTGATACCAATACTTTGTCCATTGCAAATTGGAGTTAGACCAAGATAAGAAGATGGAGGCTACACAACACTTTTCCAAATCTGCAGACAATCTGGCTTTGCACCTCAAAGATAGCACCAATCTTCCTTCACACATATGTTAGTATTGACAATTATAGCAAGGAAGAGAAAACACAAAATCTTGATATGAGAAATTTCGAAAGAGGGATGGTGCAATTTAGAATAGAGATGGGTAAACCAGCAGATAGGTGTTTAGAAGGATAATGATGGGGATTTGGTATTGGCATTGGTTTATTATCAGACTCCAAGACATAGGAGTAGAATTAGGCCATGCAGGCTATTGAATCCGCTCCGCCATTCCATCTCTGTTCTAGTGAATGTCTCTCTATTCTGAAGGTGTGCCTTCTGGTCCTAGACTCCCACACTCTTGGAAACATCCTCTCCACATCCACTCTCTCTAGGCTTTTCAATATTCTGTACGTTTCAATGAGATCCTCCCTCATTGTTCTAAACTCCAGTGAGTATAGGCCCAAAGCCATCAAACACACCTCATCCATTAACCCTTTCATTCCCGCAATCATTCTTGTGAACCTCTTCTGAAACCTCTCCAAAGCCAGTACATCCTTTCTCAGATATAGGATCCAAGACTGATGACAATACTCCAAATGCAGTCTGATCATCCTAAACCCATAACCTCTAGTTCTAGCTCACCCAATTTCAGTGGAAAGAGCCTGCATTTATTTACCTTGACTATACTCCTCATAATTTTATATATCTCTATCAAATCTCCTCCCATGCTCCAGAGAATAAAGTTCTAACCTATTCAATCTTTCCCTATAAGTTAAGTCCCGGCAACATCCTTGTAAATTTATTTTGTATTCTTTCAACCTTATCAATACCTTTCTTGTAGGTAAGTGATCAGAGCTGTGCACAATACTCCAAATTTGGCCAAGAGTTGAATTATTTACAGTCTGGCATTTATATAACAATCAGGTGAGCAGTTACACAACAGCAACTTTTCAAGTTCGTTCCAAAGACTGTTTGAGCTAGGGCTGGAGATGAGAGGATTACAGGTCAGACTGAGCATCTTGGAGTTAGGCAAGGCCGGCAAAAATAAATCAAAGTGTACAGACTTTTAATTGCTCCCAGCAACTCCTACTGAAAGTGCACGTGTGGATGCTAGATTCAGGCAGAATAGGGTTTAGGCAGACTGTGCAATCTGTTTACTCTATATGAACCACCGAATAGTTATTAGCAGGAGGAATCATGCCCAGTACACATTCGAGTCAGGGATTGGGGGAGGGGAGGTTTGGCAGGTTGGGTTTTGTTTCAATTAGAGTGTAGCAGAGAGAGGGGTGAGCAGTAAGATAGAGTGAAGCACTCGGTCTTTTCCCCAGGGTTGTGGAATCAAGAGCAGAAGGCACAGGTTTAAGAGGAGAGATTAAATAGAAACTTGAGGGACAATAGATTCACCTGCAGAAGAATGGCACAATGGTGGTGTAGCAATTAGCGCAACGCCATCACAGCTTGGGGCGTAGGAGTTCAGAGTTCAATTCGCAGCCATCTATAAGGAATCTGCACATTCTGCCTTGACTGAATGGATGTCCTTCAGTTTCCTTCCATATTCCAAAGAGGTACTGGTTTGTAGGTTAATTAGTCATTTGAATTGTCCTGCGATTAGGCTAGTGCAGGGGTTCCCAAACAGTTTTATGCCATGGACCAATACCATTAAGCAAGGGGACCTCAGCTTGAGAACCCCTGGGCTAGTATTAAATAGGAGGATTGCTGGGTGGCACAGCTCGAAGGGCTAGAAGGGCCTTTTCCGAGCTTTATCTCTAAATACATACATTTGCTTTATTTGACACAAGTACATTGAAAAATCAAAACATACAGTGAAATGCTTTGTTTTGTGTCAAATCATATCAGTGAGGATTGTTCTGAGCAGCCTGCAAACAGGATAACCACAACTCTCTAACCCCAAACATACATCTTTAGACTGTGGGAGGAACCTGGAGCACGCGAAGGAAACCCATGCAGTCATGGGGAGAACATACAAATCCCTCCAGACAGTGGTGGGAATTGAACCCCGTCAGTGGTGCTGTAAAAACCTTACACTAACTGCTATGCTACAGTGCTGACCTGATCGGGAATGAATTGAACACCGCACATTAAGCAGACTACAATCAAGGGTTACAACCACGTTCACCAACTTTGCTCGGAGACAAAGAGAGCCTCGTTGTGTGCCCTCAATGAAAGAAGATTTTAAAATGTCATTGAGTAAGGCAGGCTGTGTTGATTACTCCCTCAGTTTGGCCAATACATGAAACAGGGTCTCAACATCATGATAGCACCTGCCACAGCTCAGCTCTGTTGTGAGAAGTTACCTCAAACACAAGTTATAAATAAAAATTCATCTCCACTTGGATATCACTTCAAAGAGTATGTGCTGTTAATGGCCTCCAGCCAGCTGTCTGGGATCAATTTTAAACAGTAAGGGAAAAACTGATCACTGAAACAGTTTTAATATACACATTTTTGCTTGAAACCATCACAATCTTCGCTTTTAATATAGAAAACAAGCAAACGATTACACACTAGCTGCGTTCGCAGTTTGCTGTTGAGGTTAGGAAGCAAGGTGCAATATTCCCCTCAGGGGTTCAGCAATCCCCCTGTGGAAAAGCCAAGAGTCCTCAGTGGTTAAAATGCCAGAGATAGTTGAGCCCCTCCAACTAAACTAGAGAGGTGGTGGTAGGAGATGCCTTTTCATCTGGAGCTGCTGTGAGGAGCAGATATCTCGAAGTTGTGATGGGTTATGTTTTGTGACTAAATGTTCAAGCTGCAAGATTGTTTGATGTCATATCCAAGGCAGAAGTGTAAAAGAGAATTGTTACACTGAATCTCAACTGCAAAAAAAAACTGCTATAAGATAAAGGCAATATAATAATTAAAAGAACACAATAAATATAAATGCATAGATAGCTTATATACTTAGATTGACTGTATGTCCATAAAGTGATGCTAGGCACAGGAGTGTCTGTATATAAGATTCAAGATTGATTTATTATCAAAGAATGTATAAATTATACAATCTTGAGATTTGCTTGCTCACAGGTAGCATCAAAGCAAGAAACCCAAAAGAATCCAATTAAAGAAAACAAAGAATAAAAATAAAAATAAAAGAGCAACATTTGATGCTCAAGAGAAAGGATAAAAATACAAATCATGCAAATAATTGAAATGAACAACAGCATTCCCAACCAAAATTGAGTCCTTAAATCCAAAACCTAGAGCAGCCTGAAGTAGGCCCAAAGCCTCGCTTATCAGTTCATATTAGCTGGCATGAAACACAGCAGCCAGGGCAGTCTTCATATCCTCAGCACCATGCAGATAACCATCGTGGAGAACAAATAAAATCAGTTCTCTTCCTGACTGACACCCTGACTTTTCCGTCTATCTGGGCCAGCATTTAAATTGACCCGATGACGGAACAGCAAACAAAATCGACACTTGTCTCCGATCTGGGACAGCATTTAAATTGTCTAAGCAACACATCGTACATTGCACTAGGACCCAGGCACTACTGCTGCGAAATGCTACGGGCCTAGACCATGAAGCCTACCAACTTGCTCCAGGCCTGGATTCTGCTGCCCAGCCCTAAGCCGCTCTCCAGTTCTCCAGATCAGCTAGGCACCCTCAGCAATCCAACTTCGCACCCAGGCCAGTTGAAGAAGCAGCAGAACTTCTCTTCTGGGTCCCAACCTCTCCTTTCAACACCTACAGTGATCCAACCCCACACCCAGACCAGTTGATTGGGCATCAGAACTCCTCTGCCTGGGCCCAGAGCGATCCAACCTCGGACTCAGGCAGTTGTTCAGGCATCAGAACTCCAACTGCAACGATTCTGCAACACACCATTTCGGCTCATCCTCCGAACTCACCTCGCCTTCACAGTTATCAGCGATAATTTAACACAATTTACCACAGAAATGTGGATAGGTGGGAGGCAGGACAGAGACTTATTTTATTCTTCTTGTTGCTTGTGTTGTTCTGGTGCACATTGTGGGCATGGTATGTTGGTGCAGAATGTGTGGTGACACTGGCAGGCTGCCCATAGTACATCTTTAGGTAGTGTTAGTTAATACAAATGAAGCATTTCACTGTATGTTCTGATGTATATTCAATAAATAAATGACTCCAACATGATGCTATTAGCAAATTCTATTAAACATGTAATTCTTTCTACATCTACTTGTACTAAGGCAGGCTTTATTTTTGTAAGGACGCAGTTGCTCAGTAACACAAGCACAATGCTGGAGGAACTCAGCAGGTCAGGCAGCATCTGTGGCAGGGATTCCTAAATTCGGGTCCATGACTCTCTGCTTAATGGTATTGGCCCTGGCATTACAAACGGTTGGGAACCCCTGATCTATGGAAATGAATAAACTGTTGACGTTTTGGGCTGTGACCCTTCATTAGGACTCAGTAATTGTCTTCCACCCTCCAGGATATAAACAGAAACAGCTAGGTTGTGATTTTGAAGGAAATGCTGATAATAAATCTAGATGAACACTGATTGAAACACCAGCTCTCTCTGCTGGAAGAGTTTGAGCCATAAGTTCAAAACTTCAAAAATAAAATGCACTGCATGTGTCAGTTCTGGCTCAGTGGTAACTTGCTTGCTTGTCAGAAGATTGCTGCTTCAAGACCACTCTAGAGACATGAGCACATAAATCTAGAGACATTGCTTTTTTGGCTGCATCAATAAATGCAAATTCCCTTTTACTTCACAGATAGATTTAAAGTAGCAGTAGTTCGAATACTCGAGTATGATGTTCTCCTGTGAATGCCAGTGTGTGAGGTTGTTTAATGTGGGGAGGCTGATGCATGGGCAACCACCACACTGTCCTTGACCGATCGGGGTCAGGGTCCAGTGGCATGGAGTGCAAGACAAATGGGGACCGTTCATTGCCGCAGCCTTCCTCCATCTTCACTGCTATTGTAAGATGTCATCATCTTCCACCTGCTCCACCATTGAGGTCTTGGTTGGATCACTCTTTGTCCAGTACCTCCCCTTTGACCTTACTCCATGGGTGACCCTACCAGGAGCTAAGCTCCAGACAGCATCACTCTTGGGACATAAGGAACTCACAGACCTCTCCTCCACAACAAAGCGATGATCCTCAGAGAAAAGACTTAGAATATCCTATAATACACTCTGGGAGAACTACAATGATGAATGGTTTATGGTTTATAAGGCATTGGTCAAACTGTAGTTGGAGTATTGTGGATAGTTGTGGGCCCCTTATCTAAGAGAGGATGAAGTCTTTCCAGAGGTGCTACCTGGCTTGCTGAGATCCTCTAGCATTTTGTGTGTGTTGCGTGGCTTTCCAGCATCTGCAGATTTTCTCTTGTTTGTGAATTATCCAACTTAATGGATCAGTGGGTGGAGAATCTGTGGAAATCTTTGCCACAAACGGCTGTTGGGGACAAGTCATTGAGTACATTTAAAGCAGAGGCTGACAGGTTCTTGATTAGTCAGGGCTTCAAAGATTATGGGAAGAGAGGGCAGAAGAATGGGGATGAGAGGGATAATAAATCAGCCATGACTGAATGGCAGAGTAGACTTGATGGGTCGGATGGCCTTAACTTGAAAACGTGACTGTAAAAGCCCCCATCTATAAGAACTCTCACTTTTAGCAGTAAGTCCATCATGACAGATTATATTAAAAATCTAGTCAATCGAAATTTCCTTCTTTTCTCTGAGAGGACAGAAGGACCACCAAAGAAATCAGTTTGAGGAAGGTGACTGTGTGGAATCTGGCTGCTACATTTCTTCGTATTAAATGAGTCCTGGCTCCTTAAATTTACTTCATTGGCTATAAAGCCCTTTGGATCATGAGAGGCGCAAACAAGACGCATACCTATGCTTCCTGTTCAGGGGATTATGTGGAACCAGCTCTCAGGCTCTGCCTCACCTTGGACATAAACAACACTCGAAGTTTCAAAGGTATTTGTAGGAAAAGGGAGAGAAATAATTCTTTCACTCTGTTGTGCTCTTCTGATGCTTAACATTCCCAAAGCAACAAAGTTTGCTTGCTTCATTTCAAGGATCAGCTTTACATATATTGGGAATTTTCTGTGGCATGTCAATGCGACATGCAACAGAAAATAACATTCAACAACTATCAAGAATTAAAAAAATATAAAAAATAAAGTTAAGAGATTAATGTATGGATATTGAATAAAATGTGCATGTGTAAGTTTTCTGCTTCTATGTACATAAATACCAGCATGTACTGTATTTACAATGTAAACAGCTTTATAAAAAGTGGTTTAAAATGTTTACAGTGCAGTGACTGAGGGGGTGGGGCAGGGGCTAACTAGACTGGTTGATCAGTTAAACTGTCTGTGGGAAGTAACATTTAAGATAGCGTGAAGTTTTTGTTTTAATAGCCCAGAGCGTTTCCAGAAGGGAGCTTTTGTGGGCAGTGTCCCGCAATGATTTTTCCTGCCTGCTGCTTTGTACTGGACTATGAATACACCAAGAATATAAAAGGAGGAGAAATAACAGCACTAACCCTTTCACTTAGCTGAGTACCTCTGATGACTTACACTCTTAAGGAACAAATTTTGTTTATTTTTTTATTTAGAGCTACAGCACAGAACAGGCCCCTCTGGCCTAACCAGCCGCACAGCCTAGTAACCCACCTATTTAACCCTAGCCGAATTACAAGATAATTTACAACGCCCAATTAACCTACTAACGGTCATGTCTTTGAACTGTGGGAGGAAACCGGAACACCCGGAGAAAATCCACATGTTCCTGGGGAGGAATCTACCAATTTCTTAAAGGTGGCATTGGAATTGAACTCTGAACTCCAATCCCTGTGCTGTAATACTGTTGTGCTAACCGCTATGCTACCCTGGCACCCTACTTTAACTACGTAAGTAGTATTCATACAAAGGGCAGCAGAGTATTAGCAGTATTCATACAAATAGCATACATACAGTATTCACACAATAGCAAACTGCAAACAGCAGTGGGGTACAGAAGAAAAAGAGTATGAGGGTAAATTGAACCTACAAGCAATCTCAAGTGGTCTAGGGTTTCATTTCTTGATTGTGCCACTTGAAAAAAAACAAGGTAAATAGTGGCAGACATACTGAGAAAATTAATTGCAGCCTTTTTATCAGGTCTAGACTGCGCCATTTGGGAAATTACAATCCAACTGAAAATATACATAAGAACACCAACAAGCAGGTGGCTGTTTTCAACCATCAAGATATTTCAAAACACAACCTTGGTTTAAATATAAGATCATGAATGTACATGGTGAACAAATAAGCTTTGAAAATGAGAAGATTTCACCAGTTTTTGATGTTCTAATTGTGCAAGTAAATGCACAGTGAATTTTCAGGCTTCTTCACAAATAAAAACAGGCAATGTGCAAAGATAAAGAGTGGAAGCATTTCTTGATCTAGTAATATGGGACGGCACGGTAGTGTAGTGGCTAGCGTAACGTTATTACAGCACCAGTGACCTGGGTTCAATTCCACTGCTGTCTAGGTGCTCTGATTTCCTCCAATATTCCAAAGATGTTTGGATTACTATGACATGGGCATGTTATGTTGCTGTCAGAAGAATGGCAACACTTGCAAGCTGGCTGCAGCACACCCTCGACACAAGCACACATTTCCCTGTATGTTTCGATGCACATGTGGCAAATGAAGCTGTAATTTCCGTTACAGGAAGGGTGCAATAGTACTGGGAAGAATAAAGGAGAATTTTACAAGGACGCTGCCAAAAACTAAAACATCTTCATTCTGAGAGACAAGTGGGTAGGCTGGGACTGCTTGCTTTCCAACCTAGCACACTGGGTACACAAGGTCAACTACCTCTAACAGAGAGGACCGATTTAACTGGTAGAGACCACATTAAACCATATGTAATCCTCAGAGCATCCAACAATATCCAAGTACTCTAAAGGAATTGCTCCTCACTGCTGTTCTAAAGAGATATCCTTCTATTCTGAGGATGTGCCTTCTGGTCCTAGACTCCCCCACTAGAGGAAATATCCTCTCCACATCCACTCTTATCTAAGCCTTTCAATGTTCGATAGGTTTTTCAAAGAGATAAGGAGGAATTCTTTAGCCAGAGGGTGATGAATTGCCACAGATGGCTGTGGAGGCCAAGTCATTGGGTATTTAAATTGGAGGTTGATAGATTCTTCATTAGTTAGGGCATCAAAGGTTACCCAGAGATGACAAGAGAACGGGCTTGAGGGTGTTAATAACTCAGCCATGATGGAATGGTGGAGCAGACCTGATGGGCAGAATGGCCTAATTTTGCTCCTATGTCTTATGGTGTTATGGTTCTCAGCAAATTAACAACAGAGTGCCACGACAGTGTAGCAGTTAGTGTGACGTTATGACAGCTCGGGGGTCAGGAATTTGGAACTCAATTGCGACATCATCTGTAAGGAGTTTATATGTTCCATGCTGTGAATGCATGGGTTTCCTCCAGGTGCTCCGGTTTCCTCCCACATTCTACAGACGCACCGGTTAGTAGGTTAACTGGATATTGTAAACTGTCCTGCGATTAGGCTAGGGTTAAACAGGTGGACTGGTGGGCAGTGTGAGTGTGTACCTCTAAATAAGCAAATAAATTGAGAAATTTGCTCCCCTCACCCAAGTCTTTTATAGGGGGTGTGGGCTGGGGTAGTGAGGGTGAGAAGGTGCCCGAGAGACAGATGGAAGCTGACACCTTCACATTTTAAACGTGCCTGGGTAAGCGCTTGAAGGACTACAACAAACGAGAAATGGGATCAAGCTATACAGCTGGTGTTGACACTAAGAGCTAAGTGATTGATTCATGTCGCCACCTGATGTATGAGCTATGAGGGAGGGAAAAGGTGGGGGTGGAAGAGGGGAATTTCCACCTTTATGTGCAATGAATAATTTAGCTTACCCTGAATTTCCAAACCTCTACAGTTTTGGGGGAATGTTGTGTTTGGGAGGGGGATGATGAAAGAAGGGGTTGAGACCACTACCCTTCAGTGCTCGATTACAGTGAAAATTTTAAGTATTTCCTCTGTATAAGTACTGTGAACAATGAAGGGTGAAAAGACCTTTTGACATCAATGGGGTAATGTGTCTTGGAGTGATGGCTGACGGTACCAAAATGGTTTCAGATACACACACTGACAGGAAACCAATGCTGTAACTTGCAACTCAGAAGCTGACCTGACACTTGACTGTTTTGAAGTCACGCAGTTGAGAACCAACTCCAAGAGACCCTCCACACTTCCTGGGCTTTGAATCAAACACAGTATAACTGTAACCTAAATTTTAAAATGTTCCCAATGGTACTTTACAGCTAGAAACAAAAGACCTATAAAAAACATAACATCCTACAATCTGAAGACAGATGATTGATTTCAAAGACCTGCTCCTGAACGGGTCAAAACCAAAGCAGAAAAAGGCTGAGATGGAATTACACTGGTTAAAAGGAGCAAACTACTGTAAATTTTACAAAACGTTTGCAGAGTTCCCTGCCCAGAGTTGTATGACCATGGAACTCAGTACCAAGTTTCCAGTCAAGATGACGCCGAGCTGTGGTCTCCATCTTGGTTGTGGCTCAAACTTCGCTGTTCTATTTAGGTTCGTAGGGATAGTTATGGGGTCAGAGAGGGGAGTGAGGGCAAATCCATACTCATGTCATTCTACAAATGCGTAGTAGAGAGCATCCTATCATGCATGTGCCTGTAGTTCTACTGTTATTGTTGCTTGTTCCTTAAAGTTGTTAATAGGGACAGGCTCCCGCTACCTATTAAATGCTCCCAATGGCATGCATCTCAAGTAGCTTCTGACAACCACGTCCAGCTCCTGGCCTTCACGTGTGGATTAGCTATTAAGCCCGACTGAATCATTTCCACCAACAGGAGAAGGGGCAAAGGTGAGTTACTGGCACCTTAAAACCAGTTGCTTTGGGCAGACGGGGCTCGTCAGCCGTGGTTGGCAGCTCATCTAGAAGAAAGAAAACTCTGATCTCAAACCTCCGCTGGCTTGCAGCTATACCCACTTATGGGGAAGGCTGCAGGAGTAAACCCCAAGGGAAAGTTATGAAGCTGGAGTCCTATGTTGAGTTCAAAGCTGACTGGCAGCTCCTGCAATGCTGTTGGTGTCAAATCGTATCGGTCTCTGCAGTTGACAACGGGTCTCGGCTCAGACTCCTTTGGGCTGATATGCTCCAGCATTTTGTGTGTGTGTGTGTTGCGCTGCATTTCACTCTATATTTTGATGTGCATGTGATGAATAAATGTGAATCTGAATCAGAAAGCAATAGCCAGGGCTGATAGCATAGAAATATTTAATAGGGCGTAGTTAAGCAAGAGTAGCGTAACAGTTAGTGCAAAGCTATGACTGCTTGGAGCATTCTGGAGCTTGGAGTTCAATTTTGGCACCATCTGTAAGGAGTTTGTGTAATGTGAAATGTGTGAGTTTCCTCCGGGTGCTCTGGTTTCTTCCCACAGTCCAAAGATGTACTGGCCAGTAGGTTAGTTGTCATTGTAAAATGCCCTGTGGTTAGGCTAGGGTTAAATCGGTGGACTGGAGGGGCCTGTATATGCTGTACTACTGTATTTTTACACAAAATACTGTAGGAACTCAGCATCTATGGAAAAGACTACAGTCGATGTTTCAGGCCCAGACTCTTGCAATGGCAACTCCTGCAACGCTGCTGGTACCAAATTGTATCACACATCGATAAGAGTTGGCCAGCGATTTTTGAAGCAGATTAGTCTCCTGAAGCACCTCAATAGGTTTGAATAGGTACATTTAATGTCAGAGAAATGCATACAATATACACCCTGAAATTCTTTTTCAGGTAGTATAGTCACTGTTATGCCTTCCCTACTATCAGGGTAGTGTTGACAGACTAAGGGAGCTCCACGGTAATGTTCATCCCCAAAAACTTGAAACTGAATACCCTTTCCACTACTTCACCATTTATGAATAGTGTGGTTTGTTCAGGACCATTTGCCTTCCTGAAGTCAATTGCCATTTCTTTTGTCTTCTTGATGCTGAGTGAGGCCTTCTTGATGTTAAGAGGTAGTAAGGAATAGAAAGTTAATCTTGTTACACAAACAAGTGGAGCATAAATAATAGCAGAGTCCAGTGAGCAAATTAGTTCAATTCTCTGCATGGTATTCTTTGAAACAAGGATGCAAACAAATGCCACATCGCTTTACTCTGTAGTTCAAAGTGCAAACACTCATCTTTCAGCAGGCTGTCTGTTTGTCAGGGTCAAGCATAGATGTTGCATCCTAGCTGTCTATGTGATACGCAAGGCAGGACAGTACGATATGGAGAGCACGCTGTTGCCCATGTTGCAGGCTCCCCCTCTCCAGGCAGCTGATGACTCCAAAGGGACAACAGAGACTAACACAGTCCGGCACCAATGGCATCACAGGAGTTGCCAGTCAGCGTTGATTTCAGCGTAGGACTGCCTTAGGGACACCAGCTCTGGATTTTTCCCTTTGGGTTTACTCCAGAAGCCTTCCCAATGAGTTGGTATAGCCACAAGGCAGCAGAAGTTTGAGATCAGAGTTTTCCTTCTCCCAGATGAGCTGCCAACCACAGTTGATGAGTCTCATCTGCCACGAACGACTGGTTTTAAGGCGGCGGTAATCAGCCTTTGCCCCTTCTTCTGTCAGTAAAAACGGTTCTGCTGGGCTTAGAAGCAAAGACACACGTGAAGGCCAGAAGCTGGACTTGTCAGAGGCTACTTGAGATGCACTCTATTGGGAACATTTAGTAGGAGTGGGAGCTTATCTTCACTACCACCTCCCCCCCAACTATGACAAGCATGACCCTTCTATTTAACGGCTGCTGTTAATAGTGCTGAGGAGTCTCATCACGTCGACTAAAAACAATGTATTCGCTTTCACAACTAACAGCAACTTACAAATACTTTGTAGCCACTTAAAAGATGACTGTTCCATTCCTCTCCGTGGGACAGGAATTCCATTACAGACGACAGAGGTTAAATGGAATGTCACCACATCTGGATTTGCTCTAATTCGTTATCGACTTCCCTTTCAGGACAGAAAATAACTCACAATCTAAATGAGTTGCAAAACTTGTAAGCTGTAAAGCCTATATAGAGTTCCGCGCATGGTGTTAAATAGCTTCACAGCTGCAGTTGCTTCACAGAAGTACATAATCAACTTTGAACTTCAGGATCGTGATCTGGAAAGCTAAGTAGTGGAGGTGTTAATCCAAACGCTGAAGTGCTTGCGAAGCACTTTGACATAACAGACGTCACCAATCACACCTTTTCTACTTGACCCCCAATACCACAGCACAAAGGTTCAGAATGAAATTGAAGAACAAAAATTCAAAGGCTGACTGCGTATATATGAGGCGAGAGGAGAGAGAAAGGAGTGGGAGAAAGAGAAAGGGAAAGAGAGAGGCAGACAGACAGAGTGAGAGACAGGACAGGGACAGAGAAAGGAGTGGGGGAGAGAGAGAGAAAGAGAAGGAAAGGGGGAGAGAGGAGAGGGAAAGAGAGGAGATGGGGAGAGAAGGGGGAGGGAGAGAGAGAGGGAGGGAGAGGGGGAGAGAAGAGGGGGAGGGAGAGAAAAGGGGGAGGGAGAAGAAAGGAGGAGAGATGTGGTGAGAGAGAGGGGAGAAGGGGAGAGACGAGATGGGGAGGGGAAAGAGACAAGATGGGGAGACGAGAGGGGGAGAGGGATGAGATGGGGAGAGAGATGAGAGTGGGAGAGAGATGAGAGGTGTAGAGAGGAGGAGGAGAGAGGTGAGGGGGGAAAGAGAAAGATGAGGTGGGAGAGAGACAAGACAGGGAGATATGAGAGGGGGGGAGAGAGAAGAGGGAGAGTAATGAGGGGGGAGGAGAGGAGAGGGAAAAGTGAGCGGAGAGATTGCAAAATATTAAATAGAAATAAACTATCATTTCGATGTCAATCAGGAAAATAGGTGCAGAGTATATAAATTTAAACTAGTGAGAACCAAATCTAAAACAAGCAGGAAGAATGACCTCATACACCGATAAATGTTGGCAATAAACTGGGAGCTAGGACATGAGGTTAAAAATTCTGCAGTGTCTTTAAAATATTATTGGATGCTACAAACTGATCATTCAGATATTAGAGAAATTAACCTAAATTGACTCGATGGGCATCCTTGGCCTTCATTTTCTAGTCTTCATAAAAGATATTAATTGAGGATGCTCCACTGGTCGGGGTCAACCATGGATACATGTTACATCCTTGCTGTTAAAATAGTTGATACACAAGCCAGGGCAGTACGATGTTGAGAGCAAGCTGTTTCCCATGCCGCAGGCTCCCCCTCTCTTTATGCATGTGCCAAATCCAAAGGAACACCAGAGACTGATACAGTTTGGCACCAGCAGCATTACAGGAATTGCCAGTCAGCATTGGACTCGAAGTAGGACCGCCTTAAGAGAATTCAGCTCTGGAGTTTTCCTCTGGGCTTCCCCATGAGCAGGTATGGCCTCAAGGCAGTGGAGGTTTGAGATTGGAGTTTTCCCTCTCCTAGATGAGCTGTCAACCACGGCTGATGAACCCCATCTACCCGGATGATAAAAGATATTACAATTGCTCATTATTAAAGATGATAGTTTTAGAATCATTACGAAGCACATTTAATAGAACTTTACATTTAAAATTAACACATGGGGTGAAACAGCAATGTTGCAAAATGGTATAGTTATTGTAGCAACAATAACACTTTCAACATGCTGCAGTTTATGGATTATACTGCCAGGAAAGGACAAGTATACTCTGCATTTCATGGACCAGTTACACAGATGCTACTCCTGCTAGAGTATGTTGGAGTGTGAAGAAAGATCAACGTATAATCATTCTCAGACGAGCTCGAGCAATTCATCAGCGCACTGACATACTCAACATGTACTTGCCAGCACATATATTCAGCTGCGCATATTTATCTGTCAAAATATCCCAAGAGGGGCACATAGTTTCCCTTTTATCTGTGCAAGCAGAAGTCTTCCACATATTGTAATATCCGTTACCTCAATTTTTATTGTGAAATAAAAATATCAAAATCTTTTACGGCTGATGAGATAAAGGCACTAGCTGATGTGGCTCTTAGTCGAGAAAGACCAGAGTCCAACTCGATCTACATGCCAAGCCTAATTATTTAACTGGCCAATTCCAGCTGAAGGGCACTGGGTTTTACAAGTTCAAGTTCATGTTTGTGGTCATCTGACTGTCCTGGCGACGAGACCTCTGGAGGGTCTCGCAGTCCGATGCCTTGAAAGTTGCCAGGATGGGGTGGGGGGGGGAAGACTTGATGCCTCAATCCCCTGCGCCTTCTTCACTAGTAAGGAGGTGTTGTGAGCCCAGGTTAGATTGTCCATTATGTGTACTCCAAGGAACTTTATGCTCTTCACTCTCTCCATGGCAGAGCCACTTTAAGGTGTTTATGGGGTACTGGTACATAAATGAGAGAAGCTGATATGCACTGGTGACGTCCAGGAATAGGAAACAACCTAACTGCTGGCCTTTCAGTGGAGTTTATCTAAATACAGTGAGGGAAGTTCGGAATTTATTTTGCAATTGATGGTCAATGCAAAGTTAAACATAGGTATTACATGGTTTAGGATATATTACATATATATAGTATAAATAGTTAATTTAAATAAGTAGTGAAAAAATAGAAATAAAGTTGTGAGGTAGTGTTCATGGGATATATACATACATAGATAGTTGTGTACACACACACACATACATACTTACTGTAATACACATTTTTCTATTGTTGTGTATTTCTTTGTACTGCTGTCACAAAGTTAACAAATTTCATGAAATATGGCAGTGATATTAAACCTGATTCTGATACCTAAGCCCTGTTATCTTGAAAACACTCAGACCCAGTACCTAGGCCAGTGCTTGAGTAATGCAATTGAGCAATGTGGCAGAGCGAGACTACATTCTCATGAATCACTACCTTCAGAAATCAAATGTGGAGGATAAAAGCAAACAAAGACACATTCTCCCATTGCATAAAGCTTCAGTACCAGAGTATTTGGACATGGGACCATAGTAGTGTCAGTGAATTATGACTCTTCTACAAGACAGCAGGTAGCTAGAAAAATCAAAATCCTACTGGAGGAAATTAAAGTTCACAGTTATCAAAGTAAATTTGCATATACGTCACCTTTTACTACCCTGAGATTCATTTTTTTGCTGGCATTCAGCAAAGAGCAAAGAAATATACAAGAATCAATTAAAAAGTACTCACAAAGACAGACTAACAAATAAGGTGCAAAAGAAGACAAACTGTGCAAATACAAAACAAAACAATAAATAATTAAGTAAATAAGTAAATCAGTTCAGGTAGCACCTACGGAGGGAAATGGACAGCTGATGACAACGGTTCATTTGCCTACACAGATGTTGCCCGACTTGCTGAGTTTCTCTCGTTGTTTGCTCTTTGCTCTAGATACCAGTATCTGCAGTCTCTGAGTAGGTAGAAGATGCTGTCTACTTGCACATTTGGTTAAACGCTATCCACATCAGAGTAATGTACTCATACTCCCCAATACAGAGTACGTGAAAATGGAGTGTTCAGATCCAGTGTTCCTTTGGGGGTGAAGGTAATAAAGCAGAAGGTACGGATGGCCAAGTCGAACTGAAGATTGGCTCTTTCAGAGGAAGATTTATACATCTGATCAATCAGTTTGAACACGGTCTCAACGTGCAGGAGAAAGATGACTAAGGTCATCAGCAGTCCAGGCCTCTGTTCCGGGTTGAATGTCAGAGAGCAGAGGGCGCAAGGACTGGTTAGCCAGCCTTCCCAGAGTTCAAGCCTGGAATTTGGGGTTCTGCCACCTAGCCAATCCGGAGGTCGATACCGAAAATCAGAGCCTGAAGGTTGCTCAGTTGTCTGGAAGTTGAAGCCTGGAGGCCCAGATACCTGTCTTGGAGTTTTATTTTAGTTAGAGATAAAGCACCGAGCAGGCCCTTCCAGCCCACAGAGTGGTGCTGCCCAGCAACCCACTTATTTCACACAAGCCTAACTGTAGGACAATTTACAATGACCAATACAAGTCTTAGCACTGTAGGAGGAAACTGGCAAGAACTCTCCTGTGTGGGTGGGTGAGAGGGAGAGAGGAAAAGGGCTTGTCTGTGTGTAGGTAAGAGGGAGAAATGGGGCTTGTTTTTCTGTTGTTGTTTTATTGATTGTTGTTTTCTGTGTTGTTCTGCTGAGCATGGTGGGCCAGCTATGTTGGCGCTGTAATGTGTAGCAACACCTGCCGGCTGCCTCTAGCACATCCTTAGCTTGTGTTGGCCATTGACACAGATGACACATGTCACTGTGTGCTTCAATGTACGTGTAGTAAAAAATTCTCAATCTGAATCTCAGAATCATTGCTGATAACTCCACAGCGGCTTCCTACCAATCTCACACCAAATTGCTCATGTGTCTCCGTAATGGACTCAAGATGGAATGCACATCTTACATGAGGTAAAGTATTATTGTGGGGGGAAATAGAAAACTGAGGCAAACTGGCCTTGGGACACTCACAGTTCACAACTGTCAAGGATAGGCTTTCATAGCCAACAAAAACAGTAAACTGATACATCCCATGTATCAAAAAGTTTTAAAAGTCCATCTAGAATAATCAACTTCTGTAAAGAAGCTGTATGTTTGAATATCTGTTGCTGATTACCTGTGGTACAGCACAGAACCTCAGGTTACCACCTAGATATGACAGGCGGATCAGACTGCATCACTATCAAAATGAAAATTTCACAATTTGGATATGCAACAGATCTCCGAAAAAAGGGAGACCAAGAGATACAGTATTGTGCAAAAGTTTTAGGCACCCTAGATTTTTTACATGGTTTCAGATGGTATGGCCTCCACAGAGCCCTGATCTCAACATCATCGAGGCTGTCCTGGGATTACCTGGAGAGACAGAAGCAAGTGAGACGGCCAAAGTCTGCGGAAGAACTGTGACAAGTTCTCCATGATGCTAGGCATGACCTACCAGCCGATTTTCTTATAAAACTACATGAGAGTGTACCTAAGAGATGTGATGCAGTTTTAAAGCCGAAGGGTAGTCACATCAAATACTGGTTTGATTTAGTTTCATTTTACTCTTTACTGTTCTTTATAGTAATCTTGTTGATATTTAGATACTTTTCATTTCATTATTTTTGAAAGCCTCTAACTATCCACAAGATTAATACCTCCCATCATCTTTTACACCTCTATTAGGTCACCTCTCATCCTCCGTCACTCTAAGGAAAAAAGGCCGAGTTCACTCAACCTATTCTCATGTTCCTCAATTCAGGCAACATCCTTGTAAATCTCCTCTGCACTCTTCTTATAGTGCGGCTACCAGAACTGAGCACAGTACTCCAGGTGAGGTCTGACCAGGGTCTTACATAGCTGCAACAATACCCCATAGCTACCAAACTCAAACCCACGATTGATGAAGGCCAATGCACCGTATGCTTTCTTAACCACAGAATCAACCTGTGCAGCAGCTTTGAGTGCCCTACACCTCCAACCTTGGTGTCATCAGCAAATTTACTAACCCGTCCCTCCACTTCTTCATCCAGGTCATTTATAAAAATCATGAAGAGTAGGGGTTCCAGAATAGATCCCTGAGGCACACTGCTGGTAACTGACCTCTGTGCAGAAAATGACCCGTCTACAACCACACTTTGCCTTCTGTGGACAAGCCAGTTCTGGATCCACAAAGCAATGTTCCTTGGATCCCATGCCTCCATATTTTCTCAATACCTTATCAAATGCCTTGCTGAAATCCATATACACTACACCTACTGCTCTATCTTCATCAATGTGTTTAGTCACATCCTCAAAAAAATTCAATCAGACTTGTAAAGCATGACCTGCCTTTGACAAAGCCATGCTGACTATTCCTAGTCATACTATGCCTCTCCAAATGTTCATAAATCCTGCCTCTCAGGATCTTCTCCATCAACTTACCAACCACTGAAGTAAGACCCACTGGTCTGTAATTGAACAGAGTGATCTAGGAATAATGGTGCATAGTTCCCTGAAGGTGGAATCTCACGTGGATAGGGTGGTGAAGAAAGCTTTTGGTATGTTGGCCTTTATAAATCAGAGCATTGAGTATAGGAGTTGGGATGTAATGTTAAAATTGTACAAGGCATTGGTAAAGCTGAATTTGAAGTATTGTGTACAGTTCTGGTCACCAAATTATAGGAAAGATATCAACAAAATAGAGAGAGTACAGAGAAGATTTACTAGAATGTTACCTGGGTTTCAGCACCCAAGTTACAGGGAAAGATTGAACAAGTTAGGTCTTTATTCTTTGGAGCGTAGAAGGTTGAGGGGGGACTTGATAGAGGTATTTAAAATTATGAGGGGGATAGATAGAGTTGACGTGGATAGGCTTTTTCCATTGAGAGTAGGGGAGATTCAAACAAGAGGACATGAGTTGAGAGTTAGGAGGCAAAAGTTTAAGGGTAACACGAGGGAGAATTTCTTTACTCAGAGCGTGGTAGCTGTGTGGAACGAGCTTCCAGTAGAAGTGGTAGAGGCAGGTTCGGTATTGTCATTTAAAGTAAAATTGGATAGGTATATGGACAGGATAGGAATGGAGGGCTATGGGCTGAGTGCGGGTCAGTGGGACTATGTGAGAATTGGCGTTCGGCACAGACTAGAAGGGCCAAGATGGCCTGTTTCCATGTTGTAATTGTTACATGATTATATGGTCTATAATTTCCTGGGCTAACTCTACTCCCTTTCTTGAATAATGGAACAACATCCGCAACCCTCCAATCCTCCGGAACCTCTCCCGTCCCCACTGATGATGCAAAGATCATCACCAGAGGCTCAGCAATCTCCTCCTTCGCCTCCCACAGTAGCCCGGGGTACATCTTGTCTGGTCCCAGTGACTTATCCAACTTGATGCTTTCTAAAAGCTCCAGCAATCCTCCTTCTTAATATCTACATGCTCGGTCCACTGTAAGTCATCCCTACATTTGCCAAGATCCTTTTCTGTAGTGAATACTGAAGCAAAGTACACATTAAGTACCTCTGCTATCTCCTCCAGTTCCATACACACTTTTCCACTGTCTTATCCTCTACTTACTGATGCAAGTTTTCAAATCGCATCCACTACTCCTTTCCGTAACCAACATACCAGGACTTCAAAGTCCTAAATAAATTTATTGTGAAAGTACTGTAGATACAGTACTGTGCAAAAGTCTAAGGCACTTATATACGTATATAGCTAGGGTGCCTGAGACTATTGCACAGGACTGTAGTAATTTTATGTATTGCACTGTACTGCTGCCACAAAAAAGAAGCAAATTTCACAATATATGTGAGTGATGATTAACCTGATTCTGATATGGGTCTCTATTGTGAATTCAGAGTGGGAAGAGAGAACGAGGGATTGGACACGCTGGAGGCAGGAAGCATGTTCCCGCTGATGGGTGAGTCCAAAACTAGAGGCCACAGTTTAAGAATAAGGGGTAGGCCATTTAGAACAGAGATGCGGAAAAACTTTTTCACCCAGAGAGTGGTGGATATGTGGAATGCTCTGCCCCAGAAGGCAGTGGAAGCCAAGTCTCTGGATGCATTCAAGAGGGAGTTAGATAGAGCTCTTATAGATAGCGGGGTCAGGGGATATGGGGAGAGGGCAGGAACGGAGTACTGATTGTGTATGATCAGCCATGATCACAGTGAATGGCGGTGCTGGCTAGAAGGGCTGAATGGCCTACTCCTGCACCTACTGTCTGTTGTCTATTGAGAGAGGAGGAACGAGAAGCACCAGAGAGACATATGTATTGATGCTGATCCAAGTTTTTGAAGTTATTCCAACTCACATCCACTGCTCTTTTCCATAACCAACATACCAGGACTTCAAAGTCCAAGTAAATTTACTATCAACATACATATAAGTCACCATATCCAACCCTGAGATGAATTTTCTTGCAGGCATTCATAGTAAATACAAAGAAACATAATAAAATCAATGAAAAACTGCACATGAACAAAGAACAATCAATATGCAAGACAACAAATTGTGCAAATACAAAAATAAATTATAATAATAATAAATAAGTAATAAATATTGAGAACGTGAGTTGTAGATACTTCGCTACCCACAGAGTTGCTTGTTTCACTTGCTCCTGTGTTCTCACCATCATGCCTACCTGTGCAATATTTTTGTTTAGTAGATAAACTCCATATTCAAACTGAAACTTCTCTCCTCCTCTTGGATACAGAGGGAACCTGTGGAGGCAAGCACAAAGAGAACCTAGAGTTAGAGATATCTGGGGAACCAGCACTGTAAATAATTTCAAAATACTCTTCAGTGGTGTAAGACACAATAAAGCTTTTCTATGGTGACATTCAATGGGAAATAAAATGCTAATACAGTGAATGAGCAGAAAATACGCACACTTGACAGACATTTGGCTGTAATGTTTTTGTCATTGCCAATAACTAGACTCAGAACACACACATTCACTTAAGGACTCAATCATACTTAATTGGACGCAGAACACTCATTCACTTACAACTAAATCATACTTTATTTTACTTGTGCACAAGGAGAACAGCATGGCCCCATCACCACACTGTTCTGACGTCTGAACAGGGAAATGCCATTTTTATACAGAATTGACTTGGATGGTATCTGTTAGTCTCGCGAGACCATGGATCTGCGTCCTCTCCAGGGCGCAGGCCTGGGCAAGGTTGTATGTAAGACCGGCAGTTGCCCATGCAACAAGTCTCCGCTCTCCACAGCACCGATGTTGTCCAGGGGAAGGACAAGGGCCGATACAGCTTGGCACCAGTGTCGTCACAGGAGTTGCCAGAGCGAGGTGGAAGGCAACGTGGGACTGCCTTAGGGACTCCAGCTCTGGATTTGTCCTCAGGGTTTACTCCTGAAGTCTTTCCCATGACTGGGTATGGCCGCAAGGCAGCGGAGGTTTGAAATCAGAGTTTTCCCTCTCTTAGATGGACTGCCTTCCCAGGCTGACGAGCTCCATTTACCCAAAACACTGGTTTCAAGGTGCCAGGACCTGCCTTCACCCCTTCTCTTGTCAGTAGAAATGGTTCCGCCGGGCTTAGAGGCTAAGCCACACGAGAAGACCAGGAATTGGACTTGGTTGACAGAGGCTATTTGAGGTGCATGCCGTGAGGAGCACTTTAGATAGTGGGAGTTTGTCCCCACTACCACTCCTCGGCTTGACAACCTTGGAACTAGACGTTACAGATATTAACCATTTGGTTAGCTATGCATGTTTGCGTTCCTTACTTGCAAGAGCAGTCAGTATTCACAGTACAGGTGTTAAAAGTCAATAGAAACTACAACCTGAAAACCAATGGTACTTTGAAGTTAGTAAAGCAACCTTCCATAGGACAGCACAGAGGACTCTGGTGAGCTGCTATTGGCAGCCTATGCCCCAGTGGCGGTCATGGACTTAAGAAGAAGACAGGCCCTTTGGCCCATGATGTTTTGTCGATCTTTTAACCTACTACAAGATCTATTTAACCCTTCCCTCCAACATAGCTCTCTCTTAGTTGGTGTGTCTGCCTTGGACTGCTTACAGTATATCGTCTCCAGGTGTGTAAAGGGAAACTATGCTCTTAAAAGACCTTTTTTGCCTGTGCTGTCTGCACTCTATTTGGCTGTATATTGTCAACTCTTACCTTACCTCAACTTCCACACTTTGGATCAGAGATTCCCATCCTGGGGTCTTACGGACACCTCGGTTAATGGGTTAATGGTAGGGGTCCATGGTATAAGAAAGGTTGGGAACCCCCTCGACAGAATCTCCTCTCCATACTTGCTTAGGTACGAGGTTACCACTTGTACTTTATCCTATAATACTTCATCCTATTAAACTTCAGTGGTATAAGATCAGATGGCTTTGATTGGGTGAAGTTAAAAGATGACACCAAGATTAATTGTGCCTCTTGAGTTCTCATCAGTCATTTCACAACACCAAACAAATAACACATTACCTCCAACATGAAAAAAATTCTCATTAAGTTGTGAAAATACACAAAAGGCCCAAGAACATTTCTCTCAAAAGACTCTGAATGCTGATGGGCATTGAGAAGCTTCCAAACTAAAAATCAAAGTTCAAAGTAAATTTATTATCATAGTTCATATATGTCACCATATACAACCCTAAGATTCATTTTATGTGGGCATACAAAGTAAGTCCATGAAACACAATAGAATCAATGAAAGACTGTACCCAACAGGACAAACAACTAATGTGCAAAAGACAACAAACTGAGCCAATATAAAAGAAAAAGTAAATTATATATATGTAAAAGCAATAACTATCGAGAATATGAAATGAAGAATCCTTCAAAGTGAATCAGTAGGTTGTGGGAACATTTCAATGATGGGCCAAGTGAAGTTGAGTGAAGTTATCCCCTTTGGTTCAAGAGCCTGATGGCTGAAGGGTAATACGTGTTCCTGAATCTGGTGGAGCGGTTCATGGGGCTCCTGGACCTTCTTCCTGATGGCAGCAGTGAGAAGAGAGCATGTCCCAGGTGGTGGAGGTCCTTGATGATGAATTCTGCTTTCCTGCAATAACGCTCCATGTAGATGTGCTCAATGGTGGAAATCAAAATCAAAAGATTTCTATTAACAGCATCAGCAGAAATGTATTAAATCAAGTTCCAAAACTTGATTTTTTGCTCCAAAACTTTATTCCAAAATAAATCTATCCTGATCTAACCATGATGATGTCATGATCAAGAAAGTTCACCAGCACTCTACTTCCTCAGGAGGCTAAAGAAATTCAGCAAGTTCCCATCGACTCTTACCAGTCTTTATCGATGCACCATTGAAAGCATTGTGTCTCAAGGCAAAATGGCTTGGTATGGTAATTGTTCTTCATGTGACTAGGAAACTGCAGAAGGCTGTAGACACAGCTCAGCACGTCACGGAAACCAACCCCTGCTCTAAGGACTCTGTCTACAATTCTCTGCCTCAAAGATCCCATCCATCTCGGACATTCTCGCTTTTTTTTATTACAGAGAAGGCAGAAGAATGAGGTTGAGAGTGATAAAAAATCAGCCAAGATCGAATGTTGGAGCAGACACGAAGGACTGAATGGCCTAATTCTGCTCCAATGCCTTATAGTCTGTGGTGTTTTGCCCTCCCCATTCATGCAGAAGATAGATACAAAGGCCTGAAAGCACGTTCCATCAGGCTCAAGGATGGCTTCTATCCCACTGTTATCAGACTCTTGTACAATAAGGTGGACTCTTGGCCTCACAGTCTACCGTGTTATGATCTTACACTTTATCGTTTACTTGCACTGCACTTTTTCAGTAGCTTTTACGCTTTATTCTGCATTATTATTGTTTTACCTTGTGTTAGTTCACTGCACAGTGTAATGATGTGATCTGTATGAACTAGAAGATAAGCATTACCTTGCATCTTGGTACATATGACAATATAAATCAATACCAAATTGATTCAACATACTCACTCCTGCACCTGTTCGTAATACTCTCTGTATCACTTGAAGCTATGTGTACAGTTGGTGAATATTTTACTCTGCAAGATTTTCCAGTAACATTTTCAGTACCAACTTATGTTATTTTCTGACGCACTTCTACAGATGTGTAGCTGAGAGCATCCTACATGCTGCATCACTGTGTGGTACGGAAACTGCACTGCGGCGGACAGGGTCTACAACAAGTGCCCAATGCATCACCGCCACCAGCCTACCCGCTACCAAGGACATACATACAGAAAGGTACTGGAAAAAGGCCAGCAATATCATGAAGGATCCCCCACCCTGTGAGGGAAGAGACTACACAGCATCCACACCAATACCACCAGACTCAAAAGCAATTACTTCCCCCCAAGGCAATCCCCAGCCACCACTACTTTATCATTTCCAGTCAGTCATGTTAAGTACAGATACTTCCGTACCTAGCTTCACTTTATGGACACACAATCTATATATAGCTAATCTTATGTATTTATATTTATTGTGTACTGTATTTCAAAATTATGTTCTTAATAGCAATTTTTTTATGCTGCATCAGATCTGGAGTAAGAATCATATTTTCTCCTTTTCACTTGTGTACTGGTGAATAACAATAAACAATCTTCAATCTTTCTCCCCTTTAATGGTTAAAAGTTATTGCTCTCACAGATATACCAGAGTGACAAGGGGGGTCAATGAGAGGGTTATCAAGAAGGAATGCAATCACATATTTATGCCTCTTCAGCACAAAGTTGTGACATATCCAAAATGCTGGAAAATAGTTTTAAAGAATAACGACTGCTCTCCCCCACAAATGAATACATTCTGGAATGGCAAATAAAAAATGACTGCAATAAAATTTGAACAAAATGAAAACAAACGCGAGCCAAAACAGTGAACAGGGAAGGGCCGTTTGACTGGTAAGGTCCATTTGTTTCACATGCGGACACATCGGACTCGAGCCAATCAAACAGCCATCTCCAAGCTCAGGAGGCTGACAGTCTTCACAAAGGTGTCCAGAAATACTTTTGACAATCTTGAACAGATTTTACAGACAACAGTTAAATAACGTCAAGAGGATCACTAGGGACTTCCTTCTCCCTATTTGTGACATTTACTGGGAACATTATATATGAAGGGCCTGAAGCATTGTTGAGGATCCCTACCACCATCCCACAATCTCTTTGACCCACTGTCTGGAAGGAGGTACAGGAGCATCAGGACCAGGACTGTTAGACTGGTTAACAGCTTCTCTCCTCTGTCAGATTAATGAATACTCTGCCACCACCAATGTTTCATCGTTAAAGAGATGTTTACTGTTTACCTGTGCTGCACACTATATGCATTTTACATTCTATTTTAGTAACTTATTTATGGTAACTTTTTTTTTGTGCTGTGTGTGATATATCTTCAAGCAGCCTTGTTTCATTTAGTTGTATATATGCACTGTCAGAAGACAACAAACTTGAATTTGAACTTGAACTTTAATCCATGCCTGAATCACAGTAAAGATATCGTTCTACACTGTCTTCAACTTTTCCTATTTATGGCTGCAAAGGGAAATCAATATCAAGTTCATTGTCACTGATATACATTACGTCGTGAAATTTGTTGTTTTGCGGTAGCCATACAGTGCAAAGACATAATATCATTGTAAATTACAAAATAAATAATGCAAAAAAATTTCTTTCGATGACAGTGCAGAGTATCCTGACTGGTCGCATCACAGCTGGGTATGGAAACACCAATGGCCAAGAATGGAAAAGCCCACAAAAAAGTAGTGATACCACCTAGTCCAACTCAGGAAAAGCCTTCCCCACCATTGAACACATCTACAAGGAGCACTGCCACAAGAAAGCAGCATCCATCATCGAGGATGCACACCATCCAGGTCACGCTCTCTTCTTGCTGCTGTAGGAACTTTAGGTCTCACACCACCAGAGTCTCAACTTGAGGTATCAACTGCACCTTATGGCTCCACCGATGTTGCCTGACCCGTTGGCTGGAATGAAGTTTGTTTGAAAAATAAAATAGAAGGCAAACTTTCAAAGTGTTAACAATGCTTTTCCCATCTGCCACCCTCAACACATAAATGCTTTCACAGCCCCACAGGTAACATTAACAAGTCTTGCTCAGGTCTTACCTTGATCTAAAAATTGGAGTTAAACAACTATAAAACTTTTTTAAGCTCCATGTACCTATCCAGGAGTCTCTTGAAAGACTCTATTGTAACTGCTTCCACCACCGTTGCCGGCAGCCCATTCCACGCACTCACCTCTCTGCATAAAAACTTACCCCGACATCTCCTTTGTACCTACTTCCAAGCACCTCGTGTCCTCGTGTTAGCCATTTCAGCCCTGGAAAAAAGCCTCTGACTATCCACATGATCAATGCCTGTCATCATCTTTTACACCTCTATCAGGTCACTTCTCATCCTCTGCGCTCCAAGGAGAAAAGGCCGAGTTCACTCAACCTATTCTCATAAAGCATACTCGCCAATCCAGGCAACATCCTTGTAAATCTCCTCTGCACCCTTTCTATAGTTTCCACATCCTCCCTGTAGTGAGGCAACCAGAACTGAGCACAGTTCTCCAAGAGGACCAAGGTCCTACATAGCTGCAACATTACCTCTCGGCTCTTAAACTCAATCCCTTGGTTGATGAAGGCCAATACACCATATGCTGCCTTAACCACGGAGTCAACCCGCGCAGCAGCTTTGAGCGTCCTATGCATTACCTCTTATCCCAGTTTTGCATCCTATCAACGCCCCGCTGTAACCTCTGACAGCCCTCCACACAATCCACAACACCCCCGACCTTTGTGTCATCAGCAAATTTACTAACCCATCCCTCCACTTCCTCTTCCAGGTCATTTATAAAAGTCACAAAGAGAAGGAGTCCCTGAGGCACACCTCTTGTCACCAACCTCCATGCAGAATATGACCCATCTGCAACCACATTTTGCTTTCTGTGGGCAAGCCAGTTCTGGATCCACTAAGCAAGGTCCCCTTGGATCCCATGCCTCCTTACTTTCTCAATAAGTCTTGCATGGGGTACCTTATCAAATGCCTTGCTGAAATCCATGTACACTACATCTACAGCTCTACCTTGGTGGAAGATATAAAGATAGGTGGAAGGGTAGGTAGCTCTGAGGATTATTTATTCATTGTTCAATGTTACTACGCTGCAGGAGTAGTCTGGGGAAAAGGGATTTATTTATTGACGTACAGCACAGAACAGGCCCTTCTGGCCCTTCAAAACATTCCTCCCAGCAATTGCCCGATTTAATCTGAGCCTAATCAGAAGACAATTTATAATGACCAATTAGCCTGTCAATCAGCACGTCTTTGGACTGTGGGAGGAAACCAGAACACCTGGATGAAATCCACACAGTCACAGGGCAACGGCAGGAATTGAACCAAGTTTGCTTGTACTGTAAAGTGCTGTGCTAATCGTTATGCTACCATGCTGCAAGGAGAAAAATTACTAATTACTTTTGAAAGATTTGGGTACGCTTGCCTTAAAGAGCTTATTCTTTAAGAAAGAGGGAAGCACGATAGTGCAGTGGTTAGCACATCACTTTACAGCATCTGCTGTTCGATTGCTGCCACTTTTTGTCAAGTCAAGTATTGTCATTTAATTGTATACATATATATAAGCATATAATGTATATAGAAATGAGAAAATGCTTCTCTGCAAAGCACAGTAGTACACAATACACACATAAACATGATGTTAGGAAGGAAAGAATAAAATTTACAGATGAATATCACATATATAACAAATTAAAGTGCATTCATATTAAGTTATTGTAAGGTATGGAACAGATTAATCAGTGACACCGAATGCAATGTGGTTGGGAGTTCAGAAGCCTAATGGCCTGGGGGAAGAAACTGTTTCTCATCCTGACCGTTCTTGTTTTTATGCATCGGAGTCTCCTGCCTGATGCAGAGAGTCAAAGAGGATGCTGGATGGATGGATGGATGGATGGGTTCCTTAATGACACTAAGGGCCCCACGTATGCAGCACTCCTGATAGGTGTCCCCAGTGGATGGTAGAGAGACCTCTATGATCCTCTCGGCTGTTCTCACAGTCCTTTGTAGAGACTTCCAGTCCGATGCTCTGCTGCTCCCATACCAGATGGAGAAGCAACTTGTCAGAATGCTCTCAATATTGTTCCTATAAAATGATGGTGGTGGTGAGGTGTTGGGGGGGGGGGGGTGGGTGAGGGAACTTTGTATGTTCTCTCGGTGACTGTATGGGTTTCTTCCAGGTGCTCCGGTTCCTCTCACATTCCAAAGACATACAGGTTAGAGTTAGTGAGTTGTGGACATGCTATGATGGTGCCAGGAGTGTGGCGACACTTGTGGGCTGCCTCCCCAGCACACTCCGCACTGATTTGATTTGATGCAAATGACGCATTTCACTCCATGCTCACAGTTCAAATTAAGTTAATTATCAAAGTACCGTACATACATATCACCATATACAACCCTGAGATTCATTTTCGTGCAGTAAATCCACAGTAGAATAACCACCATAATAGAATTAGTGAAAGGCTACACTAACTGGGAGTTCAATCAGAGTGCAAAAGAAAACAAACTGTGCAAATATAAAACAAAAGAAGTAATACAGTCGGCCCTCCTTAACCGCAAATACAACCAATTGCAAATCGTGAAAACCTGAAAGTGCTCTTCCAGCACTTGTTGTTCGAGCATGTACAGACTTTTTTTTCTTGTCATTGTTCCCTAAACAATGCAGTATGACAACTATTTTACTTACCATTTACATTGTATTAGGTATTATAGGTAATCTAGAGATGATGTAAAGTATACGGGAGGATGTGCGTGGGTTATTGTGGATCGGGATCGAAAAAAATCGTAAGTTCTCTTACTAAGTCGGAACAGGTACTTCCGGTATTATTTAGCATCAGTTAGTCAAACGTTTGCATTCGTATATAATACATACTTTACCTATCTATGCATATAAAACACTTAAGAATGTATGCTTCAGCGCCAGGCTTGGGAAGTGTCCGAGTTCGATCTAGTGACAGATCGATATAGAGTGCGCTCTCCATCTTGCCGGGTTGACGTGGAGGATCAAAAACCCAAAACCCCAAAACACAATAATTAAACCACTGCGTTGCTTAGTAATAATTGTAGCTTTCATTGGGGCACAGCCTTTCTCACTTTATCCTTTAAAATTGTTCTGATCGTTGACCGATGTAGCCTAACGCTTTTCCAATGACTGATGGCGTTTCAGCTCTTTCCGATCGCTTTATTATTTCCACTTTATTTTCAATTGTTATCATGATTATTTTTGTGAACAGAAACACTGTGGATTCAGATCTCTGCCACTGGGTCCTAATGTCCACCGCAATGAGACAGGTTAAATAAGGTCTTGGGTTCCGCTGGGTCCTAAGGCCCACTGCATTGAGACAGGTTGAATAAGGGACTTGAGCATCCGTGAATTTTGGTATCCGCGAGGGGTCCCGGAACCAATCCCTCACGGATAAGAAGGGCCGACTGTAATCATTAATAAATGAGCAATAAATATCAAAAACATGAGACGAAGAGTCCTTGAAACTGAGTCCACAGATTGTGGAACATTTCAATAATGGGGCAAGTGAAGCCGAATGAAGTTATCTCATTTGATTCAAGAGCCTGATGGTTCAGGGGCATTAACCATTCCTGAACCTGGTATAGTGAGTCCTGAGGCTCCTGTACCTTCTTCTTGAAGGCAGCAACGGGAAGAGAGTATGACCTGTTCTTGATGATGGATGTTGTTTTCCTGTGACAACAGTCTGTGTAAATGTGCCCAGTGGTGAAGAGGGCTTTTACCTGTGATGGACTAGACCATATCACTATTTTTGTAGGATTTTCTATTCAAGGGCATTGGTGTTTCCATACCAGGCTGTGATGCAGGCAGTCAATGTACTCTCCTCCGCATCTATAGAAGTTTGTCAAAGATTTAGATGTCATGCTGAATGATATCTAAAACTCTGTTTTGATGTATGTATGATAAATAAAGCTAAATTTTAATTACACTGTTCTGAGTCTGAGCCTGAGGCTTCTGTTGGTCAGAGTTGACCATGGATATTGTGCCCTAGCTGCCTAGATATGCAGGCTTGGGCTGTGTGATATGGAGAGCAAGCTGTTACCCATGCAGCAAGCTGCCCCTATCCACGCATCTGATGAACCCAAAGGAATGGCATAGACTGATACAGTTTGGTTGGTACCAGCAGCATCGCAGGAGTTGCCAGTTAGCATTGATCTCAATGTAGGACTGCCTTAGGGACTCCAGCTCCGGATTTTTTCTCAGGGTGTACTCCTGAAGCCTTCCACACAAGTGGGTATAGCCACAAGGCAGTGGAGATTCGAGATCAGAGTTTTCCTTCTCCCAGGTAAGCTGCCAACCATGGCTGATGAGCCCCATCTGCCTGAATTACACTGTTGCAATAACAAATGTCCACCAAAAGAGGGCAAATTAGTGAGGTAATGTTCATGGGTTCATTGACCATTCAGAAATCTGATGATGGAAGGGAAGAAGCTGTTCCTGAAGCATTGGGTGTGTGGTAGGAATGAGAAGAGGGTAGGCCCTGGATGACGAAGGTCCTTTAAGGTGGAGGGTACTCAGCAAAGAGATCACCCATACTGTACTGTACAAAAGCTTTAAGCACATATATACAGCTAGGGTATGTAAGACTTTCGAATAGGACTGTATTTGTCAATGCCAAGTGCAGAGCGAGTTTGTAAATCTGGCAGGAGCAAGGGATATTGGGAATAGTGAGGGTGGAGCACTGTGGGAGGGGTGTGGGACAGGCGGCAGAGGAGTGCCAGGGGTGGGGTGTGGTGCAGGTGCATACACATCCAGCCTTGAGACACCAGTCAAGGTCATTTGATTCTAAACAACTAGTTTATTGTATCAAACAGCAGTAAATGGTCAGCTGGACTTGCTGTGTTGTCTAGAAGTCGTTCTTCAGTTCTGATCCATGGTGGCTAGTTTTCCAGCTTATAAACTCTGTGAGCTGTTTACAGTGATCACATGACCCTCACCTTTAAACAACTCACAGGGTTTATAAACCGGAAAACTACACACCATGGATCAGAGCTGAAGAAGTCTCTCGGATGAGTGGCGAAACATCTTCTACACAACACAGCAAGTCCACTTGCCTTGGTTTACTACTGCTTGATATACAATGATCTGGATGACTGAAAACCTTCATAGACATATTGGTCCTTGATCATCGCAGAATGTTGTTCTGGTGCTTCCTGTTCCCTCCCCTCTCCCTGTCCCCTTCCCACGCTTAGTCCACAATACAGACCCATATCAGAATCAGGTTTATCATCACTCACATGTCAATTTTTTTCTTTTTGCGGAAGTAGTACTGTGCAATACATAAAATTATTACAGTACTGTGCAGAAGTCCTAGACACCGTAGTTATATATATGTGCCTGAGACTTTTGCACAGTACTACATACGTAGATATAGGATTAATTTCAGATCTCTAGGGGGTAATCACTCTCTCTTTTTTTTCTCTTAATCCAGTACTGCTAAGGAACAAGGGGTGATCCCCACAGGCTGGAAACCACTCAGCTCCCCATCTCTCCTTAAAAAAATGAATTCGGTGTCAGCTCATGTAACAAAAGGAATTCACTAATAATTTTGTTTTTCATTTCTCACCGCAATAAAGTAAACTTTCCCATGTCGAACAACTTGAGGCTCACCCTTCCAGGAGACTGTGTGTTTGCTTTAGTATGGCCTTGAATGTTAAAGGGGCACTGTGTACAAAGTCTGGCCCTGAGTTGAACCTGGCTAATTCATCACCTGGCATGTTTAATTGGTAGCACGCACTAGAGTTTTAAACTGTACGAAGGAGCTTGCTGTAACAATGCATGCTTTTTATGCAAAATAATACGGAATTGGGGAATAGAGTTCCATGACCTTTTATTTAGTAGCAGGAAAAGGATACTGGACCAAATCAGCCCACCTCTTACGAAAACAAAATTACCTCCTTGTTAAGATTTGAAAATTTTTACATCTTTTCATTTAAAATGGAGCCTACATTCAAGAATCAACATTGTTTAATGACATTTCCAGTATACAAGTGTAAAGGAGTTAAAATAATTGTTACTCTAGATCTGATGTTGCACAAAAAAGCATTGAGATAAAGAATGCAATATTAAACCAAAAATGGAATAAATATAAATACATATGACAGCCTATATACAGTACACAGATTGATTGTATGCCCATAAAGTGACTCTAGGCAAAGGAGAGCCTTTATATAAGGAGACTGACAGGAAATGATAAAGTAGTGCTGGTTGGGTGGGTTAGTGGATGGAGGTGTTGATCAGCCTTACTGTTTGGTGAAAGCAACTGTTTATGAGTCTGGTGGTTCTGATGTGGATGCTAAGAAACCTCCCTGAAGGGAGAGGAAAAACAGCTCATGAGCAGGGATACTACAAAGGCTTTGTTTTGATTCACAGTGGATACCAGTTAACTCTGCCACATCAGGACCAGTACATCTTGGACCAAACATAAAGTACACGGCAGATGCTGTGGTCAAATCAATACGTACAAAAAAGCTGGATGAACTCAGCAGGTCGGGCAGCATCTTTTGAAAGGAGCAGTCAACGTTTCGGGTCGAGACCCTTGGTCAGGACTAAAGAATGAGGGGGCAGGGGCCCTATAAAGAAGGTGGGGTGAGGGTGGAAAACCAATCAGAGGAAAGATCAAGGTGTGGGGGAGGGGTTAGGCAGGAGAGGTGAAGAAGGAATCTAAGGGGAAAGCACTATGGGTAGTAGAAGAAGGCAGAGTCATCAGAGGTGATTGGCAGCTAGAAGAGGAGACAGAGTGAAGGTGGGATGGGGGAAGGGAGAGGGAGGGAATTACCTGAAGTTGGAGAATTCGATGTTCATACCAAGGGGTTGGAGACTACCCAGACGGTAGATGAGATGTTGTTCCTCCAACCGAAGTTTGGCCTCATCATGGCAGTAGAGGAGGCCATGTACGGACATATCCGAATGGGAATGAGGGAGAGTTGAAGTGAGTGGGAACCGGGAGATCCTGACTGTTGTGGCGGACAGAGCGTAGGTGCTTGAGTGCTCGACCTCTGTGAGTTGGTTAAAGGTGAGGGTCATGTGATGTTCCATCCGCCACAGCAGAAGGATCTCCCTTCTGTAGGTCTGTAGTCTAGAGTAGCTCTTTTTTTTGTCTGTGTTGTTTTTATAATTCAGTGTAGTTTTTGTACTGTTTCATGTAGCACCATGGTCCTGAAAAACGTTGTCTCGTTTTTACTGTGTACTGTACCAGCAGTTATGGTCGAAATAAAAAGTGACTTGACTTGACAAGTTCACGCGACTGATGCTAGTCAGAAACTGTTCAGCAACAGTCTCCTATTGCAATTAGGCAGCAAATTATCCCAAATAAATGAAGGGAATTCCAGCTATTTTCTCAATGAGTTTTTGTTCTTTCAGAGTTGCCCCAAATAAATGACTGCCCCTATTAACTGATGATCCAATGAAGTGGAATTCAGTGCAGGATAAAACAAAAGAGTGCAATGGGTCGCGATAGTGGTAGAAATCACTGGCTGAAACCAAGGACCGGTTGATGATAGATAAAATGCTCAAATGTACTTTCAAACTTGCAGTCAGACATACTTGGCAGTATGCCATTTCTTTCAGCGTGCTCCTGGGTGCAGTCTCCTGGCAGAGGCAGTCCCCAGGTGGTCAGCAACCTTGTGCAGTATGGGGTCTTCCGTGTCCCTGGATGTCATTGTTGATTTGCTGAGGGTAAAGTAAAGATGATGCTGAGCTGCAGTCTCCATCGAGGTTGCACCTTAGACTTAGCTGTTTATAAGTTCGTTGTACTGGCTTTCACTCGGCCATGGGTAGTACTAAGCCTGGCTTCAAAAGGAGGAGGGCTGAGCATGGAGCCAGTAACCCAATGCTGTAAAAACCTTGTGTTACAGTAACGTCAACAGATGCTCCAAAAACCTCCTCCCTAGATATACTAAGAAGATGGGCAAAAACAGGATGCACCATGAAGACTGGTCTGGAACACAGGACTCTTATGAGCCTATGTCCCAGTAGGAGTAATGGGGCTCAACAGGAAGAATAAAAGGTATGGTTTTGGGGACAGGGAGGGGAGTTAGGTGTCAGGAGTTTACGGACAGGGATATAGGAAGAATTAGAGGTCATGCAGTGTCTAAGTCTCCAGTTCTTTTTTGAAGGCCAGCACATTAAAGCTTGGAGTAGAGACTCATTATTGGACCTAGATAAACCATTTTGTTGTGTGGGGTTCAATAATTTTTTACTTTGTGTTCTCTTTGGTTTATGGAGCAGCACTTTGGTAAGTGTGATTGTTATAAGTTTATAAAAACTTTTTTTTTGTTAAGTATGTTCTATTGTAAAATTTTCAAATATGGATGCTCAAATAATGTGAAAGCAGATTTCAATTGTCAGAAAATCCATATCTTTGATACGAATCTTGCTAATGTGTAAATCTAAGATAATAGAAGATTGCTTGCATGGACTAGATGGGCCAAATGGGCCTGTTTCTGTGCTGTATGACTCTATGATGCAGATGTGGGACATCCGTGTTCACAAGCTGGACCAGCAGACCAGCGTGGACGAGTGTGATTCCCCCCAAGCAAACAATGCATTTCACTGCATGTTTCAATAAATCTTGAATCTAAATTGGGGGGAAGGTCAGATCCAGAGGGCTAGGAAACTTGCAACTGTGCCTTCTGAGGTGCAAACACAGTTGCAACCTCCCACCATGGAGCACACTGGGTGAACTGACTCATTTCAGTTGCCCGTGATACTGCAAACTGCAAAAGGGTCTGGAGACACCTGGACTATAGAGCTTCAGCATCTATCATCAAGGACCCCCACCATCCAGACTATGTTCGCTTCTCACTGCTACCGTCGGGAAGGAGGAACAGGAGCCTTAGGTCCCATACTACCAGGTTCAGGAACAGTTATTACTCTTTAACCATTAACCTCCTGAATCACCGTGGATAACTTCACTCACCAAACACTGAACTGATTCCACAACCCATGGACTCGTGTTCAAGGACTCTATAACTCAAGTTCTCAATACTTCTCAGCCCAAAACATCAACTGTGCTCTTTTCCAGGAAGCTGCCTGGCTTGCTGTGTTCCTTCAGCACTTGGTGTGTGTTGCTTGGATTGCCAGCATCTGCAGATTTTCTCTTGTTTCTCAATATTTATTATGTATTTATTGTTATAATTTTGTATTTGCACATTTTGTTAACTTTTGCACAATGGCTCTTTGTGTGCAGTTTTTCATTGCTTCTACTGTCTTTATTTGTATCTACTGGGAATACCCACAAGAAAATTAATCTCAGGCTAGTATATGGTAACATATATGTATTTTGATAATAAATTTACCTTGAACTTTGAACACTGTTGCTCAGTAAGATTCCTTGGGGAGTGGGAGCTGAAGAGATGGTGTGTAACCACAGACAATTATAAAATGCTGTAATTACAACAGCAACATCTGTGTGCCCTTGGTGGACTTGACTCGTAGATGGTTGGCATTAAGTTACCTCTAGTGATGGACTTTTTAAACCTTTGGTTTATTAAACATTAACGTTTAGCATTTTGAGAGCCAGTACCCGCACCCAATCTCAAAGCTTAACTTGTTTTCATTTAGAGACATAGCATGGTAACAGGTCCTTCCGGCTAACAAGCCCACAAAGCCCAATTATGCCCATGTGACCAATCATATGGCCACAGAGAAATCTGTTGCATGAAGTTCTTTTAAGTGCATTTCTTAAAAAATATATATTGCGGTCAATTGAGAAAGGGTAAGAGGATTGAAGTAGCAAATACCTGTTTCTGAAATGTGCTTTACTCTGTATCCTTTGCGATTTTTTTAGTATAAGCTTCCATTTAGTATGGATGAGATTATCTATTGTAGCTTAAATGTGGATGTTAATTTTCAGCATGAACTGAAAAAGTAATGAATTTTATAAACTCCTTACAGACAACAGAGGAATTGAACCCAGGCTGCTGGCGTTGTAATAGCATTATGCTAACTGTTACGCTACAGTGCCGCCACACAAAGAATACTTCTTTGAAAAGAACTTCTTAACATATTTCACAGTATGGGTTAATAGTCTGGGGGAAGTTACTAGCCTAGTGGGTGCAAGTAATCTTAATTAGTTAGGAAATTGTCTGCAATTGAAATTACTGTTTTTGCTGAAAACCAGAGGCTGAAGTAGAATGATAACATTTTCTTTGGTTTGAACCCAAGTTTCCTAATTGACAGTAGAGACTGAAAATCTTCCTGCTTTTGTCCACAGAAGTTTTAACTACAGCATGTCACATGGCACACCACTAACGTACATGGATATGATATGCAAAAATTTTCACAATGATTAACGGATATGTCGCAACTGGTAAACCCGAAGGTGGCATCCATCATGAACCATCCATACAGGAAGAAGGCAGGAGAATAGGATTGAGAGGGATAATAAATCAACCGTGATAGAATGGTAGAACAAACTTGATGGGTGGAATGGCCTAATCCTGCTCCTATATCTTATAGACCTATTGCTAACCAAACCTTTCAAAGTCTGTACTATTACAGTAAAATTGAGTGTTACCAAAAAAATCTGAAATGTTTACTGTTTTCCTTTCCATGGATGCTGCCTTACCTGCTGATGTTACTAGCATTTGCTATTATGGTGTCTGCTCCAGCAGAAGTTGTTCTATTCCAAGTTTCAAGCTTTGGGAATGTAAGCCACTTGGAAACTGAGCCAACATCTTTTCTCACTCCTATGACAACCGTCACAATGGATCCTTTGCTTGAAACAATAAAACCAAGCCAGACGAGGAGGGATGTGATATCGAACATAGAATACCACAGCAAAGTACAGGCCCTTTGGCCCACAATGTTATGCCGACCCTTTTACCAACTCCAAGTTCAACCCAGAACAATCCAAGAAACTTCGAAGTCACACAAGGTATGCAGGCATTTTGTGATATTTGAAAGAGGTGATAAAATGACATGGTGTCATATATTTTTCAAACCTACATTTGGGTCTACTCTTACTTAAATATTGACAGAAGAGGCTGAGACAGTTCCGGGAGCGTTATAAGAATGATCTACAATACATTCACCTAAACACAAAAGCTCACTCAGCAATCACTTGTATTTTATTAATAGAAGTTTAACATATAGTACAGGGCACAGGTTTGGAAAATGTGACACAATTAACTTTTAACACCAGAAGTCAGCTAGTTGAGTGTTAAGTCTCCCCTCTCGCTGTGAAATGGGACAGCTCTTTTTCCCTTATTAGGGAGAGAGAGAACCTGTGATAAGTCGAACACTGGGTGAATAAGTAGTCTTTGGGATACTGCAAGTCTATGTCTATTGACGCTTTGCTGCGTGCTTAAGTGCTCGGTGGAGGATGCCGATGCTTTTTTTTGCTGGTGGTGGGGGGTCGTTGCCTTGCTGCTGCTTGTGCGTGGGAGGGGGGAGCTGGGGAGGGGGCTTTAGGGTTTTAACATTTAACTGTCATTCATTCTTTGGGACACTCCTCTGTTTCCGTGGATGTTTGCAAAGAAAAACAATTTCAGGATGTATATTGTATACATTTCTCTGACATTAAATATACCTATTGAAACCTAGAACATTACAACGTAGTATACATTCTTTGGCCCACAATGTTTTGCCAACCATTCAACCTATTCTAAGATCAATCTAACCCTTCCCTTTCACATAACTCTCCATTTTTTCTATCATTTATGTGCCTATCTGAGAGTTCATTATATGTCCCGAAGTAACTGCCTCTACCACCATCCCTGGATGGGCGTTCCATGCACCCACCTCTCTCCATGTAAAATACCTAACTCTGACATCCCTCTTATCCTTCCTCCAATCACCTTACAATTATGCCCTCTTGGATTAGCCATTTCCACCCTAGGAAAAAGTCCACTCTATCCAGTTCAAGCTCTGTTTATTGTCTTTCAACTGCACATATGTATACCACCAAATGAAACAATATTTCTCTGGACCAAGGTGCACAACACAGTACATAATAACTCACACGCATAACATAAAATAATATTACCAGAAATCAATTAACAAATTATAAGGTGCTTTTACAACACAAATTAAAAAGTAAACAATATAACGTTACTGGCGCTTCATACATGATGAGACCTGTGTGGTGGCAAAGAGTTCAGTTACTTCATGTCCTGACAGAAAAAGCTGTTTTCCATCCTAACAATCCTTGTCCTAATGCTATGGTACCTCCTGCCTACAATAGGGGGAAGAAAAGATTGTTGGACAGATGGGAGGGTCACTGACAATGATCTATCCCTCTTATAATCTTGTACACCTCTATCAAGTCACCTTTCATCCTCCTTTGCTCCAAAATCTGCTGGATTAACTCGAGCGCATTTATGAGGGAGAAGGAATTGTGGACATTGTGGGTCAAAACTCTGCAACAGGACAGAGTTTTTCCAGCAGATCTGCTCTGTTTCCCAGATCGATGGTTCACAATCTTTCAGAAAACCAATACTCACATGAATTACTGTACGTGAATTATTATTTCTACAGACAGCCACCATGATCTATGTCATCCCAAACCATTTCTTCCTGATTTACAAAGTAAATTCCATCCAACCTTCTCTATTGATTCCTTCAAACGTCCAGTTGGAGTGTTTAGTTGGAAACATCTCATTTTAGAATTCTCACTCGAAATCTTTATCACTACTGAGGTGGGGCTTCACTGTCACTAACAGAAAGGGTCATTAATAATGAGGAACTATCTAATAGGATTATTGTAACAGTTAAATTTATTATCACTGGCATACGGTATATTTGGGTGGTGGGTTGGCTACAGCTCTACCAAAGGAGACAATGCAAGGTGCTCCTTCCTTCCACTTGCTCTCAGGTCACCCCTGGGAGCAGGTGGTGGATGGTCGTATGAGCAGCTGGTGCATATCATAGGTCCTGGTTATGTGACCATTTGACACCAGGCAATCTCTGAAGAATGTTGACAATGGCTGGGGTCATTGCCCAAAAAAAGGCAATGGCAGACCACTTCTGTAGAAAAATTTACCAAGAACAATAATGGTCATGAGATCGTGATCACCTACAACATGGCACATAATGATGATGATACAGTATATTATGAAATATGTTGTTTTGCAACAGCAGTACAGTACAATGCATAATAATAACTTTAAGATAAAATATTAAAAAAATGTGTCTTCATGCTCCTGCACCTCCTCCCTGATGACAGGAATAAGAGGATGGCATGCTGTGGATGGTGCGGGTCCTTAATTATGGATGCCACCTTTTCAAGGCATCGCCTTTTTTAGGTGACCTGGGTGCTGGGGAGGTTAGATGGAGCTGGCTGAGCTTACAACTTTCTGCAGCTTTTTCCAATCCCGTGCAGTAGCTATACCCCCCCCACCCCCCCCAATACCAGATGGTAATACAGCCAGTTAGAATGCTCTTCATGGTACATCTGTAGAAGTTGCTAGAGTCTTTGGTGAAATACCAAATCTCCTCAAACTCCTCATGAAGTATAGCCACTGTTGTGCCTTTTTATTATTGCATCAATATGTTGGGGTCAGGAAACCCTCAGAGATGTTGACACCCGGTAACTTGAAATTGCTCACCCTTTCCACTGCTGATCCCTCTGATAAGGACTAATGTGTGTTCCCTCGACTTCCCTTTGCTGAAGTCCACATTCAGTGAAAAGCTTGGTGTGTACCATACAGACCATTCCATTCACAAGGGACCACAAAGGAAAGCAATAACAATGCAAAATCAATGTTTCTTATTGATATTGGTTTATTATTGTCACATGTGTCAAGGTACAGTGAAGCCTTTTCTTACATGTTGGTTCAAAGACTCTTTCATGTTCCTCTGAAGCCCTTCCAGGAACCAGCCTTTGAACTGACCTAATGATGGATTCTCCTAGACTAAAAAGCTAGTAATTGTTACATAAAGACTCTGCTTCTGTGAATTTCACTATTAATAAATCAATAAGCCATTGACTTTTATTTAGTTAGAGACCCGGCCCAACGAGATGGTGTGGTGCCCAGCAACTCACCTAGCATAATCACAGGACAATTTACAATGACCAATTAACCTACTAACCCGTACCTCTTTGGACTGTGGGAGGAAACCCACACGGACAGACGGAGCCAGAATTGAACCCCGAATTCCAGAATGCCCTGAGCTGTGATAGCATCACGCTAGCTGCTATGCGACTGTGTAATATGTACTATGTCATACTGTGTATTATGTATACCCCAAATTCTAATTCACTATCGTCCATGATTATAAACTACTGTTCTTTAGTAGGAACAGCAGAGTGTAAAGGAACTTTCTATTAGGATTAGCTGAATCAAGACATTAGGTTTGTGTAAGTGTTGTTGGCTCACTGGCACTACTACTGTACCCTGTAAGATAATCCTCCTGGCGGTAATAAAAGTGTCTTGAAAACTATAAACACCAGTGGTTACAACTTGGGAGTTTCTTTACTGCACTTCCCTTCTTTAAAGTAATAAAGAAGTTGACTGAAAGTGGATAGAGCCTTATGGTCCTTAACAGGAAACAAATGTTTCTTTGGGACAACAAAGTGTTTACAAAAATTATGGATTGACATTTTATGAATCCTTAGCCACATTAGCCTGCTCCTTCATTATACTGCTGTGGCGCCTGTTATTTATCATCAGGAAATAACAATCAGTTTCAGTCAGAAAAATTTCAGTGTTTTTTCAGTTTTCATCGATTATTAAACTGGCCTTCACTTTAATGATTATTAGGTCACTGTCTTTTCTGATACAGATCCACACCTATAAATAAGCCTCAGATGTGGTGCCCCTCCTCCTTCCCTTTCTCCCATGGTCCATCCTCCTCTCCTATCAGATTTCTTTTTCTTCAGCCTTTTACCTTTTTCACTTATCTCCTCCCAGCTTCTTACTTCATCCCCCCTCACTGAGCTTCACTAATCACCTACCAGCTTGTACTTTTTCTCCTCCCCCACCTTCTTATTCTGGTGTCATTTCCCCCTTTCTTTCCGGTCCTGAGGAAGAGTCTCAGCCCAAAAAGTCAACCGTTTATTCCTCTCATAGATGCTGCCTGACCTGCTGAATTCCTCCAGCATTTTGTGTGTGTTCCTCAAGTGTGGAATAACCTTTTCAATCTATTTTACCTCATCTCCTCCATCATCTCACCCTTACTCGATGTAGATTCTTTAATATTTCATGAAGTAAACCAAAACCACAGATGCCACGGTAGCATAGCAGTTAGCATGAAGCTATTACAGCTTCTAGCGTTCCGGATTTCAGAGTTCAATTCCAGTGCTGTTCTGTAAGGAGTCTGTACGTCTCCCGGTGGATTGCGTGGGATTTCCTGGGCGCTCCAGTTTCCTTCCATAGTCCAAAGATGTACCATTGTACAACTGGTCATTGTAAATTGTTCCATGAAGAGGTTAGGGTTAATCGTGGTTGTGGGGCGATGTGGCTCAAAAGGCTGGAAGGGCCTATTCTGTGCTGTATCGCTAAAATAAATAAATAAATAAAATGGCAACAGTTAAACGGAAAGGAGCAAACGCTCTCAACATCTGGCCATGCTTATACTTCAGACAGCAATGTATATTGGCACTGAGGGTAGAAAGTGGAGAACTTGTTCCATTACCCAACACCGGCCATCCATCAACATGACAAATAGAAAGAAACAACCAACAGAAAAGAAGTGGTTGCTGCTTACATCAGGGAAATGATTTGGAAACGTTTCAAAGGAGAAAACCAACTGGCTTATGATACCCTTCAATGAAGAAAATCTGGTACCTTTTTATTCAGTCTGGTCTAAAGCGACTCCAGCTCACATATTGAACATGGATGTCTTTTAACTTCCTTCTGTAATGTCCCAGAGTTCAAAGTAATGATACTTGGGAATGGGCAAGAAATGATGAATTTGACAGAGACAGTCACATCAAGAGAAGGAACTATTTAAGAACATAAAAAAAATGGATGGTGTAGTAAAGGATGTGAGGGGTATGGAGGACTATTGTCTGGGCACAGGTCAATGGGACTAGGCAGATTAATGGTTCAGCAGAGACTAGATGGGATGAAGGGCCTGTTTCTGTGCAGTTGTGTTCTATGACTCTAAATGCAAGAGATTCTGCAGATGTCGGAAATCCAGAGCAACACACACAAAGTACTCGAGGGACTCAGCAGGTGAGGCAGCATGTATGGAGGGGAATAAGCAGTCGATGTTTCAGGCCTAGACTCTTCATCAGGACTGGAAGGAAAGGGAGGAAGAAGGAAGGTATAAATGTTGGGGGGGGGGGCAGGAGAGAAAGGAGTACAAGCTGACAGGTGATAGGTGAGATCAGGTGAGGGGGAAAATCAGAGGGTGGGTGGGTGGGTGACAGGAGATGAGGTGACAAGCTAGGAGATGATAGGTGGAAGAGGCAAACTGCAGAAGAGAAAGAAATCTGATATGAGAGGAGAGTGGACCATGCGTAAAAGGGAAGGAGGAGGGTCCCCAGAGGGAGGTGATGGACAGATAAAGAGGTGAGAGGAGAGCCAGAATGGGGAATGGAAAAAGAGAGAAGGGACGAAGTAGAGAAATTGATTTTCATAGAGCAAACACGAGGAAATCTGCAGATGCTGGAAATTCAAATAACAACACACACAAAATGCTGGTGGAACACAGCAGGCCAGGCAGCATCTATAGGGAGAAGCGCTGTTGACGTTTCGAGCCGAGACCCTTCGTCAGGATTTTCATGCATGGTTGAGGCTACTCTGACAGAATATGAGGTGTAACCACCCACTCAGCTACCCCCATGTTTTGCCGTTCAATAAGGTCAATACCAATTTCTTACAATGGCATCACTTTCCTGCACTGATCCCATCTCCCTCAATGTCCTTAATGTTTAGAACCTTTTTATTTCCATCCTGAATATACTCAGTGACTGAACCCCCACTGCCCTTCTAGGTAGGCAATTCCACGGAGGAAATTTCTTCTGCAGTAATTTAGCAGTTAGCACAACACTTTACAGAGTCAGATGAAAGATCGGGGTTAAATTCTCACCACTATCTATAGGGAGTTTGTACATCCTCCCCTGGACCATGTGGTTTTTGTCTGGGTGCTCTGATTTCCTCCTTCTTTCCAAAGACATACGGTCAGGGTTAGCAAATTGTGGGCATGCTATGTTGGCACCAAAAGTATTGTAACACTTGCAGGCTGCCCAGCACTAACCTCACTAATTTGATGCAAAATGACGCATGTATGTTTTGATGTACATGTGACAAATAAAACTCATTTAATAATCCTGAATGGACTTTGTTCCTGACATCCCAGCCAGTACATGTATTAGGAATGGACATTTTGATAAAATCAGCCCTGTTTATTCTAGACAAGAGCACATGGACCCTGTCTGCTCCAGCTCTCCTTGCAAGACAAAGCAGGAATCAATCCAGTGTATCTATGCTGCATTCCCCCTGGCACAAGTAACTTCCTCTTGCTTGCTTGCTTGTTCCTCTTGCTGTCAACATTCCCTGTATATCACACATGGTCAGTGATGCTGGGCAGGCCATAATGACTACAAGCTTGACAGTGGTCTCCCAAAGCAGTCAACACCCCAAGGGAAGAGATTAGGTGAAGTATCAGGTTAATTAATGTAAAATGTTTAAGGGCAACTTGAGGGGGAACTTCACTCAGAAGGCGGTGCGAGTATGGAAAGAACTGCCAGTATTAGTGGTGAATGCAGGTTCGATTTCAACATTTAAGAGAAACTTGGATAAGTACCTTGATGGGAGGGGCATGGAGGGCTATGGTCCACGTGAGGGTTGATGTTATCTTAGGCAGCAAGGAACAGATGGGCTGAAGCACCTGTTTCAGTGCTGTAGTGCTCTATGACTCTATCATCGGGGAAAGGAAACGATTCAAGATCACATTTAAAACCACCTTGGCAAAATATTGTAAAATCCTCACCAACTCCTAGGAATCTCTAGCCAATGTGGAAGTGCAATTGTGAACCTCAAATGCATGCATCAGGTATACACAGAAGCTCTGATTAAATGGTGCAAGAGCACCAGCTCACAAACTAATGTTGGATTAGGGCGTAGTGTAGTTTGACTTTCCACTGTTTGCTTATAATTTTTGATATAATCATTGATTCTGTATTTTCCAGAAGCTGCTCAGATTTTGTGCAGCAGCAATCACACCAACTGAATTTGGTTATTTCATAGGTTAATTGTTATCACTGGATTCTGTTTATCTCCAGTCTGGGTATGAGACAACCACGACTTCTTCTAGCTCCTGACCCATTTGAGAAAGAACAGTGAATCAGACAACTCCAAATTCTTAAGTTGTGAAGTGAAACAACTCATCTTTGACTCCAATCTACCCAAATGTGAGATGACATAATATTCCAGAAGGAGTCTCACCCTCGACTTACATAAGGGGCGGTATGGTAACGTAGTGGTTAGCACAACGCTTTACCGTACAGGTAACCTGGGTTCAATTTCCATTGCTGCTGGTAAGGAGTTTGTACCTTCTCCCTGTGACCACTTGGGTTTCCATGCATAAATTGTCCCATAATTAGGCTAGGTTGGTTCCTAAAGTTGTCATAGCCGGGGGTGGTAGTGTGGATAAGCTCCCACTACCTATAAGGTGCTCCAAATGGCATGCAACTCTTATAGCCTCTGACAACAGACTCTCGGCCTTCACGTGCAGCTTAGCTACTAGGCCTGGCCGAACTGTTTCTACTGAGAAGAGAAGGGGCAGAGGCAGACCACTGGCGTCTCAAAACCAGCTGCTTTGGGCAGGTGGGGCTTATCAGCCTTGGACAGCAGCCCACCTATGAGAAGGAAAACTCTAAGCCTCCGCTGCCTTGCGGCCATGCCCACCCATGGGAAAGGCTTCGGGAGTAAACCCCGAAGAAGAAATCCGGAGCCGGGGTCCCTCAGGCAGTTTGATGCTGATTACAACTACACTCTGGCAACCTCTGCGACGACACTGATGCCGAGCTGTATCAGTGTTTGCCCTTCCCTTGGACTACATCAGTGATGTGGAGAGAGGGATCCTGCTGCATGGGCAACAGCTGGTTCTTCAAATCTTGCTGCCCAGGCTTGCGCCCTGGAGAGGATACAGTCCCCTGGGATCGATGGCTGCCTGCTATTTAGGCTAGGATTAAATTAGGCGATTGCTGGGCAGCATGGCTCGAAGGGTCAGAAGGGCCCAGTCCATTTTATGTCAATAAGTAAATAGATAGATAGACAGATAACTGGAGTGAGGCACCTTGTTTCTTGTGATCAGGTTCTCTTGCAATAAAAGTCTACATACTTGTTTGTACACCTCTATCAAGTCACATAGATGCACCAATAGAGGTGTACAAAAATAACAGGAAGCATACATCAAGAGATCAGTCAGAAAGTAGTGATAGATTATGCAAGAGGGAAGGATTGGACTGATCTTAGAGTAGCCATTGCTGGAGCGGACTTGGAGGCAACTCAATGTGGCAGAACCAAGGTGCAGCAGAACAAGTGGAGGTGGTGGGGCCTGCTCCTGAGCCCAAGAGCGAAGGACCTGAGGTTTGATCGATTTAAGCATCGGGCCAAATCGGAAAGGTCAGGTATAGGCAGAATTGAGAGGGTGGGCACCGGGCCTGACAGCATATCGAAGTGGCAGGACCTGTGTCAGAGATTGAGGAACAAACCAAGGTTTGGTCGATTTAAGCACCGGGCCAGAACAAAAAGGTCAGGGAGTCAAGGCCAGAGGTGACAGGCCAGTTCAGCTCGCTGCTCTGTGAAGTTTACGTGTCTCTGTGCTGACCCGAAGCTGTGGCCTGTAAACTTCAATTCTGAATGCTATTTGCTTTCTTTTATCTTTTGCACAATTTGTTTCTATTTCCTGCACATTGGCCTTCAATTTTTTTTCTGATGGGTTCAGTTGGGTTTGTTTGTTTTGTGGTTGCCTGTAAGGAGAGAAATCTCAAAGTTGTATATAGTACTAGACAACAGGGGGATCCGTTGAGGCACCCTTTGAGAGAAGGGTAGTGCAGTCTAATGTGACCAGAATGAACATTAAATTTTCCTGAATGCTTTTGGTATTGCTTTGCTTTGGAAATAAAAGAAGAAAACCTCAGTTTATTAAAGAAGAACGATATGTAACAAGGCAAATTATAGCTCCTCCTCATTTAATGAAGGACACTTTCGATGGCATCATTTCTGGTTGATCTGCCACCCTTGTGCCTCTTTTTGTCATTCTGGAGACGTGCAGCCCTTTCACCCCCCATCTCTTCATCTCTTCTGCTGTTTGTTCTTTGTCTCTGATCTTGGAGATGTTCATTTCTCAGCTCCTTTGTCTCTTCCTCTCTTCTCCTCTTCCTGTGCCTGCTGTTGTCATTCTGGAGACGTGCAGCCCTTTCACCCCCCCATCTCTTCATCTCTTCTGCTCTTTGTTCTTTGTCTCTGATCTTGGAGGCGTGCATTTCTCAGCTCCTTTGTCTCTTCCTCTCTCCTCCTTCTATGCCTGTTGTTGTCATTCTGGAGACGTGCAGCCCTTTCACCCCCCCATCTCTTCATCTCTTCTGCTGTTTGTTCTTTGTCTCTGATCTTGGGAGATGTTAATTTCTCAGCTCCTTTGTCTCTTCCTCTCTCCTCCTCCTGTGCCTGCTGTTGTCATTTTGGAGACGTGCATGCCTCTTCTCCTCTGTCTCTGCTTCTCGCATCTTTTTTGTCCTGACTCTTTGATCCTGGAGTCATGTGGCCCTCGCCTCATCCGATTCTTGTTCTTCCCCTCTCTTTGCCACTTTCCAACGACGTTTGGTGTCATCTCTTGACAATAATGTCCCCCTTCTCTTTCCACGCGGCATAATTAGGCTGACCATATATTTTTACCTTAATACTGGATAGAAGATATGAAGCAATAACACCAAAGCCTCCAGGATGCTGATTATTCTTGATGATGTGGTTGGCGCTCTTCTAAATGGACGGGATATAGTCACCACTGTCCTTTAAATGCAGCAAAGGGTTTTATGGGTGTCTCAAAGTATGTCATTACAATAAGATTTAATTATCTCTTATTGATGGGTGGCTGTTAGATCTGTCCCAATCCTTCACATTCTGATGGTGATTAGCAGAGTACAACTGCTCAAAATAGAGCTGCCTTGCCCTTTTGCTCTGGTTGGTGTCGCTGCTGTGAGCATCATGAGTCGCTTCTGAGGCTGGCCATGTGCATGCGTCGTGGTGTCGCATCATGGTTTCCATCATGGCTGACATTGGCTCTCGGGTGAAAGTGGGGCTGTTGATTTTGGCGAGTGAGCAATTTTATACAAATATATAACCCCGAAATTTGCCTGCATTCTGTAAGTTAGCGCATTTTAAGTCGACTTAGCCAAAAATAGTACTGCTGTAATTCACCGTTTGCGCTAATTGGAGGTCACAAACAGACAGAGCATTAGATTTTTAATAGTATATAAGATACATACTTTGATAAATGTACTTAGAACTTTGAAAAGGTCAGCACAACACTGTGAGCTGAAGGGCCTGTACTGCGCTGAAATGTTCTGTGTTCTATACCGCAAACTTTCCTAAAGACTTTCTGTACTGGGACATTAACTTTCAGTGTTTTGTGCTTAAGGATACCAGATCATTCTGAACAACCTTAGTCTTTCACCATTTAAAATAAAAATACAGCTTTATGTCTTTCTCTTGGAGTGGATGACGTCACATTTTACCAGATTATATTCCATCTGCCTTGTTCCTGTCAAATTACTGGAAGGGTAATTCATGTAAAAGTTCCTAAATTAGAGAGCTTGTTTTCTCAACAGATGGCAAAACCAATGAGATTTTTTTCTCTGTGTATTGTGCAATTAAAAACTAAAAAACAATTCTTTCTAAGTAAGCTTATAAAATGTATAAACTTTATGCATCAATTGCCTCAACAGACTGCATATCTACTTTACAAAATATTCACAATGCATTTAGCAACCACAACTTTTAAGAAATTAACCCACGTACTTAAATTTTGTCAAGAGCCCGGTTTTACTAATTTCACTGTTGGTTCTTGGATTGAGCAGCCAAAACCAAAAGTACTGCCCAATGCTGTTTCCCTGTGGTTGTGTACACCGCTCTCCTTCAAGTATGAAGGTAATTGCTCCATTAGCAATCCAATCATCTCTAATTCAAACTGCAGCAGAGTGCTCCAATCTCTAGAAACAAATTTAACATAACCTTTCTCCTGATTATATTTTAAATTCATGCCCCAGTCGTAATCTCCCCAACTAGAAGAAATGGGCTTTCCCCAAGCACACTATAAAAACAATTTATAACTTTAAAACATCTACTTGTCTCAACCTTTGCCAATTCAGTGGTTTTACCCTCAACGTCATGAGTTATTACAGCACCTTTCAAAGATTCAAGACGGTTTTTATGTCATTTCCAGTACACAAGTGTAAAGAGCACAAAATAATTGTTACTTTGAATCCTATGCAGCACAAAGCATAATCAGATAGAGCACAAAAATAAAAAAAACACAATAAATATAAAGACATAACAACACACACAAAATACTGGAGGAACTCAGCAGGTCAGGTAGCATCTATGGAGAGGAATAAACAGTCGACATTTCAGGCCAAGACCCCTCTTCAGGAGAGAGATGCCAGAATAAAAAGCTAGGGATGGAGAAGGAGGATAGCTAGAAGGTGATAGGTGAAGCTAGGTAGGTAGGAAAGGTAAAGGGCTGGAGAGGGAGGAATCTGATAGAAACAGAAAATAGGTGGAGTAGGCCATTCGGCCCTTTGAGCCTGCACCACCATTCAGTATGATCATGGCTGATCATCCAACTCAGAACCCTGTACCTGCGTTCTCTCCATACCCCCTGATCCCTTTAGCCATAAGGGCCATATCTAACTTCCTCTTAAATGTAGCCAATGAACCGGCCTCAATTGTTTCCTGTGGCAGAGAATTCCACAGATTCACCACTCTCTGTGTGAAGAAGTTTTTCCTCATCTCGGTCCTAAAAGGCTTCCCCTTTATCCTTAAACTGTGACCCCTCGTTCTGGACTTCCCCAACATCGGAAACAATCTTCCTGCATCTAGCCTGTCCAATCCCTTTAGAATTTTATACATTTCAATAAGATCCCCCCTCAATCTTCTAAATTCCACTGAGTATAAGCCTAGTCGATCCAGTCTTTCTTCATATGAAAGTCCTGCCATCCCAGGAATCAATCTAGTGAACCTTCTCTGTACTCCCTCTATGGCAAGAATGTCTTTCCTCAGATTAGGGGACCAAAACTGCACACAATACTCTAGGTGCGGTCTCACCAAGGCCTTGGACAACTGCAGTAGAACCTCCCTCCTCCTGTACTCAAATCCTTTTGCTATGAATGCCAACATACCATTTGCCCTTTTCACCGCCTGCTGTACCTGCATGCCCACCTTCAATGACTGGTGTACAATGATACCCAGGTCTCGTTGCATCTCCCCTTTTCCTAATCGGCCACCATTCAGATAATAATCTGTTTTCCTGTTCTTGCAACCAAAGTGGATAACTTCACATTCATCCACATTAAATTGCATCTGCCATGAATTTGCCCACTCACCTAACCTATCCAAGTCACCCTGCATCCTCTTAGCATCCTCCTCACAGCTAACACCGCCGCCCAGCTTTGTGTCATCTGTAAACTTGGAGATGCTGCATTTAATTCCCTGGACTAAATCATTAATATATATTGTAAACAACTGGGGTCCCAGCACTGAGCCTTGCGGTACCCCACTAGTCACTGCCTGCCATTCTGAAAAGGTCCTGTTTACTCCCACTCTTTGCTTCCTGTCTGCCAACCAATTCTCTATCCACATCAATACCATACCCCCAATACCGTGTGCTTTAAGTTTGCACACTAATCTCTTGTGTGGGACCTTGTCAAAAGCCTTTTGAAAATCTAAATATACCACATCCACTGGCTCTCCCCTATCCACTCTACTAGTTACATCTTCAAAAAATTCTCTAAGATTCGTCAGACATGATTTTCCTTTCACAAACCCATGCTGACTTTGTCGGATGATTTCACCTCTTTCCAAAGGAGAGGAGAGTGGACCATAGTAGAAAGGGAAGGGGGGGAACCTATGAAGGGGAGGGTGATAGGCAGATGAGAAGAGGTTAAGAGGCCAGAGTAGGAAATAGAAGGGAGAGGAGGGAGAAATATTTTTTTTAACCAGAAGAAATTAATATTTATGCCATCAAACCGAATATAAGGTGGTGTTCCTCCATCCTGAGGGTGGCCTCAAATTGGCACAAGAGGAGGCCATGGACCAACATGTCGAAAATAAATACATAAGAGAGCTTACGTACACAGATTGATTGTATGTCCACAAAGTGACGCTAGGTACAGGAGTGTCTGTACATAAGGTGGCTCTGACAGGAAATGATAAAGTAGTGGTGATTGAGAGGGGTGCTGGCATGGTGTGGAGGGGTAGGTTAGTGGGTGGTGTTCAACAGCCTTACTGCTTGAAGATTTTTTTTCAGTCTGCTAGTCCTGACATGGATGCTATGTAGACTCCTCTCTGATGAGAGTGGGACAAACAGACCATCACCAAGGTGGGTCAGAACCTTCATGATGTCACTGGAGCTTTTCTGACACCATTCTGTGTATATGCCCTAGATAGTGGGGATAGATAGCTGGTGCTAGTGTTGCATTGGGCAGTTTGTAGAGTCTACCTGTCCACCACAATATAGTGATGCAGCAAATTATAATGCTCTCTACTGTGCATCTGTAGAATGCATGAGTACTGATGTGCACAGTCCAGCTCTCTTCGGCTTCCTCACAAAGAAGAGACATTCTTAATTGTGTAGGATATTTTCTGGGACCATATGCACTCCCAGGAATGTGGAGGGACGTGCTGCCCGCAGCACATTCTTGGACTATGTTGGTCATTGATGCAAATGACACATTTCACTGTGAGGTTTGATGTACATGTGACAAATAAAGCTAATCTCCAATCTCAATTCATATGTGGCTATCTGCCTTGCTTATTATATGCTCCCCAGCATCCCGGACATCTTCAAGGAGTGATGCCTCGAAAAGGCAGCAGCTATCATTAAGGACACCCATCACCCAGGAGATGCCCTCTTTTCAATACTACCATCAAGGAGGTGGTACAGGAGCCTGAAGACATACACTCAACATTTTAGGAATAGTTTCTTCCCCTCTGCCATTAGGTTTCTGAACGGACACTGAATCTATGAACACTACCACACTACTTATTTTTTCACTTTTTGCACGGCATATTTAACTTTAAAAAATATATATACTTACTGTCACTTACAGATTTTATTATGTATTGCAATGTACTGCTGCTGCATAACAAATTTCATGACATATGCCAGTGATATTAAAACTGATTCTGATTACCGTAGATGTCGGATTATAAGCCGCTACTTTTTTCCCACATTTTGAACAGCTTTGAACACTGCAGCCTTTACTACGGTGCGGCTAATACATGATTTTTTTCATGCCGCCAAAAACATTTTGCCTCGTAACAGTAGACCAATAAAATTGATGAGTAGTTCACAGAGGTCCAATGAAATTGTATGATAAATCAAGCGCACTTTCACAATTAAATTATTGTAAATCAGTCATTTGTACTCACCCTCATCAACATGGAAAACACTCGAAGAAAAGCATTGTGCTGCCTTTATGGCAGTTATTTAGTTTATAATATTTTCGCTTAGTAATTCATTTGTTAGTATTTTCTAGTTAAAGTTAGAAGTACTACATCCCGGGATACTATGACGTCACATCCGGTTTCGCCGCGTCTTGTGGGAAATACCGGTTTGCGATAAACGGGAAGGTGGGGGCATTAGGCGAGCGCGAAACGCTGCTTTTAAGTTAAAGGCGATCAATAACTTTTCCTGGTAGGCTGCAGTATATATTTTTTTACCAGTCGTTAGGAGATATTGGAATGTATACGCAACGTAATTTGTGTGTTACCGATACGTATGTATATTTAAAAGTAGCCGTATTACAGGCACGGTTCGAAAAAAAGCATTTGCAATATGTATTTGTTTATGTTACCATATGGATTTAATTAAAAGTTAAAAAATCCTCACGTGTAATATCTTTCTGTGTAAATATTTCATATTACAACGTGGGACACCTGCGGCCTAAAATCCGGTGCGGCTTGTACAAGTACAAAATTGTTTTTCTTTCTAAAATTAGAGCCAGCGGCTTTTAATCAGGTGCGCTCTGTAGTGCGAAATCTACGGTATATGTCATTCATCATTGTTAACTAGAAAGCAAATACAGCAAATAGTTTCTCCCAGCACAGAGTGATGAAAAAGAATCTTCAAGTAACAAATCTTAGCATAGTCCATTCTAGTCCATGAATGAGAAAGCACTGGGCATGTTCCTGATGGAAATCTGTGAACTTTGCATTCCAATTTCAAGTGTATGAAATTGATGATAAACATTGACAAGTTTAATTCTGGGATGAGATCGTCTCGTCGTCGCCTGAACCCTTCGTGCCTAGGTGGCACTTGGGGCCTGCACAAGGGTCTTCCATTTCTGCCGGTCTTCCGCTCTGCTGCTGGCCATTACCCAGTTCATGCCTACTTCTTTCAGTTCTGCTTCCACAGATCTTCACCCCCACGTCACTTTGGGCCTGCCCCTACTTCGCTTTCCCTGTGGGGCCCACCTTAGTGCTACTTTTGCTAGTTGACTATTTGGCATTCTCATTACATGGCCCAGCCATCTCCATCGTCTTCTTTTCACACAAACTGAGATTGATTCCATATTGCAAGATGTAAGCAAGTCTTGGTTTCTGATTTTGTCGGGCCAGAAGATCTTCTTCATACGTCGTAGACATTTTGTCTGGAAAATGTCAAGTTTCTTGCAGATGTCTTTCGTCATCTTCCAACATTCACTTTCATAAAGTTGCATGCTTTTAAAAATTCTGATTTTGGTGTTAAGTTAGAGTTGTGTGGATTTCCAAACTGCATTGAGGCTGCCAAGAGCTTGATTTGCTTTAGATAGTCTTGCTAATACGTCCTTCCCACTATCTCCATCAGTGCTGACTTTACTCCCATGGTACGTGAACTTGGGATGAGATGCCACTTCGAATTGAAAAGCAACTTGTCGGAAACAAAGTTCGAGTTCAAAGTACATTTATTATCAAGATATCTGTACTATATACAGTGAAACCTCGATTTTACGTGCCCCGATTTAACATGAATTTGGATATAATGCGATGAGTCATTGAACTCCATGTTCATCCATACTCCCCCTTCTCCAGCCTTGTATCCCTTTTGCCAATTAACTTTCCAGCTCTTGGCTTCATCCCTCCCCCATTCAAGACCTGTTGCCTTGACGTCGCACGTGATGAAGACCATGGAGAGGCTGATAATACAGAATCTGAGGCCACAAACCAGGCACGCCCAGGATCCTCTTCAGTTTGCGTATAAGGAGAAGGTGGGAGTGGAGGATGCTATCACGTATTTGCTGCACAAATCACTCTCTCACCTAGATGGGGTCAGTTGTGCTGTGAGGATTACATTCCTTGACTTCTCTAGTGCCTTTAACACCATCCAGCCCAAGATCTTAAGGCACAAACTAACGGAGATGGGAGTAGACTCTCACATGGTGGATTGGATAGTGGACTACTTGACAGATAGACCTCAGTATGTGCGGTTGGGAGACTGTAGGTCTGACACGGTGGTCAGCAGCACAGGAGCGCCGCAAGGAACCGTACTCTCTCCGGTCCTGTTCACCCTGTACACATCAGACTTCCAATATAACTCGGAGTCCTGCCATGTGCAGAAGTTCGCTGATGACACGGCCATAGTGGGGTGTGTCAGGAATGGACAGGAGGAGGAGTATAGGAAACTGATACAGGACTTTGTGATATGGTGCGACTCAAACTACCTGCGTCTCAGTATCACCAAGACCAAGGAGATGGTGGTGGACTTTAGGAGATCTAGGCCTCATATGGAGCCAGTGATCATTAATGGAAAATGTGTGGAGCAGGTTAAGACCTACGAGTATCTGGGAGTACAGTTAGACGAGAAACTAGACTGGACTGCCAACACAGATGCCTTGTGCAGGAAGGCACAGAGTCCACTGTACTTCCTTAGAAGGTTGGCGTCATTCAATGTCTGTAGTCAGATGCTGAAGATGTTCTATAGGTCAGTTGTGGAGAGCGCTCTCTTCTTTGTGGTGGCGTGTTGGGGAGGAAGCATTAAGAAGAGGGACGCCTCACGTCTTAATAAGCTGGTAAGGAAGGCGGGCTCTGTCGTGGGCAAAGTACTGGAGAGTTTAACATCGGTAGCTGAGCGAAGGGCGCTGAGTAGGCTACGGTCAATTATGGAAAACTCTGAACATCCTCTACATAGCACCATCCAGAGACAGAGAAGCAGTTTCAGCGACAGGTTACTATCGATGCAATGCTCCTCAGACAGGATGAAGAGGTCAATACTCCCCAATGCCATTAGGCTTTACAATTCAACCGCCAGGACTTAAGAACTTTTTAAAAGCTATTATTAATGCTTTTTGAGATAGTGATTTAGATGCATATCATATTGTATGTAATTAGTTTTGCTACAACAAGTGTATGGGACATTGGAAAAAAAGTTGAATTTCCCCATGGGGATGAATAAAGTATCTATCTATCTATCTATCTATCTATCTATCATTTTGGGTCTCTCGCTCCCTCTCCCACCTTCAAATCTCTTACTATCTTCAGTCCTATTCTCAAAAGCTCAAGCCAAGAAGTTTGAAAAGCAGATCAACGGAGAAACCTCACAGCTCAAAGCTAGCAATGGATGGCTAGACCGGTTTAAATACCGTCACGGGATTTCTCAAGTGTTAGTGTCAGGAGAAATTTGCTCGGCTGACTGTGCCACTGCCAGCGAATACCCAGCTGAACTGAAAACACTGATTTTCTTGAACCCTGATTTAGCGCGACCCCGCTTTTTTCGCGATGCCATTTTATGGACCCAAATGATCGCGTTATAACAGGGTTTCACTGTACAAACTTGAGATTTGTCTCCTTAAAGGCAGCCAAAAAACATTCAAACCCATTAAAAAAGAATACTGTCAAACACCCAATGTGCAGAAAAGACAATAGTGCAACCCAGAGATGCTGCCCAAAATTGCACAATTCCACTACAGAGTAACAGAGGGGGGAAAGGCTTAACAATGCAAAACTTGCTGAACTTTCCACCTTTCTAGAAGAAGTTCAGTTCAAGTTTATTGTCAGTCAAACATACACAAACATATACGGGAAAATGAAACAATATCCCTTGGGACCAAGGTGCACCACACAGTACATATCACTCACACACACAACACATAAAGTAATATTATTACAAATAACTTAACAAATAATAAGCTCAATTTACAACACAAGTTAAAAAGTAAACAGTCTAACACTACTAACGCTATAAACGTGATGAGCACTGGGCGGTGGCAGGGAGTTCAGTAATCTTACTGCCTGGGAGAAGAAGCTGTTTTGTATCCTAGCAGCAATGTCCAAATGCTATGGTACCTCCTGCCTGATGATGAGGGGTCGTCAAAGAGATTGCTGGATGGATGGCAGGGATGATTGACAATGCTAAAGACCCTGCTCCTGATACATATCTTGGATGAATGGAAGAGAGACCATGAGTACCAGATGCAGCTGGTCAGGACACTCTCAATGGTGCTCCTGTAAAAACTGGTTAGAATGAAGGGAAGTGGGGCAGCATCACTCGCCTCAATCTCCTCAGGAAATTAAAGGCGCTGCTGCGCTTTCTTGACTAAATGCCATGTTTTCAGACCTCACCACCGGTCAACATCAACATTGCAGCCTGTAGTGGAGACCAGGAACAACGAATTGCTGGATGTACATTGCAGATACCTGGGAGTCGTCAGAATGGTCTCTCATAATTGAGGTCAAGAGCATGCAGTTTATAACAGTTTTAACTTAGAGATCAGATTGCAACCTTGTGCTTAATCCTGGCATGGACTATTTAAAATTATTAATGCGCTTTGCTTTTGTTTTCTGGTTTAGATTATTTTCTGCTGTTGGTGTATTCTGTTGCCCTTGATGTGAGAGGACATTCATGCATTAATTTAAGACATTTCTTGCCACGGTTTTGACTCACAAAATAATCTGCAAGTCATTATCTAGAAATTCGATGCCGCCTTGCATGTGTTAGTTGATATTTCCATTAAACATTCTTGAATCTTGAGGCAACACGGTAGTTCAGTGGTTAGCATGGCGCAATTACAACGCCAGCGACCCGGTTTCAATTCCTGCCGCAGTCTATACGTTCTCTCCGTGACCACTTGGGATTCTTCTGGGTCCTCTGGTTTCCCCCATACTCCAAATTCATGCTGGTTACTAGGTTAATTGGTTACATGGCTGTAATTGGACAGCACAGGATTGTTGGGCTGGAAAGGCCTATTATTGTGCTGTACCTCTAAATAAAATTTTCAAAATAAAAAGTCATTTTAGTAAAAATAAGATGGCCTCCTACTTAAAATCCACTTGATGTTTTCATATTTTTCTACAATTACCTTGCATCAAAGTGAACCCACCCCACAGTGCTGTGAACATTTCAGATATCGAAGGCAAACAATTAATTTCCTAACACTTCCCGAAGTCAGATGTCAGTTGCTAAGCTTAAAACAAAGGAAAACAGATCATAAATCAAGTCACAGGTTCAAGTGCAGCACCTATCTTCTCAACCCTATGTAAGTTTATAACTTTGTAAAACAAATGGATGTGTTATTGTTAATTTGGTTGCACGTGCCAAACTTGCATTATACTAGCTCTAGCAATTTGGGGCTATTAAAACATTTATCTTCAATACAATAGTCTAATAAAATGTATTATAATCCAGTGCATGATGTTAACTGGCATCAGCTGGTCTCTATTATAAAGGACACATCTGGTTTACATCCCAACTGCTCATTTAGAGTGATATCATAAATGTGGCATGTGTAGAACACATATCTCTGAATTTAAATACAATTTGGTTTATGAAACCAAGTATTTCTTTCTTGTTTTCAGTGACAAGTTATCACAGGTGCAGATCTCATCCAGCATGTGCAAACTTTAAAGACATGGGAAGAAATAACGGTGGAACAATTACAAGAGGGCAACGAGGAACAAGGATAAATGTTTAAGAGCTTGCAAATTACAAGGTGCCACAATATTTATATAATAACAAATACTGTGAAGTTCTGCATTAATCTCCTTGAAAGACACATTTACTTGCAGGATTGTAGATGGAAGGGAGTTTGTGGAATAGCAAGAGATGATTCTGATAGTAAGGAAGTGTAGGACCATAAAGCACAACCAGAAAGAATAGAAGAATGCCCCTTTAGAAAAGATGAGGAGAAATTTTGGTATCCATCATTAAGGACCCTTATCACCCAGGACATGCCCTCTTCTTATTGCTACCATCAAGGAGGAAGTACAGGCACCTGAAGTCACACACTCAACATTTCCACCATAAGATTCTGAATGGATTCTGCAAACTCCCATGCATTTACAATGCTGGATGTAAACATGTCTTTCAAGAACACTTTTCAGATTTTTTTTCTATAAACAACAAATTTTACGACATATGCTGGTGAAATGAAACCTGATGCTGATTCTGAATTTTTTTTGTGGTGAATCTTTGGAATTCATTGCTACTGATGGTTACGGAGGCCTGATCCTTGAGCATGTTGATAGATTCTTGATTAGTCAGGGCGTCAAAGGTTATGGGGAGAAAGCAGGAGAAAGGGGTTGAGAAGGATAATAAATCAGCCATGATGGAATGGTGAAATAGACTCAATGGCCTGAATGGCCTAATTTTCCTCCAGTGTCTTATGGTCTTATGCAGCAAAAAGAACAAATGAAGAAACAAATTGAAGGTATAAAAACCCATCAACAACAAAACAGCTCTGTATACTGGTTATCGCAACTGCTTTACAGTGCCAGCTATCACAAATCGGGGTTCAATTCCCGCCACTGTCTGTAAGGAGTTTGTAAAATCTCCTTGTGATAAGATGGACAGTCTTTTTCTCCAGAATTGGGGAGTTTAAAACTAGACGGCACAGGTTTAAGTTAAGACAGGAAAGATTTAAAAGGGGATCTCAGTGCACATCTTAACTATATGGAGATTAAAGATTAGCTTTATTTGTCAAATGAATATTGAAACATACAGTGAAATGCCTCATACATAAGATGCTGAAGGAACTCAGCAGGTCAGGCAGCATCTATAGAAATGAACATACAGTTGAAGTTTCGGGCCAAGCCCTTCACCAGACTGCATGTTTATTCATTTCTGTAGATGCTGCTAGACCTATTGAACTCCTCCAGCATTTTACGTGTGTTGCTCTTGAAACCACCTTGGTTTCCTTGGCTGCGTAAGTCTAGGGAAGACAATTTCCGGCCCCGCCAAATTTGTGACAATGAGGCGTGCTTGATCCCACCCCAAACCTTAGTTTGTGTGGATGCTGTGTCATTTGCTACTCTTACAAATTAATGCCACAAAATAGTTATAGCTATCTAGGACCCTGGTCAGACCCAGTTCAGTTCTGGTCACCTCACTACAGGAAGGATGTGGAAACCATAGAAAGGGTACAGAGGAGATTTACAAGGATGTTCCCTGGAAAGGGGAGCATGCTTTATGAGAATAGGTTGGGTGAACTCAGCCTTTTCTCCTTGGAGCGACGGAGAATGAGAGATGACCTGATAGAGGTGTAGAAGATGATGAGATGCATTGATCATGTAGATAGTCAGAGACTTTTTCCCAGGGATGAAATGGCTAGCATGAGAGGGCACACTTTTAAGGTGCTTGGAAGCAGGTAAAGAGGAGATGTCAGGGGTGAGTTTTTTACGCAGCGAGTGGCAAGTGCGTAGAATGGGCTGCCAGCAATAGTGGTGAAGGCAGATAAGAGACTCCTGGATAGGTACAGGAAGTTTAGAAAAATAGAGGGCGATAGGTAACCCTAGGTAATTTGTAAAGTACGTACATGTTCAGCACAGCATTGTGGGCCGAAGGGCCTGTAGGTTTTTCTGTTTTTCTATGTTTCTAATAAAAGGCAGTACACTGCATACAACTAAAAGAATTATATTTATGAATCTTAACTGAAGGGTTAGTAAAGAATAAGAAAAAGAAAAGGGCCCATTCTAATTAAACAGTCAAATGTGCACAAGTTGGAGCTCATCTTGAACTCTGTCTCTGACATGCTGGGCCCTCAGTCCACATGAAAGCCCACACCGCCTTCCGAACGTCGCTTGCAATCCGTCTCAAACAAACAGGCCTCCCACCGGATCGTACACTACCACTGGTTCTCCCCAGCGTCAAAGCCCAAGACCAACCTTATTGTCTCTCACCAAGAAAAACCTCCCGCTAAGTGGATGGCACACATTCCACATCATCCCTCATTTTTAACAGTAACCCAAACAGGCCGAGAGCAGAACAAGCAGCTCTTACAGAGCTGCTAAATGAAATACCCACAGCAGAACAGTTAAGATGTGAACCAGGGCATCACACTCTGGATTTCTGCAGAATCTCGCGCTCGTGATATGCTCATTTTGTGACAGTGACCAACACAATCCGAGGTTTGTGCTGAGGGTAGCCCGCAAGCGTCGCTAAGTTTCTGGTGCCAACGTAGGAAGACCGCAGTTCACTAACCCGAACACAAACCCTATCTGTACGCCTTTGAAATGTCGGAGGAATCCAGAGCACCCAGAGGAAACCCACATGCTCATGAGAACATGCACAAGCTACTTCCAGACAGTAGTGGGAATAACCCTAATCGGTGATCATTTGCTAAATGCTATGTATGTGCAATGAGAATTTGAACTAGGTACTAGAGAATAACATAATTTCTATGGGTATGAAGCTCAAGAGTGTTGTGGTACTACGTTCATTCCACATTAACATATGGAAGCGAACATTGGACAATATCAAAGCAAAATGATGACAGATTTGAAGCTGCAGAAATGTGGTTTTTGAGAAGAATGGTGAAAATATCATGGAAGGACAGAGGAACAAATGAGGAAGTGCTACGGAAAGCCAGAATAAGAAGAGAGCTGATATCATCAATCTGAAAACAGCAGCTGGAATTTCTGGGATGTGTATTGAGGAAAGAGAAGCTCAAACATTTTGCAATAACGGGAAAAACTTATGGAAGAAAAAGTCCCGGTCAACAGCTCATGACATTCATGAGTTACATCAAGGGATGGCAAAAGTTTTGAAGCACTTATTAAAACTTCTCAGATTAAAGACAGATAAATGACCATGATCGTCCATGTCCTTCGACACGGCACATAATGATAATGAGGATGATGTCAAAGGCGGGTACAATAACAATGCTTAAAAGGAATTTGGACAGCTTCGTGGATAGGGGATACAAGCTAAATGCTGGCAAATGGCACTAACTGAGGTACACAGCTCGGTGGGTATGGTCAAGTTTGGCTGACAGGTCCACTTCCATACTCTATTACTATCATATTATATTTTTGTTTCAGCTTCAGATTTATTTATCACACGTACATTGAAACACAGAGTGAAATGCATTAACAACCAACAGCTTGTTGTCTTCAGCACACTGGTTGTTTGTCCATCTTGTGTGTGGTTTTTCATTGACAGTATTGCTTTGCTCTGTATTTATTGTGAATGCTTGCAAGGGTTGTATGTGGTGACATATATGTCCTTTGATAATAAATTTACTTTAAACTTTGAACCCAAGAATGCGCTGGGGGGACATCGCAGCTTTCAGAGAACCCATAGTGTGCCTATCCCGAGTGGTTAAGATATTAAAAACATAACCAAACCTCGCTTTGAAATCAATACTTCAATTTCTCTGGAAAAAAGAAGATAGATGAATGCACATTAAAAATAACAATGTATAACCTGGGTTCCCTCTGAGGCCTCCGTTGGTCAGAGTCGACCATGGATGTTGCGTCCTAGCTGGCTAGATACACAAGCCTGGGCAGTACGATATGGAGAGCAAGCTGTTGCCCAAGTAGCAAGCTCTTTTTCTCTGTACATTTGATGAATGCAAAGGAACAGCAGAGACCGATACAGTTTGGTACCAGCAGCAATGCAAGAGTTGCCAATCAGCATTGAACTCAATGTAGGACTGCATTAGGGACTCCAGCTCTGGATTTTTCCCTCAGGGTTTACTTCCGAAGTCTTTCTCATGAGTGGATATAGCTGCAAGGCAGCACAGGTTTGAGATTGGAGTTTTCCTACTCCTGGATGAGCTGACAAAGGCTGATGAGACCCATCTGCCTGAAGTGACTGGTTTTAACGCGGCAGTAACCCGCCTTTTCCCCTTCTCCTGTCACTAAGCATGGTTCCGCTGGGGTTAGTAGCTAAGCCATATGGAAAGCCGAGAGCCAGACTTGTTTGTCAGAGGTTATTTGAGGTGCACACCATTGAAAGCATTAAATAGGCAGCGGGAGCTTGTCCCCATTAGCACCTCTGGCTGTACCAACCTTAAGGAACCAATTTGGGCTCCACTTACCACAGAACTACAGAATGCTCAAGATTGTGGGAAGCTCCCTTGGTTGTTTCTTGTCATGGCATCAGTAATGAGCCGAGACAGCTGGAACACACTGTGTAATGTATGATGACAGTAACTCTGAGAAACTGATTACAATTCCATCATTCCCAGTTCCCTGAGATATAATCAAATGATCAGCAAGATAACAAGCCAGCATGTAAAAAAATGAGACTTTCATTAACATGTGTATGTAGACATGTTTCATGCAGTCTGCTAATTATGGTTCCAATGGCATCGTGGTAACGGTTTTGCAAGCCTCAACACAGGATGACACAACAGTGTAGCGTCTGGCGTAACGCTATTACAGCGCCAGCAATCAGGGTTCAATTCCTGCCGCTGTCTTGTAAAGAGTTTGTATGTTTTCCATGTGATTGCGTGGGCTTCCTCTGGGTGCTCTGGTTTCTTCCCACATCCAAAGAAGTGTGGATTAGTAGGTTAATTAGTCAGATGGGCGTAATGGGGTGGCGTGGGCTCGTTGGACGCAAAGGGCCTGCTGCCCTGCTGTATCACTAAGCAAAAAGAATAACAACAAAAAGCGATACAAACAACCAAAGTAAGTTGCCTTCTTCTTGCTGGTATAAAATGCAGAATGCTGGAAACACTCAGCAGGTCAGATTATCATCTGCGCATTGAGATCCAAAGTTAATGCTTCATGTTACATCAGGTTCTGATAAAGATCTGCAGTCTGAAGTGTTAACTGTTTCTTTCCATCAATGCCGCCTGACCTCCTACCTGTTTCCAACATCAAAAGTTTCTGCATTACTGTCGGGTACAGAGAGGCAACTGCACAGGCTTGAAAGAAGCTGCAGCTCCATCTTGGGTACTAGCCTCCAAGGTACCCAGGATATCTTCAGGGAGCAGTGAAAGGCAGCTTCCATTATTAAGGACCTCCAGCACCCAGAGCATGCCCTTTTCCCACTGTTACCATCAGGTAGGAGGTAGAGAAGCCTGAAGGTACACACTCAGCGATTCAGGACACAAAATTACAACTGCAGATGCTGTGGATCAAAGAATACGTACACAGCGCTGGAAGAACTCAGCAGGTCAGGCAGCATCCGTGAGAAAAGAGTAGCCAACGTTTCGGGCCGAGACCCTTCATCAGGAAAGCCAACGTTTCGGGAAGGGTCTCGGCCCAAAACGTTGGCTACTCTTTTCTCATGGATGCTGCCTGACCTGCTGAGTTCTTCCAGCGTTGTGTACGTATTCAGCGATTCAGGAACAGCTTCTTCCCCTCTGCCATCCGATTCCTAAATAGACATTGAATAGACTACCTCACTTTAAAAAAAAAATACAGTATACAGTATTTCTGTTTTTGCAAGTTTAAAAAAAAATTCAACATACGTATACCGTAATTGAGTTACTTATTTATTATTATTATTTTTCATATTTTATTTATTTTTTTCTCTGGTAGATTATGTATTGCATTGAACTGCTGCAGCTAAATTAACAAATTTCACGTCACACGCCAGTGACAATAAACCTGATTATGATCTTTTGTTCTTGGTGTTGTTATCAGAAGGAAATATTCACTAAAAATTAAAGAGAAGGACCAATCCTCCTGCACATAGTATTGTTGGAACTCCAACTGTTTAAATCACATACAAAGAGACAGGTTTCAAATGCCACCTGTGTCAGTAAACAAGCAATTCACTTCAGAGCAAACTCCCTACAGTTAGCAAGCTGAAAGGAATTAGTACATTCTCTCCATGACCATGTGAGATTCCTCCAGGTGCACCGATTTCCTCACACATTCCAAAGATATACAGTTAGGGTCAGTGAGCTGTGGGCATGCTACATTGGCAACAGAAGTGTGGCGACACTTGCAGGATAACCTATATGTCTTTGGAATGTGAGAGGAAATCGGAGAACTTGGAGGAAGCCCATGTGGGCGTGGGGAGAACATAAAGACACCTTACAGAGGGAATTAAACCCAATTACTAGTACTGTAAAGTGCCAATGTTAACCACTATGCCACTGTGCTGTCCCATCAACAAGCTGATTCAAAATCAGAATCAGAACAAAGTTAACACCACTGGCATATGTCATGAAATACATTGTTTTGCGGCAGCTGTGCAATGTAATACATAATACTAAATTAGCTATAAATTACAGTAAGATATATAAAAAGAGAGAAAATAAGTTAAGTAATGTTCATGGATTCCTTGCCCATTCAGAAATCTACAGGAGAGGTGAAAAAACTGCTCCTGAGATGTTGAACATGTGTCTTCAGGCTCCTGCACCTCCTCCTTGATGGTAGCAATAAGAAGAGGGCATGTTTTGGGTGATGGGGGTCTTTAACAATGATGCTGCCTTTTTGAAGCATTGCCTTTTGAAGATGTTCTTAATACTGGGGATGGGATCTGCTGATGTTAAGAACTTGAAGGAAGGAGAACAAAGGATGTAGCTGGAGAGTGTGTGAGTAGCAGCAGGGGTGGGATGGGGAGACAGGTATTGTTTAAAGCAAGGCTTCAAAGTAAGTTGGTGAAAACACTTATTTAAGACCGAGACACCCGACCTAAAATCTATATAGTTATTTTATTCAAGACAGTAACATTATAATACAAAATAATGCTGCATGATATGGCATCTCTCTATGCTTGTAGAGAGGGAAAATTGAGTCAGACAGTTGGAATGAGAGAGAGTGGTATATTAGACTCTACCACCTAGCAGGAGGAATGCTAATGGGTCTGTTTTTTTGTTCTCTCAACACTAGACTGACTGCCAAGTTATTCTGTGTCAGTAGACTTGATGAGGATAAAATAAGCGCGTGATATATATTGAAAGTTACAGAGATTTTCAAAAAAAATCCACCTTCTCTTTTCAAAAAATCTGACTGTACATATTATTGCATAACTTACTTCATCTGGAAGTTCCAAACTGGCATTTGCAGCTTCCAGTATGGCTAGTCCCTGATTAACGTCGACTTTCAACACCAGACAACACTATGGGAGTCAGAACTGAAGACTTTCAGTGACCCACCACTGGCTGAAGCCAGAGCATGTACTAGGACATGTAGACCTTGCCTCTTTTGCCAAGTATCTGCATTAGTGGCCTGCAAAACTGGGTTTCACTGTACCTTGGTTCATGGCACAATAATAAACCAGGTTATCAAGCACAGAAACAGGCTTGTTGGCCCATCTAGTCCATGCAGAAGTTATTCTGCCAGGTTCCAACAAGCTGCACCTGGACAATATCCCTCCATACCTCTCCCGGCCATGTACTTATCTAAACATCTCTTAAATGTTGCAATCCAACCCCAATGCATCACTGGCAGCTTGTTTCACGCTCACAACACCCTCCGAGTGAAAAAGATTCCCCTCCGGTTGTCCTTAAATATTTCACCTTTCACCTTGAACCTGTAGTTCTAGCCTCATCTGATCACACTGGAGAAAGTATGCTTGCATTTACACCCTCACCATTTCCAAAATTCTTTACTCCACCAGATTTACAAATTTGCTCTCTGCTCCACGATGACAAATACAGCACTATGCAAAAGTCTTAGGCACCCTAGCTATAAATCTGTGCCTAAGGCTTTTGCGCAGTACTGTAAGTATGAACAAATGAAAAGGGCCATGAAAATTGACTGAGGAGGAATGGGACAGTAATGGTAAGAAACACAATATCAGCAATATTCCAATCATTTCACCTTTACAGCAGCTTGAAAAATGTAGATTTGAAAAGAAAGTTAAAGAATGAGAAATAATAAATATGACTCACTTAAAATACTTGATTTTATATTGAAAAACACAAAAATAAAGTGGGACATTTAGATGGCCTGGCAAGAAGATCCAAGTGAGACTACCTACATAAACCTTAGCCAAGTTCAAAGATGTCGCTGCTTTACTGGAAAGAAATTATCAGAAATGTGATGCTGGAAAGGGTCCAGATCTTTGAGGCAAGAACACCTCATGAGATGCCGTAGGACTCCAGACTTGTGCCTGTGATCAATCAAACTTCTTAGTCATCTCTATCAAAAGTGAACCCTGTAAAATGGTACACACAGCCTCAAAGTAACAATCTAGTATTTTAGTTCACCTTAAAGAGAATCAGTACTAAGATTCAGCTGGCTTCCAAGTTGGAAGATTAGAGTTTAATTCCCAATCTTAAATTCAACAACTCAGATGGCATTCTAAGGTAGGACTGAGAGACTGCTGCAGTCAAGCATCAAGCCGGGGCCAGTCTGACTCCTCAGGAGACTGCTAATGAGCCCCTTCTGCTTTCAGAAGTGTAGCAATTCTCTCTACTGACCTGTGATCGTATATTTCTTACTCAAAATCTCTGAAAGACAGATCTGCATACAGAAACATCTTTCACAACTTCTGGACATCTTAGAACATTTTAAAGACATTGAAGCATTTACTGTACATAATAATGTAGGAAATGTGTGGTCTTTCTCTCATAGCAATCTATGGGAGTTTGTTGTGTGCATATTGGCTGTTCTATTGAATTGAATTGACTTTATTTCTTACATCCTGTACATATATGAGTAAAAATCTTTACATTACATCATCTAAATGTGCAATGTGCAATCAAAGTAATTTATAATTTATAACAGTTAGAACAGTCAACGTAATATAGAGTACACTCAAATCAGCGTGAGTTCATCAGTCTGATGGCCTGGTGGAAGAAACTGTCCCGAAGCCTGTTGGTCCTGGCTTTTATGCTGCAGTACCACTTCCCAGATGGTAGCAGCTGGAATAGATTGTGGTTGGGATGACTTGGATCCCCAATGATCCTACGGCCATTTTATCACACCTGTCCTTGTAAATGTCCTGAATCATGGGAAGTTCACAACTACAGATGCGCTGGGCTGTCCACACCACTCTCTGCAGAGTCCTGCGATTAAGGAAGGTACAGTTCCCATACCAGGCAGTGATGCAGCCAGTCAGGATGCTCTCAATTGTGCCCCTGTAGAAAGTTCTTAGGATTTGGGGCGCATACCAAACTTCCTTAACCGTCTGAGGTGTGCCTTTTTTACCACACAGCTGTACAAACCTGTTTACCCTCTCAACCCCAGATCCACTGATGTCAATGGGGGTTAGCCCGTCTCCATTCCTCCTGTAATCCACAACCAGCTCCTCTGTTTTTGCGACATTGAGGGAGAGTTTGTTTTCTTGACACCACTGTGTCAGGCAGTTGACTTCTACAATTTAAGCCATCTCGTTATTGTTTGGGATAAGTCCAATCAATGTAGTGTCATCAGCAAATTTAATTAGCATTTAGGAGCTGTGGGTGGCGATACAGTCATGGGTATAGGAATAAAGAACTCAGTACGCAGCCCTGAGGGGCTCTTGTATTGAGAGTCAGAGGGTTGGAGGTGAGGGAGCCCACTCTTACAACCTGCTGGAGATCTGACAGGAAGTCCAGGATCCAGCTGCACAAAGCAGGGTCAAGGCCGAGGTCTCTGAGCTTCTTGTTCACCCTGGATGCAATTATGGTGTTGAATGCTGAACTGTAGTCCATGAATATCACTCTCATATAAGCATCCTTCTTCTCCAGATGTGTAAGGACGGTATGTAGAGCTGTGGCTTTTGCATCATCTCTTGATCAGTTGTGTTGGTAGGTAAATTGTAGGGGTCCAGTTTGGGTGGTTGCAGACTGTAGATGTAATCCTTGACCAGCCTCTCAAAGCATTTGCTTATTATTGAGGTGAGTACGACAGGATGCCAGTCGTTCAGGCATGTTACCTTGGTCTTTTTTGGTACAGGGACAATGGTGGATGTTTTGAAGCAGGAGGGCACTCTACACTGGGAGAGGGAGAGATTAAAAATGTCAGTAAACACACCTGGCAGTTATGCTGTGCACATCCTGAGTACTCGCCCTGGGATGCCGTCCGGTCCCGCAGCCTTAAACTGTCCACTCATTGGAAACATCTGCGTACCTCAGCCTCAGAGATGACCATGTTGCAGGCTGTAGTGGTGGCTTTCCTCGGAGGCTCAGAGTTAGTGACATCAAACCGAGTGTAAAAGCGATTGAGCTCATCTGGGAGGGAGGCTGCGATGTTGGCGGCACCACAACGTTTGGCTTTGAAGTCTGCGATGGTACGCAGCCCTCGCCACAAGTCACGTGTGTTATTTGTTGTGCATTTTGACTCAGTCTTGTCCTTGTATTGTTGTTTTGCAGCCTTGATAGCTTTGCGCAGATCACAGCTGCTTTTCTTGAACTCTGACTGATCTCCAGTGACGTAAACTCAATGTCACACTGTAAGTGCTGCTCGCATGGAACTACTGATCCAGGGTTTCTGGTTCAGGAAGATCCTGACCAACTTCTGAAGAACAACATCATCGATGCACTTCCAAATGAAGCACATGACTCCATTCGTTAACTTGGAGACATCCTCATCACGGAAGACATTCCAGTCGATGTCATCGAAGCAGTCCTGCAGCATGGGGACTGACTGTCGGACCAACAGTGCACGGTTTTAACTATGGCCGCCTCTTGTTTCAGCTTCTGTCTGTATGTTGGCAGAAGCAGGAACGAAGAGTGATCTGATTTTCCAAAAGGTGGGTGAAGGAGAGTTTTGTAAGCATTGCGGAAGGGAGTGTAACAGTGGTCAAGTGTGTTATCTCCTCGAGTGCTCACCTGGATGTGCTGACAAAACTTCAGAGAGACTTTCGACAGCGATGCTCAATTAAAGTCGACGGTGAAGGCAGCCTCTGGGCGTGTAGTCTCCAGTGTGTTGATGGTCTCGTACAGTTCCTTGAGAGCCAGGTCAGTACCGGCCTGCAGTGGAATGTACACCACTGTGATGGTAACAGTCATGAACTCCCTAGGCAGCCAGTAGGGTCTGCACAGCAGCACCAGGAATTCCAGGTCTGGGGAACAAAAGGATTTGAGTGAATGCGCATTCTGGGGGGGTCGCATCAAGCATTGTTGACCATGAAGCCTACCCCTCCTCCTTTACTCTTCCCAGTGAGGTTTTTCAACCTGTCTCCCTGGAACAGGAAGAACCCAGAGGACTCGATGGCATGATCCGGTATCTCCTCCATCAACCAGGTCTCCACGATGGGGGCGTCACGTGATGACGTAGGGTTGAGACGTTGGGAATCCAGCTCCCTCGTAAAAAGTAATGAAATAGGGTTTAAATGAAGAAGAGTTAACAAATAACAACTAGAAACTATTTATAAGTAACTCAGGATTATCTTTTGATATGGCCCCTAAACTGAGACAGAAGAAAGCTACTACTTCGAAGACTGCGCAAATCGGCGGAGAAAAAGGCCTAACCGTCTCGGTGAAGCCTCGGACTCAAGTTGGATCTCCTCCCAGCGAAGTACATGGCACTTCTGATGACGCGGGACTGGAAGTTGCAGCAATGTCGACGGTCTCCAAGAAGAAACGGCAAGAACAACGCATGCGCGAAAGTATACATGAACAGATTTTAACAAAACTACAAATCCCAACTACGGTTGGAAGTGAATCGGAAGTGGAATCAGACTCTGGGAAATTCAGAGGAAGAAGAAGAGGAAAAGAAGGAACAGATTAAAGGAGACATAAAAGATATTCTGATATATATTATGAATGAATTAAAAGCTATAAGAAGGATGCAGAATAAACTCGATAATGTGGTGGAAAAACAAAAGAAGATGGATAATAAAGTTAAAGAGATAGAAGTAAAAGTGGAAAAAAACACTGGAAGAATAGATAAGATAGAAGACAATAATCTTGCCTGGACAATAGAAAGAAAACGGATGTTGGAAAAAATAGATGCGCTTGAAAACTCTAGTAGATGAAATAATATCAAAATTGTTGGTCTTATGGAAGGTACAGAGGGAGAAAACCCAATAAAATTCTTTCAAGAATGGATTCCGAAAATGTTAGAAATGAAAAAAGGAAGCCAAGTAATTGAAATTGAAAGAGCACACAGAGCTTTAAGACCAAGACCTCAACAAGATCAAAATTCAAGATCAATTTTAATAAAATGTTTAAGGTACCAAGATAAAGAAATGATCTTGAAGGCAGCTATTCAAGGTGCTATAAAGAGAAATGGGCCATTGATAATAGGAGGGAAAAGAGTTTTTTTTAAATCCAGACATAAGTTACGATCTTCTGAAGAGGCGGAAGGAATTTAATCCAGTGAAAAAATCTTTATGGGAAAAGGGCTATAAATTTTTATTGAGCTATCCAGCAAAATTGATAATTTTCCTGGATAACAAAGAAAGAAGATTTTTCGTTGATTACCGGAAAGCGGAGGAATTTGTACAAGAGTTACCTGATGTCCACGAAGAAGTAAAGAATTATAGAAATGAAATGGACTAATGATGAAGACTGAAATAAGGTTGGACTTGATAGACATTTATATTAAAAAAAAGTTGAGGAGTATTAATTGGGAGTAGAAACATTAATTATTTTCTTTTTTTTCTCTTCACTAATATATTTTCTTTTTTTTTGCGGGGGAGCTGGAAGAGCTCCTGCTCAATGGCTGCGAGTTTCACGTGTACAATCATGGCGACTGCCATGACCCGTAAAATGGGGGGGGGGGGGGTAATGTTGTGTTCTTTTTATTCGCAACATTAGTGGAGGGGTACTTTTTTTTTCTTATATATTAGTTATCTTTCTTCTATTTTTCTTCTTTTTTGCCTGGATGGTTGGGGAGAAACTCATAGCAACATGGAGAATTTTAAAGAGTTCCCAAGGTATTATGAATGATTAATTTACTTAATTTTTAAAGTTTTAATGTTAATGGAATTAATGGACCTGTGAAAAGAAAAAGAGTTTTAACATATATTAAGAAAATGAAAGGAATGATATATTTTTGAAAATTTGGCTTCCATACCTACAAAAGATAGGATTAAATACATAGGTCCTTTGAAGATTAAATTATAAAGTAATTGGGGAAAGTAAAAATAAATATTAAAATTATTTTGAACTCCATGGAACATGTGGGGATCCTCCGATATCCAGGCAATCTTTCTCTTTTATTTTTCTTTCTTTAGATAAGGGTTAAGGGGGGGAGGGTTAAGGGGAGGGGGGAGGGTTAATATTATTTTTCTCACTATTTATCATCACATTTATTCTTCGTAATTTTCTAAAATTTAATAAATAAATTAAAAAAACAAAAAAAAAACCAGGTCTCCATGAAGCACAAAATATTGTATTTTGTTTCCCACTGAGAGGAGATTCTGGCTCTCCGTTCACAAAGCTTGCTATCCAGGGACTGAATGTTAGCCAGGAGTATGCTAGAGAGCGGCGGTCGATTTGCACGCCATCTCAGCCTCACCAGGACACTGCCCTTCTCCCTTGCCTCTGGCATTTCTTCTGAGGTAGAGGCGGTGTAAGAGATGGGTCTCCCTTGGATCACACAAGCAGGGATCCCAGTGCAGGAAAGGCAGCACATAGTGGGTAAATGCCATCTTGCAGATGTTCAGAAGGGTCAGTATATCATATCGATGTGGATATCAGCTACTTGAACAGAAAATGCTAAGAAATTAGTAGTATACTGTAGATTTAGAACGGAGCTAGCAACATGGCTGCCGTACACAGTGCCATCTCGGTGAGAAATACAGCACAGAACAGGCCCTTCTGGCCCATGGAGCTACACCACCCTGCAAACCACCTAGTTAACTCTAGCCTACTCACATATTTACAGTGAGAAGTTAATATGCAAACTGAACTGTGGGAGGAATTCGGAGAAACCAGAGGTCTTGGGAAGGGCTTACAAATCTCTTACAGAGGATGCCAGAATTGAACTCAGATCTTTGATGCCCTGAGCTCTAAAAGCACCAGGGCATCAATCTGTTTCTTACAAGCCTACAAAATCAGAAGAAATTAAGCTCCTTTTGTGTTTCAATGATATATGATTCTAGTTCCGATTGCAGTGGTAAGTTTCATTTCAGTGTGCTTTAAAGTTTCCCTTGAATTGCAACCTGGTTGTGCATTTCTATTTTACAAAGCTCCTGAAGCTGATACAATATCAAAGTGATTTTTTATGGGGATTTTCAAAATTGTGCCTTTCACCTTATGTCTGTGCTACGGCTTTTTACAGGACTTTTGGGGAAGAGAAACTCAAGGAAAGGGAAATGGAGAAGTTATCGGCTCTGCAGTTGTAATACTGCACCATTTACTGGAAGACGTGCATTCCAAAGATTACCATAACAGTCAAAGGATATTAACGTCCTTTCTGCAATGTGGTAAAGCCAAACGCATATTGGACTGCTACGGTAGCGTAGTGGTTAGCGCGACACTATTACAGCTCGAAGTGTCAGGGTTTGGAGTTCATCTCCAGCTTCCTCTGTAAACAGTTTGAATGTTCTTCCTCTGAGCACATGGATTTCCTCGCACAACCTAAGGACATACCATTTAGTAGGTTAATTGGTCATTGTAAATTGTTCTGTGACTAGGGCTAAAGTGAAATCTTTAGGTTGCCAGGTGGTGTGGCTCGGTGGGCCAGAAGGTCTCATACCACACTGTATCTCTAAAACAGTAAATAAAAAGGCCGGAATACCTCACCATGAAGGAAATACACATCTCTGTAGAACATCCTTCAATTTATAATGTGGCCAAGTAATGTAAGGAAACAAATTGTACTCTAGAGCACAGATTCCACCCACCGTGGTCATGGACTGTTTGTCCCACTCCCATTAGGGAGGAGGCTATGTAGCATCCACACCAGGACCACCAGACTCAAAACCAGTTCCTTTCCCCAAGCGGTAAGGCTGATCAACACCTCCACACATTAACCCACCCCTCCACACCCCCAAGCACCACTACTTTATCATTTGCTGTGAGTCACCTTACATACAGACACTCCTGGGCCTAGCATCACTTGATGGACATACAATCAATCTATGTACTGTATATAAGCTATCTTATGTATTTATATTTATTGTTTTTTTTCCCATTATTGTATTCCTTATCTTACTTTTTTTTGTGCTGCATCAGATCAGGAATAATAATTATTTTGTTCTACTTTACACTTGTGTCCTGGAAATGATAGTAAACAATCTTGAATCTTGAGGTTCAATCTTGAGTTGAAGAATTCAAGGAAACATCAGGTTAACCTGGTATTGCTAAGTGCAAAGAGAACCATTTATCACTGTTGCAAAGTAAAGGAACCTCCTTCAAACGATGTGGACTAGATTCAACTGTTAGACAGCCTCCTTGAATTGAGCCTTCAAAATGCAAGATAAATTAGTACTCTTTGAAGACTGCTCAGTCCAAAATGTTTAATTTATTTACATACCAGTGAAGTTACTGCAGCTGGTTTGGTTTTAATAAGCCCCTGATGTTATTGTGAATCCTTCACATGAGAAGGGACATTAATAAGAATTTCATTAAAAAAAAACCCTGTCACCATCAGTGGCCCTGCCACAAAATCAAACAATTATAAGATGGATGTTCTGGAGAGGATGGAATATCCAAAGATCTTTTTTTCTCTAGCCTGCCTAATTAATCATGCTTTATAGAGCCTCTGACACTGAACAATAGGTTCTCAATGTGGTTACATGCTAGTTGGGGAGCAGCAAGAACACCAAGCCTTCCAAGTTCTTGATGCTCTGCTTTCTAATCCCAGATTTGAACTCTCGCTTAGACTGCTTGCTCAGGAGACAGACAGAACCCCAATCACAGCGCCCTTTATGCCACTGACCACAGCTTAATGTGATTCTGTGTTTGCCCCACTCCCATCAGGGAGGAGGCTACGTAGCATCCACACCAGGACTACCAGACTCAAAATCTGTTACCTTCCCCAAGTGGTAAGGCTGATCAACACCTCCACCCACTAACCTAATCCTTCACACCCTTCTTTACCTTATTGTGGTTTTTTTTTGCTGCATTTGATCTGGAGAAACAATTATTTCATTCTCCTTTACGCTTTTTCATTAATTCTATTGTGTTTATTGTATTTATTGTGACCATATACAACCATGAGATTCATTTTCTTGCAGACGTGCACAATTTATTGATAATAAAGTTACTTTGAACTTTGTAGTTGTGTACGGGAAATAACATGAAAACTATACTGAACTTTGTACGTATCACAAACCAGGACATGTGATGCCTCCATGGTGACACAAGAGAGTTTGCTGATGCTGAAAATTTGGAGTAACCCATAAAGAGCACTGGAATGATTCAGACAATCTCACTCTGGATTTTCAGCATCTGCAGAATGAGTTTATAATTTGCTGCTCCGCCCGTAGTCCCTTCGAAGTATGCCTACCCTGAGGAAGTTTATATCTTCCCTTCAACAGGAGTTGAGTAAAGCCCGCTCTCACTGCTTCCCACAACCCCCTTGATCTCTGTTGCCCCCTGACTCTTACCATGTGCTCACTCAAACACAGTCACCTATCACCTGCCAGCTTGTACTCCTTCCCTTCCCCACTCCACCTTCTTATTCTGCTTTTTTACTGTTTCCTTTCCAGTCCTGAAGAAGGGTCTTGGCCCGTAATATTGACTACTTATTCACCTCCGTAGAAGCTGCCTGACCTGCTAAGATCTTCCAGCATTTTGTGTGTGTTGCTCTAGATTTCCAGCATCTTCAGGATCTCTTTTTCCTCTGGAAGAAAATGGACAGTTGACATTTTGAGTCAGGGCACTTCAATCAGTCCTGTTGAAGAGTCTGAATTGAAATGCCAAACGCTCACCTCCTTCCAGAGCTGCGAAGTTCCACTTCCACTTTCTTTGTGTTGTTTATTAAGTACCCAATACATCATACCATTGCCCTGACTCTATATATCTCAGCAACAAGATATTCATTATTATTTTGTGCTGTGGCGTTGGAGTTTGGAGTTTGTTTCTGGCACCGTCTGTTCAGTCATGCATTATGTGCCATGTCGTATGTTGTGGGAGATAATGGTCTCATTACCATGATTGTTCTTGGCAAATTTTTTTACAGAAGTGGTTTGCCATTGCCTTCTTCTGGCTAGTATCTTTACAAGATGGGTGACCCCAGCCATTATCAATTCTCTTCAGAGGTTGTTTGCCTGGCATCAGTGGTTGCATAACCAGGTCTTGTGATATGCACTGGCTGCTTGTACGACCATCCACCACCTGCTCCCATGGCTTCACACGACCCTGATCAGGGGGCTAAGCAGGTGCTACACCTTTCCCAAGAGTGACCTGCAGGCTAGTGGAGGAAAGGAGTGTCTTACACTTCCTTTGGTACAGACGTTTCTCAACCCGCCACCTAAACAAGATTGTGATTACTCCAGTATTCACCCCTGGTGAATTTACAACTCATTCACAACTCTGCCACTTTCAATTAATAATAGATCTGCATTGATTCCATTTTAAAATCACAAACAAGAAAAAATCAGCATATGCTGGAAATCTAAGCAACACACACAAAATGCAGGAGGAACTCAGCAGGCCAGGCAGCATGTACGGAAAAAAGCACAATCGACGTTTCGGTCTGAAACCCTTTGGCAGGACCATTTTACAGTCACTAGTTTTAAAATGTAGCCTATTTTAATACTACAATATCAGTGGTTTTCTCACTACTTGTGGCTCTAACATTAAGCTGTCTTGTCCTTGCACTCTGAAATGTACACAAATCGTTGCTCCTTCTCTGGAGACACCAGAGACTGCTGGCATCTACATCCTAAAGTTCTGATTGTAGGGTTTCAAACTGAAATGTAAGAACATGACTCAAAAAAAAGCAAGAGTCGACCATCTGGCCCATCGAGCCTGTTCTGCCATCAATAAGATCGTGGCTGATCTGGCCATGGACTCAGCTCCACATACTCGCTTTTACCCTGAGACTAGAACTAGGGGACATAGCCTCATGATTTAGGGGTACAGATTTAAGGTGATGAGGAGAAACTGCTTTTCACAGCCCATTCTGAAGCTCCAAAACGCAACACCAGGCACAAGGGCAGCTTCCATCCTGCTGCTAAATGGTTCCCTAGTACAATAAGAAGGACACTTGACCTCAATGCACCACTATCTTTTATTACTACCATTTTCCCCTGTACTGTTCTCTTCACACGACTACCATCAGGCAGGAGATATAGAAACCTCAGGACTCACATCACCAGGTTCAGGAACAGTTATTACCCCTTAGCCATCAGGCTGTTGAATCAGCGTGGGTAACTCCCCTTATCACAACTGAACTAATTCTATGACTTACAGACTCACTTTCAAGGAATCTTTTCAACTCATGTCCTCTGTGTCTTTACTTGTACAGTCCGTCTCCTTTTTCACATAAGTTGTTTGTTAGTCTTTGTTTTATGTATAGTCTTTTGTAAATTCTATTGTACTTCATTTTTCCCCTATAAAAGTCTACAAGAAAAGGAATCTTGAGGTAGCATTTAGTAACATAAGTGTACTTTGATAATAAATCAGGAAAGCAGCATCCATCATCAAGGACCCCTGCCACCTAGGTCAAGCTCTCATACTGCTAGTCATCAGGAAGAAGGTACAGGAATCTCAGGACTTACACCACCAGCTTCAGGAACAGTTATTACCCATCAGCCATCAGGCTCCTGAACCAAAGGGTATAACTTCACTCAACTTTTCGAGCCCTATCAATGAAATGTTCCCTCAACCTATCAACTCACTTTCAAGGACTCTTTATCTCATGCTCTCGATATTCACTGCTTGCTTGTTTGTTAGTTTATTTATTTATTTGCTTGCTTGCAGAGTTTGTTGTCTTTTGTTCTCTGTTGGAATGTCAAATTTGGTGAGGTCTTTCCTTGATTTTATTATGATTATTTTCTACTATAGATTTACTGAGTTCATCCTTCATCATAGATATACCATTAAGTTATAATCAGTTAAGTACTTAATCTATTTCACACTTCCATCTGCTTATTTCTTACCCTTTCTGTTCTTCCCTCCCAATGGCCGTTTAGTATTTCTCCCCACAGCCCAGGCTGGCATGCAGCAATTTAAAATTGTCACTAAATATTTTTAAAATTCTGCCCACTCAGTTTGTATTTTTCAATTCAAACTTACTGAATGCATTAATAAAGAAAAATCCTTGTGGTTTGCAGTAAGGTGGGAGCATTGCCAGAATAGTATGCTGATGCGACAGACTTGCTACACTCCAAACAGATGCTCATTTCTGGAGACCCAAGAGACTGCAGATGTTGTAATCTGAACCAAAATTAAAGCTACTGGAGAGAAGAGTTGACATGATGGGACAAAATTTTTATCAGTACTTCACCATAGAGATGAATGTCTTGGGTATACTTAAAGTGGAGATTGACAGATTCTTTATTCATCAGGGCATCAAACATTATGGGGCGAAGGCAGGAGAATGGGATTGAGGGTGATAATAAATCAGCCTTGATGGAATGAATGGCAGAGCACACTCATTTGTTCCTATATCTTATGGTCAACCCAAAACATTAACTGTTTATCTCTCTTCGCATATGCTGCTGGACATGCTGAATTCTTCCAGTCAACACACACAAAATGCTGGAGGAACTCAGCACGCCAGGCAGCATCTGTGGAAAAGAGCACAGTCAACGTTTCGGGCTGCAATGGAGGCTTTCGGCCCGAAACGTCAACTGTACTCTTTTCCATAGATGCTGCCTGGCCTGCAGAGTTCTTCCGGAATTTTGTGTGTGTTGACTGGACTTCCAGCATCTGTAGATTTTCTCTTGCTTGTGATTGAATTCTTCCAGTAGCTCGTTTGGGTGCTCATCATTGAGAACTTCAGCCTGATTGCTTTCTCCTCCACCAGAACATAGCACAGCTCAGAAACAGGACTTGGGCCCACGGGGTTAGGCTGAACCTAATCCTTCCTGTCTGCACATGGTCCACATCACTCCATTCTTTGCATAACCAAGAGCATCTTAAACATCTCCATCATATGCTCTTCCGCCACGACGACGACAGCACAGTCCAGGCACCCACTACTGCCCCGCACATCATCTTTAAGTATTAGGCATATTTCTAGTGTAAGTTCCCAGCTGTCTGTCTATTCCTCTCAAACTTAAAAATCTACCAACTAAGATGTATGAATTAAGACATTAAGTAGTCAAGAGCATAAGTGAATGAGGGGAGATTTAATAGAGGTATACAAAATTATGAGGATCATAGATAGGATAAATGCAAGCAGGCTTGTTCCACAGAGGCTGGGTGAGATGAGAAATAGAGGTCATGGGTTAAGGATGAAAGATAAAACTTTTCAGAGGAACCTTTTCACTCAGAGGATGGTGAGAGTGTGAAACAAGCTGCCAGTGGAAATGGTGGATGGCAGTTCAATTTCAAATTAAGAGAAGTTTGGATGGGTAGAAACATAGAAAATAGGTGCAAGAATAGGCCATTCGGCCCTTCGAGCCTGCACTGCCATTCAGTATGATCATGGCTGATCATCCAACTCAGAACGCTGTACCTGCTTTCTCTCCATACCCCCTGATCCCTTTAGCCACAAGGGCCATATCTAACTTCCTCTTAAATATAGCCAAATGAACAGGCCTCAACTGTTTCCCGTAGCAGAGAATTCCACAGATTCACCACTCTCTGTGTGAAGAAGTTTTTCCTCATCTCGGTCCTAAAAGGCTTCCCCTTTATCCTTAAACTGTGATCCCTCGTTCTGGACTTCCCCAACATAGGGAACAATCTTCCTGCATCTAGCCTGTCCAATCTCTTTAGTATTTTATACGTTTCAATAAGATCCCCCCCCCCACCCAATCTTCTAAATTCTAGCGAGTATAAGCTTAGTCGATCCAGTCTTTCTTCATATGAAAGTCCTGCCATCCCAGGAATCAGTCTGGTGAACCTTCTTTGTACCCCCTCTATGGCAAAAATGTCATGGATGGGAGGCATATGGATGTCCAGATGCAGGTCATTGGGACTAGGCAGAATAAGACCATAAGCCACAGGAGCAGAATTAGGCCATCTGACCCATCGAGTCTACTCTGCCATTCAATCATGGCTGATCCTTTTTCTATCTCCGCGTAACCTCTGATGCCATGTCCAATCAAGAACCTATCAATCTCTGCCTTAAGTACACCCAATGACCTAGTCTCCACAGCTTCATGTGGCAACAAATTCCACAAATTCACCACCCTTTGGCTAAAGAAATTTCTCTGAATCTCTGTTTTAAAAGAGCGCCCTTCTACTCTGAGGCTGTTCCCTCTTGTCCTGGACTCTCCCACCATGGGAAACATCCTTTCTGCATCTACTCTGTCTAGGCCTTTCAACATTCGAAAGGTTTCAATGAGATCCCTCCCTCATCCTTCAGAATGCCAGCAAGTAGACACCCACAGCCATCAAATGTTCCTTGTACGATAACCCTTCACAGTCATCCTTGTGAACCTCCTCTGGACTCTTTCCAATACCAGCACATCTTTTCCAAGATGAGGGGCCCAAAACTGTTCACAATACTCAAGATGAGGCCTCACCAGTCCCTTATAAAGGCTCAGCATTCTTGCTCTTGTATTCTAGACCTCTTGAAATGAATGCTAACATGGCATTTGCCTTCCTCACCACCGACTCAACCTGCAAATTAACCTTCAGGCTGTTCTGTACAAGGACTCCCAAGTCCCTCAGCATCTCAGATTCCTGGATTTTCTCCCCATTTAGAAAATAGTCTGCACATTTATTTGTAGTACCAAAGTGCATGCCCATGCATTTTCCAACATTATATTTCATCTGCCACTTTCTTGCCCATTCTCCTAATCTGTCTGTCCTTCTGCATCCTACCTGTTTCCTCAACACTACCTGCCCTTCCAACAATCTCTGTATCATCTGCAAACTTGGCAACAAAGCCAACTATTTCATCATCTGAATCATTTATATACAGTATAAACAGAGGTGGTCCCAACCCCAACCCCTGCGGAACACCACTAATCACTAGCAGCCAACCAGAAAAGGATCCTTTTATTCCCACTCACTGCCTCCTACCAATCAGCCAATGGTCTAACCATGTTAATAACTTTCCTGTAATACCATGGGCCCTTAACTTGGTAAGCAGCCTCATGTATGGCACCTTTCAAAGGCCTTCTGAAAGTTCAATTATACATCAACCACTGAATCCTCTTTATCTATTCTAACTGTAATCTCAAAGAATTTCAACAGGTTCATCAGGCTGAATTTCCCCTGAAGGAACCCACGCTGACTTTGTACTATCTTGTCCTGTGTCACAAAGTACTCCATCACCTCACCCTTAACAATTGACTCCAACATCTTCCTAACCACTGAGGTCAGACTAACTGGTCTATAATTTTCTTTCTGCAGCCTTCTTCCCTTCTTAAAGAGTGGAGTAGTGTTTGCAATTTTCCAGTCCTCTGGCACCTTCTCTCTTGTAACAGCAACTGCAGCCACTTCTTTTCCTTCACACACTACAACATCAGGCTTACTGCTATTGGCTTCCATAGTGAAGACTGATGAAAAATATTCATTTGATTCATCAGCCATCTCCTTGTCCCCCATTATTATATCTCCTGCCTCATTTTCTAGCGGTCCTATATTCACTCTCATTACTCTTTTATTTTTAACATCCTTGAAAAAAACTTTCACTAATAATAGTTCTAAGAATAATAGTTCGGCACAGACTAGATGGGTTGAAGGACCTGTTTCTGTGCTGTAGTGTTCTATGACAATGACTAGCAACAGAAATGGGCCATTTAGCCCTTCAAGCCTGCCCTGCCATTCAGCAAGAGCAATGTTGGAGCATTGTCAGCCAAGATAGTTCAGTTTTATGCGGCATAATCTCATAGTTGTATTCTGCAGACATACTTTGACAATAAATGTATTTAGATTCAGATTAGTTGGTTATGTACACTAGGGTGGAACCCAGTTCCTTACTTGCATGAAGCACTCAGATCTGAGTGCTAAACTGCAGAATGGTGCAAAGATCGTAGTGCAAGCTGAAACAGTGCAAAAGCTGAATTGACAATGAAAGAATAAATGAGAGAGATAGAATTAAGAGCACAGGAATATAGCAGCACAAAAAGTGGGAGGGATAGGTGTGAAAGAGGTGGTCAGTTCAGAAGTCTGTTTGCAGTGGGGAAGAATCTGTTCTTGAACTCTGGACACCCCGGCCTTTAAGCTCATGCATCTTCTCCAGAAGGTCATATGAGTAAGCACTGTAGATGACGACCAACAACGATGAGGGTTGGTATACCATCGCATCCCCAGATCAGCCAGTCTCTTGTGGGATCAGTAGGATCAGAATTCCTTGTGGGCAGGAGGAACGAGGGCTGCTGGTACCCTGGGTCCAGGGGTTCATGGTCTGGAGTTTGGAGTCCTGTAATCGGTGAGTCCTGGAGTTGATACTGAAGATGAAAGCCCTAAACTCATCCAGAAGTCTGGAAGTCAAGGACCGATGTTTGCATGCCTGAGAGTCCAAAGGAGACTGGAGACCTGAAGGCAGTCTGCACTGGATTTGGACAACAGACTTTGTACAGGGGTGGAAGGAAGAGAGGAAAGGGGCTTGTTTTGCTGTTGTTGTTTTCTTGCTTGTTGTGTTGTTTTTTGTTGTTGTGTCCTGTGTTGTTCTGCCAAGCATTATGGGCCTGCTATGTTGGTACTGGAATGTGTGGACATATTTGCGGGCTGTCCCCAGCACATACTTAGCTTCTGGTGATCATGAACACAAATGGCACACTTTACTATGCATTTTGATGTACATCTGATAAATAAATGAATCTGAATCTGAAGGTGCAGAGAAGAGGGAAGGGTGGCCTTTGATGATAACTCTTGGTTCTCTTACTGATGAGGAAGATAACTGACACAGAGCTCCAAAGACACTCATTCTTCTGTAGAAATTCTTTCTCATTTTAAATGGGTGCACACCTCTCAAAGGGTTTTGCCTAGAATGTCAAATCTGTGCCCCACCCACAAAATCTTTCCTTCAATTGCACTCAGCAAGATATGACAGTAAGGCAACAGTAATTCAAATAACTGCCCATTACAACAGAGCATCTCTGAACACATCGAACCCTGAAGCGGATGGGCTACAGCAGCAGAAGATCACAAATATACACTCAATGGCTATTTCATTAGGTACAGGAGGTACCTAATAAAGTGGCCAGTGAGTGTACATTAATGTTAAAAATGAACTGTACTCTATAGCTTTTTTTCAATGACTCATAAATATTCCAGACTTCTTTACAGCTAATGAAATATACCTGGTGTATTCACTATGGTAATGTTGAAGACATGCCAATTGAAAAAACATTCTCCATAAATAATCAGAATCAGAATCAGGTTTATCATAGACATGTGTCATGAAATTTGTTGTTTTGCAGCAGCAGCATATTGCATAAATAAAAGATTTACTATAAATTACAATAAATAAATAAAATAAATAAACAAAATAGTGAGGCAGTGTCCATGGACTGTCCAAAAAACCTGAGGGTAGAGGGGAAGAAACTGTACCTAAAATGTTAAATGTGAGTCCTCAATCTCTTGTACCTTCTCTCTGATGCTAGTCATGTGAAGAGGGCATCCCCTGGGTGGAGAAGTTCCTAATTATGGATTACCCGACCTTTCCAATTCGGCCTGGCGCTTAAATCAATCAAACCTCAGGTTATTCCTTGCTCTCCACTCTTCCACACATTTGTTACACAAGGCAAGGTGATTTTCTAGCCTTTAATATTTGGATTCCATTAGCTCACTCCTCCATTCCCACACTCTTCAGCCAATGCAAAGGAAGAGATGAAAATTACTTAGTAGATTGACAGATTACACATATCTTCTAAATAGGCAATCATGTATTTTGTTGACATTCAGTGAATTATATGATACTATCTCCCAGAGACCTCAAGAAGTCTGGTAATCATACATCCCATGTAAAGAAAATAACTGTTTTCACACATTCCAGGCTGGACTGATATGACATTATTGCACCTCCCTCAAAAGCAACCCTTATTTTTTTTAAAATGCTAAGTTACTGATTAATCATACTTCAGAATGTCTGAAACAAAGATTCACGTACACCTGGCCAGATCAGTACAAAATTTAAAAAAAACACAGGAGATTATCTATTTTGTCTCTCCACAAACATGATCACTACTTGATAAGAGACAGGGCTTTACGATCTTTAGCTTGACAAACAAATCCTGTGTATAATCGTTTTCATTCCACAATGAGCAGTGCTTACTAAAACCTACAAATCAATATTATCTCCAAACAACTGAAAGAAGCTCAAAGTTGATCAGTCAGAGATGTAACAGTGGCTACATTATTGTGTACCTCCTGTACGTAATAAATATATGGGGAGAAGGCAGGAGACTGGGGCTGAGAGGAAAAATTGGATGAGCCATGATGAAATGGCAGAGCAGACTCGATGGGCCAAATGACCTAATTGTTATGATCTTTATTGTGTACCTCCTGTACTTAATAAAGTGGCCACTGAGTGTATGTTCATGGGTTTTTTGCTACTGTAGCCCACCCACTTCAAGTTCAAAGTTTTGTGTGTTCAGATGTGCTTTTCTGCTTCTTCTTCTTCGGTTGTCCATCGGAATCTGATGACGACATCCACTCTTAACGGTGAGATCTTTGATGACTATACGGTCCTGTCCTGGACCCACAAATTCTATTGCAGGTGGTGGTAGTGATGGCAACCATAGCTGCATTTCTCCTGGCTCTCTTCTGCTGTTTTCTGGTTGCTCTTTCCATCTCCAGAACGCGAACCCCGTCCCTACACAGCTGTCGCCAAGTGTTACGGTCAGCAGCAACATCCTCCAGGTCCTCAGGTCTGATCTTACACTTCCTTAAAGCATTCTTCATCTGATCCTTATAGCGTTTCTTCGGCCCTCCAGCTGAGCGTCGACCTTGACGGAGCTTGCCGTATAACACTCTGCGGGACAGCCGACATGGGGGCATCCTTATCACGTGCCCCAGCCACTGCAGCTGATGCTGGGTGATCATGGCCTCAATACTTCTGCAGTTGGTCTTTACAAGTATTTCAGTGTGAGGCACCTGCTCATGCCAAGTAATTCCCAGGATGTGCTAAAGGCAGCTTATGTGGAAGCGCTCCAAGGACTTGATGTGATGGCTGTAGGTTACCCAAGCTTCACAGCTATAAAAGAGGGTGGTGACACAGACCACTTGGATTTGCTCTTCTGCACACCACTGTTGTAACACACGGTTATTTGAATTACTGTCACCTTCCTGACAGCTCCAACCAATCTGGCTATTCTCCTCTGACCTCTCTCAGTAACAAGATGCTTTTGCCCACAGAACTGCCATTCAATGGATGTCTTTGTTTTTTTGCACCATTCTCTGCAAACTCTGGAGACTGCTATGTGTGAAAATGCCAGATTATCAGTTTATGAAATTGTCAAGTCACCCCATCTGGCACCGACAATCATCCACTTAGATTACAGTTCTTTCCCATTGTGATATTTGATCTGAACAACAACTGAACCTCTTGATCGTGTCTGCGTGCTTTTATGCGTTGTGTTGCAGCCAGACGCATGGCAACATTTGCGGGATGCCCCCAGCACATCTTCGGACTGTGTTGATTTTTGACACAAACGGCACACTTCACTGTATGCTTCGATGATTATGTTATAAATAAAGCTAATACTTATCTTTAATAACATCCCTTATAAACTTGGAATTGATTCTATTTCTTTGAGTATTAAACAGTATACATGTATGATGAACATGGAGTAATGCAAGAGAACACTAAAGATAGAAATCAGGAAGGCAAAAGGAAGGCATGCAGTTGCTCTAGCAGACAAGGTGAAGGAGAATCCTAAGGGATTCTATAGATATGTTAAGAGCAAAAGGATTGCTAGGGACAAAATCAGTCCTCTGGAAGACCAGAATGATAATCCATGTGAGGAGCCAGAAGTCCCTTGCAATTCAGGTCCTCCAGACCCAGAAACATCCTTATAAATCTTCTCTGCACTCCTTCAACTTAGTTTACATCTTTCCTGTAGGTAGGTGGCCAAAAACTTCAAATTAGGTCACACAAATGTCTTATACAACTTCAACATAACATCCCATCTTCTGAACTCAGTACATTAATTTATGAAGTCCAATGTGCCAAAAGCTTTCTTTATGACGTAATCTACCTGTGACACCCCTTTCAACGAATTATGGATCTGTATTCCCAGATCCCTTTGTTCTACCACATTCCCCAGTGTGTTAACATTCATTGTGTAAGACCTACTATGGTTGGTCCTACTGAAGTGCAAAACCCCTCATTTATCTGCATCAACTTTCATCTGCCACTTTTCAGTCCAATTTTCCAGCTGATGCAGATCCCTCTGCAAGCCATGATAGCCTTCCTTATCGCCTACTACAAACACAATCTTGGTGTCATTGCAAATTTGCTTATCTAGTTAACAAGCATTATCATCCAGATCATTGATATAGATGACAAACAAAGGACCCAGCACTGCTCCCTACGGCACACCGCAAGTCCCCCGGCCTCCAGTCAGAGAGGCAACCCTCTAAAACCACTCTCTGGCTTCTCCCACAAAGCCAATGTCTGATTCAATTTAGTACCTCATCCTGAATGCCGAGTGACTGAAACTTCTTGACTAGTCTCCCATGGGGGACCCTGTCAAAATCCTCACTAGTCCATGTAGACAACATCCACTGCCTTGCCTTCATCGACTTTCCTGGTAACTTCCTCGATAAACTCTATATAATTTGGTTAGAGCTTAACTACCATGCACAGAGCCATACTACTATCCCTAATCAGTCCATGTCAATCCAAATATTTATATATCTGGTCCCTTAGAATGCCTTCCAATAACTTTCCCACATAAGGAAAGATTGAATAAGTTAGGACATAAACAGGTGTAAATTTTGACAAATGCTGCCCACGTTCTCCAGGATTGAAAACCGTGTTGGTTGAATAGAGGGAACAACTGGCATGTATTGTGCTATCTCCTTACAAAATAAAATGCCTCTGATAGCACACATCAAACAACATTTCTACATATATTCCAATTGTCAACATCGTATCTATGCTGAGACACAAGAGTTTCACAAAGTGATCAAAGTTCAAGGTAAATTTGTTATCGAAGTACATATATGTCACCATATACAACCATAGATTCATTTTCTTGCAGGCATTTACAGCAAACACAAAGAAACACAATAGATTCAATTTAAAGTGCACAAGATGGATAAACAACCTATGTGCAAAAGACAATAAATTATGCAAATACAAAAGGAAAAAAAAGCAAAAATATGAAGAACATGAGATGAAGGGTCTATGAAAGTGAGATCATAGGTTGTGGAAACAATTCAGAGTTGGGATGAGTGAAGTTGAGTGACGTTACACCCTCTTGGTTCAAAAGAAAGATGGTTGAGGGCTAATATTATGCAGATTCTGGGAGGAGTGTACTTGCATTTCTGTGGATCTTCTCGACCATGGATTCCCAACCTTTTTTTATGCCATGGAGTCAAGTGTATGGGACATTGGAAAAAAAGTTGAATTTCCCCATGGGGATGAATAAAGTATCTATCTATCTATCTATCTACCATTACCCAAAGGATCTGTGGACCCCAGGTTGGGAACCCCTGTTTTAGACCCAAGCAAAAAAATCTACATGCCATCCAGGTGTTGGGATTTAAAAAAAAATATTACAACAGACATTACAATTCCCTGAATATTCAACCACTGGTTTTCTTCTAGAGCAATGTCATATTATTGGCAGTGTTCACTGAATTATACTGAATGCCAAAGCAATGCAGTTTCACAGGAGATCAGACTACAGTGATATGCACATATTGCAATAATTTATATAATCACCACAGTAGAACATTTCAGTTAATTTGAGCGATAAGCAAACATTACTTCATTCTCTCTGCAAGTTGTCGTACAGCAGGTCTTGGGATAATTACTATTGTTTCCAATATAAGTGATTGGTTAAGTAATCGCAGATTCTGACTTGAAGCGTAAGAGTTTAAACATTTGCAAAGAGAATTCTCAAAGGGAATAGATCATTTTATTAAACAACTGAAACAGCATCAAAAACTGGTCTTCTTTCCCTGACTGTTTTCTGTTTTCATATTCCAGTTGTAGAGAACAGTTCACTATTGCTTAGGGAACAGCAAACATCACGTATACCCTCAAAACAGTGGAGATAGATATCGACTTCAGGAGAAATGTGTCTCTTCTCTACCCACTTATCATCACCAATTCTACAGTCAGCACCATTTCAACAATCAGGTTCCTGGACAGAACCTCATGGAAGAAGCATATCTCCTTCATTAACAAAAAGACTTGGCAAAAGGATGTATTTCTTGCGACAGTTGGTAAAATTCCATCTTCACCAAAAGATACCGGTGCAATTCTATGCTGTCGTCATAGAGAACATCGTCACGTCAGCCATTACCGTCTGGTCTGGTGCAGCATCCCCTCACAATATACAGAAACTAGTGAACTGTCACATCAGCAGACAAGAGCATTGGCTGTACTCTACCATCACTGCAGAACTTGTATATGTTTGGGACAAAGACGCAGGCAGGAAAAAAACCTTTGGCAACACTACCCACTGTATAACCTGTTTTTTCCTAAAGCTCTCTTCTGGAAAGTGCTATAGCATTATTAAAACAAAAACTTCAGGTTATCTTAAATGTTTTTTCCCCCAGGTAGTTAATCTGATCAACCATTCAAGTTAGACCCCCCACCACCACCACTCCTGCCCCTCCTATTACCCCAGTCACTGCACTTTAAACCACTTTTTATTCCATCATTAAGTCTGCAGAAGGACTTGGACAAATTGGGAGAATAAGCAAAGAAGTGGCAGGTGGAATATAGTGGATGGCCATGCACTTTGGCGGTGGAATAAAGGCATAGACTATTTTCTAAATGGGGAGAAAATTCAAAATCAGAGGTGCAAAGCGACTTGGGAATCCTGAGGCAAGATTCCCTAAAGGTTGTGTATGTTGCTTCCCTGAAGGTTAACTTGCAACCGAGTTGCTCATTTGTATTAATTTCTGGAGGACTAGAATATGAAAGCAAGGATATGAATCTAAGGCTTTATAATGTTTTGGTCAGACCGCACAGAGTAATGTGAGCAGTTTTGGGCTGCTTATCTAAAAAAAGATGTGCTGGCATTGGAGAGGATACAGAGCAGGTTCATGAGAATGAGGTTCATGATCCAAGGAATGAAAGATTTAACAGGGAGTGTTTGATGGTTCTATGCCTACACATTCTGGAGTTTAGCAGAATGATTTGGAACCGCATTGAAACCTATAGAATATTAAAAGGTCCGGATAAAATGGATGTGGAGAGGATGTTTCCCATAGTGTGGTGAAGTCTAGAGCCAGAGGGTACAACCTCAGAATAGAGGGATATTCCTTCAGAACAGAGATGAGGAGGAATTTTTTTTGCCAGAGGGTGCTGAATCGGTGGAATTCATTGCTACAGATGGCTGTGGCGGTCAAGTCAATGGGTGTATTTAAAATCATATTTGATAGATTCTTGATTAGCCAGAGCATCAAAGGTTATGAGGACAAAGAAGTAGAATGGGGTTGAGAGGGATAATAAATAATACATCAGCCATGATGAAATGGGGGAGCAGGCTAGATGGGCTGAATGGCCTAATTCTGCTATCTCATGGTCTAACTTTATTTTTTTAATAATTCTTTATTACCAGGAGACTAGGAGACACTTGGACAACAGACAAAAAGCTTTGGCACAGTAAAAGGTTGGATCATCAGCACGACACTACCACCCCGCACCCCTCCATACTCAACTCCCTGGACATGCATGACTGTGCAGCCAGATTTTACTCTAGCTCCATCTGCAGGTTTACATTATGACGGGCCATACCTTGAGTTAGTGGTTGCCAACCCGTTGATCACGATCGACTGGTCGATCTTTGAGACTTTCCCAGTAGATCCCGAAAAAATGAAAAATAAATACACAAATACTGTTGAGAGATTGTTTCCGGGTGGTGGGGTTTTAGTTCTGTTCTTTCTGCCCAGTGCGCACGTGTGTAGCTCCCCCGCCATGCACTACACAGTGTACTTCAGTGGTCCTCAACCACTGGGCCGTGAGGAAACGATATGATTAGTTGATATGAAACGATATGAGTCAGCTGCACCTTTCCTCATTCCATCACGCTCACTGTTGAACTTGAACGCACGCGAGGTCATCAGGCGCCTAAACGTGATAGCCTCACGCCAAGGATCACTAGTTGACCTCGAATAACCGCCGCTTTGCGCAGCTGGCGAGGTGTCGTTGCTACTAGCCTGGAGCACGGACAGATGGGCGCCGTCTCTAAACCTGTTTAGCACACCGAATGTTCGTGGGAAATCCGGTACTAAAATATTCACAGACGACCTAATGTGGGCTCAGGGTTTCACAAGTAGCAGAGCAGCTACCTCGCCGTGATCTACTGAAAGTCATCCCTCGAGCCAAACTTTTGTCGGCCTATAAATCCTACGGGGGGGGGGGGGGCACGGGCGCACGCCCTGTCGTACTTCTCGCTTGATCGGCCGTGCTCTCTGAACTGCGACTGCCGCGGCCCTGTTACGGGGACCTCCGGCCCTTACTTTGTCCTCTTACCCACCCATGACCAGCTGCACCTGGCCAAGGTGTCTGGCGGTGAGCGGAGGCTGTAAAATGAAGCCCTCAAAACTGCTTCGGTACCTTGAATCCAAGCACCCTGCATTTAAAGACAAACCCGTTGAGTTTTTTAAGTGGAAAAAAACATGAGCAAGCGGGACAGAAGCTAAGTGCTGAGAGCCACGTAAACTAAATGGCAGAATAGACTGGACATAAGGAACCTGCTTCGAGGTCACTGTATTCCGTTGAGTTGAAAAACTGCAGATGAAATTTAATGCAGACATGAGTGTGGTATTGCACTTCGGGAAAATCATCTAGGGTAGGTCCTACACAGTGACTGGTAGGGCACTGAGGAGTGTGGTAGAACAGAGGGACCTGGGAATACAGACCCATAGTTCCTTGAAGGTTGTGTCATAGGTAGATAGGGTAGTAAAGAAACCCAGGTAACATTCTAGTAAATCTCCTCTGTACTCTCTCTATTTTGTTGATAGCTTTCCGATAATTTGGTGACCAGAACTGTACACAATACTCCAAATCAGATCGCTTTCAGTGTGTGCTGTGTCTGCGAGGCTGAGTTGGGCGGCGCTGTGGAAGTCCATAGTGGAGGTATTCCCTTCTGCCGTCTGCGTGGGATGACGAGTCTATCAGGAACCCTGAGGACTTGTGGAAACTGTGTGGTGATTTTTTTTTTGAACTTATAGTCTTTTAACATCTTTGGACTATTTTTACTGTGCCCATGGTCTTTTTTTTAATCAATTATGCTAATGTTTGCACTGTTGTAACTATAGGGTTTTGTGCAGGTCTTGTAGCTTTAGTTTTTGGTCTTGTTTTGTCTGGTGGGATTGGAGCTCCTTTCCGGGGAACTCGCTAAGATGGTAGCGCGATATTAATATGCAACAGCCTCTCCGGACTCTGGACTGGGGATTGCCAAACGTTATGTGGATTTTCTGGTGTAGTCTGTTTTGTCATGTGCTTTTGTGATATCATTCTGGAGGAACGTTGTCTCATTTTTTAACTGCATTGCATTTGTGGTTTCTAAATGACAATAAACTGAATCTGAATCTGAAAATTTGGCCTCACCAATGCCTTGTACAATTTTAACATTACATCCCAACTCCTACACTCAATGCTCTGATTTATAAAGGCCAGCATACCAAAAGCTTTCTTCACCACCCTATCCACATGAGATTCCACCTTCAGGGAACTATGCACCATTATTCCTAGATCACTCTGTTCTACTGCATTCCTCAATGCCCTACCATTTACCATGTATGTCCTATTTTGATTAGTCCTACCAAAATGTAGCACCTCACACTTATCAGCATTAAACTCCATCTGCCATCTTTCAGCCCACTCTTCTAATTGGCCTAAATTTCTCTGCAAGCTTTGAAAACCTACTTCATTATCCACAATGCCATCTATCTTAGTATCTTAGAATCCTACAGAAAATCCTGGCAGTTCTGGACAATGTTTCTTACCCTCTGCATGCCACCTTGGCTGAACAGAGGAGCACTTCCAGAAATAAGACCAAGACAACTGTGCTGCTCCAAAGAGCACTATATGAGCTTACCATCGGCTATTAGGCTCTATAATCAGTCAACTTATAGCCGGGGAAGTGATGACCCCCTCCTGGTAAACTGTTTAAACTCTGTTTCCCACACCTTGTTATCCTGGACACACTGTGCAATACTATCATCACTTATCTGGACAGCGTGAATGTGCACCCATTACTGTATAATAATTATGGCAAAGTTTGCACTACCACCTTGGTTTGATAGATAGATAGATAGATGGATAGATAGATAGATACTTTATTCATCCCCATGGGGAAATTCAACATTTTTTTTCCAATGTCCCATACACTTGTTGTAGCAAAAACTCATTACATACAATACTTAACTCAGTAATAATATGATATGCATCTAAATCACTAACTCAAAAAGCATTAATAATAGCTTTAAAAAAAGTTCTTAAGTCCTGGCAGTTGAATTGTAAAGCCTAATGGCATTGGGGAGTATTGACCTCTTCATCCTGTCTGAGGAGCATTGCATCGACAGTAACCTGTCGCTGAAACTGCTTCTCTGTCTCTGGATGGTGCTATGTAGAGGATGTTCAGGGTTTTCCATAATTGACCGTAGCCTACTCAGCGCCCTTCGCTCAGCTACCGATGTTAAACTCTCCAGTACTTTGCCCACGACAGAGCCCGCCTTCCTTATCAGCTTATTAAGACGTGAGGCGTCCTTCTTCTTAATGCTTCCTCCCCAACACACCACCACAAAGAAGAGGGCGCTCTCAACAACTGACCTATAGAACATCTTCAGCATCTCACTGCAGACATTGAATGACGCCAACCTTCTAAGGAAGTACAGTCGACTCTGTGCCTTCCTGCACAAGGCATCTGTGTTGGCAGTCCAGTCTAGCTTCTCGTCTAACTGTACTCCCAGATACTTGTAGGTCTTAACCTGCTCCACACATTCTCCATTAATGATCACTGGCTCCATATGAGACCTAGATCTCCTAAAGTCCACCACCATCTCCTTGGTCTTGGTGACATTGAGACGCAGGTAGTTTGAGTTGCACCATATCACAAAGTCCTGTATCAGTTTCCTATACTCCTCCTCCTGTCCATTCCTGACACACCCCACTATGGCCGTGTCATCAGCGAACTTCTGCACATGGCAGGACTCCGAGTTATATTGGAAGTCTGATGTGTACAGGGTGAACAGGACCGGAGAGAGTACGGTTCCCTGTGGCGCTCCTGTGCTGCTGACCACCGTGTCAGACCTACAGTCTCCCAACCGCACATACTGAGGTCTATCTGTCAAGTAGTCCACTATCCAATCCACCATGTGAGAGTCTACTCCCATCTCCGTTAGTTTGTGCTTTAAGATCTTGGGCTGGATGGTGTTAAAGGCACTAGAGAAGTCAAGGAATGTAATCCTCACAGCACAACTGACCCCATCTAGGTGAGAGAGTGATTTGTGCAGCAAATACGTGATAGCATCCTCCACTCCCACCTTCTCCTTATACGCAAACTGAAGCGGATCCCGGGCGTGCCTGGTTTGTGGCCTCAGATTCTGTATTATCAGCCGCTCCATGGTCTTCATCACTTGGAAATCTTGTAATTTTTATTTGTAATTTTTGTGCATCTTATTTTTAAGGTAACTTAATTTTTATTCTTTTTTACTTCTCTTCTAATATTGTATATCTGTACACTTATAATGCTACTGTGACACTGTAATTTCTTTTAAGATCAATAAAGTATCTATCTATCTATTAAACCAGTCACATATGAGGAGGATTCATGCAAGACTTTCACAGATTCTCATCCTGTTTGATAAACCTTCCTGAAGCTGGTTTTTACATTGGTTCCCTATGAAATGAAGCCACATCTGTGTTGGCATAATATTGTTAATATAATCACAAATTGTTCTGGTTTCAGCTTTGGCTGAAAGCTCCATTCAGTGTGAACAATATGTCATAAAAACACTTGCCTGCTACAAAACAAGGAAATTCAGAACCAGGTACACTATGCCTAGGACGGTTTTGATTAAATACAATGGAATATGACACAATGTGATTGCATAGTTTTGAATTTCAGCCAATTTTGGAGGCTTGCACCTTTGAAGTTCCCATGCTGGTTTCCAAAAACCCCCATTACTTCATCACTCCCAATCTCTAATTTCCTCCATCTTGCAGCTTTCCAGATCTCCGTGCTCCTCCAATTCTGACCTCATGCAGGCCTTCAATTTTAATTATTCCCACTTGTCTTAAGCTCCAGAATTCTCTCTGCACAGATAGTTCAGGTGAATGAAAACTATCGCTGTGGAATCAAGAATTGGAGGGTATAGATTTAAGGTGAGGGAGAAAGATTTAAAATAGACTCGAGTGGCAACTTCTACACGCAGACAATGACGTATATGGAATGAGCTGGTACAGAAACATCAGTAACATTTAAAAGCTACTTGGACTGGAAATATTCATAACTACATCAAAGAACAAAGTCTAACGTAAATTTATTCTCAAAATACATATACATCAGCAGAAACCATCCCAAGATTAGTTTTCTTGCAGGCAATCACAGGAAATCTAAGAAATATAATAGAATCAATGAATGACTGCACCCAAAAGGATGGACCAATATGCAAAAGGCAACAAATAGTGCAAGTACAAAAGAGAGAAAAGAATAATAATAATAATAATAATAATAATAATAATAAATAAGCAATAAATATCCAAAATATGAAACGACAAGTCCTTGAAAGTGAGTCCACGGATTGTGGGAACAGTTCAGTGAAGGGGGGAAGTGAAGTTATCCTCACTAGTTTAAGAGCCTGATTGTTGAGGGGTAATAACTTTGAACTTAGAACTTCAAAGCTCCAGTGAGTTACCCCAAAATATTCAATGAGCATCTGAAACCTATTAGATTAGGGGATATAGGAATTACTTTCCATACTTCTGTCACCTGGCTTCTACAAATGTATACCTGTAAGGTGTGGTGGTAGACAGTGGATATTCAACAAGATTGGAAATTCTATATATTTTTATTACCTCCATGTTCTCATGTTCACATCAAGGGAGCTACCAATAGTAACGCACACAAAAATAGGTAACCTTGAATTTTAAGATATTCTTCCACAATTAAAAAAAAAACAGCCTTTTAAACTAGATTTGGCACTGGTCCTCACTGAAGTTATGAACATCTCAAGCTGGTAAGGCATCATACTCAAGCTGGTAGACTAATATCCAAAATTCAAATGATCACTTAGACAACAGACTTAAGGGCATTAACTTGTACTCTACCACAGGAGAAAGGGAGATTAAATTCTATTAGCTAAATAAATTTCAATTAATAACATTACCAATAGTGCCTAAGAAAATACAAGCCCCCTTACGGTGTGCATTTCCTCCGGGTGCTCCAGTTTCCTTCCAAAAGGGTTAGTTGCAGATTTGATCTGGCATAAGTAACACAATTTGTTGTATGTTTCAGTGTTTTGTTGTATATGTGATCTACATAGTCTTTATCTTTACATGGCGGTATGGAGGTGCAGCTGTTAGCGTAAGGCTTCACAGTGCCAGCTATAAGATTGGGGTTCAACTCCCGGTGTTGTCTATAAGGACTCTGCACATTTTCCCCATGACTGCATGCATTTTCTCTTGGTGCTCCCTCCCACATTCCAAAGACCTATAGGTAAGGGTTAGCAAGTTGTGGGCATACTGTGAGGAAATCTTTAGCCAGAGGGTGGTGGAATCTGTGGAATTTATTGCCACAGTCGGCTGTGGAGGCAAAGTCATTGGGTATATTTAAAGTGGAGGTGATAGGTTCTGAATAGTAAGGGCGCCAAAGGTTACAGGGAGTAAGTGGGAGAATGGCATTGAGAGGGAAAATAAATCAGCCATGATGGAATGGCAGAGTTGACTCGATTGTCTGAATGGTCTTATTATTACGGTCTTACTGTATCAGCAGGAAAACATTCATATGTCACTCTTAAGATGGGATCTTATTCAAAACTATCAAATGTTTATTGGCCTGAATAGAGTGGACATGGAGACCAACACTGGAGTGCACCTCCTCAGAATAAAAGGATACCTCTTTGGTATAGACATGAGGAGGAATTTCTTTAACCAGAGGGTGGTAAATCTGTAGAATTCATTGCCACAGATGGCTGTGGAGGCCAAGTCACTGGATTTACTTAAAGCAGAGGTTGAAAGGTTATTGATTAGTCAGCGCAAGAGGAGAAGGCAAGAGAATGGGGTTGAGAGGGAAAATAAATTAACCATAATGAAATGGTGAAGCAGAACTGATGGGCTAAATGGCCTAATTCTGCTCCTAAATTTTATTATTTTATGTTGCATAAAAGCATGGCAACACTTGCAGGCTGCCCCGAGAACATCTTGGACCGTGTTGATTGTTGGAGCAAACAAAACGTTTCCCGGTGTGATAAACAAAGCAGATCTTTTAATCTCTTTACATCTCGATCACACATCCTCAGGGAAAGGAATCTGCAGCCCTCATTATTTCTACCCAATGTGTTAATCCAGTTCCAGAACCATAGCTCTCCCCTTCAAAATGGCCCAGTGAGGGTTGCTTCAGAGGCCGATTAGGGACAAATTCCACTGTAGCCAGCAATGCCATGTCTCGCAAACAAACAACTACATTACTCTATGTGTATGGACCTTATTTAGTCACTCCTGGTATTTGGATTTTTAGCATGTGTACCCTGGGAATAATAGAAAAGGTGTTGAAAGCTGTTAATGGAGTTATTAAAAGGAGAGCCTTGGTTCAGAATATCAAAGTAATACGGTAAGCTGATGGTATCTGTCAGCGAGGCACTTGAACCGTCTAGTAGGTTTCACTGTTCATTCAGCACTTTACAAACCAACACCAGTCACCAATCCAAGATAAAAGCTAATTTCATTTCAAAATATACAAATAGTAGACATCTACCAAAAAGATTCTAGACAAAAAAAAATCCCATATTTCTTCCTGTTCAAGCTAGATTCCTGCTCTCCTTTGTCTTAGAAAGGCCACTTGACTTGAAAGACATCCAGATGTACTGTCAATGTTAGTAATTGGTTGTCTACCTCCAAAGTGGCGTGCAATTAATTCCTAGAATGGAATCCTCCTTCAGTCTCAGAACATTATCTTGTGGGTGTTAAGCAACCTTTCATCACTGCCATGGAAAAGTACATTCCAAAAATATCTATATACTTCAAGAAAGGAACAACAGTCTCTGCTTAGGCAGCAATATAATGGCTCACCATGTGGTCAGCATCACCCGTGACCTGCCCATACCCGATCAAAATTATTTAAACTAATCTTCCTGCCTTTCAGAATCAAAGATCATTTGTTCCCCACTGCTTCCACAGGATCTGAGGAAACAAGTTTGGAATTGGAGACTCTTCCACGGATAGGGCAGATAGTGCCTGTTGGCATAGAAGGAAGTCTAATTTGTGAGGTGGGAGCCTCTGTCTACAGCCTATGAATGGCCCCCGTGCTCTTAATGTGTTGCCTCAAGGTTCGCAATATCCAGAATGTTTCTTCTTAAGGTGTTGGAAAAGTGTCAACAACACCATTTGAACTAATATTTGTGTACTGAGAGAATCATGGAACATAGAACAGTCCAGGCACAGTACAGGCTCTTCGGCCTACGATGTTGCGCCAAACTTTTACCTTCTCCATGATTATTCTAATGCTTCTCTTCCACATAGCCCTTCATCCATGAACCCCTCTAAGAGTCTCTTAAATATTCTTAATGATATCTGCCTCAACCCCTGGCACAACATTCTATACACCCACACCACTGTTCATGTAAAAAAAAATTACCTCTGATATACCCCTATACTTCTTCTGATCACCTTAAAATTATGCCCTCTTGTATGAGCCAATTCCCTCCTGGGAAAAAGCCTCCGGCTGTCCACTCAATCTATGCTTCTTATCAACTTGTACAACTCTACCGTCACCACTCATCCTACTTCTCTCCAAACAGAAAAGCACTAACTCACTCAATCTATCCTCTTAAAACATACCCTCTGATCCAGGCAGCGTCCTGTAAATCGCCTTTACACTCTCTCTAAAGATTCCACATCTTTCCTATAAATGAGACAAACAGAACTGAGCCCAAGTGTGGTCTAACCTGAGTTTTATAGCGCTACAATATTACCTCATGGCTCTTGAACTCAATCCCCTAAGGAAGGTCAACACACCATACATCTTCTTAACAATCCTATCAACTTGTCCAGCAACTTTTGAGGGATGTACAGACATGTACCACAAAATCTCTCTGTTCTTCCACGCTACTAAGAATCCTGCCATTAACTTTGTATTCTGCCTTCAAATTCGAGCTTCCAAAGTGAACCACTTCGCCCTCCTCTGGGTGGAACTCCAACTGCCACTTTTCAGCCCAGCTCTGCATCTGGTCAATGTCCCACTGTAACCTACGACAGCCTTCTACAATATCTACAACTTCACTAACCCTTGCGTCATCTGCAAACTTACTAACCCATTCGCGATTGGTTGGTATGATGTTGTGGGTATCACTGTGTTATGGCTAAAAGGTCATAGTTGGGAACTTAACATCAAAGGATATACTGTGTATCAAAAGGACAATCAGGAAGGCATAGGCGGTAGTGTGGCTCTGTTGGTATGAGATGGAATTACATCTTTAGAAAGAGGTGACCTTTCAAACATTGTGGGGACCTTTTCTGAATTATTTTCAAAACCTTTGATTTGCTGTTAAAGCACAGATGATGACTAACAATCTTTTTTGTTTTTTCTACTAATCAGTTTCGGTCTTGGTAGTGGGTTAGATTTTTTTCATATATAATAAAATTATTATTTTTCAATGTTATGAACTAATTGACTTGTACGAATATAGGGTAAGGAGTCTTTATATGCGATTTAGTTTAATGTATTAACGTATATATTTTTTTTCCTGTACTCTGTATTCTTATATATATAAATTAATAAAAATACTGGAAAGGGAGAAAGAGGTGACATAGGGTCTGAGAATGTTAAATCTGTGGGTGGAGTTAAGAAACTGCAAGGGTAAAAAAAACACCCTTATGTGAATCCTATATAGGCCTCCAAATAGTAGCCAAGATGTGGGGCTGAGATTGCAAAGGGAACTGGAAAAGGCTTGTAATAAGGGTAATGACACAATTGTAACGGAGGACTTCAATATGCAAGGGGATTGGGAAAACCAGGTTGGTGTTGGATCGCAAGAGAGGGAATTTGCTGAATACCTACAAGATAGCGTTTTAGAGTAGCTTGTGCTTGAGGCTACTTGGGGAAAGACAGTCTTAGATTGGGTATTATGTAATACCCAAAACTTATTAGGGAGCTTACTGCAGAGGAACTCTTAGGAGGCAGTGATCATAATATGATTGAATTCATAATATGACTGCAATTTGAGAAGTAGAAGCATAAGTCACATGTATCAGTATCACAATGGAATAAAGGGAATTACAGAGGCATGAGAGAGGAGTTTGCCCAGGTGGATTGAAGGAGGATACTGGCAGGGATGATGGCAGAGCAGAGGTGGCTGAAGTTTCTGGGATTAGTTGACAAGGTGCAGGATAGATATGTCCCACAGAGGAAGAAGTTCTCAAATGGCAGGAGTAGGTAACTGTGTATATTTAAGGTGAAAGATGATCGTTTTCTGATCGGTCAGGGCATCAATGGATATAGCAAGAAGGCAGGTGTATGGGGTTGAGTGGGATCTGGGATCAGTCATGATGGAATGGTGGAGCAGACTTGATCGGCTGAATGGCCTAATTCTGCTCGTATGTCTTATGGTCTTATTAATAAAATTCAGAAAGAGTAGAGTCTCAGAACAGATGCCTGTAGAACACCACTGGTCACAGACCTCCAGGCAAAATACACTCCATCCACAACCATCCACTGCCTTCTAGGGTGGAGCCAATTCTGACCCACACAGCCAAGTATCCCTGGATCCCATGCTTCCTGACTTTCTGAATGAGCCTACTGTAGAGAACCTCATCAAAATCCATGTTCACCATATTCACTGCTCTACCTTCAACAGCGTATTTTGTCATATCCTTAAAGAATTCAATCAGGCTTGTGAGGCATGACTTGCCCCTCATAAAGCTGTGCTGACTATCACAATCACTTCTCCAAGCGTTTGTAAATCATGTTGCGAAGAATTTTCTCCAATAATTTACCCACCACTTAAGTAAAACTCACTGGACTATAAATTGCCAGTGTTATCCTGACTCCCTTTCTTCAACAAAGGAATAACATTTGCCACTCCCCAATCATCTAGTGCTACTCTCATGGCCTGTGAGAATGAAGAGATCATCAGCAAAGTTGCAGCAATATCTTCCTTCGCTTCCTGTGGTAACCTGGGGTATATATCCTGTACAGCCCTGGGGTCATATCTATCCTATTTTTCCAAATGTGCCAGCTCTTTCTGTTTCTAGTGTTCTGTGTTCAAACTTGGACCAAACTCAGATGACGCCCTGTAGTTTCAACTAAGGACGAATAACGATGATGTAACAATGAAGGAGAATTGAAATCCTTAAAAACAAAACTAAGCAAAATAGATTGGTTTCAAGTTACTGAAAGCTGCAAGGATCAAACCTTTCACTTACACAATGCATCAAGCAGAACAATGGATTCCTTTCAACACCACTGTAAATTTATAGGATTTATTTTGTTTAGGATTTTTTCCCTCCACTATACTGTACAATGGAAGCTTTGTAGGACAATGGCTGTACAGTTTGATTCTAACACAATAATACCAATCCCAGTTAAACTCATTTCCTACCATGATAACAAGAGTAGCAGTAATTAAAGCAAGCATATAAAGGGCAATAAGAGGAGCAGTGGCTGGTACTGTTAGCTGAGCCAACACTTTCACACTCAAAGGTAAATCATTAGATAACTAAAAATTTCCATTACAAATATCAGGTATTCCACTTTCCTAGATATTAAATCACAAGTATCTGCTGGTAATTTGGACAGGTGAGCATTTTCCTCTCCTAGGTAATTGCTGTCATTAACTGGAAGCACTTTGACGCAAAGTTAAACCTAAACTCACGTGGTATGGTAGCAAAGTGGTTAGTACAATGCTTTTACAGTACAGGCAACCTGTGTTAGATTCCTGCCGTTGCCTATGAGGTGTCAGTACGTTCTCCTTGTGTCCGTGTGGGTTTTCCCCGGGTGCTCTGGTTTCCTCATACAGTCCAAAGACGTACCGGTTAGTGGGTTAATTGATCATTGTAAATTGTCTCATGACTAGGCTAGGATTAAATTAGGGGATTACTGGGCGGCTCAGCTCAAAGGGCCAGAAAGAACTGTTGCATGCTAAATCTCAATAAAAACAGAAAAACCTACAGCCCACAACCTATAAACTCATTTTCAAGGACTCTGCAAGTCATGTTCTTGCATTATTTATTTGCCTATTTGCATAATTTGTCTTCTTTTGCATATTGTCAAGTTTTGTGAAAAAATTTCATAAATTCCATTGTATTTATTTTCCTGTAAATACCTGCAAGAAGATGCATCTCAAGGTAGAATATAGGGACACACACAAAATGCTGGGGGAACTCAGCAGGTCAGGCAGTATCTATGGAGAAGAATAAACCACCGTCGTTTTGGCTGAGACCTTTCATCAGGTTTACCAAAAAAAAACCTAAAGTTCACAGAGTTTTGCTTTTCTCTGCTATTGAAACTGGTCATTGGTAGTCAGTGAACAAAAAAAGATTTTCATTTTTCTGCTTTATATTACACATTTCTGCAGATTTCACTTCAGAAATTAAAAGGTCATGCAATCTCATTGAAGGTTCAAGTTCTGAAAGAAATTAACAGTCCTGTTACTCTGCAGTCAACATTGTAGATTTTTGCAATAAGAAATGCTCTTAAGTGCAACGTTAAACAAGAGATTCTGCAAATGCTAGAAATCCAGTTGGAAGAGTCATGGCCTGAAATGTCAATTGTTTACTATTTTCCATACCTGGCCTGCTGGGTTCCTCCAGCATCTTGAGTGCGTTGCTAAACAAGCTAAATGGTTGACAAGCTACAATGGTAGACCATGAAACGATTTATTTCACTATTTTTTATATCTTTTACGTCAGTTTTTTGCCTTGAATATGATTCTGGAACCGTTGGAGCCTGTGATTTGCAGTTTGCAGATCATTTGGGCGAAGCAGTCTCCGAGAGGATTCCGGGAGGCAGAGGCGGTGAGCATGAGCCTTATGGCGAGAAGGCCGTGGGGGGCACAAGCTGATGTTTGACTCTATTTTGCTGATTAAAGCTTCCATCGTTCGCCAATTAAAACGATAAGGGAGACTGAAACATCGAGATAAATGCGGAGGGTGAGTGCTAGCTGCCTGCCTTTTGATCGCTGGTAGGATCACTCTGCTGCCAGAGAGGGAAGACTGTGAGGCACATGGGATTTTTTCTGCGTTTTGGATATGGACTTGGACTATGGATAATTGAGCTTTTTTCATTCTTATAGCTTTTTTATATTCTGTGTTTTTTGCCTGATCTTTCTCACTTTTTTTGTACAGGGGAGGGGGTTTTGGGGGTTGGTGTGCCTGTTCAGTTTTTGTTCGTATTTTGTGCAGGGAGGGGGGAAATTGGGGGTTGATGATCATGTTGACATTCTTTTCTTTCTTGGTTTTGTGGCTATCTGGAGTAGAAGAATTTCAGAGTTGTATACTTTGATAATAAATGAACTTTTGAAGCTATATCACATTTTTAATATACATAGAATATTTTAAATCACTTTACGGAGTACCATAAAAAATCATTGACAATATTATGGCTAAAGCAGCGGGATTTGAACATTTCTGAAAGGGTGAAAGACGTGATCGGGGTTCAATTCCCGCTGCTGTCTGTAATGAGCTTGTACGTTCTCCCTGACATAGTTAGTAAGTTAACTGGTCATTGTAAATTATCCTGTGATTAGGCTAGCATCAGAGACGTCAGTAACTTGTGGCATGCTCTGTTAGGTCTGAAGCGTGATGGCACGTGCAGGTTTACCCCCAGCAAAAGGTCAGACTAAGTTGGTCATCGACACAAATGATGTACTTCACTATATGTTTTGATGCACGTGTGAAGCTAATATTTAAAAAAGATCTTACCATTCAGAGGAGGAGAGAAGATATTAAGGGTAAAAAAGGTGAGGGAGGAGAAAATAATGCATTAAGAGTGGATTGAAGTCAGATGAGCAAACCTGTTACTGGGACACAGCACAGATATATGAAGTTGATTTCATGGTCAAATATGACATGATAGTTTCAAACAGTCTGGTTCAGTTTCAAGTAGATATCAGTGACTAGAATAAGAAATCAATGGTTTTAAACATAGAACATAAAGCTGAACCAGCCCTTCAGCCCACAAAGTTATGCAGGCCCTTTAACTTACTCAAAGTTCAAAGTTCAGTCGATGCAATGCTCCTCAGACAGGATGAAGAGGTCAATACTCCCCAATGCCATTAGGCTTTACAATTCAACTGCCAGGACTTAAGAACTTTTTTTAAAGCTATTATTAATGCTTTTTGAGTTAGTGATTTAGATGCATATCATATTATTACTGAGTTAAGTATTGTATGTAATGAGTTTTTGCTACAACAAGTGTATGGGACATTGGAAAAAATGTTGAATTTCCCCATGGGGATGAATAAAGTATCTATCTATCTATCTATCTATCTATCTATCTATCTAACTACATACATAGCCATCCATTTTTCTTTCATCCATATGCCTAAGAGTCTCTTAAGTGCCTCTAATGCATCTGCCAATGCCCATAAGACCAAGAGCAGCATTAGACCATTCAGTCCAGCAAGTCTGCTCCGCCATTCCTGGCTGATTATCCCACTCAACCCCACGCTCCTGCCTTCTCCCTGTAACCTTTGACAATCTGATTAATCAAGAACCTATCAACCTCCACCTTAAATATGCCCAATGACTTGGCCTGCACAGCTATGTGTGGGATTAAATTCCACAGATTTATTAACCTTTGGATAAAGAAACTTCTCCTCATCTCTGTTCTAAATGGACAACCTTTAATTCTAAGGTGAGCCCTCTGGTCTTAGACTCCCCCATTATAGGAAACACCCTCTCCACATTCACTTTAACCAGACCTTTCAGTATTCGATAGATTTCAATGAGATTCCCCCCCCCCCCCCCCCCATTCTTCTAAATGCAAGTGAGTACAGGTCCAGAGTTATCAAACACTTCTCATATGTAAACACTATCATTCCTGGGATCATTCTTGTGAACCTCCTCTGGACTCTCCAATATCAGCACAACTTTTTTTAGATAAGGGCCCTAAGACTGCTCACAGTACTCCAAGTGCAGTCTGACCAATGCCTTATAAAGCCTTAGCATTACATCCTTGTATTTGGATTCTAGTCCAAATGCTAACATTGCATTTGCGTTCTTCACCACTGACTCAACCTTTAGGGAATCCTGTACAAGGAAAGTCCTTCTGCACCTCTGATATTTGAACTTTCTCCCCATCTAGGAAGTAGTCCATGCCTTTTTATTTCTTCTGTCAAAGTGTATTATCATGCACTTCCTTACATTATATTTCATCTGCCACTTCTTTGCCCGTTTGCCCAATCTGTCTAAGTCCTTCTGCGGACACCCTGCTTTGTCAACACTACCTGCTCCTCCACCTCTCTTCCCATTGTCCGCAAACTTGGCCACAAAGCCAACAATTCCTTCATTCAAATTACTGATGTGCAATGCGAAAAGAAGCAGTCCCAACACTGACCCGTGCAGCACACCACAAGTCACTAGCAACAAACCGGAGAAAGCTCCCTTTATTCCTACTCTTTCCCTCCTGCCAGTCAGCCAATCTTCTATCCATGCTCACAAGAAAATCAGTTGATGCTGGAAATCCAAGGTAACACACACAAAATGCTGGAAAGAAAGGAATAAATAGACAACGTTTCATGCCAAGGAGCACTGGGGAGTCCTGATGAAGGACCTCGGCCCTAAGCTTCAACTGTTTATTCCTTTCCATAGATGCTGCCTGGCCTGCTGAGTTCCTCCATCAGTTTGTGTGTTACTTTCTATCCATGCTAGTATCTGTACTGTAATGTGCTCTTATCTTGTTAAGCAGTCTCACGTGTGGCACCTTGTCTAAGACCTTCTGAAAATCCAAGTAAACATTATCCACCAACTCTCCCTGCCTGTTATTTCTCCAAAGAATTCCAACAGGTTTATCAGGCAATATTTCCCCATTAGAAAACCATGTTGACTATGGCCCATTTTATCATTTGCCTCCAAGTACCCCAGAACCTCATCCTTAATATTAAACTCCAAGATCTTTACTGAAGACAACTAGCCTATAATTTCCTTTCTTCTGCCTCTCTCCCTGCTTAAAGAGTGGAGTGACATTTGTAATTTTCCAGTCCTCAGGAACCATTCCAAAATCTAGTGATTTTTGAAAGATGGACAGTAGGGGAATGGAGGGCTATGGTCGCAGCGTAGGTCAGTGGGAGTAGGCAGTTTCAATGATTTAGCACAAATGAGATGGGCCAAAGGGCCTGTTTCTGTGCTGTACTTTTCTATGACTATCACTACCAGTCTCTCCACAATGCCTTCAGCCAGCTTTCAGAACCCTGGGGTGTGGACCATCTGGTCCTCATGTGTCTGCTATGTTTTGGTCATGTATTGAATTGACTTTATTTCTTACATCCTTCACATACATAAAAATCTTTACATCATGTCTCCGTCTATATGTGCAATGTGCAATCATAGTAATTTACAATAAATAGAACAGTCAATGTAACATCGAATCAGTGTGAATTAATCAGTCTGCTGGCCGGGTGGAAAAAGCTGTCCTGGAGCCTGTTGGTCCTGTCTTTTACACTGCGGTACCATTTCCCGGATGGTAGCAGCTGGAATAGATTGTGGTTCAGGTGATTTGGGTCTCCAATGATCTTTTGGGCACTTTTTTCACACCTGTCTTTGTAAATGTCCTGAATCATGGGAAGTTCACAACTACAGATGCGCTGGGCTGTCCACACCACTCTCTGCAGAGTCCTGTGATTAGTTCCCATACCAGGCAGTGATGCACCCAGTCAGGATGCTCTCATTTGTTCCCCTGTAAAAAGTTCTTAGGATTTGGGGGCCCATACCAAATTTCCTCAACCGTCTGAGATGAAAGAGGCGTTGCTGTGCCTTTTTCACCACACAGCCGGTATGTACAGACCACGTGAGATCCTTGGTGATGTGGATGCCGAGGAACTTAAAGCTGTTCACCTTCTCAACTCCAGATCTATTGATGTCAATAGGGGTTAGCCTGTCTCCATTCCTCCTGTAATCCACAACCAGTTCCTTTGTTTCTGCGACATTGAGGGAGAGGTTGTTTTCTTGACACCACCCACTGTGTCAGAGAGATGACTTCTTCCCTGTAGGCCACCTCGTTATTGTTTGAGACTAGGCCAATTGATGAAGTGTCGTTGGCAAATATAATTAGCAGATTAGAGCTGTGGGTGGTGACACAGTCATGGATATAAATGGAGTAAAGGAAGGGACTTACTGCATAGCCCTGAGAGGTTCCTGTGCTGAAAGTCAGAGGGGTGCAGGTGAGGGAGTCCACTCTTACCACCTGCCGGTGATCTGACAGGAAATCCAGAATCCAGCTGCATAAGGCCAAGGTAATACTAAATTGGGGGAAAAATTCAGCTCAGTGGTATTCAGACTAGTGTTATGACATCAGAGATGATGGAAGGAGTGGAAGGGGGTTAAGCGAAAAGGGCTGAGACTTAAAGCTAGTTATGACCAGCTGCATTTGTATGTAATAGTACTACAGATTCAGATGCTCCTATCAAAGACAGCACAAAATTTGAAACAGATGTGGTGTATGTTGAAAGAGAAGTCATGGTACAGGAACAGGAAGAGAAGTTGTTATTCTAGATTCTCCAACTTTGAATGTATAAGAATGGCTGTGGTCATAACACCCACAATACACATAAAACTAAATATTACCACAAATAAGTTATTAAAGTAACAAGTAAACTGTAAGTAGCTCATTGTACTAGTGACAAGACCTTGGTGGTGGCAGGGTATTCGTTAGTCTCACAGCCTGAGGGAAGAAGCTGTTACCCAGCTTTAATCTTTTTACTCTTTAATCCAAGAGTAAAATGGCCAATAAAGTCTGCTTCCAACAGAAAATAGAAAAGATTTATATTGAATCTACTGAGCTGGACAGATGAGTAACAGAAAGCTACAGTGGTGCTGTTCCTTCTTTCCACAGTCTTTGCAATACACACCGCCACAGATAACAAAGTCATATATGGCAGTGGTTCGCCTTAAAGGCCATCAAACTTTCCTGGAAGATCATAGCTAATCCTGCACCCTAGTCCATTTTTCTGTCTGATCTCTGTATTCTCTGGATTTCATATCTAGCTACACAAATTTATAACATAGCCATTCCCTGTCATCAATGGCCATGAAACACACTTCAAAAATTTGTGAACGACTGGGGTGAACTGTGAATCGAATTCTTCATGAGCTGGGCAATGAAGTATTATTGTTGGCAGAGGTCAAAGAATTTAAGGTTGGTTTTGCACTGGCTCAGATGTATGTGGTTTTATAAAACAGATTTACATTGTGCAAATATATATTTCGTCCCATTGGCGTGCAATTCAAGTCCAGTGCAAACCACAGGGATCATAGGGCATTGAGTGTAGGTTGGTCTTCTCCCCTCAAATCTCTACTCAGCCCACATTTATTCAGGCCTTTCATACTAGGAAGACTGGAGCTCTCCTCTCAAGTGAAAGAACTATTCATTCAGCAGTAAGCTGGTGAACACGCTGGACACAATGACAAAGTAAATTTATTATCAAAGTTCATTTCATTAGGTACCATCTGCACCCAATAAAGTCATTATTTGGTATACAGTAATGTGCAAGAGTCTTAGCCACATATATATAGCTAGGGTGCCTAAGACCTTGGCACAGTACTGTATATTATGTCTTTCCAGTTACCAAATAACACTTAATACCACTGAGCTAATACAAAGCTAAGTACCGTAGATTTCGCACTACAGAGCGCACCTGATTAAAAGCCACTGGCTCTAATTTTAGAAATAAAATCAATTTTGTACTTGTACAAGCCGCACCGGATTTTAGGCCGCACCGGATTTTCGGCCGCAGGTGTCCCACGTTGTAATATGAGATATTTACACAGAAAGATATTACACGTGAGGATTTTTTAACTTTTAATTAAATCCATATGGTAACATAAACAAATACATATTGCAAATGCTTTTTTTCGAACCGTGCCTGTAACGCGGCTACTTTTAAATATACGTTGCGTATACTTTTTTACTGAACAACATTCCAATATCTCCTAACGACTGGTAAAAAATATATATACTGCAGCCTACCAGGAAAAGTTATTGATCGCCTTTAACTTAAAAGCAGCGTTTTCGCTCCGCCGCTCGCCCCCCGCCTTCCCGTTTATCGCAAACCGGTATTTCCCACAAGACGCGGCGAAACCGGGTGTGACGTCATAGCATCCCGGGATGTAGTACAGAAAACAAATATAGTTAAAACACTTCTAACTTTAACTAACAAATGAATTACTAAGCGAAAATATTATAAACTAAATAACTGCCATAAAGACAGCACAATGCTTTTCTTCGAGTGTTTTCCATGTTGATGAGGGTGAGTACAAATGACTGATTTACAATAATTTAATTGTGAAAGTGCGCTTGATTTATCGTACAATTTCATTGGACCTCTGTGAACTACTCATCAATTTTATTGGTCTACTGTTACGAGGCAAAATGTTTTTGGCGGCATGAAAAAAAATCATGCATTAGCCGCACCGTAGTAAAGGCCGCAGTGTTCAAAGCTGTTCAAAATGTGGGAAAAAAGTAGCGGCTTATAATCCGACATCTACGGTACTCTTATTTCTGTTTCCCAACCGTCACTCTATTTTAACCAATGTACAATACTGTGTAAAAGTCTTAGGTGTCCTAGCTACTATAGATATGGACCTAAGACTTTTGCCAAGTACTGTATGTTCATGGTCTTCTGCTGTAGCCCATCCACTTCAGGGTTCGACATGTTGTGGGTTCAGAGATGCTCTTCTACACACCACTGTTGTAACAGGTGGTTATTTGAATTACTGTCACATTCATGTCAGCTTGAACCAGTCTGACCATTCACCTCTGACCTCTCTCATTAACAAGGTGTTTCACCCACAGAATTGCCACTCGCTGGTGTTATTTTGGATTTTGCAACATTCTTTGTAAATTGTGTGAAAATCCCAGGGAATCAGTAGTTTCTGAGATACTCAAACTACTCCTTCTGACACCAACAGCCATTTTATTTTATGGCTTACTTTTAAAGACTCGACAACTTATGTTCTCAATATTTATTACTTATTTATTATTATTCTTATCTTTTATTTTTGTATTTGCATAGTTTGTTGCCTTTTGCATATTGGTCTTTCAATACTTCTATTGTGTTTCTTTCTATTTACTGTGAATTACTACAAGGAAATTAACCTCAGGGTAGTATAAGGTGACATACATGTACTTTGAATATTGAACATTGAAGTCACTTAGATCACATTTCTTACCCATTCTACACAACTGAACCTCTTGACCATGTCTACATGCTTTCATGCATTGTGTTGCTGACACATGATTAGAAAAAGATGGGAGGGAGTGTAATGAGTGCGGAGGATATTAAAACCCTGCAGGGGGACATAGATAGGCTGAGTGATTGGGCAGACATTTGGCAGATGAAATATAATACTGACAAGTGTGAGGTCTTGCACTTTGGCAGGAAAAATAATAGAGCAAGTTATTATCTAAATGGAGAGAAACTGGAAAGTGCTTCTGTGCAAAGGGATCTGGGGGTCCTGGTGCAGGAAACACAAAAAGTTAGTATGCAAGTGCAGCAGGTGGTCAAGAAGGCCAATGGAATGCTGGCTTTTATTGCTAGGGGGATGGAGTATAAGAACAGGGAGGTCTTACTGCAGTTGTACCGGGTATTGGTGAGACCACACCTGGAGTACTGCGTGCAGTTCTGGTGTCCATATTTAAGAAAGGACATACTGGCTCTCGAGGCAGTGCAAAGAAGGTTCACTAGGTTAATTCCGGGGATGGGTGGGTTGATGTATGATGAGAGGTTGAGTAGATTGGGACTCTACTCATTGGAGTTCCGAAGAATGAGAGGCGATCTTATTGAAACATATAAGATTGTGAAGGGGCTTGATCGGGTGGATGCGGGGAGAATGTTCCCAATGATGGGTGAAACTAGGACTAGGGGGCATAATCTTAAAATAAGGGGATGCCGTTCCAGGACTGAGATGCGGAGAAATTTCTTCACTCAGAGGGTAGTGGGGCTGTGGAATTTACTGCCCCAGAGAGCTGTGGAAGCTACTACACTCAATAAATTCAAAACGGAGATAGACATTTTCCTGGTTAAAAATGGCATTAGGGGATACGGTGAGCGAGCAGGTAAGTGGACATGAGGCTAGGTTTAGATCAGCCATGTGATCTCCTGGACCAGTTTTCGTTAGCCTGGATGGGTCGGAGAGGAATTTTCCAGATTTTTTCTCCTCAATTGGCAAATCGGTTTTTTCCCCCCGGGTGATCACATGGGTTTGGGCGGGATGAATAATAAAATGGGCGGCATGGTGCCCTGTTGGTTGGCACTGTTGCCTTGTGGGATTCGGTGAAAACTAGAGTTAAGATTGGATCAGCCATGATCTTGTTGAATGGCGGAGCAGGCTTGAGGGGCCGATTGGCCTACTCCTGCTCCTATCTCTTATGTTCTTATGTAGCTGATTAGATATTTGCATTAACGAGCAGGTGTTCAGGTGTACCTAATAAAGTGGTCAGTAAGTGTATATGCTACCATATACTACCTCGAGATTCATTTTCTTGCAGGAAAATAAAGAAATACAAAAGAATTTATGAAAAATCATACATAACAAAGACTGGCAAACAATGGGCAAGAAAAGTCAAATTGTGCAAATGATATTAAATAATATCCAGAATATGAGTCCTTGAAAGTGAGTCTATAGGTTGTGGAGTCAGTTTAGTGGTGAGGTGAATGAAGTTATTTATACTGGTTCAGGATAGTAAAGGTGCTATCTGAAGTAACGATCTTCAACATAGAGGAGATGAGTTCATGTTCGAGTAATGCCTTCAGAATTTTTTTGAAAAAATAGTCCCATCGATAAGGCAGGAGCGGATTTAATGTGCAAAGGAAGGAGCCTCACTGACAGCAGTGTTGGCATGTTTACTTGGAATACAAAACACAGCTTCTGGTTAGCTTGAAACCGCAAAGATTTCTGATCCAGTTATGTAATAGCTTTGCCAAGAAGACATTCTCCTGTAAATTGTTGGTTAGGTGGAGGCCATTCTAAAGAATATATTTTACTTGGAATCCTAATTTTAGCACCCTATTTCAGAAACAGCCTTGGAAGAACAAGTAACTCTTTTATTTGTTTGTTTTTTACATATCAGCAAATTTACACTACTGAATGAAATTTCAAAGTTCAGGGTAAACTTATTATCAAAGTATACAACCTTGAGATTCTTGCAGGCAGCCACAAAGCAAAGAAAAACAAAAGAATCCACGAGAAACCTCACACAATAAAGACCGACAAACATCCACTGTGCAAAAAAAGAACAAATAGTGCAACAATTCAAAAAGTAAACAAAAATACACAACATAAACTGGAGAGTCCTTGAAAATGAGGTCAAACCACGAAGCCAGTTCAGCTGTCCAGCTTCACTCGCTTCAGTGCTGAACAGACTGGTTTGTGTTCGCTCTGTGGAATACAATGAGGCTGCTCAATCTCCACGCATTTTGGAAAATTATTTCATGATCAAACTACCGCCAGTTTCCACTTCACTAGCACGGAGGAAATATCTGTGGAAAATAAACCTTTTTGTAACAATATGAACGTTCTTAAGCCTTTCAGGACTCTGGGCATCTCCTGATGAAATCTGAACTGAATGGTCAGCTTACACAAATGTCTTTGTACACATTTTATTTATGGAATTCAACCAAAGCACTAATGTAAAGTATGAACAACAGATACAATTAGAAAGTCTACATTGATTCTTATAATGACTATAATAACTTATTCCAAAGGCAAAGTACAAATGCTGCTCATAGACATTTTTAAGTTTAGTGTTTAAGACCATAAGAGAGGAGCACCACCATTCCGTCATGACTGATTTATTATCAGTCTCAATCCCATTCTCCATCCTTCACCCCATAACATTGAATGCCATTACAAATCAAGAATTTATCAACTTTAGCTTTAAATATACCCAATGACTTGGCCTCCATGGCCATCTGTGGCAATAAATTCCAGATTCACCACCTTCTGGCTAAAGAAGGTTCTAGATTCCTCCACTACAGAAAACATCCTCTTCGTGCCCACTCTATTGAGGCCTTTCAATATTTGATAGGTTTCAATAATATTCCACACCCGCTCCCAATTCTTCCAAATTCCAGTGAGTTCAGGCCCAGAGCCATCAAATACTCCTCATACATTAATTACCGGTAACCTATCACTTCCAGGATCATTCTTGTGAACCTTCTCCATTGATTAAAGTTGACTAGTTCCTAGAAATATTTGTGCAAGTATATAAATGTACTCAGTTTGGATGAGAGAGAGGTGAAGGCTGGTGCCCACTCCTTGTGATTCCTGCCATTTTAAATTCTAATTCAAGACACAGCTGAGATTCCTCGCTAAATGCTTATTTAAATTACTCTGCAATATTGGCACAAAATGCTGCATCTATTCATGAGCCTTGACTATTTCTATAGAACATTACAGCACACTACAGGCCATTTTTCAATCATCCATGTGCTTATCTACGTGTTTCTTAAATGACCCTGATGTATCTGCCTCTACCAACACCCTGGTAGGGCATTCCACTCACCCACCACTCTTGTGGGGAAAAAATTCTACAAATAGCTTAAAATTTTGCCCCCTCGCATTAGGTTTCCCTGCATTATTTGTTAATCACTGAATGTTTCACTTGTTTAGAAAATGATGCAAATTTGCTTTGATTATATAGTACAATCTGAACAAGCAAGATGAATTTTAGAGGGTATGTGAGGCACTACAGAGGATTGAAATAAGCTGCAGAAAGTTATGAACTCAGTCAGCTCCATCATGGGTGCTAGCTTCCCCAGCATCCAGGACATCTTCAAAAGGTGATGCCTCAAAAAGGCCATATCCTTCATTAAGGACCCCCATCACCCAGGATATGCCCTCTTCTCACTGCTACCATCAGAAAGGAGGTACAGAAGTCTGAAGGCACACCCTCAAGGAATCAAGAACAGCTTCCTCCCCTCTGCCATCAGATTTCTGAATGGACATTCACTACAGTTTTTTTCTCTTTTTGCACTAATTTAATTTAACTTTTTAAATATATATATATTTGCTATAATTTAGTTTTCATTATGTATTACAATGTACTGCTGCTGCATAACAATAAATTTCATGACATATGACAGTGATATTAAACCTGATTCTGATTTGGATCAAACACAATCCTGCCAAAGGGTCTTGGCCTGAAACATTGACTGTACTTTTTTCCATAGATGCTGCCTGGCCTGAGTTTATCCAGCATTTTGTCTGTGTTCCTTGGTTAGATTTCTGAATGGTCCATGAGTACTACCTTGTTATCCCTTCTTTGTACTCTGTATTTTTTGTATCATATAGCAAATTTTATGTCTTGCAGCATAATGCTGCCACAAAGCAAAAGATTTCAGGACATGTGCATACAAGATGATAAGAGGCAAACTGTAGCAGTTACTTGAAAGCAAACTAGAACCGCTGAGAAACAGAGTATGGGAGTTGTCACTATGTGACGTGCTTCAAAATACTGAGCTTCAAGTTGAAAAAAAGTACATTTGATCCTTGATTATGAAACCAGCAAAGACAAACAATCTTATAGCGATAAAATATTAACAAAGCTAAGTAACAAAATAAGAATAGTTAGCGTTCAAATTAGCCTAATTAAGTGGAGATCACAAATACATGGTTAATAAAAATGTATCATTCCCCGGCTGCCTCTCTATCAACTAAACTAACTGACTCACACAAAGCGTGAATATGTAACTGTGGCAACACACACAAAATGCTGGTGGAACACAGCAGGCCAGGCAGCATCTATAAGGAGAAGCACTGTCGACGTCTCGGGCCGAGACCCTTCATCAGGACTAACCGAAAAGAAAGTTTCCTTTCCTTTCCTTTCAGTTAGTCCTGACGAAGGGTCTTGGCCCGAAACATTGATAGAGCTTCTCCTTGTAGATGCTGCCTGGCCAGCTGTGTTCCACCAGCATTTTGTGTGTGTTGCTTGAATTTCCAGCATCTGCAGATTTCCTCGTGTTTGAATATGTAATTATACTCACTTGCTTCTACGACTCCCCAACCCACGTCACATTTTATTGTAACCCATAAAAAAAACATGCAGCACAAAATATAATACAGAGAGAAAACAGATACATGTCTTCTACATGGAAAAACCTAGTGCAGCCATTTCCAAACTGGCAAAAACTTGCTGACATTAAAGAGGTGAAAGTGATGGAAAAAGAATGAGGTTAAGATTCTAAGTATTTAGATTGACCATACAACCAGGCAGAAATACAAATGGAATTTAACCAAAGAAATGTGAAATATTGTACATTGGTCAATAAAACGTGTATCAGAAACAAGAGTTGGTTTTATGGTTTGATGTCATATTCAGTGTTGGCAGTCTAGGAATAAACTGATTCGGTCCACTTCTTCTTTGAAAGCTATATAAATCAATAACTTTGGTATGAAGTTCCATTCCACTTGTTGCGTAATGCAAGCGGACTTTGAAATGGGCAGGGAAGTAACAGTAGACATGATGCTTTCAGTGTCTAGACATCGTGGCACAGTATTTGCCAGAACTGCTCAAATCCTGTGATATTTAGCCAGAAATGTAGTGGGCAAATCTAGAGGTCATTCCAAAAATGCAAAGAGTGGTGGTAAAAAAGACACTAGGGACATTGAGTGAGATTCTGGTCACTATGCCACTAAAAAGATGCAAATACTTTGGATGTATTACAAAGTACAGCAAGTATAAAATATCAATATTCTTGAAGTAGAGGAATTTAATTGGGCTGCATAAATTATTAAATGTAAACATGGTAAATACAATATTTTTACAAAGGCAGGAAATTAGGATGTGTGCTTGAAACTGAAGTGGGTTAGATTACAATGGGAATGATCTAAAAAAACTCACCGTTGTTGTGTTTACCTAGAAAGCTGTAGTTTTTGCAGTTGACAGACACAGTCGTGTTAGGAACATTTTGAGGTTGAGGGTTTATATAATTTATTTACTTTGTTTTTTTCTTATTGCAAGATTATTTTACTAAATATTTAGCTGATTCTGTAGCACAGACAGGGTTTCCCAAAGGCAAATGGGTAAAGAAGTTCAGACGAATGGGGGGAGGGGCGGGGAGCTCATCGAAAACTATTGAATATTGAAAAGTCTAGATACAGTGGATGTGGTGAGGATGTTTCCTGTAGTGGGGAGTCTAAGACCAGAGCACAGCCTCAGAATAGAGGGACATCCCAATAGAACAGTGATAAGGAGGAATTTCTTCAGCCAGAAGGTGGTGAATTTGTGAAATTCATTGCCACAGACAGTTGTAGAGGGTAAGGCATTAGAATACCAAGTCACTTTAAATATGCATTCAAATATGCAGACTTAAAGCACAGGTTGAATCATTCTCGATTAGTCTACACAGTCTACATGGAGGTTAGCAAAGCATTTGACAAGGTTCCTCATGAGAGACTCATCCAGAAAGTTATGAGGCATGGGATAAGTGGAACCTTGGCTGTTTGGATAAAAAAATTGGTTTAAAGGAAGAAAGCAGAGGGTAGTTGTGGAAGGAAAGTATTCTGCCTGGAGGTCGGTGACTAGTGGAGTGCCGCAGGGATCTGTCCTGGGACCCCTGCTATTTGTGATTTTTATAAATGACCTGGATGTAGAGGCGGAAGGATGGGTGAGTAAGTTTGCGGATGACACGAAGACTGGAGGAGTTGTGGATGGAGCTGTAGGTGGTCAAAGGTTACAAGAGGATATAGACAGGCTGCAGAGTTGGGCAGAAAAATGGCCGATGGAGTTCAATCCGGACAAGTGTGAGGTGATGCATTTTGGAAGGACAAACTAGAAGACTGAGTACAGGATTAATGGTCAGTTATTTAAGAGTGTGGATGAACAAAGGGACCTTGGGGTTCAAATCCATACATCCCTCAAGGTCGCTGCACAGGTTGATAGGGTAGTTAAGAAGGCCTATGGGATGCTAAGCTTCATTAACAGGGGGATTGAGTTCAAGAGTAGAGAGGTCATGTTGCAACTCTACAAATCTCTGGTGAGACCGCACTTAGAGTATTGTGTTCAATTCTGGTCACCTCATTATAGGAAGGATGTGGAAGCTATGGAGAGGGTGCAGAGGAGATTTACCAGGATGTTGCCTGGATTGGAGAACAAGTCATATGAGGCAAGGTTAGCAGAGCTGGGACTTTTCTCTTTGGAGCATAGAAGAATGAGAGGGGACTTGATAGAGGTCTACAAGATTATGAGAGGCATAGATAGGGTGGGTAGTCAGTACCTGTTTCCCAGGGCACCAGTAGCAAACACCAGAGGGCAGATATACAAAATTAAGGGAGGGAAGTTTAGGGGAGACATCAGGGGTAAGTTTTTTACACAGAGGGTTGTGAGTGCCTGGAATGACTTGCCAGGGATGGTGGTGCAGGCTAAAACATTAGGGGTATTTAAGAGCCTCTTGAACAGGCACATGGATGAAAGAAAAATGGAAGGTTATGGGGTAGTGTGGTTTAGTACTTTTTTTTAAAGGATTATATGGGTCAGCACAACATGGAGGGCTGAAGGGCCTGTACTGTGCTGTAGTGTTCTATGGTTCTAGTCAGGGCATCAAAGGTTACAGGGAAAAGGTAGGAGAATGGAGTTGAGAGGGATAATTAATCAGCCATGATGAAATGGCAGAGCAGAGTCATAGAACATAGAAAACTTACAGCACAATACAGGCCCTTGGCCCACAAAGTTGTGCTGAACATGTCCTTACCTTAGAAATTACTAGGCTTCCCAATAGCTCTCTATTTTTCTAAGCTCCATGTACCTAACTAAAAGTCTCTTAAAAGACCCTATCATATCCACCTCCACCATCATTGCCGGCAGCCCATTCCACGCATTCACCACTCTGAGTAAAAAACTTACCCCTGACATCTCCTCTATACCTACTCCCCAGCACCTTAAACCTGTGTCCTCTTGTGGCAACCATTTCTGCCCTGGGAAAAAGCCTCTGACTATCCACTCGATCAACGCCTCTCATAATCTTATACACCTCTATCAGGTCACCTTTCATCCTCCGTCGCACCAAGGAGAAAAGGCCGAGTTCACTCAAGGCATGCTCCCTAATCCAGGCAACATCCTTGTAAATCTCCTCTGCACCCTTTCTATGGCTTCCACATCCTTCCCATAGTGAGGCGACCAGAAATGAGCACAGTACTCCAAGTGGGGTCTGACCAGGGTGCTATATCTCTGCAACATTACCTCTCGGCTCCTAAATTCAATTCCACGATTGATGAAGGCCAATACACCTTATGTCTTCTTAACCACAGAGTCAACCTGCACAGCTGCTTTGAGCATCCCAAGGACTTGGACCCCAAGATCCCTCTGATCCTCCACGCTGCCAAGAGTCTTACCATTAATACTAAATTCTGCCATCATATTTAACTTACCAAAATGAACCACTTCACACATATCTGAGTTGAACTCCGCCTGCCAGTTCTCCATCCTATCAATGTTCCGCTGTAACCTCTGACAGCCCTCCACACTATCCAAAACACCTCCAACCTTTGTGTCACCAGCAAACTTACTAACCCATCCCTCCACTTCCTCATCCAGGTCATTTATAAAAATCACGAAGAGTAAGGGTCCCAGAACAGATCCCCGAGGCACCCCACTGGTGACCGATCTCCATGCAGAATAAGACCCATCTATAACCACTCTTTGCCTTCTGTGGGAAAGCCAGTTCTGGATCCACAAAGCAATGTCCCCTTGGATCCCATGCCTCGATGGGCTGAATGGCTTGATTCTGCTCCATGTCTTATAGGCCTGCTACAAAGGTATGGTTATATTGATAAGAAACAAATGGAAAAATTAAACATGAAAAAAGATCATGTCAATCTATTTTAACAGATGCATTTGTGTCATATTTAGGTAGGTCAGGAGGAGAATTCTGATTTTCCTTTTTAGTGGTATTGTAATCACTTGTGCCAGTCTGATAGGGTGTCAAATAAAGGTTTAATACAAAAGAAAGGATGCATATTTCAGCATCTCATCTCAGCACTGGAATGTCAACTGGATTACTTGCCAGAACTTGGTAGGCAACTCTAAGTGCAAGATATGAGTGAATCCATTCTATTTTAACTAAACCTACACAGAGACAGAGTTGATAAATAAACCTACAGTCATAGAGTTACACAGCACATGAACCTCCTTTGAACCCTCTCCAATGTCAGCACATCCTTTCTTAGATAAGGGGCCTGGCTTGCTACAATGACCACCCATTGATTTAGCTGATAGATTTGGGATGCTAAAAGAGATTCAGCTATCTGCACCCAGCATGAATTAAGTTGAAAGTAAACTGTCTGTGTTTTAACAAAAGGATCATTTGATAAAAGACATGCGTCTTCCAGGAGAGATTCCAGTACTTTTATAACAAATTGTGTAGCTTTAGAGACCAATTTGCATGAATTCATGCTCTCTCAAGGGCAGCATACCCAATGATACAGCATAAAGGTTAGACAATATGAAATTGCACCAGAAGTTTTAGCCCTTTACAATTTATTCCAGCTGTCAACATAGTCCCAGGTGCACTTTGATTTACACACAATTCATTGATTTTTAATATTGTTCAGCTCAACCATAACTTATTTGAGAGAGCTGCCATTAGATAACTTTTCACAAATTCATTTCAGTCAAAATGGTTTTGTTCTATGCTATAAATCAATTTAATACATTGTCTGTTTGATTACTAGCTTAAGAATTTTCCTTCTTTAGTACAATTGCTCATAATTTGCATGCACCTTTCCCCATATTATCTTTATTTATTACATATATTTATAAACATATATTAAAATGCGTCATTTGCCTCAAAGCAAATCAGCGAGGATTTGGCCGGGGCAGCCCACAACCCACTCACCCAAACCATAAGTCTTTGGAATGTGGAAGGAAAGCCATGGGGGGAACGTACAAACTCCCTGTAGACAGAGGTGAGAAGTGAACTTGGATTGTTGATCACTAGCTGCCGCTGTAAAGTGATGTGCTAACCACTACACTACAGTACAACTCTGGTTCCTAACAACTTGCTTCTTATTGTTCACGTTTCTGTGGAGCACAACATTTAACACTAGGCGGTTACTACTCAAGCTGTCAGCCTGTTCAACACTTCCACCCACTAACCCATCCCAACCAGCACCTCTCTACCACCTCAACTACATTATCATTTTCTTTCAGAGTCACTGGATGTTCACTGGATGTACAGGCACTCCTGTGCCAAGCAACACATTTTTTGACATGCAATCAATCTACGTATATAAGCTAATCTTAAGTATGTATATATAAATAATCTTGCTCTTTTCTCGCTGCTGCCATCAGGTAGAAGGTACAAGAACCACAGGACTCACACCATCAGCTTCAAGAACAGTCACTACCTCTCAACCATCAGCCTCTTGCTGATGGCGATGGGGATAACTACACTCACTTGCCCATCCATTCTGGTGTTCCTGCAACCAATGATCTCACTTTAAGGACTCCTTATCTCATGTTCTCGTTATTTATTGCCATTTATTTATATTTGCCTTTGCAGAGTTTGCTGTCTTCTGCACTCTGGTTGATCTTTCATTGATCCTGTTATAGTTACCATTCTATAGGTTTAGATAGATAGATAGATAGATAGATACTTTATTCATCCCCATGGGGAAATTCAACATTTTTTCCAATGTCCCATACACTTGTTGTAGCAAAAACTCATTACATACAATACTTAACTCAGTAATAATATGATATGCATCTAAATCACTATCTCAAAAAGCATTAATAATAGCTTTAAAAAAAAGTTCTTAAGTCCTGGCAGTTGAATTGTAAAGCCTAATGGCATTGGGGAGTATTGACCTCTTCATCCTGTCTGAGGAGCATTGCATCGACAGTAACCTGTCGCTGAAACTGCTTCTCTGTCTCTGGATGGTGCTATGTAGAGGATGTTCAGGGTTTTCCATAATTGACCGTAGCCTACTCAGCGCCCTTCGCTCAGCTACCGATGTTAAACTCTCCAGTACTTTGCCCACGACAGAGCCCGCCTTCCTTATCAGCTTATTAAGACGTGAGGCGTCCTTCTTCTTAATGCTTCCTCCCCAACACGCCACCACAAAGAAGAGGGCACTCTCAACAACTGACCTATAGAACATCTTCAGCATCTCACTGCAGACATTGAATGACGCCAACCTTCTAAGGAAGTACAGTCGACTCTGTGCCTTCCTGCACAAGGCATCTGTGTTGGCAGTCCAGTCTAGCTGAGTATGCCCACGGGGAAATGAATCACAGGGTTGTATATGGTGACATATTCGTACTTTAATAATAAATTTAATTTGAACTTTTGAACTTTATATTTATTGTTAGTTTCTCATGCTTTATTTTGTGCTGCATTGGATCTGAAGTACCTGGAGCAGCGCAGTAGCGTAGTGGTTAGCACAATGCTTTACAGTACAGACGAACCGGGTTCAATTCTCACTAATGCCGTGAGGAGTTTGTACGCTATCCCCATTACCATAAGAGTTTTCTCTGGCTGCTCCAGTTTCATGCCAAGTGTCCAGGGATTCCATCATCAGCAAGTCCAGAGTTTGAGGTCTGGTGGTCATGTGGTCGATGCCAAGGATCGAGGTCCAAGGATCGAATCGGAATTCCGGAAGTTGAGGATTGTTTGCCAGAATCCCGCCTCTGAGAATCTCTGCTAGGGTAGTCAAAGGACTAATAACTATGTGTCCATGTCTTGGGGTTAGAGGATTGTGAATCTTCACGAGCAGGAGGGAGGAACAGGGCTTGTTTTGCTGCTGTTGTTTTGTCACTTGTTGTGTTCTGTGTTGTCCTGCTGAGCGTTGTGGGCATGCTGTGTTGGCACTGGAATGTGCTGTCGACCATTCATCAATGGAATTAGGTTAGGAAACTTAATCAGAGCTTGCACTTTATTGTCTCTGCACAAGCAACAATGTAACTATGTTGACCCCGAGCCAACAACCTAGGACATGAATTCTACTGATCCCTTTGTGCCAATACTCATTCAGACAACTGAAATAAGGGATCGCCCATTGGCCAGATGATTGTTCCTTTCTTCTCAGTAACTGGCATGAGGGTTCTCACTTGCAATAGTAGGCTTCCGGAGTTGTCATGCCTTTACATTTAAGCTCCTTAAATACACTTCATTCCTGTTGGCTCAAGGTTATCTGACTCACCTATGACATCTTTCCACTGGATGTAGTGCCTTAGGTGACTGGTTCAAACCAGTCAAACCAGGTCACTTAGTCACTGGGCCAAGATAATGAGATTATTCTACAAACTTGTCATTGTACACAATACATAGCTTATTTACAGATAATATCAATTTAGCAGGTCAATAGGAGAATCTCCTTCCATCACTCATTCAATTGCTCTGATTAGATTATCCCAGAGAAAGAAACAGTTCTCAAACAGTTTACAAGATGGAGATTACAGAGCAGCTTCACAAAATGACGGCCTTCATTCCTTCAAGTACATGGCAAGAACAAAGACAATTGGTTTCTCTACTTGTTTTCTTCCATATTTTAATTCCTCCATGGAATGGAGTGTGGCAATACCTGTGGGCTGTCCCCAGCACACCTTTGGATATGTTGATTGTAAACACATTTCACTGTACGTTTCTATGTACGCATGATAAGTAGACTAATAGGTTTGAATCTTGGTTGGCTATCTATTCATATCTATGCCTCTTGGTTTTACATAGCTATGTCATGGTAACTTCTAAGCTTCCTTTGCTGCAGGGAAAACAGACTCAAGCCCTCAAATCCAGGCAACATCCTTGTGCATCTATTCTATAACCTTTTAGCTTAAGGACATCTCTCTTGTAGTGTGGCAATCAGAACTGCACACAATAAGCAATGTGGTCTAACCAATCCATCGTAGAATTGCCATCAGTCAAGTAATCCGGATGTAGATAGCATTTGGCCAAGAGTACCTTTATCACAAAGTATTAAGTGTCCCAATAAAAACTTTGCAAAGTTATCAATAATGTGTCAAGTAATTTTCATTGAAGAATATGTCACTTGATACTGTGTTATCAGATTCAGTTCTCATGCCAACTTAGTTATATTTAACAAGAATGTTTGATACCCAAGATCACACCAACAATGATATCACCGATATAAATTAGCATTTGAAAAAGGATCTGGTGCTTTCCCAGTGTATATGATGCATAAACTCTTCTTGGGCCTCCAGCTGGGTACAGATGTTAACTTTAACTGACGTTTCGATGACAAACTGTGCCATCTTCATCAGGGATGATCCAGGGACAATGGTAAAACCAAGCCATCATGATTTTACCAGGGGACAAAAGAAATGCACTGGTTCTGATGTCCATGGAGGAATACCACAGAAAAGTCCAACGGATTCTGGACAATCCCACCTATAGAGTTCTACAGTGGGTTCCCATGGACTCGACTGTGAGGATCACCTCCACTTTACTGAAGAAATCCGGACTGCCAACAGACATAATGCAAGACACTTCCACCTCAGGCGCCAGTACCACGAAGACTGTACTATTGCGAGTTTTTTTTGTTGGTGGGGAGAGGGGATCATTGTTCGCTGCTGCTTACGCACGCGGGGGGGGGGACTTTGGGTTCTCATATTTAAATGTCATTCATTCCTTGTGGCACTTCTCTTTTCTCGTGGATGTTTGTGAAGAAAAAGCATTTCAGGATGTATATTGTACACATATCTCTGACATTAAATTTGACCTTTTAACCTTTGAAGATACTAGAACTTGTCAACGAAACATCAGTTAAAATTAACACCCATACCCGGCTATAAGTCTGAGAAGAGCTTATGCGTCGAATTAGCATTTATTTAAATCTGCTTCAGGAACTCCCGCGGATACCAAAATCCGCAGATGCTCAAGTCCCTTATATAAAATGGTGTAGTATTTGCATATATAACCTATGCACATCCTCCCTTATACTTTAAATCATCTCTAGATTGCTTATAATACCTAATACAATGTAAAGCTATGTAAATACTTGTTACACTGTATTGTTTAGGGAATAATGACAAGGAAAAAAGTCTGCACATGTTCAGTAGAGATGCAACCATCGTAGCTCTTCTGGGAACGCTGATGCTGCCTCGGCATCAGCCGATGTCGATTCTCTCGTGATCTTTAAGTTCTTGAGGCTGTAGCGCTTTACATAGTTAGCCAGCCATCCCTTACTAGCCTTAAAATCCTTCCTCTCACTCACAACACAAGACGCAATGCAAACAATGCTCAAACAACGAGTGCTGGAGAGAGACTGAGGATCTGTGAAATGGTGGGAGGCTACAGCAGGGTATGCCTACACATCACATCATTTGCATGGATTCAGCGTAGTGCTCGGCGTGCGGCAAATTCAAGTTTTGCTTTTTGGAACCTACTGGAATATTTTTTTGAATATTTTCAATCCGGATGCGGAACCCACGGATACGGAGGTCCGACTGTACTGATCTTTAGCTAATGCATAGAGGCCTCAATTCACTGTGCATTGGGTAGAGTCAGAGAACAAACAAGCACAGAAACAGGCCCTTCAGCCCATCTAGTCCATGCCAAAATATTAATCTGCCTAGTCCTATCGAAATACATCTGGACCATAGACCTCTGTACACCTCCCACCCATGTACCAATCCAAATTTCTCTTAAATGTTGAAAAAGAACACAAATCCACCACTGGCAGCTCGTTCTAGACTTTCACCACCCTCAGTGAAGACCTTAACACTCATGTTCCCCTTAAAGTTCACTTTTAACCCTTAACCCACGACCCATAATTGTAGTCTCACCCAACCTCAGTGGAACTAGCCTGCTTGCAATTACCCTATCTATAACTCTCATAATTTTATATACCTCCATCAAATCTATCCTCATTCTCCAATGCTTTACAGCAGGGGTTCACAACCTGGGATCCACAGACCCTTTGGTAAATGATAAGGGTCCATGGCATAAAAAAGGTTGGAAAGCCGTGTTCTGGGGAATAATGTCCAAACCCATTCAACCTTCCTCTATAACACGGGTTCCTCAATGCCTGGCAACAGCCTTGTAAATGTTCTCTGTACTCTTTCAATCTTATTGATATCTTACCCCAGGTAGGTGACCAGAACTCCACACAATTGTTCAAATTGGGCCTCACCAACGTCTTGCACAACTTCAACATAATATCCCACCTCCTGTACTCAACACATTGATTTACGAAAGCCAATATGCTAAGTGCTTTCTTTACAACCCCATCTACTTGTGGCATCAATTTTGAGGAAATATGAATTGATATTTCCAGATCACTCTGGTCCACCACACTCTTCAGTGCCCTACCATTCACCCTGTAAGTCCTACCTTGGCTTAGCCTCCCAAAGTGCAACACCTCACACTTGTCTGTAGTAAACTGCATCTGTCCTTTTCAGCCCATTTTTTCAGATGGTTCAGAACCCACTGCAAGCTCTGATAGTCTTCCTCGCTGTCCACTACACCCCCATCTTGGTGTCATCAGCAAATTTGCTGATCCGGTTTACTAAGGATACAAGTTTATGAAGTGCACCAAGTTTCTTCCAGATGTAATGTAGTTGGACAGGATTAAAAATGCACATTCAGCGACATCAGCAGCAGTCTTACCTTTAATGCACAAAGGCAACACAAAACTATTTCCTACTCAACTCCCAATGGCAGTTGTACTTACTCTCTCTCCTTCTCAGAAAGCTTGTCCGTGATGTTGTCTTTGACGGACGACCTGGAACCCCTCTGGATGATGGGATACCTGAGGGGCACTTGCAGGAAATAGGAAATCATAAGCACCAGATGTGCTGTGTAACCCAGGGCGACTGCGATGCTCCCTTCATCTTTAGCTTTAAAAAGAGAAAGAAAATAAAGGTCAAAAGTCAAACTACTGCTGGTTAACTGTGCTCAAATAATCACCAGACCACAGATCTACCCAACTTAAAGAATGAAGGATGTTGGTTCTTTCAGAATGAAACAATTTTGGACATTACAGCACAGTACAGGCCTCTTAGACCATGATTTTGTGCCAACCTTAGTTTTCCTGTGTCTATGCATCTTTTTTTTTTATCATCCATGTGCTGATCTCGTTTCTTAAATGGTCTTCAAAATACTTCCCTTTCTCCATGGTCCACTGTTCTCTCCTTATCAGATCCTTTCTTCTTAAGCCCTTTACCACTTCCACCGTTCGCCTCCCAGCTTCTCATTTCTTCTCCCCCCTCCACCCATCCACTTTCCCCCTCACCTACCACCTGCCAGCTGGTACTTCTTCCCTTCTACTCCAGCCTCTTATTCTGGCTTCTTTCCTTTCCTGTCCTGATGAAGGGCCTCCACCCAAAGGGTCAACTGTTTATTCCTCTTCACAGATGCTGCCCGACCTGCTGAGTTTCTCCAGCATTTTGCATGTTGCTTTGGATTTCCAGCATCTGCAGAATCTCGTGTTCAAAATGCACCATTTGCAATTAGTGGGATGGATCCAAATGTACAGCTCAGGGTAAGGTGTAAATAGTGGAAGCCTACTCCACCTCCTTTCCATACAAACTTGCCATATAATAGCACTTCCTCTGAAACACATAAATCCTACTATAAAAGCCTTTCTATTTAATATATGAAATACTGACCACAGCTGAATCATTAAAAGCCTTGGATTATCAACCAACATTTTCCATGAACGTAAAACCATAAGACAAAAGACCAGTACAAGTCCATTGAGCTGAGGAGGAATTTCTTTAGCTAAAGGGTGGTGAATCAGTGAAATTAATTGCCACAGAAGGCTGTGGAGGCCAAGTCATTGGGTATATTTAAAACAGAGATTTTTAGGTTCTTGATTAGTCAGAGGGCCAAAGGTTACAGGAAGGCAGGAGAATCCGGTTGAGAGGGATAATAAATTGGCTGTGAAGGAATGACGAAGCAGACGAGAAGAGTCAAATGGCCTAGTTCAACTCATATGTCTTATGGACTTGTATATTATGGAACTACAAATTTATACGAAAGAATGAGGACAGCAAGATGCTGTTTTATAGATACATTGTACGTTCAAGCAGACCAAGTTGCTTACCTGAGCTAACCGCAAAATGTAACTGTTACGTTTTGAAACTTCAAAACATTAAACTAATTCAAAGGAAGACAAGGGAGTCCAGGAATGCTGGTCTAACTTCGAATTTACTTTCAGCAAGGCACTTACATATCATGTGGTAGCGTGATGACATATGCAATTAATGTATTTTTATATACAATCAGCAATTAATTATTTAAATGAACAAGAATGCTTAATCTATATATAAGATATATAGATTATATATAGATCTATAATATGCGTATTATTAATAACAATAATATTAATTAGTATTATATAATGGTTAAAAACTGTGAAAACCTGGACTAGGAGCACTCTAATTTCCTGTTACTTGCAGAAGTACATTCAAGAAAATAGAATGTCAGATTTTGCTAAGTGTTTTGAAGATGAAGAATGGCTGCAGAAAGTAGCCTACTTAACAGACATTTTTCATCGTATGAACCAGTTGAACATGTCTCTGCAAGGCCCTAGAGAAAATGTTTTGACTTCAAGAGACAAGATTCTTGGATTTAAAAGGAAATTGAATCTTTGGAAAAATCATGTGCAAAAGGAAATCTTGAAATGTTTTCACTGCTGCTTGAGCTTGAGAGTGAGGAAGGATATCAGAAAGTCTTGAATCTTATTGAAAACCACCTTGAAGAACTGGAGAACAAAATTGAACAGAATTTTTCCTCCCTTCCAACACAAGTGATGACCGGGAGAAAGACCCTTTCTCTGAATCTTCTGCTCAGCCTGAGAACTTGACTTTGAAGAAAGGAAGAACTTTGTGAGCTGTATTCTGATCATTCACTCAAGATGAGATTTACTGACTTGCCCTTGGACAAGTTCTGGATTTCTGTGGAAGAAGAGTATCCTGCCATTCATAAGAAGGCACTGAACATTTTGCTGCAGTTTTCAACTTCTTACATGTGTGAGCAAGGTTTTTCTTGCTTAACAAGCATCAAGAGCAAGGATAGAAATGGTCTCATTTCAGTTGAAGGTGAAATCCGTGTGTGCCTATCTCAAGTTCGACGCAGAATTGAGAAATTTATGTATGCCTTATGAGCTTTTAATATTTATGAGAGAGAAAGAAAGAGTAATTTCAAGAAAGGTAAGCTTAGCTTAACTGTTTTTTTCCCCCAAGAAAGGTTGGCTAAAAGTTCATTCTCTACTCAAAAGAATATTGGTAACTATTTTTTGATTATTATACATACAACTTACTGATCATGCTAATGTACTGTGGGCTCTAGATATAATAATTTTTATGTAGGGGTTCCCTGAGACCTGAAAATTATTTCAAGGGTTCCTCCAGGACAAAAAGGTTGGGAGAGGCTGCTGATAAAGTTTCTGTTCAGGAGTCCATTAGAAGAAAAACACTGAACAAGAATCATGTTCATGGAAGGACACCACAGAGGAAACCAATGCTCTCCAAAAAAAAGTGCTGCACATCTCAAGTTTGCAAAAAAAATCTGGATGTTCCACAACACTTCCGGGACAATGTTCTGTGGACACATGGGACAAAAGTTGAACTTTTTGGCAGAAATGCACACCCGCTATGTTTGGAGGAAAAAGGCCACTGCACACCAACACCAAAACCTCGCCCCAACTGTGAAGTGTGGTGGAAGGAGCATCATGGCTTGGAGCTACTTGCTACCTCAGGGTCTGGACAGCTTGCAATTGTTGAGGGAACAGCAAATTCAAAATTATATCAAGACATTTTACAGGAGAACGTCAGGGCAGTGGTCCATCACCGGAAACTTAATAGAAGTTGGATGAGGCAACAAGACAATCATCTGAAACACATGAGTAAATCAACCACAGAATGGTTTAAAAAGAAGAAAATTTGTGTTTCACAATGGCCAGGTCAGATTCCAGACATTTACCCAATTGACATGCTGTGGTATGTGCCGAAAAGGGCTGTTCATGCAAGTATTCCAGAAATACTGATGAACTGAAACAGTTTTGTATGGAAGAATAGTCTAGAAAATTCCTCCTCACCATTGTGCAAGTCCGATCAGGAACTACAGGAAATGTTTGGTGGAGTTTATTTCTGCTAAAGGAGGTTCTACCAGTTATTAAATACAAGGGTTCACATACTTTTTCCAGTCTGGGCTGTGAATGATTAAACAATGTGTTCAATTATTTTTATAATATATAAGATTACTCAAATATTAAATACACATTAGTAATGTCTTCTATAAAATCTAAATAAAAAGCCTGCATGATAACAATGCTTTTCATACTTACTGCCCTGGCATGTGATTCACGTAGACAGCTAGAAAGCTACATCCATGGGTGACTGACCCCAACCAACAGAGAGCCTCCTACAGAAAGCTGTTGCTCATTCTTTAAAGAGTGTTTAAAAAAGGTTAACTTTTTCCTATGTGCACTGAAACATACAGTGAAATGCGTCATTTTGTGTTGACAAACAACAGTCCAAGGATGTGCTGAGAGCAGCCAACATAGCATGCCCACAACTTACCAACCCTAACCCACTTCTTTGGAACGTGGAAAATAGTGGAAACCCATGTGGTCACGGGAAGACTGTACAAGCTCCTTACCGACAGTGCTGGGAATCGAACACTAGCTGGTGGCACTGAAAAGCGCTGTGCTAACCACTAAACTACTGCACCACCCTGTGTTCTTTCTTTCATGCAAGCTCTTTGGCCTGCTATTAGTTCAAAAACTGATACAGATCTTGTACAATGTTACATAGTGAAAACTACACTGCCAACAATCAAAGAATATGTGAAGGTTATTAACACATACAGATTGAGCTGACATTTACCTGATCAAACAGTCCAAGTGTTATACTTACATCAGAGCAGTCATTTTTTTTCTCACTAGGTTTTTATTGGTATGTAAAGTTTTTATAACTTGTATTTAAATAATTATTTGTTAGTTTGAGTACAACTCCCACTTGACATTTTTATAGCTGCTGACACATCATCACAAAATCCCAAAGGACATCACTGTCTTGGATTTTGAAATATTGGCCAATAAACACATCTCATCCCTTAAAAGACATCTCTTTGTTGCTTCCGTATCAAGATCAAATCCAGATATTTCAGTTCTCCACCACACTAGATTAACTTTTTAAAGTTCAAGATTAAAACTGTGTTAACTAAAACAGAACTGGAGAACTTGAGTTATAAGGAAAGACTAAAAAGGTTAGGGCTTTATTCCTTGGAATAGAGAAGATCGAGGGGAGATTTGATAGAGGTATATAAAATTATGAGGGGTATAGATAGGGTGAATGCAAGCAGGTTTTTTCCACTGGTGCAAGTTAATGGAACTAGACAGTTTAAATGGCTTGGCACAGACTGGATGGGCCGAAGGGCCTCTTTCTGTACTGTAGTTTTCTATGATTTTATGACTCTTTAAATAAAGAGCCTGATGGCTCAGCCAAGATAAGTGGATGTGGAGAGGTTGCTTCCAATAGTGGGGGAGGTCTATGACCGGAAGTGGAGGTTGATAGGTTCCTGATTAGAGAGGAGGTCAAAGGTTACAGGGAGGAAGCAGGAGTTGAGGTTGAGTGGGAAATTAAATCAGCTACACTCGAATAGTGAAGTAGACCTGATGGGCCAAATAGCCTAATTCTGCTTCTCTGTCTTATTGAATTTGCTATTTCCCCTTGGATTTTTTATGGCTATTTGCTATGCTTTTCCCTCAGACCCTTGAATCAAATGCAATCTCCAACATACTGGAGAGTAAATTTTTTCCCAATTTTTAGATGTATCATTCTGCATTCAAAGATTTCAGGCTGACCCTTGGAGGCCAGAGCAAATTTGACTACAGCTATTAACAAAATCAACAGTTGATCCTTCAGTGTGAATATCACCAGCCAACTGGAGATACTGGTGGGATCCCGAGAAGAAGACCAAAAAAAATCCTGACTCAAATGACCATGGTTGTATCTTGCGGTATACCACAAACAAGAAGCACAGTATGTTTCTTGGTTTCAAATGACAAGCTGTTCAAACTCCACATGTAATCAAAACCTCCTTGATTAGATTACAACCATGTAATCACTTCCAGGACCTCATTACTTTCCTTTTAATTACTGTTGTATTTTTTTGTAATAACTATTCTGTTCACTTCTAAGTCACTATTTTGTCAGCAATTTCCCAAGAGACATGATATAATCTATAGTGATATTGTCAGAGTAGAAATTTCTTTCTCCCTATAATCTGTACTCTGCCCAGAGCGAATACTTTCAGCTTTGGGTGCTGCCTCTGCATCTGGCCCTGATTGATGGGAATTCTGGCTATATTTCATCCTTAAAAAGCAGCTGCTGTAAATGGAAACGCATTCTTTCTGAAGTGCGGCAATTACTGAGAGATTTAACTTCGCTTTTTTTTTCAAAAATTGTTACTTAAAAAGGCTTGCATCAAGTAGAACTTTAGCTCAGGCTACACCTAAAACTGCACAATGGACATGTGAGATGCTCGAGTTCAGTTACCAAACTGACAACTCTTAAGAGTGTTAGAAGCATCAAAATGTTTTCCAAAGTTACTGCTGCTCATTTCTACAAAGACACAGCTCACATCGCTAGGTCTAGGTTTCAGTATCTCTAAAGATTGACATCTGTTTTTCTTTGTACATTCTGTGAAACACAGGAAAGATATTAATAAGATTGAAAGAGTACAGAGAAAATTTACAAGGATGTTGCTGGGACTTGAGTCACAGAGAAAGATTGAATAGGTTAGGACTGTATTCTCCTGGAGAGTAGGACAGTGAGGTATACAAAATTATGAGGGGTATAGATAGAGTAAATAAATCTAAGCAGGCGTTTTCCACTGAGCAACACACACAAAATGCTGGAGGAACTCAGCAGGCCATGCAGCAAAGAGTACAATCGACATTTCAGACAAGAAAGAGTACAGTCAATGTTTTGGGCAAGACCCTTCTACTACTCACCTTTTCTCACCAGTCCTGCTGAAGGGTCTCAGCCTGAAAAGTCGACTGTACTCCTTTCCATAGATGCTGCCTAGCCTGCTGAGTCCCTCCAGCATTTTGTGTGTGTTGCTCAGATTTCCAGCATCAGCAGATTTTCTCGTTTGGTTTCCACTGAGGTTGGGTGAGACTAGAACTAGAGGTCGAGGGTTAAGGGTGAAAAGTGAAATATTTAAGGGGAACATGAGGGGGGGATCTTCTTCACTCAGGGGGTAGAATGATTTGCCAGAAGTGGTTGATGTGGGTTCAACTGCAACATTTAAGAGTAATTTTGATAAGCACATGGAGGGCAAATGGATAGCAATGGTCCAGGTGCAGATTGAGGGGGTCTAGATAGAATAACAGTTCTACATGGACTAAATGGGCAAAGGGCTTGTTCATGTTCTGTAGTGCTCTATGGTTCTCTATATCAAAATTCTGTGCACAGCTACAGAGCAGCATGTGGAAGAGCAGTTGGCACTGCAGCCTCACTGATCCAGGGGTCCAGTTTTATCATGACCTTACTACTAGCAGCAGCATAACAGCAGTAATTGAACCCCGATCACTGGTGCTGTAAAGCATTGCTCTAAACTCTAAACCACCATTACAGGCACATACCCTTAACTTTCTACATTTTGACTTTGGTTGTACAAGCTGAGCAGGGGAATTTTCAGCTATTGCTCAGTACTGTCTTGATGCAGAGATAACGAGGCACTTGCTTGAACAGGTTATGCCACAAAAGCCAATATTCGTTCAGACAATAGAGAAGCAGGACTCAACTGAAAACAACTGGAATATACAGTGAGTCTAGATGTAGGGTCTTGACCAAAAATGTCAACTATCCATTTTAACGTTCAAAGTAAATTTATTACCAAAGTGCATATATGCCATATATCATGTGCATGAGCATCTATCGACTACTGTGCAGAAGTCTTAGATACATATATAAAGCTAGACACTCCCAGCCCTGAGACACTAGGCAAAGTCATTTGATTCCACACAACTAGTTTATTGATCATTACAGAATGTCTCTCTGGTGCTTCCCACTCCCTGCCCCTCCCTTCCCCCTTTCCCAAACAAGATTCACTCTCCCTTCTCTTATTCCCAAACATGATTCCCCTCTCCCTGCTCCTTTCCCACTCTCAGTTCCACAATAGAGACTCATTTCAGAATCAGATTTATCACCACTCATATATGTCATGAAATTTGTTTTTTTTTTGCAGCATTACAGTGCGATACACAAAATTACTACAGTATTGTGCAAGTCTTTGGCTCCCTAGCTACATATATATGTGCCTAAGAATTTTGCACTGTACTGTGTGTCGTGAAAACCAACAGTTGATCCTTCAGTGTGAAAAGAGTTTGGTGCGATCTCAAAAACCAGACTGACCACGCTTGTTATCTTGCAGTACACCACAAATATGTTTTGATTTTCAGTTCAATGGCACAGGAAAAGAATATTAACATACCTCCATCACTATTCCCTCTGAATATTTTACAAACTAAATTTTATAGCAAGAACTGGTTTGATAAACTGCACTGGAGCTAAATAAATCAATAAACTGTGTGACCCAGATTTTAAACAAAAACTGCCTGATTTCCTTTTTAAATTAAAAGGTATGAGAAAATGTTAGACAGTTATTATCATTGTGAAATTTGTTGTTTTATGGCAGAAATAGAGAGCAAAACGTAAAAAATTACTATGTTACAATATGAAATGGAAAAACATAGATAAGTAGAGGAAAAAGTGAGGTAGTGTTCATGGGTGCATAAGCCATTCAGAAAGCTGATGGCAGAGGGGAAGAAGCTGTTTCTGAAGTGTGTGTATGTCTTCAGGGTGCAGTACCTCCTCTCTGATGGTGGCAATGAGAAGAGGACATGTCTAGTATTGGATTTTTGAACACACAACTCTCATAATAATATAGCCAAAAGGACATCTGATATTTGTACCTAGACTGCTTTACAAGCGAATAGCTAGGTCCCACTCCTAATATTTATTTATTTATCTAGAAATATAGTGCAGAACAGGCCCTTCCGGCACAACACGCCGCACCACCCAGCAACCCACTGATTTAACCCTAGCCTGTTCACAGGACAATTTACAATGGCCAATCAACCTCCCAACCAGTGGGACTATGGGAGGAAATTGGACCACCCAGAGGAAATCCACGTAGTCAGAGGGAGAACGTACTAACCACTTACAGACAGGGCCAGAAATGAAGTGCGAACTCCGCAACCCCAAGCATCATGCTAACTGCTACAATACTGTAGCACCCTAGGCCATTCATTCTAACGATATAGCACTTATTTATTTTTAATATTACCTTTGATTCCTTTGCCAATCATCTTAAACCTCTGAGATGCATCAATGACCTTTTGGCTACTGGAATAATTTTCTCCTTACTCTACTCAAGAAAGTCTCAACCTTACACGTCAAATATCGTTTTCACAATGACAATCCTCATTCATGCTTATGTTTTGGTGGCACTCAATAAATTAAAAACTAATCATGAAGTTTAAAGGAATAGAGGAACGAACCATCATCAATGTGACTGCAGTCACGTACAATATATCTCCCCACAGTTCCAGCTGTGAACCTGTTATATGCAATGCAGATATGGCAACTGTGTCGAGATTAAGGGGAGTAAAAGAGGCATTGTGACCCTAACCTCACGGCAGGGCACCACACGAGTATACAGCACCACAGCACTATTACAGCTCCGGAGTTCAGAGTTCAATTCTGGCGCCACCCTGTAGGGAGTCTCTGTACTTCCCCTACATGGGAAGCATGGATTCTCCCCAGGTGTTCCAGTTTCCTCCCACAGTCTAAAGAAGTACTTGGTAGGTTAATTGTCTGGTGATTATGTTAAGGTTAATTTGAGTTGTGGAGTTGCTGGAGCGTCATGGCTCGAAGGGCCGGAGGAGTCTACTCACACTGTATCACAAAATAAATAAAGATTTAACACCAAAACCTAAAACTGAAAGATCAGCTTTCACGCAATAAAAGGCAAGTGTAATTGTTTGAGTGATATGACACTCTAGTTAATAAGGAGGAGGAGGTACATAGCAGGTATAGGCAGGAAGGAACAAATGAGGTATTTAAGGGGTATTATAAATGAAAGGTGGAAATTGGGAGTGATAAAACAAAGCATGAGGTTGAAAGTGAACTGTTTAAGGGGAACATGACAGGGAATATCTTCATCAAAGGGTGGTGACAGTGCAGAACAAACTACTGGCAGAAGTGGTGGATTTGGGTCTGATTTCAAAATTTAAAGAAGTTTGGACAGATGCATGGAAGGGCTACCATTCAGGTGCAGATTGTTGCAACTAGTCAGATCGATAGTTCAACACTGACTAATGGGCCAAAAGGCTGGTTTCTGTGCTGTAAAATTCTATGACACATAATAATTTTACCATTTTGTGACTCATAGTAATTTTATCTTGTGTGTAGTTTTGGTCACCAGGTTACATAAAAGATATGGAGACTCTGGACAAGGTACAGAAGAGGTTTACCAGGATGCTGCCTCGATTTGAGGGTGTGAACTATATGGAGTGGTTGGATAAACTTGCATTGTTTCTCTGGAGCATCAGAGGCTGATAGAAGATCACAAAGGCATAGTCTTTTTCCCAGAGTGGAAATGACAATATAAACAAAGCTTCAAGGGAAGAGGGGAAAGTTTAGAGAAAACATATGGGACAAGTTTCAGTGAGCATTTTGTTTTATATACACAACGTAGAATGTGCAGCTGGGGGCGTGGTGAAAAATGTGACGGTGTTGTTGGAGATGTGCAGGTACGGAGGGACATGGATCACAGCAGGCAGAAGATATTAGTTTAATTTGGCACAGGCATTGTGGCTGAAAGGATTGTACCTATGCTGTAATGTTCTACATTCTATGTTCAATTTGGTGAGTGAACAAGAGAGCACAAGGACCGTGGTGATGGGAGACATGATGAGAAGAGGCAGAAAAATAGCCATGATCCACCCGAAGAGAAAAACGATGAACAACTTCTACCCTTATTTCTGTTCTTGATCAACAAGTGTGATTAGATGCAATTCCTTTTAATGATATAACTGAAGCAAGACCACCTGGGGACTGGGCAAGAAGAATACATAATCTACATTTAAAGATTGATAAAAATCTATTTAAAGCATGTGGTGTCTCATTACAAAGCAACCTACAGAGCATCCAACAATATCCAAGGACTTAAACAAATTCCTCTTCATCTCTGTACTAAAGATACACCCATCCATTCTGAGGCTGTGCCCTCATGTCCTGGACTCTCCCACTAAAGGAAACATCTCTCCATGTCCACTCTATTTGGGCCTTTCAATATTCAATAGGCTTTTAGAACAGAAATGAGGAGGAATTTCTTTAGCCAGAGGGGGAGAATTTGTTGAATTCATTGCCACAGACACTGTGGAAGACAAGCCATTGGGTACATTTAAAGAGGAGGTTAATAGTTTCTTCATTAGTCAGGGTGTCAAAGGTTCAGGAGAGAAAGCCACGATGGAATGGCAGAGCAGACTTAATGGCCATTTCTGCTCCAATGTCTTATGGTCTAAAATGCTTCGTTCAGTATAAATAGCCATATCTTCCAAAACACTACACAGCTTTGGCGCTTATCATGTGGTCTCCTCTACATTACGTGAACAGTGATTTGAAAATCAGAAAATGACATGGTAGAAACTTCAACACAAGAGGAAGAGGACTGTCACTGCAAGCCATCATTGATTAGAAAGACTGAAAAGTCTGAATAGCCTGTGTTTATGTCATGATAAATTAGCAAAGGAATATTCAGATTAATTATCACCTGCATAGCAGGCTTAATATTCCCACGGAAAGACTCTGATAATAAACACAAGAGATTCTGCAGATGCTGGAAATCCATAGCAACACACACACAATGCAGGAGGAACTCAAGTCATATAATGTTGTAGCTCTATAAAACCCTGGTTGGACCACACTTGGAATGTCACGTTCAGTTCTGGTCACCTTTTTCATATAACATATATATAAGAAGCATAGGTAGAGTGGACAGCCAGAGACTGTTTCCCAGGGTGGAAATGGCTAATACAAGGGAGCATCACTTTAAGGTATTTGGAGGAAAATATAGGGGAGGGGGGTCTCAAGGACAGAGGTGTGTACATCGAACGCGGTGCTAGGGGTGGTGATAGAGGCAGATACATTAGGGACATTTAAGAGACTGGAAGATGCACACAAGAATGATAGAAATATGGAGGGCTATGTTGGAGGGAAGAGTTAGATTGATCTGAGTTGGTTAAAGCTTGGTAGAACCTTGTGAGCCAAAGGGCCTGTACAAGAAATCAGCATCCATCATTACGGACCCCCACCATCCAGGCCATGCACTCTTCTCATTGCAGCAATCAGGAAGGAGGTACAAGAACCTCAGGTCCCACAGCACCAGATTCAGGAACAATTATTACCCTATAACCAATCCAATAGGCCCCTGAACCAGCGTGGACATCTTCACTCATCACAACACTGAGTACAACCTACAGAACAAGGTTCTGTACAATTTATTCTCTCAGTATTATCTATCTATTTATTTGCAGTTTATCTATTTTGCACATCGGCTGCTTGTTAAGTGTTTTCTGTAGTGTTTTTTTTGTTTATTCCATTGTATTTCTTTGTTCTACTGTGAAAATGAATCTCGGGAGTATATGATAATAAATATATTTTGAACTTTGACCTTGTACTATGCTGTGATGTTCTATTATTCACAATATGCAGAGTCTACAGTGATCTGCCTTTACAATCTGCCATTACTAAATAGTAATTATTGCTACTCAAGCTGCAGTGGAGTGTTCTAAGTTAGAAATATTGTTTAACAAAGTGAAGGCTGCTCGTAAACATTATTGTGCAATGTGGTTGTACTCAATGTGGAGTGCAGTTGGGAAGCAAATTCAGTTCATTTTCTAACAGTCTTAAGCTTGGATCTAAAAGCTGGTGGAAACAACTTCAAGAGCTGTGAAATTTAGATCAGGCACTGACGAAAAATAGTTAAAGTTGTTGAGTTTCTTTAAAACACAAACATCTGGTCAGGAATGAGATAAGTTTAACTGAGATGAGATGGTTTTCAGTTCACAAGTAAGGCAAACACAAAATGATCTGTCTTGAGATAGTGAACACAGGACATTTCATTTAAAGGCCTCGAAAGAAATAGCTGGTATATTGCAGTGACTGTGAAGCTTTATTTAATCAAAGCTTTTGATTCATGGCACAAAATATGAAAGTAAAACTAACCTGTTTTTACACAGTATCTTTCAAGACATCACCTTATTCTCATGTGTTTTAGAGCCAATCAAGTGTTATTGAAGAGTAGGCAATGCAAGACCCACAAAAAATAGTAAAAATCACTGAGAGGATCACTTGAGGTCTCCCACTCCCCTATTTGTGTCATTTACTGATAGAATTGTAGACTAGGGTCCTTAAGCATTATTGAGGATCCCTACCACCCATCCCACAATCTCTTTGACCCACTACCATCAGGAAGGAGGTACAGCAACATCAGGACTACAGCTGACAGACTGAGTAACAGCTTCTTCCCTCAGGCTACGAGACTAATGAGTACCCCGCCACCACTGAGGTCTCGTCACTAGGACAATGAACTGTTTACTGTTATCCTGTACTGCACACCGCATGCATTTTGAATGATATTTTATAAACTTATTTGTGGTAATATTTTGTTTTATGTGCTATGTGTAATATATATGTTTTGTGGGTGCACTGTGGCCCAGAGGAATGTTGCTTTGTTTGGTTGTGTATGTAGTCAACTGACAATGAACTCGAACTTGGTTATCATGTGTGAAATGCACAAGCTCCCAGAAATAACAATAATGTGACAATGCCCAGATAGCCCCTTGATTGATGGTGGTTGATGCAGAAATATTTTCCAAGATGCCCAGAAGAGCAATAAAGGTGAAGTATTTTATAGTGCAATGCAGACAGATTTAAGAAAGGCATTCCAGGACTGCAGCAACTTGGTGGAGGGTTGAGGGGGGGGGAGGAGAAAATTTGCCCCACACATCTCCTTTGAACTTAACCCCTTTCACCTTAAATGCATGCCCTCTAGTATGAGATATTTCAATCTTGGGGAAAAAGTACTGTCTGTGCCTCTCATAATCCTATAAACTTCGAAAAGAACTCCCTCAGCTTCCGCCACTAGAGAAAACAACCCAAGTTTGTCCAACCTCTCATTATAGCCTTCTAAACCAAGAAACATTCTGGTAAATCTCTTCTGCACCTTCTCCAAAGCCACAACATCCTTTCTGTTATGGGACAACTAAAAGTGAATGCAGTAAATCCACGTGCAGCCTATCTCTAGGGTTTCATAAAGTTGTAAAACAGCTTCCCGACTTTCAAATTCAATTCCTCAATTAATAAAGGCAAACATTCTTATGTTTTTATTACCAGCAAGGGTTCTCAACCTGGGATCCACAGATCTCTTGGTTAACGGTAGGGGTCCATGGCATAAAAACGTTTAGGAACAGTATCAAGTTGTGTAGCCACTTTCAAGGACTTATGGACTTGGACCCAAGATCCTCTATACATCAGAATTGTTGAAGGCCCTGCCATTTGGACAGCAATCTGGAATGACAAAGATGAAGCGCTTCAACCCGAAACATCGATTACCCATTTTCCTCCATACACACTGCCTCAGCAGGTCAGGCAATATCTATGGAGGTAAAGAAATGGTTGATGTTTTGGGTCAAGACATCATGGTATATACTGGATGAGAGCAAATGAGAAAAGGGGCTTGTTTTACTGTGTTGCTTGCTGTGTTCTCTGCCAGGTATAGTGGCCATAGCTCTGCTAAGTTGTGTCGAATGAATGCATTGAGGAACCCGGAGGAAACCGATGCGGTCACAGGGAGATCATACAAACTCCTTCAGACAGCGAAGGAAAGTGAAAGCAGGTCGCCAGTACTGTAAAGTGTTGTGCCTTCTTCTCATTGCTACCATTAAGGAGGTGGTACAGGTGCCTGAAGACGCACACTCAACATTTTAGGAACAGCTTCTTCCACACCACCAGATTTCTGAATAGATAATGAACCCATGAACAGTACCTCATCATTCTTTTATAACCATATAACAATTACAGCACGGAAAAAGGCCATCTCTGCCCTTCCAGTCCGTGCCGAATGCTTACTCTCACCTAGTCCCACTGACCTGCACTCAGCCCATAACCCTCTATTCCTTTCTTGTCTATATACCTATCCAATTTTTTTCCGGTTCTTTTCCTCTCTTTTTGTACTACTTATTTAATGTATTATATATTATTGTAATTTATAGTATTTTTATTATGTATCGCAATGTTCTAGTGCAACAAACAGGATATTTCACAACATATGCCAGTGATACTAAACCTGATTCTGATTCTGAGGTACAGCTGACTTTACTAACTATTAAACACCAATGTTGTTGTACAGAAATCCTACACAAAAGTAGTGGATACGGCCCAGTCCATCAGTGGCAAAGGCCACCCCACCATTGAGCATTTCGATACAGGAAAGCAGCATCGATAATCATTGACCATCCAGCACAAGCTCTCTTCTCACTGCTGCCATCAGGAAGGTGGTACAGGAGCCCCAAGACTCACACCAGCAGGTTCAGAAACAGTTACTACCCTTCAACTATCAGGCTCTTGAACCAATGGGAATAACTGCACTTGTTCCATCACTGAACTGCTCCCACAAACTGTGAACTCATCTTCAAGGACTCTTCAACTCATGCTCTTGATATTTATTACTTACTTACAATGCCTATATTCAGTGACTTGGAAATTTTCTTGCACTCACCTCCTGACTTGTGCTTTTCAATAATCTTTTCATAGAGTTGCGTGGAGTGTTATTTTGTCATCATGATCTAAAACATATCTCTATAAAGGCCTCCAAAAACAGATCTCCATTTAACCAATTATGTGATTTCTAAAACCAGTTGGCTGTACCACTGATGATTTAGTGTGTCATATTAAATTGGGGACAATATGTAGGCAATTAATTATTTTGTGTTTTATACTTGTGATTAATTTAGATCATTCTGTTTTCACTTTGAAAAAAAAGTCTTTTTCTGTTGATCAGTGTCATAAAAGCCAAATTAAATCCACTATGATTCAATGTTGTTAAAAAATAAGACATGAAAACTTCCAGGGGGTGAATACCTTTTGTAGGCAACATATTTATCATTATAGTTTTTTTCTTCTCTTTTTGATTTTGCACACAGTTTTTTGTTTTATTTACACACATTAGTTGTTGTCCATGCTGTTGGGTGCAGTCATTCATTGACTCTATTGTGTTTGGAACGCAGCAGGCCAGGCAGCATCTATAGGGAGAAGCACTGTCGATGTTTCGGGCCAAGACGCTTCATCAGGATGGAGTCCTGAATATATCCTGACGAAGGGTCTCGGCCCTAAATGTCGACAGTGCTTCTCCCTATAGATGCTGCCTGGCCTGCTGCGTTCCACCAGCATTTTGTGTGTGTTGCTTGAATTTCCAGCATCTGCAGATTCCCTCGTGTTTGCTCTATTGTGTTTCTTGTATTTACTGTAATTACCCACAAGAAAATGAATCTCAGGGTTGTGTATGTACTTTGATAATAAATTTATGTTGAACTTTATTACTGGCTGGGCACAGGCTCCCTGCTCCAGACTGTATCACTCATTCTCATCTTCTTAAGAAAAATATCAGTTATATGATTTTAAAATGGGCTTCAGTTTAAGCTATCTAGAGGAAGTACAGCTGTGCAGAATACCAAAGTGATTGTAAGTTTGCACAAATATTCAAAACAGACTCAGAAAGGAAACAGTAGTACTAAGTTAAACATACATAATTGACGAAACCACACCATTAGCACTTGACTTTAAATGGAATTAGATTCAGTTCTATTAAGTTTTTCCAACAATGCCAAGAATCATTATTCTACATTTGAAAGAGCAATGAAACATCAAAAATAAATTAGTTGATAGATTACATGCAAGTTTGCTGTGACAGATAAGGAAACCAGACTAAACTGATGTGAAATGAGAATTACACTAAATGGTAAATAATTAATAACTGATATTTAAAGAACTATTTCATATTTTGCAATAAATATATCCCTTTGATAATATATATTTCTTACTAGAACAAAACCCACCCCTACAGAAAAAGTAGTTGTGGCTAACAGAAGCATTTGATCAAAAGAAAAGCTTATATTACCAAAAGAAAAAAAATTGGATTTGGAAAATCAAGTACATTGAAAAAGGATGCAGTAAGACTACCCTATACGGAAACAAAAAAAAATTGTAATAAGCTCCAATGGATGTTAAAATAAAAAGGAAAAAGAATTCAAAAATTAACGTGGGCCTCTTACTGACAGGCAGAGAGAGATATTATAGTGGGGAATAAGGAAATAGAAAACCTGGCAAATATTTTCCATTTGCCTTCAACCTGGCAATGATGAAGAACTATAAGGTCTGGAGTGAACAATGTGATGAAAAAAATTTGTAAAGAAGTGATGGAGAAGTGAATGAAACTGAGACTCAGAAAATTCCAGTTCCTAAAGACCTGCATCTTGAGATAGGAGAGACGTGGTTATGGTCATTGTAGATACACTAGTTTCCAACTTCCAAAATTTCCACAGATTCTAGAAATTCCCACACACTGGAAAATAGGGGTGGGAAAGGGGGAAATTGGAAAAACTGAAGCTAAAATAATGACCATTATAGAACGTTATAAAGTCATACTGCACAAAAACAGGCCCTTCAACCCAACCAGTCCCTGCCACCCAAGATCATCATCTAAATTAGTCACACTTGCCAGTTTTTTGCCTATATCCCACTAATCCCCTTCTGTCCACACACTTGTCAAGGTGTCTTTTAATGTTGCTATACCCACCTCAACCACTTCCCGACAACTCATTCCATTTATGTACCACCCACTGCGTGAAATGATCCTTCAGGTCCCTCTGAAATTCCTCCTCTCACCTTAAACCAATGCCTCCTAGCTCTTAGTTCCCCTTTCCCTATGAAAGACTGCATTCACCTTATGCCCCCACAATGTTATAATACAGCTCTATGCGATCATCCTTCATTCTATTTTTCTCGAACAGCAAATCCCATTCCACTCAATTTAATTACTTAACCACCCGTAACACCGTGGGCATTTAGGGCAGCAATGAAGGTCCACCAATTCTCGCTCTGTCCAGGGCTTTCTTCAACATGTCAGTAGCTTCCTTTTGGTTTTCATTATTGTCAATCATGCAAGTCCCGAGTTGGGGCTGAGGAACACCACTGCACTCAGACATAGAAGGAATCTTCATTGCTATTTCCATAACAATCTTGTTTTACCTGTCAGGGCTGTTAGTCCTGAGCCAAGTCCCCGAATGTGAAGGACCTGTGGGCCACTCTTGGTCTGATCTCTAACCTTTGACCTGTTTGACACAGGTGACCCTACCAAAAGACAAGGCATAAAGCCCTGACTCTACCCAGCATAGCTCTCCGGGTTACTGAGGCACTCAAACCTCCAAACCACGACAAGGTTGTGGTCCTCTTGGAGGCTTCCACTCAATCTCTCTCCATAACTCAGTCTGTTGGGTCCCGGCAGCATTCTCATAAAAACTGTTCATTAAAATCAACATGGGGTGTTATGTTTTGTAACTCCAAACATAAGACTAATGCTGCATTACATTCAAAGTGTCACTGGTTAATCTGTTTTGTACCTTTCAATATTTAATTTATGCCGTTAGTTTGTTATTTTTGTATAATTTCACCCTTACTTTCATATGTTATTGTGTTATGTGTATTATATATACTACAATGCTTTACACCCAGGTCTGGAGGAACTTTTTCTAGTTTGATGGGAATACATGTATATAGTTAAATGACAATAACTTGACTTGACTTGAATTTAAAAGAAAAGAGAGTACGAAATGCGAATCTAACTTAGTTTTTACTTTAAGCAAGGCTCGCTTGTACAAAGGCAAATAATATTTTAAATACAATAAATAAAGCTCATCAAATTAAAATAAAATGTTGAAACATCAACTAGATGATCCTGAGACTGTATCTAACAGTACAAATAGACAGCAACATAGCAGGATATGGTGTATTTTGACTTGTAGTATCAGAATCAAGTTTATATCACCAGCATATGTTGTGAAATTTGTTGTTTTTGCAGCAGCAGTACATTGCAATACCTAATCATAAAAATAACTAAATTATAGTAAGAAATATACAGATACCGTACTATGCAAAAGTCTTAGCCACATACATATAGCTAGGATGCCTAAGACTTTTGCACAGTACTATACTTGGATTGAAGAGCAAGAGTGTACACTGGCAGAGGAAAAGATGTAGGGAGTGGCGATGGTGATGTCCCGCAGGAGGGGAGTGGGACAGGTAGCAGACAAGGAATGCCAGCATCATTGGGGGGGGGGGGGGGGGGGGGGGAGTGGTTGCGCAGGTGCAGACACACCCAGCCCCAAGACACCAGGCAAGGTCATTTGATACAAAACAATTGGTTTATTAATCATTACAGAATGTCTCTGTGGGGCTTCCTGCTCCATTCTCTCTCCCTTCCTCTTTTCCCAACAATGAATCCTCTCTCCCTGCCCCCTTCTCATCCTCAGTCCACAATAGAGACCCATTAAAGAATCAAGTTTTTTATCATGCACGTCATGTTTTTTTTGTGACAGCAGTACAGTGCGATATATAAAATTACTACAGTACTATGCAAAAGTCTTAGGCACCCTAGACTTGTGCAAGCAGTACTGTGTAATAAATAAGCTGTAAATAAGAGAAAAAGTGAGGCAGTGTACAGATAATACGATTGGTCTAAATGTGCCAAAAAGAGGCCATTAAAATTAAAGCACATGGGATTGAGAGCAATATACATACATGGATTGAATATTGGTTAACGGATGGAAAACAGTAGGAAAACAAGGTAAACCTTTATTACCCCGGAGGAAATTATTGTTGCAAGGTTGCTCAATCAGAAATATATATTTAAAATACAAAATGTGCATTAAAAAGTAAGAGTGCAAAATACAGATGTGCAATGAAACCATATATTTATATACTTGAGGAGTTGTAGAGTCTTACAGCCACAGAGAGAAAGGATCTCCTGTGGCATTCAATGGTGCACCTCAGTGGAATCAGTCTGTTACTAAAGGTGCTCCTCGGTGTGTCCAGTACACCATGGGATTGTGAGAAGGATTGTCCATAATGCTCCATTGCTTCTGCAGCATCCTCCTCAGACACAAGCACCAAGGAATCCAGTTCCAGCCCCTAAACAGAACCAGCCTTCTGGGTCAGATTCAGATTCATTCATCAAATGTAAATCAAAACATATTGTGAAATGTGATATTTGTGTTAACAACAAAAACTCCCAAAGAATGCACTGGGGGCATCCCACAAGTGTCTCCACACATGCTGGTGCCAACACAACAAGCTCACAATACTTGGCAGAACAACACAGAACACAACAACTGAAAAGCTCCGCTCCTCCCTCCTACCCACTCATACAACACATACAGCCTCCCCAGGACAGGCTGCCATCAGCCTCCAGTGCACAGGGACATGCAGACCCTAGGCCCTCGATTTCCCCAGTAGACCCATTTTCGAGTATGGAGGCTGTTGCAATGGACCACGATAGAGGCCAGTGCTGAAGCCAGAGCTGATTAGCCTGAATCAATTAACTGAACTGAACCAGAGGAATAAGTGTAATATATCCAAAGTTCTCGAGCCTGCTGCTAATAAACCAGTCTCGAACCTATACATTTATTCATTTGCGTGTATTTCAACAATTTGTCACCTTTTATACATTCTTTGTCGTTTTTCATGATTCTACAGTATTTCTCTGTTCTACTGTGAATGCCTACAGGAAAATGAATCCCAGGGTAGTATAGGCTGACTCATATGTACTTTGATAACAAATTTACTTCAAATTTTTAATATTCAAGCCAATTATTGAAGGCTAATTCAAGTGCATTGTGTAATTAGGGGTACAGGGATAGCAAATGCGGAAGTTCCTCTCTCAGTGAAGGTCATAGAGTTATAGAACATTAAAGCTTAGAAGCAGACCTTTTGGCCCATACAGTCCATGCCGAAGTATTAATCTACCTAGTCCCGTTGACCTACACCAGCACTGTAGCCCTCCATACCACTCCCATCCATGTACGTATTCAGATTTCTCTTAAATGTTGAAATCTAAATTGAATTAACCACTTCCGCTGGCAGCTCGTTCCACACTCTCATCACCCTTTGAGTGGAGAGGTTCCCTCTTATATTCCCATTAAACAATTCAGCTTTCACCCTTAACCCATGACCTCTGGTTGTAATCCCACTCAACCTCAATGGAAAAAGCCTGCTTGCATTTACCCTATCTATACCCCTCATAAGTGTATTCTCCTCAAGGTAGAAAGCAAAAACCAAGCTTTGCAAAATAACATCCAATTTTTCCTTCATCTAATAAAACATTCAAAGTAATGGAGAAATGACAGTATAACTTTAAAATGATGATTTCTAATAAAAATTTAAGCATGGACTTTTCGAAGATACCACACAAACCCTATTTGCAATTTATTAAAGGCAACAAAAGGAAAACGACATTAAAAATTCCTTCAGGCCATTAATCTGCCATTCAGTCTTCAGATGTCTTTTCCCCCCACGCATAAACTTTCAATCTGATTAAATCAATACACGACACTTATACAAAGGGCAATTTTAAAATTGTATACATCAAATGCAAAATTCCACTCACAACGTGGCCAGCTTGGGTGTATTAGCAGCAAATATGGCCCTGGATATTAGTTGTAAGGATGTCGGAAATGAAATGCAGGTGCAGCACAGTAAAGACTAGCTAAACTTTATTGGGTCAGAAATAACAGAACAGTGGGTGTTTCAATTTTAACAGATAATCTTTTGAAATGATTGTATATAGAACATCATGTACTGTACCAAATAGGCACAGGTCACGAGTCATGATAAACCTGGGTCTTATTTCAAAAGTTACCTTTCCCAATTATCATCCAACTGCTGCAAACGCTTTCTGGTTCACAAAAAAAAATCTAATTCTCCAAAGACGAATTTGACTTGGAGGGAGTTGGAGGAGTAACACATTCCAAATGCAAACCAGTACGTTTTTTGTATTTTACTAACATCTGCAATGCAGATATTCCTTATGGAAAAAAATAGAAATACAAGTTAAGAAATCAACACCACTTCGCAAGAGGAAGAAACTGCCATTAAACTGGGTACCAGCACAAACCTTTTCACTGATTAATTTGTTTATTGATTAGGCCCAGTGAGCCACAGCATCCAGCAACCCACATACTTAACCTTAAATTAATCACAGGACAATGACGAATTACCCTACTAATACAGTCTTTGGACTGCGGGAGGAAACCAGAGCACCGAGAGGAAATGCATGCGTTCTTAGGGAAATTCACAAACTCACTACAGATGACGCCATCGGTGGCAGGGTGAAGATGTGTCCCTACAAAAGGAGATATAAAGCACTCCTTCCCTCTGCTTGTCTGCAGGTTACTCTAGGCAAGGTGTAGCACCTTCTTAGCCCCTGATCAGGGTCACATGAAGCCATGGGAGCAGGTGGTGGATGAGTCGTGTGAGCGGTTGGTGCATATCACAAGTCCTGGTTATCAGGCGGACAATCTCTGAAGAGCATTGATAATGGCTGGGGTTACCCATCTTGTAAAGATGCTGACCAGAAGGCAGCAATAGCAAACCACTTAAGTAGAAAAATCTGCAAAGGACAAACATAGTCATAGAAAGACCATGATCGGCCAAGTCATATGACATGGCACATAACGAATGGCTAAATGGATGGTGTTGGAAATGAACTCCAAACTCCAACGACACGAGCTGTAATAGTGTTGCGCTAACCACAACACCACTCTTTACTTATGCACTTAGTGCAACTCAAAATAAAATGGCAAGAAAGAAAAGAAAAAATGAAGTACTGAATGGGGGCTGCAAGAGAGCATGCAGTACAAACATTCTACCCCAGTCTTTTTGCTCATGGGATAGGGGTAAACAACTTTTAAATAGCATGTTCCACAATGCCCTGAGAAAATAACACCAATCACAGCTTGAGTGGAGATTAGGCCAAATCAACCAAATAGCAAATCTCTGAAAGGCTTCAGCACACCATTTGGATTTTTATGATCATTCATCCACAGGTGCTTCCGGAGTATTTCCAGAATTTTGCATTTTAATTTCAGCTGTATAGCATCTGCAATTTTGGTTTCTAGGGGCTTTTAAATGTATAGTACACAAAGCAAAGTCATTTGACTCCAAATAATTGATTTATCAATCATTACAAAATGTCTCTCTGGTGCTTCCCATTCCCTCTCCTCTCCCTTCCCCTTTTCCCAACCATGATTCCCCTCTCCCTGCCCCCATCCCACTCTCGGTCCACATAGAGAGTCAGATCAGAATCAGATTTATCATCACTTACATGTGCCATGAAATTTGTTTTTTTTGTGGTAGCAATACAGTGCAATACATAAAATTACCACAGTACTGTGCAAAATCTTATGCACACTAAAGGTATGTTACAAAGACTTTTGCACAATACTGTATACAGAGCGTATAAAAAGTATTCACCCCCACCCCAGAAGTTTTTATGTTTTATTGTTTTACAACATTGAATCACAGAGGATTTAATTTGGCTTTTTTGACACTAATCAACAGAAAATCTCTTTCATGTCAAAGTGAAAACAGATCTCTACAAAGTGATCTAAATTAATTACAAATATAAAACACTAACTTATTGATTGCATAAGTTTTCACCCCCTTCAAATCAGTATTTAGTGGATGCACCTTTGGCAGCAATTACAGCCTTGAGTCTGTGTGGATAGATCTCTATCAGCTTTGCACATCTGGTAACTACAATTTTTCCCCATTCTTCTTTACAAAACTGCTCAAGTTCTGTCAGATTGCATGGGGATCCACAGTGAACAGCCCCTTTCAAGTCCAGCCACAAATTCTCAATTGGATTGAGGATTGGACTCTGATTTGGCCACTCCAGGACATTAACTTTGTTGCTTTTAAGCCATTCCTGTGTAGCTTTGGCCTTATGCTTGGGGTCGTTGTCTCACTGGAAAACAAATCTTTTCGCAAGTCACATTTTTCTTGCACACTGCATCAGGTTTTCCTCCAGGATTTCCCTGTATTTCGCTGCATTAATTTTACCCTCTACCTTCACAAGCCTTCGAGGGTCTGTTGCAGTGAATTATCCCCGCAAAATGATGCAGACACCACCACGCTTCACAAAAGGAATGATGTGTTTTTGATGATGTGTGGTGTTTGGATTGTGCCAAACATAGCATTTAGTCTGAAAGCCAAACAGCTCAACTTTGGTTTCATCAGACCATAGAACCCTCTTCCAGCTGACTTCAGAGTTTCCCACATGCCTTCTGGCAGACTGTAACTGAGATTTCATGTGAGTTTTTTCAACAGTGGTTTTCTCTTTGCCACTCTCCCATAAAGCTGTGACTGGTGAGGCACCCGGGCAACAGTTGTATGCGGAAACTCTCCCATCTCAGCCACTGCAGCTTGTAATCCTCCAGAGTTGTCATAGGTCTCTTGGTGGTCTCCATCACTAGTCCCATACTTGCACAGTCACTCAGATTTTGAGGACAGCCTGCTCTAGACAGATTTACAGCTGTGCCATATTCTTTTCATTTCTTGAAGATTGACTTAACTGTACTCCAAGGGATATTCAGTGACTTGGACATTTTCTTGTAACCATCTCCTGACTTAAGCCAAGGATATCCATGCATGGATGTTCTATTTTCTTAGAATTTTGCATAGATTCAACATTTCATCTAAAACTTTGACAAACTTCTATGGATGCACAGTGGAGAGGGAACTGACTGCTTATGGCCATGAATGGAAAAGCCTACAGAAGCTAGAGAATATAGGTCAGTCCACCACAGGTAAAGCCCTCCTCACCATGGAGCACATTTACAAGGAACACTGTTGCAAGAAAGCAGCATCCATCAAGGACACCCACCATCCAGGCCATGCTTTCTTCTCGTTGCTGCCATCGGGGAGAAGGTTGCAGAGCCTTGGGTCCCACACCACCAGGTTCAGGAACAGTTATTACCCCTCAACCATCAGGCTCCTGAACCAGCATGGATAACTTCAGTCTTCTCAACTCTGAACTGATTCCACAAACAATGAACTCACTTTCAAAGACTCTACAACTCAATTTTATTTATTACTTATGTATATTATTTTGTTTTCACAATTTGTAGATTTTTTCACATGGGCTGTTTGTTCATCTTTGTTGTAACAAGTTTTTCCATTGATTCTATTGTGTTTCTTTGCTGTTACTGTGAGTGCCCGCAAGAAAATGAATCTCCAAGAGGTTTCTGTTTCCACTTTTGGTTTTGGAAGTACTCCCATTGCATTAGCTCTTGTGTTACAATGTGCGCTGTGTCGATGCTATGTTCTTGCTGTCTCTAATCTATTTAACTAGCTCCTGAACTACCCTGTACTCACTTCTGTGAACTACCTTTTCCTTCCTGCAGATTTTGTAGATGCCATATGTTTGAACTTTTCCATCAGCTGGGTTCTTTAGTCAGAGCTTTTGATTTAGTTATTGGTCCTGTTTATACAACGTTACTTTTTTCAAGGTTTGCGGCTGATGTTCTGTCAAAAGAACAAGGTCTATCCTCTCTACTCTCCTCTCCCATCAGTCAGAAGATACAAAATCCTGAAAGCTTGTACGACTTGATGAGAAGCATCGATCATGTGGATAGTCAGAGGCTTTTTCCCAGAGCTGAATTGGTTGCCACAAGAGGACACAGGTTTAAGGTGCTGGGGAGGAGGTACAGAGGAGATATAACCATATAACAATTATAGCATGGAAACAGGCCATCTTGGCCCTTCTAGTCCGTGCTGACGCTTACACTCACCTAGACCCACTGGCCCGCACTCAGCCCATAACCCTCCATTCCTTTCCTGTCCATATGCCTATCCAATTTTACTTTAAATGACAATACCGAACCTGCCTCTACCACTTCTACTGGAAGCTCATTCCACACAGCTACCACTCTCTGAGTAAAGAAATTCCCCCTCATGTTACCCTTAAACTTTTGCCCCCTAACTCTCAAATCATGTCCTGTTTGAATCTCCCCTACTCTCAATGGAAAAAGCCTATCCACGTCAACTCTATCTATCCCCCTCATTATTTTAAATACCTCTATGAAGTCCCCCCTCAACCTTCTACACTCCAAAGAATAAAGACCTAACTTGTTCAGCCTTTCCCTGTAACTTAGGTGCTGAAACCCAGGTAATATTCTAGTAAATCTTCCCTGTACTCTCTCTATTTTGTTGACATCTTTCCTATAATTCGGTGACCAGAACTGTACACAGTACTCCAAATTCAGCCTTACCAATGCTTTGTACAATTTTAACATTACATCCCAACTCCTACACTCAATGCTCTGATTTATAAAGGCCAGCATACCAAAAGCTTTCTTCACCACCCTATCCACATGAGATTCCACCTTCAGGGAACTATGCACCATTATTCCTAGATCACTCCGTTCTACTGCATTCTTCAATGCCCTACCATTTACAATGTATGTCCTATTTGGATTATTCCTACCAAAATGTAGCACCTCACACTTATCAGCATTAAACTCCATCTGCCATCGTTTAGCCCACTCTTCTAACTGGCCTAAATCTCTCTGCAAGCTTTGAAAACCTACTTCATTATCCACAACGCCACTTACCTTAGTATCATCGGCATACTTACTAATCCAACTGACCACCCCATCATCCAGATCATTAATGTATATGACAAACAACACTGGACCCAGTACAGATCCCTGAGGCACACCACTAGTCACTGGCCTCCAACCTGACAAACAGTTATCCACCACTACTCTCTGGCATCTCCCATCCAGCCACTGTTGAATCCATTTTACTACTTCAACATTAATACCTGACGATTGAACCTTCCTAACTTACCTTCAGTGCGGAACCTTGTCAAAGGCCTTACTGAAGTCCATATAGACAACATCCACTGCTTTACCCTCATCAACTTTCCTCGTAACCTCTTCAAAAAATTCAATAAGTTTTGTCAATCATGACCTTCCACGCACAAATCCATGCTGACTGTTCCTCATCAGACCCTGTCTATCCAGATAATTATATATACCATCTCTAAGAATACTTTCCATTAATTTACCCACCACTGACGTCAAACCGAAGGCCTATAATTGCTAGGTTTACTCTTAGAACCCTTTTTAAACAATGGAACCACATGAGCAATACGCCAATACTCCGGCACAGGAGTCAGGGGTAAGTTTTTTACTCAGAGACTGCTGAGTGCGTGGAATGGGCTGCCGGCAGCAGTGGTGGAGGTGTATATGATAGGGTCTTTTAAGAGACTTTTGTATAGGTACATGGAGCTTAGAAAAATAGAGGGCTATTCGTAACCCTAGTAATTTCTAAGGTAGGGGTATGTTCAGCACAACTTCATGGGCTGAAGGGCCTGTATTGTGCTGGAGGTTTTCTATGTTTCTATGACTAGGCCTAAGGCTGCTTCTGTCCGCATCATTATAAGACTATTGGACCATTCCCTAGTACTAGACCTTAATAGGATACAGAGCCTTGGCTGAGAAGTGGAAGATAGAGCTCAACCCAAAGAAGTGTGAAGTGATTTACTTTGGAACGTCAAATTTGAAAGCAGAATGCACTGTTAATGACAGGATTCTTAGCAGTGCGAACAGAGGAATCTTTGGATCCACATCCATCTATCCCTCAAAGTTGCTGTGCAAGTTGATAGGGTGGTATGTTGGCCTTCATTAGTCGAGGGATTAAGTTGCAGCTGTATCAAATCCTGGTTAGACAAAACTTGGATAACTGTGTTCAAAGGATGCAAAGGAGATTTACCAGGATGCTGCCTGGACTAGAAAACAATGTTGTAGTAGGTTAGGTTGAGCAGGCTAGGGCTTTTCTCCTTTGAGTGAAGGAGGATGAGAGGTGACTTGATTGAGGTGTACAAGATGATAAGGGGCATAGATAGAGTGGACAGCCAGAGGCTGTCAAGGCACAAGTAACTAATACGAGAAGGCATGGCTTTAACATCATCAGTGGAAAGTATAAGAGGTATGTCGGAGGTAGTCTTTTTTTTTTTAGAGTTGTGGGTACCTGAAATGCTCTGCCACGGATGGTGTTAGCAGCAGATACATTGGGAGCATTTAAGAAAGTCTTATATACACTCATGGATTAAAGAAAAATAAAGGGCTACGTAGCAGGGAAGAGTTAGATTGCTCCTAGAGTAGGCTAAAGGGTCAGAACAACATCGCGGGCCAAAGGGCCTGTACTGTGCTATCATGTTCTATGCTTGTCCTATTTACAAAACTGACAAGAACATCATATTTGCCATTACAATAAATAGAACGAGAAAGCTTGTTTCTTATGCACAGGATAAAAGAATAACATTCCTTCAGCTGGAAAGCCAGTCCTGAGTAAGTATCAGCAGAGCAGCTAGGATTATACAGTTGCAGTGTGATACACTGCTGTACAAAGCAAGGAAAGGGACATCTGAATGGGAAAATAAAAGCATCATTGCTTCACTCAAGATTTAAGTACAGGAGTTGGGATATTATATTGAAGTTATATAAGATACTGGTGACAAACAAGAGAATATCTGCAGATGCTGGAAATCCAAGTAACTTACACAAAATGCTGGAGGGATTCAGCAGGACTGGCAGCATCTAAGGAAAAGTGTACAGTCGGCCCTCCGTATCCACGGGTTCCACATCCGTGGATTCAACCAACCGCGGATCAAAAAGCAAAATTTGCCACATACCGAGCACTATGCTGAATCCATGCAAATGAAGTGATGTGTAGGCATACCCTGCTGTAGCCTCCCACCATTTCAAAGATCCTCAGTCTCTCTCGCTTGAGCATTGTTTGCCTTGTGTCTCGTTCAATCGTTACTTGTTTTGTGAGCAAGAGGAAGGAGTTTAAGGCTAGTAAGGGATGGCTGGCTAGCTATGTAAAGCGCTACAGCCTCAAGCACTTAAAGATCACGGGAGAATCAACTTCGGCTGATGCCGAGGCAGCATCAGCATTCCCGGAAGAGCTACGATGGTTGTGTCTGTACTGAATATGTACAGACTTTTTTACCTTGTCATTATTCCCTAAACAATACAGTATAACAAGTATTTACATAGCATTTACATTGTATTAGGTATTATAAGTCATTTAGAGATGATTTAAAGTAGAAGGAGGATGTGCGTAGGTTATATGCAAATACTACACCATTTTATATAAGGGACTTGAGCACCCGCAGATTTTGGTATCCGTGGGGGTTCCTGGAACCAATCCCCCGCGGATACCGAGGGACGACTGTACAGTCAGTGTTTTGGGCCGAGGCCCTTTGGCAGGACTGAGGATGTTGGTGAGGCCTAATTTGAATTTGGAGTATTGTATGCAATTTAGGTCACCTACCCACAGGAAAAACATCAGTAAGATTGAAAGAGTGCAGAGAAAATCTACAAGGACATTGCCAGACTTAAGGAGCTAAGTTATTGGAAAGGATTGAATAGCTTACAACTATATTCCCTGGAGCGTAGGAGAATGAGAGAAGATCTGATAGAGGTATACAAAATTATGAGCGGTATAGATAGGACAAACACAAGCAGGTTGGGTGAGACTAGAACTAGTGGTCATGGGTTAAAGGTGCTAGGTGAAATAATTAAGGGGAACTTGAGGGGGAATGTCTTCATTCAGAGGGTGGTGAGAGTGTGGAATAAGCTGCTAGTGAAAATGGTGGATGCGGGTTTGATTTCAACATTTAAGAAAAATTTGGTTAGGTACATGGATGGCAGGCGTATGGAGGGCTGTAGTCCAGGTGCAGGTTGATGGGACTAGGCAGTATAATAGTTTGGCATTGACGAGATGAGCCAAAGGGTCCCCTTTCTGTGCTGTGGTATTCTATGACTGTAAGTCTCTTATACAAGACTCAATGCAACACAAGTTTGCTTCTTCATGAGTATGATCCTCATTCATTGGTCATTTTCTTTAATGTAAACAGGTCTATTTGTAGGCTAATCACAGAGGCTGGGTACCTTGGAAGTCTTCTGAATTGGGTAGCTTTACTCCACACATGAAGTAATCCTTCTGATCATTCTGCACAAGAGAAAATTTGAGGAAAGTTACAGTCTGACATTTTTTAAACCAGGTTATTCATAATACCAGAAACACAAACCTAAAAATCTATGCTTCGAATAGTAGTCAACCACATATAGGATCGACTTTATTCACCATATACACTCAGCTGTCACTTTATTAGGTATACCTGCACACCTGATCATTAATGCAAATATCTAATCAATCAATCAATCAATCAATCATGTGGCAGCACCTCAATGCATAAAAGCATGCCCACATGGTCAAGAGGTTCAGTTGTTGCTCAGATCAAACATCAGAATGAGAAAGAAATGTGATCTATCTGACTTTGGTCGTGGAATGATTGTTGGTGCCAGATGGGGTGGTTTGAATATCTCAGAAACTGATGATCTCTTGGGATTTTTACACAGAAGTTCTGGAGTTCACAGAGAATGGTGAGAAAAACAAAAAAAAAAATCCAGTGAGTGGCAGTTCTGTGGAGCAAAAACAGTTTGTTGTTTAGAGAGGTCAGAGGAGAATGACCAGACTAGTTCAAGCTGACAGGAGGGCAGCAGTAACTCAAATACCATGTATTGCAATGGTGATGTGTTGAAGAGCATCTCTGAATGCATAACATGTTGAACCTCAAAGTGGATGGGTCACAGCATCAAAAAACCACACTGCTTTGTAATCCTGTACTAATAAAGTAGCCACTGGGTGTATGTTTACATGTATTAGGAATTTGCTGCGATGTGTTATTCAGGGTGCGACACACTATAGAAAACAATATTCAAGAATGATAAAGAATAAAGAATTAAATAAAATATAGCTAGAAATCAAAGTACAGATTATGGAGTAAAATACCAGCAATATAACAGCATTACAAAAAGTGTTTCTGTGTGTTTACAGCCGGTGACAGAGGTAAAGGATGGTAAAAGGGATCTAACCAGAATGGTAGATCAGATTAAGGGCCTGGGGGAGGAAACTTTTAAGGTGCCGTGAGGTTTTCATCTGAATCGCCCTATCGCACTTTCCAGAAGGAAAGGCACTTTATATGGTGGTAGTGTCCGCCATGATTTTCCTGCCCATTTTTTTTCCTGAACTAATACAAGCACTGCAGTGGCCTCATCTGCAGTCTTGTGCCTCTATTTATTCTTATTTTCAAATTAAATGAAGACATCCTGAAAAACTTCAATTTGCTTCAAACATTACAACACCACAGCCACAAAATCTGCTGGATGGACTCAGTGCCTCTCTGGGAGGAAAGGAACTGTCAACATCTAAGGGGGAAACCCTGCATGAGGACATTTCCTTTGCGGCTTTCCTCCAGCAGATTGTTCACTGCTCCAGATTCCAGTATCTGCAGACTCCCAAGTCTCCATTACAAAAGCGCAGACGAATTGAAAATTTGGATGGTCACCAGAATGACAAAGTGGAATAATAAGTGTAAAGATTAGGAAGAAGAAACATATGGATGAATGACCAAAAGATGGAGGGATATATAATATCAATGATTGCACACTTTATCACAGTACCACAGGGCCCGGGAGGAGAGAAGCCACTGGTTAAAACAACTAAGTCAGGGTAGTCAAGAAATAAAGCTTGACAAGGTCCCACTTAACTCTGCCATAGATGGTCCCAAGCCCAGCTGCAAAAGCAGAAGGGTTGCACATGAGGTTAGTAACCTCATCTCGTGAAACCCTGAGCCACAGAAGCTACAAAAATCTCATACCTTGAAGTCATATGGTCAAAGTGGAAGCCACAGGGCCAATCAAACTTCAGGACAGAGGTCTCTGGCAAGCTGCTGTCGGTGGTTTATGTAGGAGTGATGGGCTTAAGAAGAGAAGACGCCCCTACTTGAGTATAGTTTTAGATCTTCAGAAAGAATACAGATCATAAAACGGTACAGCACAGTACAGGCCCATCAGCCCATGACATGGTACCAAACCTTTAGCTTATTCCAGGTCAATCTTAACCTTCCCTCCCATATAGCCCTCCATTTTTCTTTCATCCATTTAAGTCTTTTAAATGTCCCTAACGTATCTGCCTGTACCACTGACCCTAGCAGGGTATTCCACTCACCTATCACCCTCTGTAAAAAAACACCCTTTCTCTGACGTTCTCCCTATATTTTCCTACATCTCCAAGATCCTTCCATTCCTCCACACTGTAAAGGACCCTGCCATTAACCCTGTTTTCTGCCTTCTAATTCGATCTTCCAAAGTGAATTTCTTCACCCTTGAAAAATACATTGATTTTGGGGCATAATTAATGTCACCAGAAAATATAAACATAAAAGGTGGCTTTGAACAAGAAAGAGCTAATTTTCTTGAAGTAGAAATCAAGGTACAGATTTAATTTTCCTGCCAGCACCATTCTCCTGCCTTCTCCCCATAACCTTTGATACCCTTGATCAAGAACCTATCAACCTCTACTTTAAATGAACCCAATGATTTGGCCACCACAACCATCTGTGGCAATGAATTCCACAGATTTACCACCCTCTGGCTAAAAAAATGTCACCTCCTCTCCATTCTAAAGAGACATCCTTCTATTCTGAGTCTAAGCCCTCTGGTCCTAGACTCTCCCACTATTAGAAACATCCTACCCATGTCCACTTGATCAAAGCCTTTCATTAAAACCATAAGAATATAAGATATAGGAACACAATTAGGCCATATGGCCCATTGAGTCTGCTCTGCCATTGCAACATGGTTGATCCAATTTTCCTCTCAGCTCCACTTGGCCTGTGGCAAAGAATTCCACAGATCCACCACTCTCTGGCTAAAGAAATTCTCATCTCTGTTTTAAAATGACACCCCTCTATTCTGAAGCTGTCTCCTCTGGTCTTAGACCCTCCCACCATAGGGAACATCCTCTCCACATCTACTCTATCGAGACATTCCACCATTCAATAGGTTTCAATGAAGTCATTCCCTCATTCTTCTAAATCCCAGTAAATACAAGCTCAGAGCCATCAAACCCTCTTCATATGACAGGCCATTCAATCTTGGATTCAGTTTTGTGAATCTGCTTTCAACCCTCTCCAGTTTCAATGAGAACCCCCCCCCCCCATCTCTTCACTTGGAAGCAACCACAAATAACAGAGGAAAGTTTAATCTCTAGACCAGCCACACAGCATCAGCATTACTATCCTATTGCATCTATGATCTTGATGATTATCCTGCGTAGAACATTATTCTAAATGAGGTTCAGACAATAACTTATAATTATATAAGATTTAGCAGAACTTAATTGCTTTTGTACTTCATGCCAAAAACTCCCAATATATATTTAAACTATATCTATAGCCTCATTCAAAGATTAGAGGACTGTAACCCTGAAGGCTCAGCTCCTTTTTGAAATAGTGTCATATAATTTCCTGCCTCTCATGGCTCCTCCCAAGATGTGTCACTTTACACTTCGACAATAAATTGCAACTTCCAGGCATCTCCATTTCAATAAGGGAGCTCTCACGGCTGAAATTTATTCCTCAACCAACATCAAAGAGAAAGGTCATCAAAAGAGCACAATAAGGCTCAATACGATCAGGCTGACTGCCAATCATGACGACATCTGAAATGTATTGTGTGACCTAATCCAGAGATTGTGAAGCAATACAAGAGGAGCAGCTTCCAGAGCACGGGAACTATTGCCCCCAGATCCAGAGCAGGTTCATGAGAATAATTCTGGAAATGAAAGGGTTAAAGTATCAGGAACCTCTGATAGCCAGAGGGTGGTGAATCTGCGGAATTCATTGACACAGAAGGCTGCAGAGGCCAAGTCATTGGGTATACTTAAAGCAACGATTGTTAGGTTCTTTAATAGTTAAGGGCATCAAAGGTTACAGGAAGGAGACAGGAGAATGGGGTTTTGAGGGATAATAAATTAGCCATGATGGAATAGTGGAGCTGATTCAATGGGCTAAATGGCCTAATTCTGCTCCGATGTCTTGTGTCTTACTCCTATTTCTTACATAGGTGAGTCAGAGAGTGACAGAGAGCGAGAGAGAGCGCGAATGCGAGAGAGAGAGAGAGTGTATGTGTATGTGTGTGAGTGGGGGTGGGGTCGTATTCATCCTGTTGTGGTCACCTCATTATAACAAGAACATAGAAGACTTAGAGAGGGTGTAGGGGAGTTTTACCAGGATGTCGCCTGCATTTGACAGGATGTCTTATGAGAAAAGGTTGAATCAGTTAGGGTTTTTCTCTTTGGCGTGCAGGACTTGATAGAGGTGTAGAAGATGATAACCATATAACCATATAACCATATAACAATCACAGCACGGAAACAGGCCATTCCGGCCCTCCTAGTCCGTGCCGAACTCTTAATCTCACCTAGTCCCACCTACCCGCACTCAGCCCATAACCCTCCACTCCTTTCCTATCCATATACCTATCCAATTTTACCTTAAATGACACAACTGAACTGGCCTCTACTACTTCTACAGGAAGCTCATTCCACACAGCTATCACTCTCTGAGTAAAGAAATACCCCCTCGTGTTTCCCTTAAACTTTTGTCCCCTAACTCTCAAATCATGTCCTCTCGTTTGAATCTCCCCTACTCTCAATGGAAACAGCCTATTCACGTCAACTCTATCTATCCCTCTCAACATTTTAAATACCTCGATCAAATCCCCCCTCAACCTTCTACGCTCCAATGAATAGAGACCTAACTTGTTCAACCTTTCTCTGTAACTTAAGTGCTGAAACCCAGGTAACATCCTAGTAAATCATCTCTGCACTCTCTCTAATTTATTGATATCTTTCCTATAATTCGGTGACCAGAACTGTACACAATATTCCAAATTTGGCCTTACCAATGCCTTGTACAATTTTAACATTACATCCCAACTTCTGTACTCAATGCTCTGATTTATAAAGGCCAGCGTTCCAAAAGCCTTCTTCACCACCCTATCTACATGAGACTCCACCTTCAGGGAACTATGCACTGTTATTCCTAGATCTCTCTGTTCCACTGCATTCCTCAATGCCCTACCATTTACCCTGTATGTTCTATTTGGATTATTCCTGCCAAAATGTAGAACCTCACACTTCTCAGCATTAAACTCCATCTGCCAACGTTCAGCCCATTCTTCTAACCGGCATAAATCTCCCTGCAAGCTTTGAAAACCCACCTCATTATCCACAACACCTCCTACCTTAGTATCATCAGCATACTTACTAATCCAATTTACCACCCCATCATCCAGATCATTTATGTATATTACAAACAACATTGGGCCCAAAACAGATCCCTGAGGCACCCCGCTAGTCACCGGCCTCCATCCCGATAAACAATTATCCACCACTACTCTCTGGCATCTCCCATCTAGCCACTGTTGAATCCATTTTATTACTCCAGCATTAATACCTAACGACTGAACCTTCTTAACTAACCTTCCATGTGGAACTTTGTCAAAGGCCTTGCTGAAGTCCATATAGACTACATCCACTGCCTTACCCTCGTCAACATTCCTCGTAACTACTTCAAAAAATTCAATAAGGTTTGTCAAACATGACCTTCCACGCACAAATCCATGCTGGCTACTCCTAATCAGATCCTGTCTATCCAGATAATTATAAATACTATCTCTAAGAATACTTTCCATTAATTTACCCACCACTGATGTCAAACTGACAGGTCTATAATTGCCAGGCTTACTTCTAGAACCCTTTTTAAACAATGGAACCACATGAGCAATACGCCAATCCTCCGGCACAATCCCTGTTTCTAATGACATCTGAAAGATCTCCGTCAGAGCTCCTGCTATCTCTACACAAACTTCCCTCAAGGTCCTGGGGAATATCTGGTCAGGACCCGGAGATTTATCCACTTTTAAATTTCTTAAAAGCGCCAGTACTTCCACCTCTTTAATTGTCATAGGTTCCATAACTTCCTTACTTGTTTCCCACACCTTACACCATTCAATATCCTTCTCCTTAGTGAATACCGAAGAGAAGAAATCGTTCAAAATCTCTCCCATCTCCCTCGGCTCCACACATAGCTGACCACCCTGATTCTCTAAGGGACCAATTTTATCCCTCACTATCCTCTTGCTTTTAATATAACTGTAGAAGCCTTTCGGATTTACTTCCACCTTATTTGCCAAACCAAACTCGTAACTTCTTTTAGCTTTTCTAATCTCTTTCTTAAGTTTCCTTTTACATTCTTTATATTCCTCGAGCAATTCCTTTACTCCATGCTGCCTATATCTATTGTAGACATCCCTCTTTTTTCGAACCAAGTTTCTAATATCCCTTGAAAACCATGGCGCTTTCAAACCTTTAACCTTTCCTTTCAACCGAACAGGAACATAAAGATTCTGTACCCTCATAATTTCACCCTTAAATGACCTCCATTTCTCTATTACATCCTTCCCATAAAACAACTTGACCCATTCCACTCTCTCTAAATCCCTGCGCATCTCCTCAAAGTTAGCCTTTCTCCAATCAAAAATCTCAACTCTAGGTCCAGTCCTGTCCTTCTCCATAATTATATTGAAGCTAATGCTATTGTGATCACTGGACCCGAAGTGCTCCCCAACACATACATCTGTCAGCTGACCTATCGCATTCCCTAACAGGAGATCCAACACTGCCCCATCTCTAGTCGGTACTTCTATGTATTGTTGCAAAAAGCTATCCTGCACACATTTCACAAACTCTAAACCATCCAGCCCTTTTACAGAATGAGCTTCCCAATCTATGTGTGGAAAATTAAAATCTCCCACAATCACCACCTTGTGTTTACTACAAATATCTGCTATCTCCTTACACATTTGCTCTTCCAACTCACGCTCCCCATTAGGTGGCCTATAATACACTCCTATCAGTGTTACTACACCTTTCCCATTCCTCAATTCCACCCAAATAGCCTCCCTAGAGGAGCTCTGTAATCTATCCTTCCAAAGCACCGCCATAAGATTTTCTCGGACAAGCAATGCAACACCTCCTCCTCTGGCCCCTCCTACTCTATCACACCTGAAGCAACTAAATCCAGGAATATTTAGTTGCCAATCACACCCTTCCTGCAACCATGTTTCACTAATAGCTACAACATCATAATTCCAGGTATCAATCCACACTTTAAGCTCATCCACCTTTCTTACAATGCTCCTAGCATTAAAATAGATACATTTAAGATACTCTCCACCTCCTCCTCTCTTTTCATCCCTAGCAATGCATTCAAATTTATTATCCTTTTCTTTCTTCTCCCCTACAACTTCGGGCTGAGCGCATCCCTCCTCCATCACCTGCCTGTCCTCCCTCACACACGGTCTACTTACTTGCTCTACTGGTGAACTAACCTCCTCTCCCATAGTTTCCTCAAATTGATTTCCCCCCCCCCCATCTTACTAGTTTAAAGTCTGCCCCGTAGCCCTAGCAAACCTCCCCGCTAGGATATTGGTCCCCCCAGGATTCAAGTGTAACCCGTCCTTCTTGAACAGGTCACGCCTGCCCCAGAAGAGGTCCCAATGATCCAGAAACTTGAATCCCTGCCCCCTGCTCCAATCCCTCAACCACGCATTCATCCTCCACCTAATTCCATTCCTACTCTCACTGTCGCGTGGCACAGGCAGTAATCCCGAGATTACTACCTTTGCGGTCCTTCTTCTTAACTGCCTTCCTAACTCCCTATACTCTCGTTTCAGGACCTCTTCCCCTTTCCTACCTATGTCATTGGTACCTACATGTACCACGACCTCTGGCTCCTCACCCTCCCACTTCAGGATATCTTGGACGCGATCAGAAACGTCCCGGACCCTGGCACCAGGGAGGCAAACTACCATCCGGGACTCCCGATCACCTCCACAGAACCGCCTGTCTGAACCCCTGACTATCGAGTCCCCTATTACTATGGTCCTCTTTCTTCTATCCCTACCCTTCTGAGCTACAGGGCCGTCCTCTGTGCCGGAGGCCCGGCCACTGTCACTTCCTCCAGGTAGGCTGTCCCCCCCAACAGTACTCAAACATGAGTACTTATTGTCAAGGGGTACAGCCACTGGGGTACTCTCTAGTACCTGCCCCTTCCCCTTCCTGACCGTGACCCACCTATCTGCCTCCCGTGGCCCCGGAGTGACCACCTGCCTGTAACTCCTCTCTATCACCTCCTCACTCTCCCTGACCAGGCGAAGGTCATCGAGCTGCAGCTCCAGTTCCCTAATTCGGTCCCTCAGGAGCTGCAGTTCGGCGCACCTGGCGCAGATGTGGACGTCCGGGAGGCTCGGAGACTCCAGAATCTCCCACATCCGACACCGAGAACAACAAGCTGCCCTCACACTCATACTTCCCGAATAACTGAAAATAACAAGAACTAAAAGATAAGCCTACTGTGCCCTCTTCCGCCTAAGCCCTCTGAGCCCAAGCCCTACACTCTGCTCCCGGCTCACTCCGCTGCCCGCAAACGAAGCTGCCCGCTGCTTAAGGCTGCGTTCTTTTTATATCTTCCCTCCTTCCCAGGCCTCCTTCACGCGCCTGCGCAGTCCCGCCTCTCAGAACTCCGATCTGAGAAGCAATTTGAAAATGGCCGCCGCCGCACTTCTTCTCAAAGCCTCGCTGTCCTCTTCCAAAAGAGAACTGCCTCACTCCTTCTCTCCTTTTTATATCTTCCCTCCTTCCCAGGCCTCCTTCACGCGCCTGCGCAGTCCCGCCTCTCAGAACTCCGATCTGAGAAGCAATTTGAAAATGGCCGCCGCCGCACTTCTTCTCAAAGCCTCGCTGTCCTCTTCCAAAAGAGAACTGCCTCACTCCTTCTCTCCTTTTTATATCTTCCCTCCTTCCCAGGCCTCCTTCACGCGCCTGCGCAGTCCCGCCTCTCAGAACTCCGATCTGAGAAGCAATTTGAAAATGGCCGCCGCCGCACTTCTTCTCAAAGCCTCGCTGTCCTCTTCCAAAAGAGAACTGCCTCACTCCTTCTCTCCTTTTTATATCTTCCCTCCTTCCCAGGCCTCCTTCACGCGCCTGCGCAGTCCCGCCTCTCAGAACTCCGATCTGAGAAGCAATTTGAAAATGGCCGCCGCCGCACTTCTTCTCAAAGCCTCGCTGTCCTCTTCCAAAAGAGGCATAGATCCAGTGGATAGACAGGGTAGAAATGGCTAATTATCAATAAGATGTCTATTTAAAGTAAAAGTTAAAATAAGAAAGCTATGAATTTTGAAATGTAAAATTTCCCAACAATCGGTATGCATGAAAGCCATCTGATCATGGAAAGGAATTGCAGACACTCTCTCAGCAGGCATTTGTGTCCTTTATGAAGCATACCAAACCTCAGGTGAGACTGGTACATCAAATCTTAAAGGGAGAAAAATAATTCCAGAATTGGGACTCTGGCCCTTATGAATATTGAGTAGTAAATGCTCAGGAATCTTACCACTTCAACAGGGTAGATGTAAGATAGTTCTGACAGCAGTTGTCGACGACGGATGTTGAGCTGAGCATTGGTCTTCAGGAACATCTCTCTGTTAAATAAAGCAGTAGCAACAAACCAATTATTAGCACATAGCTTGCAAACAATAAATGAATTGACAAAACTCTCTCAGATCATTTTAACAGATGCACTATAGAAAATATCTTAGCGAGATGTATCATGGTTTGGTACGGCAACTGCTCTGTCCATAATTGCAAGAAACTGCAGAGTTGTGGACACAGTTCAGCACATCAAATAAACCCAAGGGTAACAGCAAAAGACTTACAGAAATCTCTAGAACTTGCTAAGGTCTCTGTTCATGTGTCTACTATAAAAAAAACGGTGAACAAGAATGGTGTTCATAGAAGGACACCATGGAGGAAACCAATGCTCTCCCAAAAAAAAGTGCAGCACACCTAAGTTTGCAGAAGACCACCTGGATGTTCCACAATGCTTTGGGGACAATGTTCTGTGGACAAATGAGACAAAGGTTGAACTTCTTGGCAGAATGCACACTTCTATGTTTGGAGGAAAAAGGGCACTGCACACGAACACTAAAAACTCATCTCAACTGTGAAGATGGAAAAACGAACATCACGGTTTGGGGCTACTTTGCTGCCTCAGAGTCTGGACAGTTTGCATTTGTTGAAGGAACAATGAATTCAAAATTGTATCAAGACATTTTAAAGAATGTCAGGGTACAGGTCCGTCACCTGAAGCTTAACATTAGTTGGATGATGCAGCAAGACAATAATCCAAATAACAAGAGTAAATCAACCATAGAAAGGTTTAAAAAGAAAAAAAAAATTGTGCATTGGAATGCTGAAGTCAGAGTCCAGACCTTATCCCAACTGAGATGCTCTGGCATTACCTGAAGAGAGCAGTTTATGCAAGCTATCCCAGAAATATTGATGAACTGAAACAGTCTTGTTTGGTAATGGTCTAAAATTCTTCCTCACTCTTGTGCAAGTCTGATCAGCAGCTACAGGATGGCTGATGGAGTTTATTGCTGCTAAAGGAGTTTCCACCAGTTATTAAATACAAGGGTTCATATACTTTTTTCCAGCCTGAATTGTGAATGATTAAACAATGTGTTCAATGAAGACATGAAAAGTACAATTGTTTGTATAAGTTTAGGCAGATTGTTTTAGTGACTTAGAAAAGATCAAGTCACATTTTATGAGTAATTAATGCACAAAACCAGGTAACTGCAAAGGGTTCACAAACTTTTTCCTGCAACTGTATATGTACTTTGGTAATAAATTTACATTGAACTTTGAAAGCACATTAACACCAAGCTCAAGGTCAACTTCTATCCCACTGCTCTAAAACTACTAAATGGATCCCTAATACAATAAGATGGACTCTTGACCTCACAATCTAAGGTCATGGCCATGTACTTTATTGTCTGTCTGTTCTGTGTCTTCTCTGTAACTGACACTTTATTCTGCATTCTTTTATTGTTTTATCTTGTACTACCTCAATGCATTGTGGTGATTAATAAATCTGAATGCACAGTATACAAGAGAGCTTTACACTGTAGCTTTCTCCTCGGTAGGTGAGACAATAGTAATTTTAATTCCAATTGGGATGATGGTCCCTTGGAACCAATTTGGTGAAGGGATAGGAGACCCAGTGGAATGTGCATGGGTGATGGGCACATGGATCCAAACTGGGAGGGGACCAAAGCTGAGTACCTATCAGTGTACCTACTTGGAATTATTTGTACAAGTAGCGCACAAAACAAGTTCTTCATTGTCCCTGAGTAAGTGGGAGAAGAATAAACTGATCACATTGAATAAGTGTGAGCTTGGAGAATGTAAATTAGTTATTTTATTTCACTGCACTGCTATACTGAACATTAACAGAGTCACAGATCAATCCAGCATAGATACAGGCCCTTTGGCCCAATGAGTCTATGGCAACCATGGTGCCCAAGCTGGGGTTAATTTTGTGCTCCATTATTGTAGTAATCAGTGGTGATGTGGGGGTATCAAAGGTAATACATACATAAACAAGATGCTGTTGTTTTGAGAAATAGCTATGCAAATGTTAGGCAAGAATAGAATACACAATGGCACACCCTACTCAAAGCACTTTAAAGCATATCCTCAATTACGGTTCAAGACTTGGCAGCAAGGGGAAACAGGATTCATAGGAGAGGCAGTGAGAAAACTGCTGAGAAGCAGCAAGACATTCATGCTTAAGTTTACTAAGCACAATAATGCATAGTTGTAAGTGCAATGACCAAACATATGTCACTGCAACTCATTCTCATTTGATATAATTTACATAATTTTTCTTCTTTTGCGTACTGGTTGGTTTTCATTGTTTATCTATGTACAGCATTTCATAAATTCTACTGTATTTCTTTACTTCCCTCAAATTCCTGCAGGAAAATTGAATGTCAAGGTAGTATATAGCAACAAATGAGTACTTTGATAATAAACATTCTGTTACTTTGAAAGCAGCTGCAGCCTTTTCAGAATCAGAATCAATATCACCGGTATATATCACGAGATTTGTTAACTTTACAGCAGCAGTACAATGAACTACATGATAAAGAAATAGAGAAAAAAACTGAGTTACATTGAGTATATATATGTCTATTAAATAGTCAAGTTAAAATAAGTAGTGCAAAAAATCCCAGAAATAAAATAGTACTGAGGTAGTGTTCATAGGTTCAATGTCCATTTAGAACTTGGATGGCAGAGGGGAAAAAGCTGTTCCTGAAACACTCAGTGTGTGTCTTCAGGCTTTTGTACCTCCTTCCTGACAGTAGCAGTGTGAAGAGGGGTTGTCCTGTGTGGTGGGGATCTTTAATGATGGACACTGTCTTCCTAAGGCACCACTCCTCGAAGGTGTCTTTAATACAACGGAGGCTAGTACCCATGATGGAGCTGACTAATTTTACAAGTTTTTGCAACTTATTTTGATCTTGTACTGTAGCCCTCTCCCACACCAAACATGATACAGCCAGTCAAAATGCTCTTCATGGTACCTTTGTAAAAGTTTGAGTGTTTCAGTTGACAAATCAAAGCTTCTCAAACTCCAAATGAAATATAGCCACTGTCTTGCCTTCTTTATAGCTGCATCAATATGTTGCATCCAGGTTAGGTCCTCAGAGATCTTGACACCCAGGAACTAGAAATTGCTCACACTCTTTGCAAGGCTAACAGCATAATTCAGCTACATATAAATGCTTTCAAACTGTGGTGCATCAACACGGATCTGTTCTGAGAACATTGCTTCCACAGAGATCTGTACTGGGATCATTGCTTCCACGAGAATCTGTTTTGGAAATCTTGCTCTTAGTGATGCTTATGAATGACTTGGATGAGGAAGCATTATGTGGACAGTGTAGAAGGCTTTAACTGGATATTGACAGGATGCAGAGCTGGGCTGAGAAGTAGCAGATGGAGTTTGAACCAAAGGAATGTGAAGTGGTTTACTTTGGAAAGACAAACTTGGAGGCAGAGTACATGGTTAACGGCAAGTTTCTCTGCCGAGATCATGGGGTTCACGTCCATAGATTCCTCAAAGTTGCTGCGCAAGTTGATAGGGTTGTTAAAAAGGCCTACCGTGTGTTGGCCTTCATTAAACAGGTGATTGAGTTTAAGAATCATGAGGTAATGTTGCAGCTCTGTAAAACTCCAGTCAGACCAGAATTGTGTTCAATTCTGGTTACCTCATTATAGAAAAGACGTGGAAGCTTTGGAGTGGGTGCTGTGGAAAATTATTAAGATGCTACCTGGATGAGACAGCATGTTTTATGAGGAAAGGTTAAGTGAGCTAGGACTTTTCTCCTTGGAATGAGGATGACTTGATAGATGGATGCAAGATGACAAGAACCCAAATAGAGTGGACAAGCAGCAACTATATCCCAGGATGGAAATATCTATAATACAAGGGAGCATAGTATAGGAGTGAAGTTAGAGGTTAGTTTTCACACCAAGAACTGTGAGTGCAAACTGCGCTCTGTCAGGAGTGGTGGTAGAGGTGAATACATTAGGAATATTTAATGAACACTTGGATTCTTGAACACTTGGTAAATGGATGAAAGAAAACTGGAGGGCTATGTGGGAGGATAGGGTTAGATTATTCTTGGAGTAGGTTACTGGATAGCACAACATCATGGGCTGAAGGGCCTGTTTATCCATGTTCATCCAACACCCTGGGTGCTGCAGAGATTTCAGCTTCACGATAGATAAAGTTCCTGCTCCCTGAATATATGACTGCAACAATTCAGCTGCCTTTTACAGCACTGATTACAAGTTTCCCTTCATTAGAGTGCAGTGAGACAAACACTATATGTATAAACAATTCGGCAAAACTGAACTGGAATCAATTACAGAGAGTAGCTCCACTATCGATACAGTTCCTGCTCTCTGCAAAAACCATAAACTGCTGGAGGAACTCCACAAGTCAGGCAGCATCAATGGAATGGAATAAACAGTCAACGTTTTGGGCCAAGACTCTTCATCAGGACTGGAAAGGGAAGGGGCAGAAACCTCTCTCACATCTGTGAGAGTGTAGCTTTTCTGGGAATGATTTCAGTTCAGTTTTACCAATTTTTTTTACTTGCATAGTCCTTTACCTCCTTGTACTCCAAGGGAGAGAAGTTTGTAATCAATGCTATAAAAAACAGCTGAATTATTGCTCAATCGTACATTCTGATCTCTAGATACATTGCCAAAATGTTCTGCACTTATGACCAATTGTGGCATCAATGTTTTAACTAAAATATCTCCGGATATTCACACAGGGTGCAAAACCACACAGCATGCTCATCTGGATTGAACTCAAAACAATTCCAGATGCTGGGAAAAGAAAAGCAGAGAATGCTGGGAATTGTCGGTGAACTGGGCAGCATCTGTGAAGAGAAAAGCTTGGGTCTTTTTTAAATCAATGACTTTTCATCTCAAAATTATGGAAGCAAGTTGTAGAGAACAAAGATTTGTAACAGGGTGGCAATAAACTTTATGTGATACAATTGTTTTCAGTGATATCCAAAATTTATGATACCTCATAATGATCTTGCACTTTATTATATACCTGCACTACCCTTTCACTGTAGCTGTTACTTTTTTTCTGCATTGTTAATCAAAAGTTTATTATCACTGATGTATGTCATGAAATTTGTTATTTTGTTGCAGCAGTGCAGTGCAAGATATAAAAAATACTACAAGTTATAATAGGAAACAAAAGCAAATAAGCAATGCAAACAAACAGAGAGCAAAATAGTGAAGTACAAACAAGAGAAATTCTGCAGATGCTGGAAATCCAAAACAACATATACAAAATGCTGGAGGAACTCAGCAGGTCAGGCGGTATCTTTGGAAAAGAGTAAACAGTCGATATTTTGTTCTGAGATCCTTCTTCAGGACTAAGGAAGGGGGAAGGAACCTGATGAAAAAAAAGCTGGGGCGAGGAAAAGGAGGCTACGTGGAAGGTGATAGATGAAGCCCAGGTGGGTGGGAAAGGAATAATCTGATAGGAGAGTAGTGGGCCAAAGAAGAAAGGAACAGAGGGAACACAGGGGGAAGTGATAGGCAGGTGAGAAAAAGTGAAAGGTCAGAGTAGGTAATAGAGGTTGGTGGGATGGGGGGTGTGGATTTGTTCACTGGAAGGAGCAACCGATATTCATGCCATCAAATCAGGAGGGTCCCCAGACTGAATATAAGGTGTTGCACCTCCACCCTGAGGGTGGCCTCATCTTGACATAAGACACCTTGGACCAACACAACGGAAAGAGTGAGATAGCGTTCATGGATTGTTCAGAAATCTGATGTTACTGTTTTACCTGTTCTAGCTCAATGCACTGTGTGATGATATGATTTGTATGAACAATATGCAAGAGAAGCTTCCTGGTCATTCCTGGGCTGAATGGACCAATTACAAGCAGCCTATCAACAGTCCTGGAGCCACACTTCAATTCCCTTCCCTATTACTGCTCTTTCCTTGAAAACATTTTTAAAACAGCCTCTGACCAAGCTTTGCAAGATGCCGTAGTACCTCCTGAAGATCAGTGCCAAACTCTGGCTGGCCATGCTGCACAACCACATACTGCTAAGAAAAGCATATGACGCAGCTCGAGGTAAGCTTGATAAGTGCTAAACAGAACAGACTAAAGCCTCAAGGAGCAATTACGGGGTTTAAAAAACATTCTATGAAGTATGATTTTCAAAAGTCAACTTCTCCAACACATCTGAGGGTTCAGAGTAAATTCTTCAAAGGAAGGCACAGTAGCGAACAAGTTACCATAACACTATTACTTTGTCAGAGACACATATTTAATTTCTGCCACTGCCTGTAAGGAGTTCGTATCTTCTCCCTATGACCCCATGAATTTCCTATGGATGTTCCAGTTTCTTCCCACATTTCAAAGAAATACAGATTAGGGTTAGTAAATTGTGGACATGCTATGTTGGCACTGGAAGCGTGGCAACACTTGTGGGCTACCCGAACACATCCTGGGACTGTGTTGACTGTTGACACAAAACAATCCATTTCAATGTACATGTTTAAAATAAGGCTAATCTTTATCATTAGTCTTTTAAGATGAACAAAATACCCATGTTTGATGAAGCATCAGTATGTGGATATGGTTTGAGTAATGCAGATGCATTTCTAAGCATATTTATTTACTTAAGAGACACGGTCCAACAAGCCACACCGGCTAGCAACCCACCTATTTAACCCTAGCCTAATCACATGACTAACTAACCTACTAACCGATATGGCTTTGGACAGTGAGTGGGCAGAAACTGGAGCACCCTGAGGAATCCCACATGCTCACAGGAAGGACATACCTACATCTTACAGATGGCATCAAAACTGGAACTCCAAACTCTGACGCCCCAAGCTGTAATAATGTTGCGGTAACAAACCATTTGAATGGAGTCAGACCTTTGGGCATTGGTGAGGTGCAGCTGGTTAGTAAAGGAAGGCAGAGGAGAACTCTTTTGCTGCGAGTAGCATGAAATGCTCAAGATATATGAACGCTGAGTAACAGAAACGGTTTGCTCTGCCTCTTGGCTAACACTCAGACTTTAACACTGGTGGGTGAATGAGTGGGAGAGTCTAGCACTTCAGCTTACTACAAAAGGATGTGAACTTCCTATTAATAACAGAATTGGGAAGACAACTTTTGAAATTAAAGATATACAAGATTGTGTTTATAAACACCATTACTCAGGCTCAGCCTTAGTTTTTGCAGTGCCTGGACATGTTTACTTAGAAGGATGTCAAGCTAAATCACGAAGTACTCTTCCCACTGAGAGGCACAGAAGATTGTGCAGCTGGACCAGATAAACATGGTCTTAAATGTACTTAGCTTCTCAGAGTTTAAGTGAAATGAAATTTAAACCAAAAAACAGATGCTGAATTTGCCCAGAAGCAAGGTAACCAGGAGTGGAGGTTGGTAAGTTTCTTGATTAGTGAGGGTGTGAAAGGTTATGGGGATAAGGCAGGAGAATGGGTTGAAAGGGATCATAAATCAGCCATGATGGTGGAGTAGCCTCGATGGACCAAATGGCCTAATTTTGCACATATGTCTTATAGTCTTAAGGAGAGAGTTCTGCTTTCTTAGTTGGTCATGGTAGAGCTGCTGCCTTACAGCACCGGCATCACAGGTTCAATCCTGACGTCCGCTGATAGGCAGATGGAGGAGAGACAGAAGGCAGCAATGGAGGGTGGGAGGAGACAGGTAGAAGCAACAGAAGGCTGCAGATGATGGAATCTGATAGGGTGGAGCATGGAATCAGACACCATCATCTACAGACCTTTGTTGCCTCCACCTATCACCTCCAAATGTTTACCCTTTTTAAACTGGTTAACTCCACAGCATGGCAGTGTAGTGGTGAGCACAACACTTTACAGTACCAGCAACCTGGGCTCAATTCCTGCTGCTGCCTGTAAGGAGTTTGCTCTTTCTCCCCATGACCGTGGGGGTTTCCTCCAACAGTCCAACGACTGATAGGTTAATTGGTCATTGTAAATTGTCCCATGATTGGGCTGGGGTTAAATTGGGAGATTGCTGAGCAGCACATCTCAAATGACCAGAAGGGTCTCTCCCACGCTGTATCTCAGTAAATAAATTAATCTTTTAGTCCAGATGGTGATCTGAAACATTTAACTGCCCATTTCCACCCCCACCCCACAGATGCCACCCAACCCACTGAGTTTCTCCACTGTAGAACAATACAGAACATAGAACAATACAGCACAGTACAGGCCCTTCGGCCCACAATGTTGTGCCGACCATCTTGTTTGTTATTCCACATTCCAGTATCTGCAGTATTTTATGACTTCATGTAGTCTTCAGAGATCAGAGGCCATGAGCTCCCTGCAACCACCCAGGTCTCACCACATTGGAATCACCAGTAGCGGTACACTGTTTACCTTTTAACTTGTGATGTAAATGCACCTTATTATTTGTTTATTTGTGGTAATATTACCCTAGGTGTTGTGTATGAGTTATATGTGGTTATATATACTTTGGTCTGGAGGAATGTTCCTTTGATTGGCAATATACATGTCAGAATCAGAATCCACTTTAATATCGCCATTTTTTTGCGTCAGCAGCACAATACAATGCATAAGATTAAAAAACATGAACTACAGAAAGTATATATATTAAATAAGTAGTGCATAAAAAGAAATAAAAAGTAAGAAATTGGATGGCAGAGGGGAAGAAACTGTTCTTGACTTGCTGAGTGTGTGCCTTCAAGCTCCTGTACCTCCCACCTGATGGTACCAATGAGAAGAGAGCATGTCCTGGGTGATGGGGATCCTTAATGATGGATGCCACCTTTTTGAGGCATCACTCTTTAAAGATGTCCTGGAAGTAGTTAAAATGAAAATAACCTTGATTTTGACTTGACTTCAGAGACAGCACAGTAAGAAGACCTTCTGGTCCAAAGAGCCAGTGCAGTCCTAAATTACAACTCTGTCGCCAATATAGTCCAGACACCCAAACCCCCACCCCTGCCCACCAATATCATCTATCCACTAGCCCCCAACGCCCACTAGGCAACACCGTAGCTTTGAGGCTCAGTCCTTGCATATATAAAACACAACCAGATAAATATATATGTATATAGTCCAGACCCCTCAGTTCATTTTAAATCTTCAGTCACCAGAAACGTGCTACGCCTCTATGGTAGAGCACAATGGCTCAGACACCTCAACTCCAGCGGCTACCAACCTACTAAATTGTACGTCTTCGGAATGGGGGGGAAACCAGAGCACCTGGAGGAAGCCCACATTATAATAGGAAGAATGTACAAAGTCTTTACAAACAGCAGTGGAACTGAACCAGAATTGCTGGCGCTAGGCTTATTGCTACGCTACCGTGCCGCTCCAAACAGATGCCGGAAATTTGAAAGCAGAAAATACTGCTTTTTCAAAAATAAACTATTTCCTTTTTGATAAAGATTTCAGTGTTTTATTTTCAGCATTTTATTAGCTAAGGAGTTTCAGCCTTTTAGTTAGTATGTTCTTGATTTAATTCCTCTTCCACCTTTGAAGGGAACGTAATGTAACTGAATGTAACTATTCAATATTTCCAATTTTAAGGGCAAACTCCTAAATTAATCATCTCACTGGTTCGCATTAATCCTACTTACTCAAATAATTAACAAATAATTTCAATGAGCTGCTTATCTGAACTACTTTGGAAAGATCTAGCATTTGAATTCTCTAATAATTATTATCATGCTTAATATTTTAGTTTGCACTGCCAAACTATGATTTTTGACCCTATCCAGATGCGACTACTGGTAAGAAAATTTTATTTCATAAGTTAGGGGTCGTATTCCCTTCCTGAAGAACACTTGTAACATTTAACTTCGGGAGTCTGATGCAGACAGCCACCACACGGTCCTTGACAATCAGGGTCAGGGTCCAGTGGCATGGAATGCAAGATGACTGAGAACCCTTCACTCCTCTAGCCTTCCTTTGCCTTCACCACTGTTGTGATGTGCCATCATCTTTCACCAGCTCCACCACTGAGGTCTTAGTTGGATTGCTCTTTGTCTGGTATCTCCCCCTTGACCTTACCGCCTTGGGTGACCTCACCAGGAGCTAGGTGTCAGGCAGCATTAGTTTTAGGATCTCAGGAACTCTTAAGCGTCTCCACCATAACAAGTTGATGACAGAACATAGTACAGGCCCTTCAACCCACAATGTTGTACTGACCCTTTAACCAACTCTAAGATCAATCTAACCCTCTGTCCCACACAGCCTGCCATTTCTGGTTTTATTTCACATGGATCCTGAGAGTTTGGTGGTATAAATCCTCACGTATATAAACTGCTCGATGTAGGGAAGTTGAACAAGACAAATTCGCTCCTAAACGAAGTCTCCGTGGCACACTCTGATAGCATTCGATGACACGGTGAGGGGCTAAGTATTTATTTGGTGTTCTTGGTTATTTTTTCTGCGTGTATGTCCAATTGTTCTCAGATGAATAAGAAAGCAGGAACCATTTAAACAGGAGCAGCTGCTTATAAGGGAACTGAGCAAATTGGGAGAGAAAAGATTAAAGATTTTGTAGCGATCTACTACATAAAGAGCTAGAGACGACGACACGCAGTCGGTAAGTCGTTTTGAGACTAGTTTATTCAAACTTCGCGGCGCTGGCATTTAATCCCTAGCACCCACCCTCTCCGGGCGGAAATGACATCAGAGGATATTACCAAAGTCTCCCCCCGTGCGCTGGCTATTTGTGAGCCAGTTCGCCTGCGCAGAAAGTGGGTCGCCACATAACCAGCGATACACCCCCCAATGTCCACAGTCTGGATCAGCCTCTGTTTGGGAGGTCTGCCTCTGCGCCGCGGTGCCTGAACCTCGACCGGCTGCGCCAAGTCCACATGGGCTGGTTTGAGTCGGTCCACCGTGAAAACCTCCTCTTTCCCCCCAATGTCCAGAACGTACATGGACCCGTTGTTGTTGATCACCTTGAATGGACCCTCGTACGGCCGCTGTAGCAGTGCCCGGTGTCCGCCCCTTCGTACAAACACAAACTTACAGTTCTGCAGGTCTTTGGGTACATGGCTCGGGGTCCGTCCGTGCTGTGAAGTCAGTACGGGGACCAGGTTGCCGAGCCTTTCGCATAGTCTGTCCAGGACTGCTGCGGGTTTTTCCTCTTGCCCCCTTGGGGCTGGTATGAACTCTCCTGGGATGGCCAGGGGTGCGCCGTACACGAACTCGGCCGACGAGGCGTGCAGATCCTCTTTGGGCGCTGTGCGAATTCCAAGCAGGACCCAGGGAAGCTCGTCCACCCAGTTAGGTCCTCTCAGGCGGGCCATGAGAGCCAACTTCAAGTGACGGTGGAAGCGTTCCACTAGTCTGTTCCACTATGGGTGGTAGGCAGTAGTGTGGTGTAGCTGCGTTCCCAATAGGCTGGCCACAGCCAACCACAGGCTGGAGGTGAACTGGGCGCCTCTGTCAGAGGTAATGTGGGCCGGTACCCTGAAGTGTGCTACCCAGGTTGCGATCAGTGCTCGGGCGCAGGAATTGGCAGATGTGTCGGTGAGCGGGACCGCCTCTGGCCACCTCGTGAACTGGCCTACCATAGTTAGGAGGTACCGCGCTCCTCGTGACACTGGTAGGGGCCCCATGATATCCACATGAATGTGGTCGAACCTCCGGTGGGTGGGTTCGAACTGCTGCAGCGGGGCTTTAGTGTGCCACTGCACCTTGGCAGTTTGGCACTGCGCGCATGTTCTGGCCCATTCACTGACCTGCTTGCGAAGTCCGTGCCATGCGAACTTGCTGGAGACCAGCCGGACGGTTGTCCTGATAGATGGGTGCGCCAAACCATGTATGGAGTCGAAAACTCGCCGCTTCCAGGAAGCCGGGACGATGGGGCGAGGTTGGCTGGTAGCCACGTCGCACAGGAGGGTCCTCTCACCTGGGCCTACAAGAAAGTCCTGCAGCTGCAAACCCAAGACTGCAGTCCTGTAGCTGGGCATCTCGTCGTCTGCCTGCTGCACCTCTGCCAGTGCTGTATAGTCCACCCCCTGGGACAGGGCCTGGACAGCTGGTCTGGAGAGTGCGTCCGCCACGATGTTGTCCTTTCCCGAGACATGCTGGATGTCCGTCGTGTACTTGGAGATGTAGGACAGATGTCACTGCTGGCGAGCCGACCAGGGATCTGACACCTTCGTAAACACAAAGGTCAACGGTTTGTGGTCCATGAACGTGGTGAACGGCCTGCCTTCTAAGAAGTACCTGAAATGCCAGATTGCCAGATACAGTGCCAACAGCTCCCGGTCGAAAGCACTGCACTTGAGTTCGGGTGGTCGTAGGTGCTTGCTGAAGAATGCCAGGGGTTGCCAGCGCCCCTCGATGAGCTGCTCCAGCACCCCACCGACTGCTGTGTCGGATGCGTCCACTGTGAGTGCGGTCGGAACGTCCGTTCTGGGGTGCACCAGCATCGCGGCATCTGCCAAGGCTTCCTTGGCTTTAATGAAAGCGGCCACGGCCTCCTTGTCCCAAATAATGTCCTTGCCTTTACCCGACATCAGGGTGTACAAAGGGCGCATGATACGGGCTGCTGAGGGGAGGAAATGGTGGTAGAAGTTCACCATACCAACGAACTCCTGCAGACCTTTGACCGTGTTGGGCCGGGCAAAGTGGCGGATCGCGTCTACCTTGGCGGGCAGAGGTGTTGCCCCGTCTTTGGTAATCCTGTGACCCAGGAAGTCTATGGTATCGAGACCAAACTGGCATTTGGCCGGGTTGATCGTGAGGCCGAAGTCACTCAGGTGGGAGTAGAGCTGGCGGAGGTGGGACAGATGCTCCTGGCGGCTACTGCTGGCTATAAGGATGTCGTCCAAATAGATGAACGCAAAGTCCAGGTCGCGTCCCACCACATCCATTAGCCACTGGAACGTCTGTGCGGCATTCTTCAGGCCGAACAGCATTGTGGATGTCTTCAGGGTGCACCAGGATTTGATGGTATCCCTGGACGAGGTCTACTTTGGAAAATATTCTTGCCCTGTGCAGGTTTGCTGCAAAGTCCTGTATGTGTGGCACGGGGTAGCGGTCTGGAGGTGTAGCCTCGTTCAGTCTGCGGTAGTCGCCGCATGGTCTCCAACCCCCGGCTGCTTTGGGCACCATGTGCAGGGGGAAGGCCCATGTGCTGTTGGACCTCCGTACGATCCCCAATTCCTCCATCCTCTTGAACTCCTCCTTTGCCAGGCGGAGCTTTTCTGGGGGGGAGCCTTCGTGTGCGGGCGTGGAGGGGTGGTCCCTTGGTTGGGATGTGGTGCTGAACCCCGTGTCTGGGCATGGCTGCCGTGAATCGCGGTGCCAGAATCGATGGAAAGTCCGCCAGGATTCTGGTGAATTCGTTGTCCGACAGCGTGATGGAGTCCAGGTGTGGGGCCGGCAACTTGGCTTCACCCAGGGAGAACGTCTGGAAAGTCTCGGCATGTACCAGTCTTTTCCCTTGCAAGTCGACCAGCAGGCTATGAGCTCGCAAGAAGTCCGCCCCCAAGAGTGGTTGGACCACGGCGACCAGTGTGAAGTCCCACGTGAACCGGCTGGCGCCGAACTGCAGCTGCACTGTGCGGGTGCCGTAGGTCCGTATCGTGCTGCCGTTTGCAGCCTTCAGGGTGGGTCCTGGCTTCCTGTTGCAGGTGTTGTACCCCGTCAGGGGCAAGATGCTGATTTCCGCTCCCGTGTCGACCAAGAAGCGGCGTCCCGACTGCTTGTCCCAGATGTACAAGAGGCTGTCCTGGTGGCCAGCCGCCATAGTCATTAGCAGCAGCTGGTCCTGGCCCTGGCGCTTGCAGGGCGGGCAACAATGGCAGGCTTTCGTGCCCCACCACTGGCGGTAGAAACACCACTTTTCACTGGCCTCCTCACTCCTGCCTCTGTGTTGTGTGCGGCCCCCTGCCGGGCCTGGTCTGCTCTGCTGTTGGGTGCGTGGCCTGGTAATCTGACCGACGGATGCCACGCTCTCACTCTTGGCTTTCCACAGCATGTCTGTCCGGGCCGCCACCTTCCGGGGGTCGCTGAAATCTGCGTCGGCCAGCAGCAGATGTATGTCCCCGGGTAGTTGCAATAGGAATGCTTGCTCGAACATGAGGCAGGGCTTGTGTCCGTCAGCCAGGGCCAGCATCTCATTCATCAATGCTGACAGCAGTCTGTCTCCCAAACTGTCCAGGTGAAGCAGGCAGGCACCCCGCTCACGCCCTGAGGGGCCAAAGGTCCCAATGAGCAGCGCTTTGAATGCTTCATATTTGCCTTCTTCCAGGGGTGACTGTATGAAATTCGTAACCTGGGCGGCCGTCTCCTGGTCAAGGGCACTCACCACGTGATAGTAACGCGTGGAATCAGAGGATATCTGCCGAATCTGGAACTGGGCTTCTGCTTGGCTAAACCACACGCGTGGTCGCTGCGTCCAGAAAATCGGCAGTTTTAGCGAAACTGCGTGAACAGATGAACAATCAGTCATTTTTGGTCCAAATCCCGTTTGGACCGTCGGGGTCACCTATGTAGCAATGTACTACATACAGAGCTGGAGACAACGACACGCAGTTGGTAAGTCATTTCGAGACTAGTTTATTCAAACTTCACGGTGCTGGCATTTAATCCCTAGCGCCTGCCCTCTCCGGGCGGAAATGACGTCAGAGGTGCATTACCAAAGTCTCCCCCCGCGCGCTGGCTATTTGTGAGCCGGTTCGCCTGCGCAGAAAGTGGGTCGCCACAATATTAGCTTTATTTATTACATGTATATTGAAACATTGAAGCCTACAGTAAAACACATCATCTGTGTCAATGACCAACAAGTTCCAAGGATGTGCTGGGGCCAGCCCACTAGTGATCACACGCTTCTGGCGCCAACAAAGCCTGCCCACACTTTCTAACTCCAACTATACGTCTTTGGAATGAGGGAGAAAACCACAGCACTTGGAGGAAACCAATACGGTCAGGGGAAATCGTACAAACTGCTTAAAGGCAGCAGTGGGAATTGACCCTCCATTGCTGGCCCTGTAAAGCTTTGCATTAACTGCCAGTCTTGGAACAGTCAGATTAGTCAAGACTAGAACTGACAAAGGATGCACCATTAAACCTCCAGAAATTAGATATGAAACGGAAATGCCGAGGGAGAGATAGGGTCACAGATGGCTCCCACACAGTAGAGAAAACTGGTAAAATTCCAATTCAGCGCATATGGAGTCCAACTCAGTGCCAGAGGAGGAAAATATTGGCAAGAACTTGCAACTCTCACAGTCCAAAGCAATATAGGACTTGACAAACAGTCAAATGGAGCAATAAATCAGATATCCTGCGCACCAGATCAGTCGAATCAAATATGCTGCTTCAGACAAAAGCCACATGTCAAATACAGCCTCGAAATGCACTTAATAAACAAGGCTTCAATATTGGGAAGTTAAACAGAATTTTCTTTTTTTTTACCGTTTTGAGCTTCAGTTCCTATGATAAAAATGCAGATTTCCAACAACACACATGGCTTCCATTACGTCAGCATCAACACACAGTCATTGACCACTTTACTAGGCTTGTTAATGCAAATTATCTAATCAGCCAATCATATGACAGCATCTCAATGCATAGAAGCATTCAGACCTGGTGTATGGGACATTGGAAAAAATGTTGAATTTCCCCATGGGGATGAATAAAGTATCTATCTATCTATCTATCTATCTATCTATCTATCTATCTATCTATCTATCTATCTATCTATCTATCTATCTATCTAAGAGGCTCAATTATTGGTCAAGCCAAACATCAGAATGGGGAAGAAATGGAATCTAAGTGACTTTGACAGTGGAACGATTGTGGGTGCCAGGAGGGATGAACCTAGGACATGAACAGGCCCTTTGGCCCTTAATGTTGTGCCAATCCAATTAAATCAGTAATCAAATGGGAACCCAACTAATCCCCTCTGCCTACACATTGCCCTTATACTTCCATTTTCCTCGCATTCATATGCCTGTCTAAACGTCTCTTAGAAGTCCCTAATGTATCTGCCTCTACTATTACCCCAGGGAGCGCATTCCAAGCACACATATCTTCTTTGAAATTAAGCCATCTCAGCTTCGATGTACGCTCTCTGGTATTAGATAGTTCAACTCTGGGAAAAAGATACTGTCTGTCTAGTCTATAATCTTATTAACCTCTATCAGCCTCTGCCACTCCAGAGAATACAACCCACGTTTGTCCAGCCTCTCGTTTTAGCACATGCCCTCTAATCCAGCAGCATCCTGGTAAGCATCTTCTGCACCCTGTCCAAATCCTCAGCATCCTTCCTGTAGTGGGGTGACCAGAACTCTGAGCAATACTCCAGATGCGGCCTAACTAGAGTTTTATAAAGCTGCAACATAACTTCCTGACTTTTCAACTCAATGCCTCAACTAAAAGGCAAGCATGCTATATGCCTTCAGAACCACCCTATCAATCCGTGTAGCCACTCTCAGGGAGCTGTGAACTTGGATTCCAAGATCTCTCAGCTCCTCAACACTGTTAGGGTCTTGGTTACGGTGGTTTGTAGTATCTCAGAAACTGCTGATCTCCTGGGATTTCACACACAACAGAGTTTACAGAGAATGGTGCAAAACACACAAAAAAAATCCTATGAGCAGCAGTTCTGGGGGCAAAAACATTAACGAAAGATCAGAAGAGAAAGGTCAGACTGGATCAAGCTGACAGGAAGGTGACAGTAACTCAAATAACCACGTGTTATGACAGTAGTGTGCAGAAGAGAATCTCTGAATGCACAACTCATCAAATCTTGAATTGGATGGGCTACAACAGCAGAAGACCACGAACACACACTCAGTAGCCACTTCATTATGTACAGATGGTACCTAATAAAGTGGGCACTAAGTGTTGATTGTGTCCATTTTGGCCTCTGGTAAGAAACAAACTGTATGTTATTCAGTTTCTCTTCACTGTCTTGTATAACTTCTGTACAATTTTTAACTGTTGCTCTGGGCGTTGTCTGAATCTAGGTCTCTGCAAATGCTGCAGCATGCAAATCTCTACTATACCTGTAACATCACCATTGTTGTTCATGTGATGTTGACCCTGACCAAAGATGAAATGAAGAACATTTTTGTTCAAACACGAGGAAATCTGCAGATGCTGGAAATTCAAACAACAACACACACAAAATGCTGGTGGAGCACAGCAGGCCAGGCAGCATCTATAGGGAGAAGCGCTGTCGACGTTTCGGGCCGAGACCCTTCGTCAGGACATTTTTGTTCAGCTTTTTCCTCACCCAATGCATTACTCTGCAGACAAGGACACTCCTCAGGAATAATTTCAAAGATTTTAATCCATAAGAATTTATTGCCTTCCTTCACAAAAAGGCTACTAGTCTGAAAAAGTTTAACTGTGGCACACCAAGAAAAATAAATGTCAGTCCTAGCCACTTTACTTAGAACGATAATATTTATATTGGATTAATTACATTTTTCTAATTACAGCAATGCTAATTCACATTTTAAAATCTCGTGACAAGTTGTATTATAGAAGATCAATGGTCTGGTTAGTATCTTACAGCAAATTACCAATACAACATTTATCATGCATGGGAAAACAACGGACAGCCAGAAGTCTACAATAAATCAGAAGCTTTATTGAAGTGTTTACCTTTTTGCTATACACCCTTTCCGTTCTTCAGTCAGAGATGAGTCCTCCACTTGTAAGCAATGCTGTTTACTCGCGAACACTTTTTCTGGAGGGTCACAAAAAGGAATCTACATTTCAGTTTTTATTTATAATGAATGCAGTCAAGAGATTAGAAGGCAAGTATCTGTTTAAATGGATTCAAATCTTGCCGAGTTACAATAATTTGTGAAAGATTCTCAGTGGAAAATTAGTAACTCTTGCAGCCTCAACAACTTTGCTCAGTGTTTTTCAGCCTCCATTCCAACTTCAGGTTAAATGCGCTTCCTAACTGTTTATGCACATGTAATTTCCTCAGGATTTCAAGCATAGGATTGCAATTTGTCATTTGTGACAGAATGGAATTAAATTTTTTTTTAAAAAGAGTCATAGTCATAGAACACTACAGAACACAAAAAACAGGTCTTTCGGCTCATCTAGCCTACGCCAAACTATTAATCTGCCCTGTCCCATTAACCTGCACCCAGAGTATAGCCTTCCATACCCCTCCTATCCATGTACCCATCCAAATCTCTCTTAAATGTTGAAATTGAAACCGAATCCTTCACTTCTGCTGGCAGCTCATTCCGCACTCACACCATCCTCTGAGTGAAGAAGTTCCCACTCATGTTCCCCTTTCACCCTTAATCCATGATCTGTAGTTCTTGTCTTACCCAAACTCTGTGGAAAAAGTCTACCTGGCTTTAACCTATCTTTACGGCTTATAATTTTGTATACCTCTATAAAATCCGGCTGGTGGCATAGTGGCATCTGCACTGGACTTAGGGGTGAGAGGTCCCGAGTTTGAATCCGGCTGGCTCCTTTGCATGCTCACGTGCCTGGGTTGAGTGTCGAGCTTGCAACTCGAACTTGTAAAAAAAACCTGGAGAGGGATGGGATGCCCAAGACACACCATACGATGTGCAATCACCAAAAAGATCAGTGCAAAAAGCTTGTCATGACAGTGCCCCGACGACTCCACCAGAAGTTAAGGGCGCACACACACACACACCTCTATAAAATGTGATGAGACCAGTACATCACAGTTAAAGCCCTCTCAACCATTGAGCACATCTACATAACACACTGTCATAGGAAAGCAGCATCCATCACCAAAGATCCTTATCACCTAGGCCATGTTTTTTTTCACACTGCTGCCATCAGGTAGAAGAGCCTCAGGACTCACACCACCAGGTCTAAGAACAATTACAACCATCAGGCTCTTGAACAAAGGGGGATAATTATACTCATCTACTGAGATGTTCCCAAAATCAATGATCTCACTTTAAGGACTCTTTAACTTGTTATTTCACGCTCTTGTTATTTATTGCTATTCACTTATATTTGCATTTGCACAGTTCATTGTCTCCTACGCTGTACTTGATCTTTCATTGATGGATTCTATAGATTTGCTGAGTATGCCGGCAGGAAAAAGATTCTCAGGGTTGTATGTGGTGTCATATATGTACTCTGATAATAAAATTTATTTTGAAATCTCCCCTCATTCTCTTCTGCTCCAGGGCATAAAGTCCTAACCTATTCAATATTTCCCTATAACTTAGGTCCTCAAGCCCCAGCAACAAGCTTGTAAATTTTCTCTACAAATAAAGACATTCATGTAATTGGTTTCAAGTAACAGTAATAAACTATGGAAGCTAGTTAACAACACTGATAAAATGAAAGGCCAACGTGACATTTCTCTTCTGTTAAGGTCATACTCGTAATTAAATATGAGTAAGCAATTCTCAAATCTTCATCCGAAAAGAGCTTGAGGGATTAATCAAGTGTATACCAACACAGAGCGGTAAATGCTAACAGAAACTAAGTAGATAACATTCTATGTTTGAGTTTTATTGAGGAAATTACCTCAGATTTACTTTCTTGATAAACTACACAGCAGAACGTAATTACATGCTTAATGTTATTATGATAAAATGCTGCACAAAGACTGCAGGATCAACAGAGAAGTGGATCCCGGGCCAAAAAGTGGACTGTTTACTGCTTGGGTTAAAAGCAGGTCACTCACTTTACAAGGGGGGGAATAAAAAATATTTATACCCATGCTTGGAGACAGGAAAATAAATCAATCTACATTTAAGGATGTAGAACATAGACCAGTACAGCACAGGAACAGGCCCTTTGGCCCACAATGTTGTGCTGATCCAAATTAAATTAGTAATCAAACAGGCATCTAACTAATCCCCTCTGCTTTCACAATGTCCATAATGTGTCCTTATATCAAAGTTCAAAGCAAAATGTATTATCAGAGTACATATGTGTCACCACATACAGGAGAAAGATATTGCCTGTCTACTCAATCAATGCCTCTTGTAAACTTAAAAACCCCTATCAGGTCTTCCCCCTGCCTCTGCTGGTCCAGAGAAAACAACCCAACTCTGTCCAACACATACCCTCTAATCCAGGTAGCATCCTGGTAAACCTCTTCTGCACCCTCTCAAAGCTTTGATATCCTTCCAATAATAGGGCAACCAGAACTCTATACCACACTCCAGATGTGGCCTAACCAGAGTTTTATAAAGCTGCAACATAACTTCCTGACTTTTCAACTCAATGCCTCAACTAAAGGCAAGCATGCCATATACCTTAACTACCCCATCACCCTGTATAGCTACTCTCATGCAACTGTAAACTTGAACCCCAAGATCCCCCTGCTCATCAACACTGTTAAGGATCTTGCCCTTAACAATCTGCTGTTTTTTTTACATTTTCTTTCTTGGTTATTACTACCAGAAGATGAAGCAACCTGTAGGCCAGAATTCCAGAGGCTTTGCAACTCACCAATACAGAAGAGTATAAAAGTCACACCAGCCTTTCTGCCAACCAAGTTGCCTACCTGAGCTAGTCCTAGTTGTCTGCACGTAACTCACATCCCTCCAAACCTTTCCTATCCATATAAATGTCCAAATGCCTTTTAAATATTGTAAAGGAACCTACCTCTACCATTTCATCTGGGAGCTTGTTCAATATACCCACTAGCCACTGTGTGAGAGAATCTTTCCCTTTCCACTTCAACGCTATGTCCTCTAGTTTACATTGCCCTGTCCTGGGGAAAACACTGTAACCATTCATCTCCTCTCAGACTCTGTTGATTTGATAAACCTCATTTTTTTTCTAATTTAGTGATACAGCATAGAACAGGCCCTTCTGGTGCAATGATCCACCATCCAGCAACCCACCAATATACTCCTAGCCACTCCAATGGCCAAATTAACCTGAGAGGGTGCCGAGCAGATGCTGTCTGCACTAGGGGGCATGTCTTATCAAGATAGGTTGAGTAACTAGGGCTCTTCTCCTTGAATCAAAGGAGGATAAGAGGTGACTAGGGAGGTGCACAAGATTATAAGAGACACGGATTGCCAGAGACTTTTTCCCAGGTTGGAAATGGCTAACGTGAGAGGGCATAATTTTAAGGAGACTGGAGGAAAGCATTGGGGGGGGGGGGGGGGGATCTCAGAGAGTGGTAGGTGAGTGGCATGCCCTGCCAGACATGATGGTAGAGACATTAGGGGCATTTAAAAGACTCTTAGATAGGCACATGGATGATAGAAATATGGAGAGTTATGCAGGGTTAGATTGGCCCTAAAACGTAGACAGAACATCATGGGCTAAAAGGTCTGTACTGATCTATGCTCTTAAACAATTCTGAACCTTGCCAGCAGTTCCATCCAGCTTCAGCAGGCAAAACAGAACCATGTCTCCGATTTTGAAGCACAGTGAAACAAAGGGATTTAGAAGATTGAATCCGTCCGTTCAGTCTGAATGTGGAAAGCAGGATTGACATACACCAGGATGTATTTTACAGAGGACTTTAGTTGGGTGGCAGGGAAAGTAAATTATATTTTCAACAAGTTTAAATAACATTAATTATTTACAAATTACTTCAGTAGAGTTATAACTTTTTTTATTTAGTTTCTGTAAATTTTAATTAAATTCAGATTCATTTATTAATCATATGTACATGGAAACATACAGTGAAGTGTGTCATTTGCATTAACAACCATAAGAGCTTAAGAAATAGGAGCAAGAGCAGGCTATCCGACCCATTGAGCCTGCCCTGCCATTCAATAAGATCATGCCTGATCTGTCCGTAAACTCAGCTCCATCTATCTGCCTTTTCCCCATAATCCTTAATTCCCCCACTATGTAAAAATTTATCTAACTGTATCTTTATATACTTAGTGAAGAAGCCTCAACTGCTTCCCTGGGCAGAGAATTCCACAGATTCGCCACTCTCAGGAAATAAGTTTCTCCTCATCTCTGTCCTAAATCTTCTCCCTTGAATCTTGAGGCAATGTCCCCTAGTTCTAGTCTCACCTACCAATGGAAACAACTTTCCTACTTCTATTTTATCTACCTCTTTCAAAATTTTGTATGTTTCTATAAGATCCCCTCTCACTCTTCTGAATTCCAGAGAATACAGTCCCAGGCAACACAATCTCTCCTCTTAGGTTAACCCCTTCATCTCTGGAATCAATCTGGTGAACCTCCTCTACACCGCCTCCAAAGCCAATATATCCTTCCTCAAGTATGGAGACCAGAACCACACACAGTACTCCAGGTGCGGCCTCACCAGTACCCTGTATAGTTGCAGCATGACCTCCCTGCTCTTGAATTCAATTCCTCTAGCAATGAAGACGAACATTCCGTTTGCTTTCTTAATAACCTGTTGTACCTGCAAACCAACTTTTTGTGGTTCAAGCACAAGCACTCCCAAGTCCCCCTGCTCAACAGCATGCTGAAATCTTTCACCATTTAAATAATAATCTGCTCTTCTATTACTCCTTCGAAAGTGGATGATCTCGCATTTACCAACGTTGTATTCCATCTGCCAGACCTTGGCCCAGTCACTTAACCTATCTATATCCCTCTGCAAACTCTCCACATCCTCTGTGCAATTCGCTTTTCCACTCAGTTTAGTGTCTTCAGCAAATTTTGCTACATTACACTCAGTCCCCTCTTCCAAATCATCAATGTAAATGGTAAACAGCTGCAGGCCCAGCACCAAACCCTGTGGCACCCCACTCACTACTGACTGCCAACCGGAGAAACACCCATTTATACCAACTCTCTGCCTTCTATTGGTTAACCAATCCACTATCCATGCCAATACACTTCCTCCAACTCCATGCATCCGTATCTTTTTATAAGTCCCTTTGTGCGGCACCTTATCGAACGCCTTCTGAAAATCCAAGTATACGACATCCACCTGTTCCCCTCTATCCACTGCACTCATTATGTCCTCAAAGAGCTCCAGTAAGTTTGTCAAACAGGACCTGCCCTTTCTGAATCCATGCTGCGTCTGTCTAATGGAACCACTCCTTTCTAAATGTTTCGCTATTTCTTCCTTAATGACAGCTTCAAGCGTTTTCCTGACTACAGATGTTAAGCCAACTGGCCTATAGTTGCCTGTCTTTTGCCTACGAACCAAGTGCTGGAGGCAGCCCACAAGTGTCGCCACGTATTCCAGCGCCAACAAAGCAAGCCCACAATGCTCAGCAGAACAATATAAGCAACAATACAACACCAGTTGCATTTTTATATGCCTCTGAGCAACAAGAATGCATTGCCAGGGCACCGTAACAGGATTCACCAGAGGTTCTACAAACTGGGCAGAAATCAAAGGTCAGACTAACATTTACATGAGGCCAATTATTTAATGACAAGCTCATGTTACTGAATGACAGACAATTAATATGGGGCAAAATGACTAGCTCACTTCTACATTTTTTTGTTCTTTTCTCTCAAGATGTAATCTGAATTTCTCAACAGTACTCTCCAAATATCAGCGTTATCCACTAGACCATGAGACATAAATGTATATGGCGAATAAAGTTGGTCCTTTAAAAAAATTGTGACCGTAAGACATAGGAGGAGAATTAGGCCATTCTGCCCAGCAAATCTGTTCCACCATTCCATCATGGTTGATTTATTATCCCTCTCAATCCCATTTTTCTGCCTTCTCTCCATAACCTTTGACACTGACTAATCAAAAACCTATCAACCTCTGTTTTAAATATACCCAACAACTTGACTTCCACAGCCATCACCCATTACAATGAATTCCACAGATTCAACAACCTCTGGAAAAAGAAATTCCTACTCATCTGTTTTCTAAAGGGATGTCCTTGTATTATGAGGCTCTGCCCTTGGTCCTAGACTCCCCGATTATTGAAAACATCCTCTTCACATCCACTTTATTAAGGCCTTTCAATATTCTGCAGATTTCAATGAAATCCTCTCCTCATACTCCTAAACTCCAGTGAGTACGAACCCAGAGCTATTCAACACAACTCATAGTTAACCCTTTCATTCCTGTCATGCAGAGGAACCTCCTCTGGAACCTCTCCAATGGCAGCACATCCTTTGTTAGGTAAGGGGCACAAATCTGCTCACGATACACCAAATTGGGTCTGACCATCTCTGGCTCATCCCATCCCTTGCCCAGTTTCCAATTATAACCCACAGATGCCATAGCAACGAGAAGTGTGGATTGAACTTGGGACCATCTGGGCTTGATGGCCTGCGCCTCATCTTTAAATGATTTTTAGCACATCATTAGCATTAAGACCACCAAGTACTTGCATGCTTTTACGGACACACTAAGCAGCTGGTACCTTGTTAATAGCTATCCATTTCCACTATTTTGTAGGAAAACACATCAGATGTGTCCCTGAAGAACTTGTAAATTTATGAACCAGAGCTGCCACAATGGAATTTCTTACTCCCTGTGCAGTGACAGAATGAAGTCATCCAGGGCAAAACATATTGCAACCACTGGAAACGTCAGGCAACATCTGCAGATAACACAAGCTCCACTGCCAGTAAATGCTCTCAACACTCAGGATTCATTCCACTGTTTACATACTGAGTATACACACACTCTTCCGGGAGAACAAGCAAGCAAAACTCCATCTCCGAACTCAAGTCACTAAAATTAGGTGGATTTTGGTGGTGTGACCAATTAGGTTATAGAGATTGGTCACATTGTGATTGGATACGGCAGGGATGGCTACCAGGAAGATGGGCACATTATACAGAAGGTTCCCATCCACTCTGCTTATGGACTGCTTGTCCCTCTTCTATTAGGGAGGAGGCTATGTAGCATGCAGGACCATCAAACTAGATAGTTACTTTCCCCAAGTTGTAACACCTCCCTCCACTACTTTATCATTTCCTGTCAGTCACTTTATGTACAGACATTCTTGTGCCTAGTAGCATCACTTTATGGGCATACAATCAATCTACGTATATAATCTATCTTATGTATTTATATTTATTGTGCTTTATTATTATTATTTTGTTCTTTAGCTACTGTGTTTTGAGCTGGTCTGGATCTGGAGACAATAATTTCATTCTTCTTTACACTTACACTGTGGAAATTACATTAAATAATCTTAAATTCTGAATCTTATTTGATCAGAATCAGGTTTATTATCACTGATGGACAGTTGCAAGAAAAAGTTTGTGAACCCTTTGCAATTACCTGGTTTTCTATAATAATTATTCATAAAATGTGGGGTCTGATCTTCAAAGTCACAATAATAGACAAACACAATCTGCTTAAACTAACAACACACAAAGAATTATACTTCATCTTGTAATACTGAGAACACCATTTAAACAATCACGGTCCAGGTTCAAAAAAGTACATGAACCTCTGGGTTAATGCCTTCTACAAAAGCTATTTGGAGTCAGGTGGTCCAATCAATGAATACTGAAGGAAGTGAAAAAGAACTGAAGGGTAACAGCAAAAGACCTGCAGAAATCTCAATAGAACTTGCTAAAGTCTCTGTTCATGTGTCCATTAGAAGAAAAACACTGAACAATAATGGTGTTCGTGAAAGGACATCGCAGAAGAAACCACTGCTCTCCAAAAACAAAACATTGTTGCACATCTCAAGTTTGCAAAAGAACACCCGAATGCTTCTAGGCCAATGCTCTGTGGACAGATGAGACAAAAGCTGAACTTTTTGGCAGAAATGCACACTGCTATGTTTGGGGGAAGAAAACTGCACACCAACACCAAAATCTTATCCCAACTGTGAAGCGTGGTGGAAGGAGCATCATGGTTTGGGGCTGCCTTGCTGCCTCCAGACCTGACAGCTTGCAATTTTGGGACAATGTTCTGTGGGCAAATGAGACAAAAGCTGAACTTCTTGGCAGAATGCACACTGCTATGTTTTGGAGGAAAAAGGCCACCGCACACCAACACTAAAACCTCATCCCAACTGTGAAGATGGTAGAACGAACATCATGGTTTGGGGCTACTTTGCTGCCTCAAGGTCTGGACAGTTTGAATTTGTTGAGAGAACAATGAATTCAAAATGGTATCAAGAGATCTTACAGGAGAATGTCAGGGTAGCAGTCTGTCACCGGAAGCTTAATAGAAGCTAGATGATGCAGTAAGACAATGACCCCAAACAGAAAAGTAAATCAGCCACAGAATGTTTTAAAAAGGGAGCTCATGTTTTGGAATGGCCAAGTCAGAGTCCAGACCTTAACCCAACAGAGGGGCTATGGCATGACCTAAAGAGGGCTGTTCAAGCAAGGTATCTCAGAAATATTGATGAACAGAAACTGTTTGATATGGAGGAATGGTCTAAAATTCCTGCTCACCCTTGTGTAAGTCTGATCAGCAGCTACAGGAAATGTTTATTGGAGGTTATTGCTGCTGAAGGAGGTTCTATGAGTTATTAAATGCAAGAGTTCAATACTTCTCCCAGCCTGAACTGTGAATGATTAAACAATGTGTTCAATAAAGACCTGAAAAGTACAACTGCTTGTATGTTAGTCGGTTAGGCATATTGTGTTTGTCTATTATTGTGACTTAGATGAAGAATAGACCACATTTTTGAGTAATTAATGCAGAAAACCAGGTAATTGCAAAAGGTTCACAAGCTACAACTGTACATTGCAAATTTTTTGTTCTGTGGCAGAAGTACAGTGTAAGCCATGAAAATTGCTATACATTTCAAAAATAAATCACTAGTGCAAAAGACAAATAGTGAGGTAGAGTTCACGGACCATTTAGAAATCTGATGGCAGAGGGGAAGAGGCTATTCCTAAAATGTTTGAGTGTGGATATTCAGGCTCCTCCTTGATGGCAGAATGAGAAGGTGGCACCAGAATCAATTTTAATATAATTAACGTATGTTGTGATATTTGTTGTTTTGCCACAGTCGTACGTAGCAATACATAAAAATACTATAAATTACAATAAATGTATATTTAAGTAAATTAAATAAGTAGTGGCAGAAAGAGAAAAAATAGTGACGTGGCATTCATGGGTTGTTTCACTGACTATTCAGAAATCTGACGGCAGAGTGGAAGAAGCTGTTCCTAAAATACTGAGTGTGAGTCTTCAGGATCCTATCTGTACCTCCTCCCTGATGAGAAGAGAGGTGATGGGTGATGGATGGATGTTGACTTTTTGAGGCATTGTCTTTTGAAGATGCCCTCGATGCTGGAGAGGTTAGTGCCCTTGATGGAGCTGGCTGAGTTTACAACCATTCATCAACAGGAGTGACAACACATCTTCATCACATCAGCTTACTAAATGCTTCACAGGGCGATGAATACTGCCGCAGTTTCAGTGCTGCTTCTGATAAAAATCAAAATTCAAGTTGCGCCAACAAATATACTGTGTTCCCACTGCACAACTAAAATCTTACACTCACTCGAGTGCCATAAAAGGTTGTGCGAGCTAGGGCTTTTTTTCTTGGAGTGAAGAAGAATGATAGAGGTGCAAGATAAGAAGGGCAGATCAAGTGGGCAGCCAGAGACGTTTCCCAGAATGGAAATTACTAATATTACGAGGCATAATTTTAAGATGTTTGTTGGAAAATATAGTGGGGAGATGTCAGAGGTGTGTGCAACAGCCTGCCAAGGGTGATGGTAGAAAAAGATACTTTAGGGATTTTTAAGACACTCTTAGCTAGGCACATAGATGGAAGGCTATGTAGGACAGAAGGGTTATGTTGATCTTAGAGTAGGCTAAAAGGCCTCAGCACAACATCATGAGCCAAAGGGCCTGTACTATGCTGTGCTGTTCTATGAAAAGAAATTGGAAATTATGAAATAGTCAGAGCTGATAAAAGATTATTTCAAATTCAGATTAAGATTTATTTATCTTATTAAGCTCCTCTCCTCTCTGGAAACATACATAATACGCTGGAGGAACTCAACAGGTCAGGCAGAATCTATGGAAATAAACAGTTCTTCAAGACTCAGAAGGAAGGGGAGGTGAAGGAGGATAAGCTAGAAGGTGACAGGTGAAGTCAGGTGGGTGGGGAAGGGGGAATGAAGTGAGAAGATGGGAGGTGACAGGTGGGAAAAGGAAAAGGGCTGAAGTAGAAGGAATCCTTCGTTCCTCCCTACCATTGACACATACACACAAGAACAGTCTTACAACCTCAGAACTATTTCTTGCCCCAGTTGTTGCCCAACCTGTTTGATATTTACAACAGTAGCTGCTTTTAGATTTCCAGCAATGAGCAGTTGTTTTCTGATTTTTGATTACTTCTCCCCAAGAGGCCGACATACCTCACATTCACATTCCATAAGGAATCTTTATACAAATCAATACAGGTGATTTACGACAAAAGGAAATAATATGAAAAAGTCTCAAGTGAAGACATGCTACATCATGCGTCAGCTTCATCTTTTGTTCACGATCAGCTCAACATCTGTCCAATATGACAAGAACACCACAAACAGAAACAACCAATCTATAGACTTGATTTGAAGTACAAAATCAAAGGATTATATTTGACAACTAAAACATATAGATTTAATATTTTCCAGTGTTTTCATATAGTCTTTGAACACTACAGCACAGAAACAAGCATTTCAGCCCATCCAGTCCTTGCTAAACTGTTATTCTGCCCAGTCCCATTGACCAGCACTTGGTTCATAGCTCTCCATAACCCTCCCATCCATATACCTATCCAAACTTCTCTTGAATGTTGCAATCGAACCCACATGCACAACTTCTGCTGGCAGCTTGTTCCATGCTCATACCATCTTCCAAGTGAAGACATTCCCCTTAAGTATTTCACCTTTCACCCTTAACCTATTACCTCTAATTCTATTTTCACCCAACCTCAGTGGAAAAAAACCTGCTTCCTTTTACCCTATCTGTAACCCTCATAATTTTGTATACCTCTATCAAATCTCTCCTCATTCTTGTACGCCCCAAGAAAGAAAGTCCTAACCTATTCAGCCTTTCTTTATAACTCGGGTACTCAAGTCTCAGCAACATCCTTGAAAAATTTTCTCCGTGCTCTTTCGATCTTATTGATATCTTTCCTGTAGTTAGGTGACCAAAACTTCATCATCATCATCAGGTGCCATGCCCAGTTTGAGCTTTGACTGCCATGGCCCACAAACTCCTGTTTCGGGTCAAGTGGATCAATTCATTGGTATTCATTTCCAGTTCTCTGGCTGCTGTCTCCATCATCATTTGTCTTTGCCTTCCTCTTGCTTTCTTCCCTTCGATCTTTCCCATAATTACCGTGCATTCTAACTCCACCAAAACTTCACACGATACATAGTGTATTGGTCAGCACTATCACTTTACAGCACCAGCAATCACCAGTCGGTGTTAGATTCCTGCCATTGTCTGTAAGGAATTTGTATGTTCTCCCCATGACAGCATGGTGTCCCGGTTTCCTCTCACATTCCAAAGATGTACGGGTAGTGTTAATGAGTTGTGGATATGCTAAGCTGGCACCGGAAACATGGCAACACTTGCCCTCTGCCCAGAACAATTCTCAGACCATGTTGCCTGTTGACGTAAATGACACATGCCACAATATGTTTCGATGTGTACATGACCAATAAAGCTTACCTTTTTAAATCTTCCTTTTTAAAATTATCAACTCACCAATATCTCACACAACTTCACCATAACATCCCAGCTTCTGTACTCAGTACTCTGATTTATGAAGGCCAAGAGTATGGTGGCACTTAGGTATTCATGCACGTTTTATTCCATATCCGTACTTTAATCTCTAGCATTTTTATGTAATTCTTGCGGTTTCTTGTTGCATGACACGCCAACATACCACAGCAAACTCCTAACACGTGCAAAAGAATTACATGTATTATTATTTATAGGAATTACAATTAAAACCCGCTTAGTCACCAAAGAAAGAAAATGTTACTCATGATTCTCGATACTATGTCTAATTTCACATTTTTCTTTCTGTAGTGACCTAGTAGGCTTTAGATCAATAGCGATGTACAAACTATCTGTCAACTAGAACTAAAAGACACTAATTCCGCACAAGTAATTTTCACACTATTTCCAATCCACTCATTGGAATTCAGTTTCTAATCTCCCTGCTCTATCTGGACCAAGAATTTCCACATTAATAGTAATTCTGAAAATCAGTTACTTGCAGATAGCTCCAAAAGGCAGCAGCCCAAGCAGTCAGCAAGTAACTGGTTTTTAGAATTTTTATTAGCATGGAAATTCTTGGTTCAGATAGAGCAAGGCAATCAGAACTTGCTTTATTTTTCCAATTCCGCTTTAGGATCTGAATTCAATAATTCAGATGGAGCTGAGAATTTTGGCAGCTCACTGTTGAACATGTTCTCAACATGCCACTGGAATACAATCACAAGAGGCAGAAGAATTTGGACTTTTGTTTTTAAATGCACAGTTGTAGAAGATAAGCAGGAAAGATAGAAAAATACAATAGCAACTAGCCACAGGCAATACTGGAGCCAAGTAGAAACATCCTCCTTTTAAAAAAAAAGACTGTGGCTAACTTGAACAACAGCCCATGGATCTGATTTCAAGGTGGTGATGTAACAGGTTTAGAGCTGATACCCGCCCTTCCTGATCGCGTTTCAACAAAACGGAAAAATTCACCTAACAAGCTTTCACTCTGAAAAATACAAGTTCTTTCATGCAAGAGGAAAAAAAATACTATCAGTGGCCACTTTATTAGGTACAACTGTACTTTAATGCAGATACCTAATTTGCTAATCAGGTGGCAGTAACTCAGTGTATTATTTATTTCTTTAGATATACAGCGTGGAAGAGGACCTTCTGCCCCACCGAGTCGTGCCACGCAACAATTCAGCGATTTAACACCAGCCTAATTGTAGGACAATTTACAATGATCAATTAACCTACAAACACCGGTACACCTTTGGAACGTAGGAGGAAACCGGAGCACTCGGAGGAAACACACATGCTCACGGGAAAGGTGTACAAGCATTTTTACTGTGGACACTAGAAGTGAACTCAACTGTAATAGTGCTGTAATAACCATTATGCTACCGTGCCAGTGCCTATAGACATGGTCAGTTGCTGTTCAGTTCAGACCAAACATCAGAATAATGTGATCTAAGTGATTGAGACTGTGGATTAACTGTACAAGTAAATTCCCATGCCTTGGAAAATCTGAATCCCTCAGTTTGTCCATACATTTGTAATGAGAAGGATTGAGACCAAATTTGAAAAATTAATAAGGGTCTAACTGATCCAAAAAATATGAACATAATTTATTGTTGAGCAAATATTTTAACTTTTACAATTATATTGCCAGGTTTTAAAATATAACAATTTGCTTATCCATCAATGCCTTGAATGAGGACAAACAGTACAAACTACAAACATGAGAAAGTCTGCAGATGCTGGAAATCCAAAGCAACACACACAAAATGCTGGAGGAACTCAGAAAGTCAAACAACTGTGGAAAAAAATGAACAGTTGACGTTTCAGGCCAAGTCTCTCCTTCAGGATTGGAAAGGAAGGTAGAGATGCCAGAATAAAAAGGTGGGGGGGAGGGGGGCAAGGGGAAGGAAGATAGCTAAGTGATAGGTGAAGCAGAGATCATGGGGAGTAGGGGGAACAGTGAGACGGAGTCTCAGCAAACTCCCCTTGAAGAGAAGATTTAAACTTCTTCAGGGTAGACATCCCTTAAAGAGACTTTGCAGTGGAGCAGAAAATCATAAACAGGAGAACAGTACAAACTGATAAGTGAGTGGGCAGAGATGTGGAAATGCTTCAGATTCTTAGTTATTTATCACAAGTATGTCGAAACATACAGAAATCTGATGGTGGAGGGGAAGAAACTATTCCTAAATCATTGAGTGTGTCTCTTCAGGCTCCTGTACCTCCTCAGATTCATTTATTTATCACATGCATATTAAAACATACAGTGAAATGTATTGTTTGCATCAACAACCAGCACACCCAAGGAGATGTTAGGGAAGCCCTTAAGTGTTGCCACATATTCCAGTGCCAATACAGTATGTCCACAATCAAGAGAAAATCTGAAGATACTCAAAATCCAAGCAACACACACAAAATGCTGGAGGAACTCAGAAGGTCAAGCAGCATCTATGGAAAAGAGTACAGTCAACACTTCTGACTGAAACTGTTCAGCAAGACTGGAGAAAAAACTGCTAGGCAGAACAATGCAAAAAGAAAATACAGTACAAAAAAGAAAAAATTGTATATTTGCAGGAAAGATACAAAGTCTTTTGTACTAAAAAATTTTGAATTCCTTTAGCTATCCAAAGATTTAACCCTGCAGCCAAATGCTCAGAACAATTTACAGCAATTAACCAACTACAGATAGTCCCAGAGTTACAAATGACCGACTTACGGACAACTCGTACTTACGAACCGAGGAAGGAGAACGCCGTCCGCCATTTTAAGTCTGATTGTGACGCATCTGCCATTTTAAGTCATTGCCGTTGACACTGTGTTCAGTGTTTAACTTTGTATTTGGCTTAAATTTTTCTTAGTAAGATTTACCCTGACCCTGCCCCCCCCCACCCCATTCCAGTTGGCAGGTGGCACAGTGAGATCAGCGCCGGGCTGGAGAACAGAGGTTCCCGAGTTTGATCCAGTGAGAGACCGCTCCTGTGCCGGGTTGATGCTGATCCAGTGATTCTCGTACCATCCATGCCAGGTTGATGTCGAGCTTGCAACTCGACCTCGTAAAAAAAACACTACCACCTCCAGTTTAAATTCCCACGCAGAATATTGTGGAGGATCAAATACCCAAACCTAGCACAGCCCCCACTTGTCCCGTTTAGCCTGCCTCAGTGCAGTGGTCCTTAGGACCCAGTGGACCTCGGGAGCTGGCGGAGCTCAGGACCCGCCGCCCACAGTGCTTCTGTTCCATTGACGGGAAACGATCGTGATTGAAAATAAAGTGGAAATAATAAAGCATTTAGAAAGAGGTGAAACACCATTGGTCATTGGAAAATCGTTAGGCTACAGTCGGTCAGAACAATTTTAAAGTATAACGGATAAAGTGAGAATAATGGAGCATGTGAAAGGCCCTGCCCCGATGAAAGCTACAATTATTGCTAAGCAACGCAGTGGTTTAATTATTGGAATACATACATTTCTTAAGTGTTTTATATGCATAGAAAGGTAAAATATATACTATATACTAAGACAAACGTTTGACTAACTGATGCTAAATAATATCTGATGTACTTGTTCCGACTTACGTACAAATCCGACTTAAAGACAGACTCAGGAACGGAACTCGTACGTAACCCGGGGACTGCCTGTAATTCATATGTACTATATGTGCCTTGTGCTCTGTGTGTGACTGTTGATACAGTATTTCCACCTTGGCCCTGGAGTAACACTGTTTCATCTGGCTGTAGTCATGGGTATTCCTGTATGTTGGAATGACAATTAAACACGAACTTGAATACCAGACAGCATGCGTGGAAGGTGAAAGTTGGTAATTGCAAAGGAGATGTGGGGGCCAGGTTTTTTTTTACACAGAGAGTGGTGGGTGCCTGGTGAATCTGTGGAATTTGTTGCCACGGATGGCAGTGGAGGTCAAGTCATTGGGTGTACTTAAGGCAGAGATTGACAGGTATCTGAGTAGCCAGGGCATCAAAGGTTATGGTGAGAAGGCGGGGGAGTGGGACTAAATGGGAGAATAGATCAGCTCATGATAAAATGGCAGAGCAGACTCAATTGGGCCGAATGGCCGACTTCTGCTCCTTTGTCTTATGGTCTTATGGGATGCACTGCCAGGATTGATGGTAGAGGCAGGTACATTAGGGACTTTTAAGAGACTTTCAGATAGGCACATGAATGTGAGGAAAACATAAAGAAATGGACATTGTGTAGGCAGAGAAGATTAGATTAGTTGGTCAGCACAACATTATAAGCTGAAGGGTCTGTTCCTGTGCTGTACTGTTCCATGTACTACAGACCAGCAAATTCTTTAGCCAGACTACCATCTACAATCTCCTGTCTCCAGCGAGTTCTGAATGCTTGCAACTCTTAACTGCTTGCATGAATGCCACAAATCTGATTATGAACTTGGATACTGGCAACACAGGGCCTTAACATTATTTATCTAGCAAGGCCTAATCAGGTGAAGTTATGCCAAACCTTCACTAGCTGTCAGTCTACCAGAAGGACAAAACATACTTCACAAATGTTTCCGACTGTATCACAAATGTGCAAGTTGATAAATTAAATCAAAGTATAAATGTTTTTATCAAAGTACTTACCATAAATTAAAAAAGCAAAGCTTCCTTTTGTTAACTTTGTAAAAGCAGCCATTGTACCAAAGTGACTGGAGCTGTGGAGGGAAGGCACAGTCGATGCTACTACAGTTCAGGGTTCGATTCCAACACCGTCTATAAGGAATGTGTACATTCTCGCCATGACTGCATGGGTTTCCTCTGAGTGCTCCTGTTTCTTCTCACGATCCAAAGACATACCAATTAGTAGGTTAATTGGTCAGTGTAAATTGTCCTGTGAGTAGGCATGGGTTAAGTAAGTGGGTTGGTGGGCAGTGTGGCTCTTTGGGCCGGTTCCGCATTGTATCATTAAAAAAAATAAAACTAAGTAAAAGAAGCAACTTTCCATTCTGACTATGTTACTGTTAGATTGATGTTTCTTGGCATCAAAACCTCCACCATATATTTCCAGCACTCTATTCAATTGGGATCGAAAAGAAAAACCAAAACTGCTGACAAGTCAATGGTCCCGTATTTTCACCATACCTGAACAGAGATAGGAAATCCGACTAAAGGATTTGTGATGATTTGCATGCTAAATTTAGCTTTCCTCTTTTATGTTCTTATGTGATAAACAGTCCACTTAACACGAATGTGTAAATTGTTAGGATGATTTCAGGAGCATTTGCAGGACAAGTTGTTTATATTCACCCTCTTCAGTTCTTGCAACTTTTCGATACACTCAGTGGCCACTTTATTAGGTACACCCCTAAACCTGCGTGTTAATGCAAATATCTAATCACCAATCATATGGCACAACTCAATGCGTAGATGAAAGTCGAGAGGTTCAGTTGTTGTTCAGACCAAACATTAGAATGGGGAAGAAATGTGATCTAAATGACTTTAACCATTGAATGATTGTTGCTGCTAGATGGGGTGATTTGAGTATCTCAAAAACTGCTGATCTCCTGGGATATTTATGTACAACAGACTTGAGAGTGTACAGAGAATGGAATGAAAAACAAAAAAAAACAACTTATGAGTGAAAACACCTTGTAAATGAGAAAGATCAGAGGAGAATGACCAGTTTGGTTCAAGCTGACAGGAAGGCAGCAGTAACTCAAATAACCATTGTTACAACATTGGTGTGTGAGCAGCACACAACACATCGAACCTTGAAGTGGATAGGCCACAACAGCAGAAGACCACAGAAATGCACGAGGTGGCCACAGAATGCATAGTTTTATCATTCAGAGAATATTGATATAAGCGTGTTACAGGTAAGTACAGCATTCCCAAACTGGAACTGTTCCAACTACAGTAATTCTATCTAGTTCACCTCCTCCCTAATCCATTTGTTTCTCTGCAATATACTGACAAAACCAATTTCCTTTCTTCCTCAAGGCGATTTTATCTTACTTTGATAATGAAGAGCTGACATCTGATACTAACTTGATGACAGCAAAGTGCCTTTTTAGAGACAAAAGAAAACCAGATAAATAATGAAATAGCTAAAAAAAAACCTCAAAAACAGAGGGATTGTACACAGTTGTTTCCCCTTATCCCATTGAAAACAAGACCGAGCCGTCTTCTATCCGAATGCATATGGGTTGTAAAACCTTACAAAAAACCTCTTAGAAACACCATCTCTTGGGGCACAAAATCATTGTTTCAATTTTGTTCATTATTTCCTTCAAATATGGTCATTACAGCCCTCAAGATTTTGTTTTTTGAAGAAACTAAAACCATTTGCACAATCGCGTGAAATGCTTTATAAAGGTAATTATAAGTTGTAAGTGTCAATGGTTGCAACTCACACATACTAAACATAATACCTTAGGCTGATTTATGAGAATTAATGATCTCAATTACATTTTAATTCAACTCACTAGAGAGGGCTTTGTGTTAGGAATTTCACCAATTTTAACTAAATATATTCCAGTGATATCTACATTAATAGCAACTTGTCACACTGAAGGATTTGACTCCTATCCAAATTGAGAAAATGTGGGATTTCCAACAATTATCATCTTCAGTTACTTAATAATTTCATGCTAACCAGTTACAGTCTAGGCCAATTCCAACTTCCACACTTTTCTAATATGTACTCGACACACAGTGCTCAACACAGAACTGAGAATGAGTGATAGCACTGGAGACAAACTTTTCCAGATGCTGCGTAAAACAAAATAAAGTTAATTTAAATCAAATTGGTCCCAAATCTTGATGGGCAAATGCAAATATTTGACGTCTCAGAAAGACAGTTTAAAACTCTGTTGTTGACAACAGTTAGATCTTGAATATGAATCAGAAAAGAAATTTATCTACTGATTGTCATGACAACGAGGACACCATTTTTAGGGCACTCTTTGATATGGGGTACTGCAGATGCTGGAAATCTAAAGCAATACACATATCGTGCTGAAGGAACTCAGCAGGTCAGGCAGCATCTATGGATGGAAATAAACAGTGACGTTTCAGGCTGAGACCCTTCATCAGGATTCTCTTTACTCCTCTTGGCAGATGTTGTCTGACCTACTGAGTTTCTCAAGCATCTGCAGAATCTCTTAAGTTTACAAGACCACATTTTTCTCCCATTAATCAATTAAATTAGCAAAAACTATAGATGATCTCATGTTCAGTCCCATCTGCTCAGACAATAGCTACTATTTTCACCCGAACAGTTAACATGAGTGTCTTATCTTCTGCGTTGTAAAATGCAACAGGAGGGTGAGAAGTGAATTGATAGACGTGTACAAGATGATAAAATGCATAGATGGAGAAGTGAGCCACAGACATTTTCCCAGGGTAGAAATGGCCAATACCAGGGGCATAATTTTATGGTGAATGGAGGGATGTAGGGATGTCAGGTGTAAGATTAACATGTATGTGGGCTTATTGAACAGACAGACATACTTTATTGATCCCAAGGGAAATTGGGTTTCGTTACAGTCGCACCAACCAAGAATAGTGTAGAAATATTGCAATATAAAACCATAAATAACTAAATAATAATAAGTATATTATTCCAAGTGGAAATAAGTCCAGGACCAGCCTATTGGCTCAGGGTGTCTGACACTCTGAGGGAGGAGTTGTAAAGTTTGATGGCCACAGGCAGGAATGACTTCCTATGACGTTCAGTGTTGCATCTTGGTGGAATGAGTCTCTGGCTGAACGTACTCCTGTGCCTAACCAGTACATTATGGAGTGGATGGGAGACATCGTCCAAGATGGCATGCAACTTGGACAGCATCCGCTTTTCAGACACCACCGTCAGAGAGTCCAGTTCCACCCCCACAACATCACTGGCCTTACGAATGAGTTTGTTGATTCTGCTGGTGTCTGCTACCCTCAGCCTGCTGCCCCAGCACACAACAGCAAACATGATAACACTGGCCACCACAGATTCGTAGAACACCCTCAGCATTGTCCGGCAGATGTTAAAGGACCTCAGTTTCCTCAGGAAGTAGAGACGGCACTGACCCTTCTTGTAGACAGCCTCAGTGTTCTTTGACCAGTCCAGTTTATTGTCAATTCATATCCCCAGGTATTTGTAATCCTCCACCACGTCCACACTGACCCCTTGGATGGAAACAGGGGTCACCGGTGCCTTAGCCCTCTTCATGCCCACCACCAGCTCCTTAGTCTTTTTCACATTAAGCTGCAGATGATTCTGCTCACACCATGTGACAGTTTCCCACTGTAGCCCTGTACTCCGCCTCATCTCCCTTGCTGATGCATCCAACTATGGCAGAGTCATCAGAAAATGGCAAGACTCTGTGTTGTAGTTGAAGTCCGAGGTGTAGATGGTGAAGAGAAAGGGAGACAGGACAGTCCCCTGTGGAGCCCCAGTGCTGCTGACCACTCTGTCTGACACACAGTGTTGCAAGCGCACGTACTGTGGTCTGCCAGTCAGGTAATCAATAATCCATGACACTAAGGAAGCATCCACCTGCATCACTGTCAGCTTCTCACCCAGCAGAGCAGGCCGGATGGTGTTGAACACACTGGAGAAGTCAAAAAACATTACCCTCACAGTGCTCGCCGGCTTGTCCAGGTGGGCATAGACACGGTTCAGCAGGTAGACGATGGCATCCTCAACTCCTAGTCGGGGCTGGTAGGCGAACTGGAAGGGGTCTAAGTGTGTCCTAACCATAGGCTGAAGCTGCTCTAGAACAAGTCTCTCCAGGGTCTTCATGATGTGGGAGGTCAATGCCACCAGTCTGTAGTCATTGGAGCCACTGGGGCGCGGCGTCTTCGGTACAGGGACGAGGCAGGATGTCTTCCACAGCACAGGAGCCTTCTGGAGACTCAGGCTCAGGTTGAAGACATGGTGAAGTACTCCACATAGGTGGGGGGCACAGGCTTTGAGCACCCTGGGGCTTACACCATCCGGGCCTACAGCCTTGCTTGGGTGGAGACGTTTCAGCTGTCTTCTCACCTGTTCAGCTGTGAAGCCCACCGTGGTGGTTTCAGGTGGGGGAGGGGTGTAGTCATGAGAGCAGGGTGGGGGGCTGTGAGGGGGGCTGTAGGAGGGGAGAGTGGAGTATGTGTTGGTTGGGGGCTGACAACAGATGAATCATGTGGGGGATGGGCAGGGGCCACAGTGTCAAATCTGTTGAAGAACAGGTCAAGTTTGTTGGCCCTGTCCACACTGCCTTCAGCTCCTCTGTTGCTAGTTTGCCGGAACCCAGTGATGGTCCTCATCCCACTCCAGACCTCTCTCATGTTGTTCTGTTGGAGTTTCCACTCAAGCTTCCTCCTATACCTGTCTTTAGCCTCCCTGATCTTGGCTTTCAGGTCCCTCTGTATTGTCCTCAGCTCCTCCCTATTTCCATCTCTAAATGCCCTCTTTTTAGTGTTCAGGATGTCCTTAATGTCCTTTGTTACCCATGCCTTGTTATTTGAATAACAAAGGACAGTTCTTGCTGGAACATTGCAGTCCACACAGAAGTTGATGGAACCAGTGATGCACTCTGTGAGCCCATCAATGTCCTCTCCATGTGGCTCACAGAGTGCCTGCCAGTCTGTCACCTCAAAACAACTCTGGAGTGCCTCATAAGCCTCCCTCCGACCATTTCCTCACTGTCCTTGAGGTTGCAGGTTTACTCTTCACCAGAGGCACATAGCAGGGTTTGAGATGCACCAGGTTGTGATCTGACCTTCCCAGTGGGGAAGCTATCAAGGGTGGTGGTAGAATCAAATACATCAGGACATATAAGAGACTCTTAGACAGGCACATGGATGGGAAAAAATGAAGGGCTATGTAGGAAAGAAGGGCAAGATTGACCTTAGAGTAGGTTATAAAGTTGGCACAACATCGTGGACCATAGGGGCATGTACTGTGCTGTTGTACTCTATGATCTGTATTGGAGAGGTTCTTAGATAGGCACATGGATGAAAGAAAAATGATTGCTATGTGAGAGAAAAGAGTTAGATTGATACTGGGGTATTTTAACAGGTCAGGACAACATCATCAGCCAAAGGGCCTACTGTATATTGTGCTTACTGCTCTATGTTTTATGAAACTATAAAAAATGCTCCAAGTTTGTCTTCACCTGACACACATCAATATTACAGGAATTGTAGCTTTGCCAATATCATAAACAAAATAAATACAGGTATTTCTGTAAAATATAGGCTCACCCTTGTCATGGAATGTAATCAGTTCCTTTTGCAACATCTCCAGCTCACGGCCCAGTGCCTTCTCCTGTCTCTCGAGTTCATTTCGAAGCACCAAGATCTTCAGCTGTAAATGCTCCTGCTCCTTTTTCTAATGGGAAGAGAACAGTGAAACCCTTTTACTTCCATCAATCACCACCTTAGCTCATCAAAATTTCCATACTTGAATGCAGATAGCCACGCTAGAAATTGACCATAAGACACAGGAGCAGAATTAGGCCATTCAGCTCATCAAGTATGCTCTGCCATTCCATTATGGGTGACTTATCATCCCACTCAACTCTATTCTCCCACCTTCTCCCCATTACCATCAATTCTCTTAACTAATCAAGACCTATCAACCTCTGCTTCAAGCATACTCAATGACTTGGCCTTCACAGCAGTCTGTGGCAATAAGTTCCACAAATTCACCACCTTCTGGCTGAAAAAAATCCCCCTCATTCTGTTTTAACAGGACATCCTTCTTTTCCAAGGTTGTGCCTTCTGGTACCAGACTCTCCCACTGTAGGAAACATCCTCTCCACATCCACTCTAACTAAGCCTTTCATGAATGAACCCCCTTCATTCTTCTAAACTCCAGCGAGCACATGCCCAGAGTCACTAAATATTCTTCATAAGTTATCCCTTTCATTCTTGGAATTATTCTCGTGAACATCCTCTAACTTACATTTGGAGATCACAGTCCTTGAATTTTGCAACGAAAGTATGACAATTTTGGCACACCAACCCTCTCACCAATGTGCCAGTTTATGAGTGATAATTCAAAAAAAGATTTCAGTTATCCCCACTGGTATAGATTGAAACAAAAGGTTTTTAAAAAAATTCTTTGGGTTCCTTCATAGTACTAATCAAAAGTATTATCAAAAGTATTAGGCAAAGACAATTACAAGAATAAGTTTGAGAACCCTTCGCAATTACCTCATTTTCAGCATTAAATACTCATAAAATGAGGTTGAATCTTCATCTAAATCACAATAATAGACAAACACAATCTGCCTAAACTAATAACACTCAAACAATTGTAGTTTTCATGTCTTTTTTGAACACATTGTTTAATCATTCACAGTCCAAACTGGAAAAAGTATCTGAACCCTAGTACTTGATGAATGGTAGACCTCCTTTAACATCAGTAATCTCCACAAAATGTTTCCTGTAGCTGCTGATGAGATTTGCACAGGGGCAAGGGGGAGTTTTAGACCATCCCTCCATACAAAACTGTTCAAGATCATCAATATTTCTGGGATACCTTGCATGAACAGCCCTCTTAAGGTCATGCCACAGTATCTCAATTGGGTTAAGGTCTGGATTCTGACTTGGCCATTCCAAAACACAAGTTTTCTTCTTTTTAAACCATTCTCTTGTTGATTTACTCGTGTTTCGGATCATTGTCTTGTTGCATCATCCAACTTGCATTAAGCTTCAGGTGACAGACCACTATCTTGACATTCTTCTGTAAAATGTCGATACAATTTTGAATTCATGGTTCCCTCAAAGACTGCAAGCTGTCCAGGCACTGAGGCAGCAAAGCAGCCCAAAGCCTTGATGCCCTTTCCACCATGCTTTACAGCTGAAGTGAGGTTTTGCTTTTGGTGTGCAGTGCTCTTTTTCCTCCAAACATAGCGGTCTGCATTTCTGCCAAGAAGTTCAACTTTTGTCTCATCTGTCCACAGAACATTGTCCCAGAAGCATTCTGGAACATCCAGGTGGCCTTTTGCAAACTTGAGGAGTGCAACAATTTTTTTTATATATGCAGAGAGGTTGTTTACTCTGTGATGTCATTCCATGAACACCATTCTTTTTCAGAGTTTTTTCATAGTGGACACATGAACAGAGACTTTAGCAAGTTCTATAAAGATTTCTACAGGTCTTTTGTTGTTACCCTTGGGTTCTTTTTCCCCTCCTTCAGCATTGCATGTTGAGCTCTTGGTGTTATCTTTACAGGATGCCCACTCCTAGGGACAGTACCAACAGTAATGAATTTCCACCATTTGTAGACAATTTCTCTTACTATGGACTGATGAACACGCAGGTCTTTAGAAGCGCTTTTGCAGCCTTTTCCAGCTTTATGCATTTTACAATCCTTAAGAGTTCTCCCAAATAAGCGGCTGGCCCGATCAACCAATGATCCAATCAACCAGAATCCAGTGTATATTGCCACTGTTAGTCTATAAACCACTCCAACATGTTTGATGTCCATCATCTCTTCTTCCCCCAAGCACTGTACAGCAGTCACAAAACAAACTTCATGTCATCTAAGACAATGATAACAAAACTGATTGATTTTATTTCCTTTATGCTTTGTGGTCTGGCAGTTATTGCATTTGCCTCATACAGGAAAGGTCCCCATTTTGATTCTGGGCAAGAAAACATTTTACATTTGAACAAAGAGGGATTAGAGGGATATAGACTATGTGCAGGCAGACAGGATTACATTAGATTGACATCAAAGTTAGTACAGACATGTTCTATTCTTGGATAGGATCTCAGAATCAGAATCAAGTTTATTAGCATTGACATATGTCATGCTCTGTAGCAGAACAGTGCAAGACATAAAAGCGTTTCTATAACACAATACAAAAGAGGAATAGTGAGGTAGTGTTCATGGTTTCATGGACCCTTCAGTAATCTGATGGTGGAGAAGAAGCTGTTCCTAAAACATTGAGTATTCATCTTCAGGCTCCTGTACTGTTTCCCTGATGGTAGTAACAGGAAGAGGACATGTCCTAGATGGTGAAGGTCCTTTCCATTTGTAATCATAAACACACAGAAAATGCTGGGGGAACCTAGCAGGTCAGGCAGCATCTGAGGAAATGAATAAACAGTTGACGTTTCAGGCCAAGACCCTTCTTCAGGACTGTTCAGGAAGTGGGAAGATGCCAGAATAAAAAGGTGGGTGGAAGACTAGCTAGAAGGTGATAGAAGAAGTCAGGTGGGTGGGAAAGGTAAAGGATTGGAGAAGAAGGAATCTGACAAGAGAGGAGAGTGAACCATAGGAAAAAGGGAAGAAGGAGGGGCACCAGGGGGAAGTGATAGGCAGGTGAGGAGAAGAGATAAGAGGCTAAAGGGGGAAATAGAAGTGGGAAGCAGGAGGTAAAAAAAAATAACAGGACAAAATGGTTTTTCATGCCATCAGGTTGGAGGCTAACTAGATGGATTTGAGGTGTTACTATGAGATGGCCTCATCATAGCAAAAGAGGAGGCCAAGGACCAAATTCTCAAAATGGGAACGGAGACAGGAGTTATAATGATTGGCCATGAGGGATTTCCACTTTTGGAGGATGAAGCAGAGGTGCTTGACAAAAGGGTTGCCCAATTTATGTTGGGTCTCACCAACGTAGAGGAGACTGCATCAGGAGCACCAGATACAGTAAAAGACACCAAGAGATTCGCAGGTGAAGAGTTGCCTCACCTGGAGGGACTGTTTGGGGCCCTGAATGGAGGTTGGGGGGGAAGGGTAAATAAGCAGGTGTAGCATTTCCATCACTTGCAAAGATATGCACCAAGAGGGAGATTAGTGGGGAGCGAAGAATGGACAAGGGAATCACAGAGAGAGAGATCCCTGTGGAAAGCGGACAGTGGGGTGGGGTGGGGGGAGGTGAAGGTGTGTCTGTTGGTAAGATCCCATTGAAAATAGCTGAAGTTGCAGTGAATGACCTGTTAGATACATGGGGTAGTAGGTGAGGACAAGAGGAACTCTATCCCTGTTAAGGTAGCAGGAAAATAGGGTGAGCGCTGATGTTCAGGAAATGGAGAAGTGGATGAGGGCAGCATCAATGGGGGAGGAAGGGAAACCCCTTTTTTTTTTGAAGGAGGAGGACATCTCTGCTCTGCTGGAAAGGAAAGCCACATCCAGGGAACAGATGAGACAGAGATGAAGAAACTGAGAAAAGGGAATAAGAGTTTTTACAAAAGACAGAATAGGAGGAGGTATAGTCAAAATATCCATGGGAATCAGTAGGGTTATAAAAGATGTCGGTCGATAGTTTGTCTCCAGAGGTGGAAACAGAGAGATCAAGAAATGGGAAAGAGTTGTCAGAAATGGACCAAGTGAACTTAAGGGCAGGGTGGAAGATAGAGGCAAAGTTGATGAGGTTGATGAACACAGCATGAGTGCATGAAGCCGCACCTAGAGAGCTAGAGCCCGTGCAGGTGCCCATGGCTACCCCTCAGGGTTTTAAGAAAGTGGGAGGAGCCAAAGAAAAATTTATTAACGGTGGGGACCAGTTTTGCCAGATGGAAGAGGGTGGTGATGGAGGGGAACTGGTTGGGTCTTTTGTTGAAAAAGAAGCAGAGAGCTACAAGGTCTTCTTGACAGGGTTAGAAGTAATTAGGGACTGAACATTCATGGTGAAAATGAGGTGGTCAGGGCCAGGGAATTGAAAGTTATTGAGGACATCAAGAGCATGTGAAATGTTACAGATGTGTCGTGGAAATGGAGACAGAATGGAGTTCAAGTACACAGACACAAGTTCAATGGAGCAGGAACAGGCAGAGACAATGAGCCTACCCAGACAGTCAGATTTGTGGATCTTGGGTTGGAGGTAGAAACGAGAAGTGTGGAGTAAGGGAACTATGAGTTTGGAAGCTACGGATGGGAGTTTTCCAGAGTTCTTGATGGTGTCGAAGACAAAACATATCTCATGCTTTCTTAAAATAATTCATCAAAACATTTGCCTTCCCAAGGACAATTTCATAATCAAAAGAAACTGAATTTCTATTGAGTTATGAACAGATAAACAGATTGTAATAATGCAGATATTCATATGCATGGTCCTAAGGGTGGCCATTTATTTGGATGGGCTGAGCCCAGTTACACAATGAATCAGATGTCTCTGATTGCAGTTTTTACAAGTAAAGATTAGCTTTATTTGTCACATGCTTACAGTCAAATGAGTGTCAACTGCCAACACAGTCCAAGGTTATGCTGGGGGAGCCTGGAAGTGTTGCCATGCTTACAACACCGATACAGCATGCCCACAACTTACTAACCCTATCCCGTACCTCTTGGCAATGTGGGTGAAAACCCATGTAGTAACATGGAACACATAAAAATCCCTTACAGACCGTGGCAGAAATCGAACCCAGATCGGTGATCGCTGATCTGTAAAACTCTTGTGAGAGTTACTACACTATCATGCTGCTCTTTCTTAAAATAATTCATCAAAATATCTCAAACAAGAGAAAATCAGAAGATGTTGTAAATCTGAAGGGCTTCGACCTGAAATGTCGACTGCACTCTTTTCCATAGATGCTGTCTGGCCTGCTGAGTTTTTCCAGCATTTTGTGTGTGTTTCAACAAAGTATATTTTGCCTTCCCGAGGACAATTTTAGAATCAAAATCTGTAAGAATCTCTGAATTTCCACTGGAGTCATGGAAAAATTAACAGAGATTCGAATAACGCAGTCATTCGTATGTATGGTTCTAAACTTGAAAACACATGAGCAGAGGAAACACAGTCTCTGTAATTTTCCAAACGCAAGGGATTCTAACGTTGCTGGAAATGCAGAGAAACATAAACAACTGCATCACTGTCTGGTATGGGGGTGGGTGGGGAAAGGGCCTACACAAGATCGAAAAAAGCTACAGAGAGTTGCAAACTTAAGTCAGCTCCATCATGGGTACTAGCCTCTGTAGCACCCAGGGCATCTTCAAGGAGTGATGCCTCAAAAAGGAAACATCCATCATTAAGGACCCCTATCACCCAAGCCATGCCCTCTTCTCATTGCTACCATGAGGGAGGTGATACAGCAGCCCGAAGGTACATACTCAATGCTTCAGGAACAGGTTTTAACCCTCTGCTGTCAGGTTTCTGAATGGACATTTAACCCATAAACACTATCTCACTACTTCTTTTTCTCTTTTTACACTACTTATTTAACTTTTTTTTAATATATATATACTTACTGTAGTTTAGTTTTATTACGTATTGCAATGTAGTGCTTTCGCATAACAACAAATTTCATGACATATGCCAGTAACATTAAACCTAATTCTGAAAATGATGGAGGAACTCAGCAGGTAAGTCAACATCCATGGAAAGGAAAAAAGACCATTTCAAGCCGAGACCCTTCAGTAAATTTGGCCATTTTATTTGGATGGGCTGAGGCCAGTTTCCTGATGAATCTGATGGCTCTGGCTGCATTTGAGACATCAATCCTAATAAACACTGGTTCAAATTTTAAACTTATAAGAAAAGATCAAGGGTATAAGAACAAAGTCACCATTTGAATGATAAGCAGTGAGATAGGAAGTGACTATTGTTTGACAGTAATTGTGTATCAGTAAACAGCCAAAGAAAACGCTAAAGAAATGAAAAGCTAAAAGTCTTTGTCCGGATGTTTGAAGTTTTCATCAAAATAGACAAAATAATGGAACAATTACGGACAAATGGGTTTGATCTAATGACCATGATAGGTACAATTATACCATGATAATGACTTGGAATTAAATATTCCAGGGCACTTAATGCTCAGAAAGGGCAGGCGAAGGAGAGAAGAATGCTATCTCAGATAATAAAAGGAATTGGAGAGTAAGGATGTTAAGATCCTTTGTACTTTCCTCCATTCGTCTGGTTGCTTTGTACATTCAACCCCAGCAAACACTCAGCTGGTACTGGAGCAACTGAGCACCATGATTGACAATTACAAAGAAGGCATGATAACAGCTACATTTCAGGAGTTCGAGAAGGCTTGGTATGTCGCCAAAGACAGTCACAAAGGTATACTGCTGCACCATGGAGAGTATTCCACATGGTTGCATCACCATCTGGTGTGGAAGGGTCACTGCAGAAGATTGGTAAAAAGCATCTAACTGGAACACTAGCCTCCAGTGCATCCAGGATATCATCAAAGTGCAATGCCCCAAAAAGGTGGCATCCATTCTTAAGGAACCCCATCACCAAGGACAGGCCTTCTTCTCATTGCTACCATCAGAGAAGAGGTACAGGAGCCTGAAGACACACTCAACAGATTGCAACATGTTGTTGTGCAGAGGGATTGCAGCATGGAGTGCTTGTGCATGAATTACAAAAGGTTGGTTTGCAGGTGCAGCAGGCTATCAAGAGGGATTGAATTTAAGAGCAGGGAGGTTATGATGCAACTGTATAGAGCAATGGTAAGGTCACATCTGGAGTACTGTTCTGGTCTCCTTACTTGTGAAAGGATATACTGGCTTTGGAGGTGGTGCAGAGCAGGTTCACTAGGTTGATGCCAAAGATGATGGAATAGACAATGAGGAAAGATTAAGTCGCCTGGGATTGAATTCGTTGGAATTCAACAGAATGAAAGGAGATCTTATAGAAACATATAAAATTATGAAAGGGATAAATAAGATAGAGGCAGGAAAGTTGTGTCCACTGGTAGGTGAGACAAGAACTAGGAGATGTAGCCTCAAGATTCGGGGGAGTAAATTTAAGATGGAGATGAGGAGGAACTGTTTTTCCCAAAGAGTGGTGAATCTGTGGAATTCTCTGCCCAATGAAGCAGTGGAGGCTACCTCAGTAAATACATTTAAGAGAAGGTTGGATGTTTTTCTTTGCATGGTAGGGGAATTAAGGATTATGGGGAAAAGGCAGGTAGGTGGAGATGAGTCCATGGCCAGATCAGCCATGATCTTATTGAAAGTGGAGAAGGCTCGACGGGCCAGATGGCCTACTCCTGCTCCTATTTCTAATGCTCTTATGTAACATTTTAGAAACAACTTTGTCCCCTCCATCATCAGATATATGAATACAGAATGAACCTATGAACATTACATCATTTATTTTTGTTTCTTTTGCTCTTCTTGCACTACTTATTCTATATATATATTTCATGACATATGCCAATGATATTAAACCTGATTCTGGCATATATATAGCTTGGTGGTATAGACTTTTACACAGTACTGTACTTGTCAATGTGGCGTGGAGAGCAAGTTTGTGGTCTGGTGGGAGCAAAGAATGTTGGGAATGGCAAGGCTGAACTGCTGCGGGACAGATGACAAGAGAGGAGTGTCAGGGGAGGGAGGTGGCTTGAGTGCAAACACACCCAGCCCTGAGACACCAGGTAATGTCACTTGATTACAAACAATTAACTATTGATCATTACAAAATATCTCTCTGGTGCTTTCCATTCCCTCCCCTCTCCCTTTCCCTTTTCCCAACCATGATTCCTCTCTCCTTGTCCCCTTCCCACTCTCAATCCACAATAAAGACCCATATCAGAATCAGGTTTCTCATCACTTACATATGTTATGAAATCTGTGGGTTTTTTTTGTGGCAGCAGTACTGTGCAATACATAAAGTTTTGTGCAAAAGTGGTTTAATGTTTTACAACATTGAATCACAGTGGATTTAATTTGGCTTTTATGACACTGATTAATAGAAAAATACTCTGTCGTGTTAAAGTGAAAACAGATCTCTACAAAGTGATCTAAATTAATTACAAATATAAGACACAAAATAATTAATTGCATTAGTACTCACCCCCTTCAAGTCAGTATTTAGTAGTTACACCTTTGGCAGCAATTACAGCCCTGATTCATGTGGATAGGTCTCTATCAGTTTTGCACTTCTGGACACTGCAATTTATCCCCATTCTTCATTAGAAAACTGCTCAAGATCTGTCAGATTGCTTGGGGATCATGAGTGAATAGCCCTTTACAAGTCCAGCCGCAAATCCTCAATTGGATCGAGATCTGGGCTCTGACTTGGCCACTCCAGGACGCTAAGTATGCTGTTTTTAAGAAATTCTTGTGTAGTTTTACCCTCTACCTTCACAAGCCTTCCAGGGTCCGCTGCAGTGAAGCATCCCCATAGCATGATGCAACCACCACCATGCCTCACGGTAGGGATAGTATGTTTTTGACAATGCGTGGTGATTGGCTTATGCCAAACATAGCATTTAGTCTGAGAGCCAAAAAGCTCAATTATGGCTTTATCAGGACACAGAACCTTCTTCCAGCTGACTTCAGAGTCTCCCACATGCCTTCAGGCAAACTGTAGTTGAGATTTCATGTGAATTTTTTTTTCAACAGTGACTTTATCTTTGCCACTCTCCCATAAAGCTGCAACTGGTAAAGCACCCGGACAACAGTTGCTGTATACGCAGTCTCTCCCATCTCAGCTGTTATAGGTCTCTTGTTGGCCTCCCTCACTTGTCCCCTTCTTGCACGATCACTCAGTTTTTGGGGACAGCCTGCTCTTGGCAGATTTACAGCTTTGCCACATTCTTTCCATTTCTTGATGATTGACTTAACTGTACTCCAAGGGATATTCAATGATTTGGAATTATCCATCACCTGACTTGTGCTTTTCAATAAGCTTTTTGCAGAGTTGCTTGGAGTGTTCTTTTGTCTTTATGGTGTAGTTTTGCCAAGACACTGACTCACCAGCAATTGGACTTTCCAGTTACAGGGGCATTTTTACTACAATCAATTGAATCACCTTGACTGCACACAGGCCTCCAAAACAGATCTCCATTTAACTAATTATGTGACTTTTAAAACCAATTGGCTGCACCAGTGATGATTTGGTGTATCATATTAAAGGTGGTGAATACTTCTGCAATCAATTACTTTGTGTTTTATATTTGTAATTAATTTAGAGTACTTTGTACAGATCAGTTTTCACTTTGACACAAGAGTCTTTTTCTATTGATTAGTGTCAAAAAAGCCAAATTAAATCCACTGTCATTCAATATTGTAAAACAATAAAACATGAGAACTTTCAAGGGGGTGAATACTTTTTATAGGCACTGTATTTTGATGATAAAGTTACTTTGACAGGGAACCCCTCTGTATGGAGCAAAGGAGGACAGAATATGTTTGCAACAGGTAGTCAGAGGAGATGATGGTTGTTTTTCAGGAGGATTGGAATATAAAAGTAATTATACTGTAACTGTCGATGGTGTTAGTTTGACCACAAGGTGCTAACATGGTCACCTTATTTGAAGGAAGATACATCATTGGAAGAAGACTTAAGAGAAGAGTTTTAGGAACAGCTTCTCCCCTTTTGCCATCAGATTTATGAACGGACAGTGACTCCATGAACAGTACCTCACTAATTTTGTTCACTTTTTGCACTACATTAATGATCTTTTCTGGATGTCTCTACCAAAGGAGGTGTAAGGTGCTCCCTCTCTCCAACAGCCTGCAGGCCACCCTTGGACAAGGTGTAGCACCTACTTAAATCAGCTGCAATGAAGCCATGGCAGCATGTGGTGGATGGTCATATGAGCAGCTAGTGAGATCACAAGTCCTGGTTATGCGACCACTGACACCAGGCAGACAATTTCTGAAGAGTATTGATAACAGTTGGGGTCACCCGTCTAGTAAAGACACTGCCCAGAAGAAGGCAATGGCAAACCATTTCTGTCGAAAAATTTGCCAAATACAATCATGGACATGGAAAGACCATGATCACCCATGTCATAAAACATGGCACATAATGAACAAAGTATTTATTTATCTGTTGGCTATACTGCTATCACAAAATAACAATTTTCACAACCTGATTCTGAGTTAATGTGAGGACACAAGAGACTACTGATGCCAGAACCTGGACTAAGAACAATCTGCTGGAAGAGCTCAACAGGTCATAGAACAATACAGCAAGTACAGGCCCTTTGGCCCACAATGTTGAGCGGACCCTTAAACCCTGCCTCCCATATAACCCCCCTCCACCTTAAATTCCTCCATATACCCATCTAGTAGTCTCTTAAATTTCACTAGTGTATCTGCCTCCACCACTGACTCAGGCACTGCATTCCACACACTAACCACTCTCTGAGTAAAAAACCTTCCTCTAATATCCCCCTTGAACTTCCCTCCCCTTACCTTAAAGCCATGTCCTCTTGTATTGAGCAGTGGTGCCCTGGGGAAGAGGTGCTGGCTGTCCACTCTATCTATTCCTCTTAGTATCTTGTTTACCTCTATCATGTCTCCTCTCATCCTCCTTCTCTCTAGGGAGTAAAGCCCTAGCTCCCTTAATCTCTTATCATAATGCATATTCTCTAAACCAGGCAGCATCCCTGCAAATCTCCTCTGTACCCTTTCCAATGCTTCCACATCCAGGTCAAGGAACATCTGTGAACTGTTGGGGAGTGGGAGGAGGGAATTGTTGACCCTGTCATTATCATGATCCTGTCAATGGAGGGATTGTCTTATGAGGGAAGGCTGAAAGGTTATGAAGAGGGTAGAATAATGAGAGACACAGTGTTGGTAGCTACTTCTAAAGAGAAGCTCCAAGAAATACTAGATAAAATCGTCAAAGTTCAAAGAGAGGATTGACCATCAACTGCTAGAAGACCGAATGTTTGGTTGGCACAAAGGAGAAAGAATACAGAAATGCGAACTGAAAGTGGGCAACGAAACAATTAAACAAACATGGAAGTTCAATTACCTAGGGACACAATGGTAGGGCTGATGTTAAAATTAGGAGGAGGATTGGGATTAAGTGCATGTTCAAGTGTTTGAGCAAGTTTCTAAAGAATAATATATATTTTCTGGGTATGATACTCAGAGTTGTGGTGCTACACTCATTCCCACTAACATATGAGAATTTTGGACAATATCAAAGCAAAATGAGGGAAGACTCGAAGCTGCAGAAATGTGGTTTTTGAGAAGAATGGTGAAAATATCGTGGAAAGACAGAGTAACAGATGAGGAAGTGTTAGGAAAAGCTGGAATAAGAAGAGAGCTAATATCATCAATCAGGAAATGCAACTGGAATTTCAGGGACATGTTCTGAGGAAGGAGAAGCTTGAACATCTCAGTGACAGGAAAAAGTGATGGAAGAAAAAGTCACAGTCACAGTGCATGACATTCATGAGTTAATACATCAAGGGTGGACAGGCATAAAGTGTGAACAACTTATTAGAAATTCTCAGATTAAAGACAGAAGGAAAACCCTGATTGGCCATGGCATATGAGAGCTGGACCAGCCATGATCTCAGAGCGGACTGAAGGGGTTGCATGGCTTCCTGCTGAACTTACTCATGGCTTTGCATTGTTGACCTAATTTATACAAAGTGCAATAACTGTGGACGATGAAACAAGCTGAAGAACAATTTCAGAAAAACAGGAAGACATGATGAAAGCAATGATCTGTACCAAATTTTAAACACTTAAGAGAAAGGGGACAGGGGTGGCAACCACATGAACATTTACTTGAATCATGCAGAGAACACACTGCGGCACAAAGTATGTGGTAGCATAACAGTTAGCATAATGCTATTACAGTGCCAGTGACCCTGGTTCTATCCTACAGCTGCCTGTACGGAGTTTGTATGGTCTCCCCGTGACTCTGTGGATTTCCTCCATGTGCTCTGGTTTCCTCCCACATTCCAAAAATGCACAGGTTAGTAGATGAAGGGGCTTGTCTTCCGATCAAGGTGGCACCTGTGTACAACACTCCTTTGGTCGAAATCTTCTGGATAGATCATGAAACCATATATCTCACTTCTTTTAGGTCTTTTACATTTATTTTTCATTTCGAATGTGATTCTGAAACTGTTGGAGCCCTGTGATTTGCACTTTGGAGATCATTTGGGTGTTCCAATGCTCTGCAGTCTCCGGGAGACAGAAGTAACGTGCGGGAATCTCATGGCGAGAAGGCTACAGGACAGGTGCAAATCAATGTTCGACTCCATTTCACTAATTTAAGCTTCCATTGTTCATCCATTAAAGCGATGAGGGAGACTGAAACATTGAGGTGAACGTGGAAGGTGACCTCTGGCTGTCTGCAATTTTATCCCTGGTGGGATCGCTCTGCTACCGGAGAGAGAAGACTGCCTTTTTATTGCTGGTGGGATCACTCTGCTACCAGAGAGGGAAAGACCTGCCACTGTCCCCAGAGAAAGTTATCAGGTTTTCTGCATTTTGGATATGGACTTGGACTATAGACTATTTTTCAGTCTTAAATTTTTTTTAATATTCTGTGTTTTACAATTGATCTTTCTCATTTTGTGTGTGTGGGGGGGGAGAGGGATTTGAGGGTCGATGTGTCTGTTCCATTTTTGTTTGCTTTTTTGTGTGGGGAGATTTTGGGGTTGATTATCATACCACCATTCTTTTCTTTCTTGGTTTTGTGGTTATCAGCAGAAGAATTTCAGAGTTGTATTATTTTGATAATAAATGAACCTCTGAACCTTTTTTGTTGTGTCCATTCCGGGTCAGCTCACTCATCCTTGGTCCCGCCAGAAACTCAGCTCTCATCTGTGGCTCCCAGTAGCATTTTGCACACGGCAGCAGTATTCCACTTCGACAGGGAGACTAAACCACGTGAGGGTAGTCGGTGGGCTTCATACCCTAGCAAGATAGGGACATGCCTACCCTAACTTACAAAGTCAATGCAGGCGGACTGTGTGTTTGAGATCGACAGTGAGATCCAACAGCCAAGAAGGCAGATCTACAACACTTCATACACATTGAAGGGCATGAGGATGCACATAAGTAGTCATGGTGATCCACTGCAACCAAGGAAGTTCCAGTTCTGACTACTACTCATACCACGAGACCTGAACTGAGGTTGAGAGTGGAACAGCCCCAGTGCAACAGCTTTTCCATTTTAAAAACTCTACCGCAAAGGTCTCTGTTGTCATCAGATACACAACAGGCAATCATTCTAGTGGGAACTTTCCTGAAGCATGGCATAATTTTATACCGTCGTTCGTCACTTCTTACCACTGAGGTACTGCAAACTATCTACAGCAAATTTTTTCCTCCCAAAAAAAGTGATCCCTGAATTTGACACCAGTCATGTTTTCACAGATGTCTACATTTAACCAAAAAGCAGCAAATGGTCAGGAAAACAGAATGAGAGGTTGAAAATTGCTGCAGTTCTGAACAACTGCAGCTGTAACCTCAGCTAGAGAGGACACCACAGATTTATACGTTTGGAGAGAGAGCTGTTAGATGAATAGCCATGACATGATCAACTATGTCACCTCGGGGCAACGCGTCTTTTAAGCTGGTGGCCTCAGACGGAATTTAGTGGTCTTAAAGACCTCCAGATTGAATCGGGTGTTAACACACTGGGAAGATGTATCGTGGTACATGATTGATATCTTTCAGCGCAGATGTGGCACCTACAAACAGCAGATTGAAATAACACTTGCTAGTGGAAACTCTTACACAGTCAAGTAAATTAGTTCACCAAAAGAAAACAAGTCTTTGCAGTGACTTTTCAGAAAATGTGCCTACTGCACAGAACCAGATTGATTTAAATCTGAGCAATTTTAAATTATCATCAATTTTGCCTTCAAGGCAACATTTCACAGTGGTGGGACGGAGAACTATTCAGCCTTAAGTGATCCAGCGTCAATGCTGAGGAATCCTAAGTTTTCTACACAGAGTTGAAAGCTGAATAAAGTTCTTTGTCTATAATAATATGCTCCACCCTTAGCCACATGCCAAGAAGATGCAAAACAATTCAGTATTAAACAACATGGTGGAATGTTTAGCTATAATTTCTGTCAACACTTTATCATTCCATACCATTAGCTGTCACCCATAACTACAAGCAAGCTCTTGTTGCTTGAAGTCATCAAGTTCTCACATAAATTTCATTTGAATAGAATTGAAATCCTGCAAGTGGAACGTGCCCTGCACAGTACCGTATAGTTTGCTTCAAGCAAACTTCAGAGTAACTCAATTTGTTTCAGGTATGGAATTCTCAATTTTTTAAAATTTATTTAGAAATATGGCACTGAACCCACTAATTTAACCCTAGCCTAATCATGGAACAATTTACAATGATTAATTAAACTACTAACCGGTACATCTTTGGACAGTGAGAAGAACCCGGAGTACCTGGGAGGAAACCCATACATACACAGGAAGGATCATATAAACTTGCTTACAGAGGATGCTGGATTTGAATCTGAACTCTAATGCCCTAAGTTGTAATGGTGTCATGCCAACCACTACACTTTTGTGGCACCAATCTACAGTTACGTTCCAAGCTCAACTTCAAAAGGACAGAATCTAGTTATTCTACTACACACCGACATTTTCTTCTTAAAGAAAAAAAACAGCTACTACATTGAGCAAATCCTTTTATCTACATGCTCTTTGTCCAACCTCTCCCTTGACCTTGCCACCATTAGTAACCCTACCAGAAGTTAAACACTAGATGGCATCACTCTTGGGATGTCCAGAACTCAAAATGCTCTCCAAAACAAAGTGACGATCCTTGCAGAAGTATCAACATAGTGTTGTAGAAAGAAAAACAACATTCATTTCTTTCAGCTTCACAACACTACCAATGTAGACATCTTCCATGATGTTATGCAGTTAATCTCATTTTTCCCTTGCAACCTTGTTGCAGTATCCTTGCTGTAGCTAGGAGTGCACCCTTCGGGACCAAGATCTCAAATGTTGTTCCCAGGATTTGTTGGAGCCACTCTTCAAGTCCAGGTGTCACAGCTCCAAGTGCTCCTATTACTACTGGGATTACTCTGGCTTTAACCTTCCACATCCTCTCTATCTGCTCTTTCAAGTCCTGGCATTCCTCCAGCTTCTCATATTCTTTCTTCCTAATGTTGCTGTCATTCATGATTACCACATATATTACTATTGTTTTCTTCTGTTCCTTGTCCAGTACTACTATATCTGGCTGGTTGGACAGTACCTGCTTATCAGTATGTATTAGGAAGTCCCACAGGATCTTAGCTCTGTCATTCTACATTCCTTTCTCAAGTGTTTCCCACTTGGACTTGGGAGTGTCCAATTCATACTCAGCACAGATGTTCCTGTACACAATTCCTGCAACTTGCAGAAATAGAGCAAAAATAGAGAGGAGGTGGAGTCCATGGGTTCAATGACCATTCAGAAATATGATGGTGTTCACACAAAATATTAGTGGAAGTCGAGCAGCATCTATGGAGGGGAATAAACAGTCGATGTTTCTGGCTGAGACCCTTCATCAGGACTGGAAAGGAAAACAGGGAAGAATCTAAACTAGAAAGGCCGGGGGGCTGGGGGGAGGAGTACAAGTTGACTGGTGTTCGGTAAGATCAGGTGAGGGGGAAGGTGGGTAGGTGAGGGAGTGGGGATTAAGTAAGGAGCTGGGAAAGGATAGATGGAAGAGGCAAAGGGCTGAAAAAGGAATCTAATAGAAGACAGTAGACTATGGAAGAAAGTTTCCATCATTAGCAGAATTGCTAGTGTTTAAATTGAACACCTTAACAATTTGCTTACTGCAAAACAAAATACACCTCAGTGTCTTGCAGAAAATTGGATGTAAATGACTAATCATTCCTTGGATGGTGTGAGAGCAAAAGGTTAATGGAGACAAGGAGGAAAGAAGAGCCCATGCTTTTCAGATCAGATATCACTTGGTATGGCAACTGCTCTACATGTGACTGTGAGAAACTGCAGAGTTGTGGAAGTATCTCAACACGTCATGGAAACCAGCCTCCCTTCCATGGACTCTGTCTTGAATTCTTGCTGCCTCAGTAAAGCAGAATCAGAAATCACTAGCATACTTTGTAGAATTTGTTTTGTGGAAGCAGTATATTGCTAATACATAATAGTAAAAAAAGCTATAAATTACAAAAGAAATATATTTTAAAAAGAGAGCAAAAATGTTGAGGTAGTGTACATGGATTTGTTGTCCATTCAGAAATCTGTGAGGGGAAGAAGCTGTTCCTAAAATGGCTTCTGTACTTCCTCCATGATGGGAGAAATGAGCAGAAGGCACGTCCTGAGTGATGGGGTCTTTATTGATGTAAATGCAGTTGTATAAGAAACAGAAGTGGGTCATGTACATTCCCACCCCCAATCATCCCTACTCCTTTGAACCTGCCATGTTTTTTGACATCATAGTGATCTCACTTTCACTCTCATGCTACAGTCAATATCCCTCAACTCCCCCACAGCCCAAACTGTCCTACTCTGCCCTCAATACCATTGCAAGACCACATTTTATGAGTAATTAATGCAGAAAACCAGGTTTGATGGACCAGTGGGCCAGATTCATGTGTTTGTAGAACCAAGGTGCTGCCCCTATAGACAGTATAGGGTGGCAGAGTAGAGATACGTCTCTCCTAAGGAGGTGTAAAGCGTTCCTTCCCTCCGCTAGCCTGCAGGTCACCCTTGGGCAAGGCGTAGCACCTGCTTAGCACTCCCCACCCCGATCAGGGTCACATCAAGACATGGAAGCAGGTGATACATATCACAAGACCTGGTTACATGATCACTGACACTAGGCAGACTATCTCAGAAGAGTATTGTTAATGGCTGGGGTCACCTATCTTATAAAGACACTGCCCAGAAGGCAATGGCAAACAACTTCTATAGAAAATTCGCCAAGACCAATCATGGTCATGATCACCTATGTCAAATAACACAACACAAAACACGCAACAATATTGGATCAATAACTCCATTACTAAAACATACAATATCTGAGTGCATTCCCATATTTCAGATGGTGTCAAAAATTCCACAAGCTTAAAATAAATATGTTAGAAGTATTTAATACGAGTCTTACCAATTGTGTTGATGATGCTGTTAAACGCAACTTCTCCTCAATTTCTTTGCCTACTCTTTGAACGGTTACCTGAGTCTGTTTTATTGCACGTTGGGCAGTGTGAAGTCTGTAAAATGAGAATTAAATTCACAAGTTTAATTCATGAGAACAATGACAAGTCCTGCCTTTTGGTAAAAAGAGCAAGGTACATCCTTCAGCAACCCCACTGCTATTTGTATATTATTTAGTTAAATTTGGGCACCACAGTAGCACAGCAGTTAGCCCAACATGGGGCATCAGAGTTTGGAGTTCAATTCCAACGCCAGCTGTAAGAAGTTACCATGTCCTTCCTTTGAGTGCAAGAGTTTCCTCTGGGTGCTCTGATTTTCTCCTACATACCAAAGATGTTCTGATTAGTAGGTTCATTAAACTGTCCTGTGGTTAGGCTAGGGTTAAATTAGTGGGTTGCTGGGGGCTGCATCCCATTGGACCAGAAGGGCCTGTTCTGTATTGTATCGCTAGATAAAAATAAATTGAAAAGAAATTGAAAACGAAGGAAAAAGATCACTGTCATCACAAAAAGCTGCAGAAGGTTATAAATCTAGTCAGCTCCAACTTGAGCACTAGCCTACAAAATATCCAGCACATCTTCAGGGAGCAGTTTCTCAGAAAGGCAACGTCCATTATTAAAGACCTCCAGCACCCAGGGCATGCCCTTTTCTCACTGTTACCACCAGGGAGGAGGTACAGAGCCTGAAGGCACACACTCAGCGATTCAGGAACAGCTTTTTCCCCTCTGCCATCCGATTCCTGAATGGCCATTGAAGCTTTGGACACTACCTCACTTTTTTTAATATTAAGTATTTCTGTTTCTGCACATTTTCAATAATCTATTCAATGTACATAATTGATTTACTTGTTTATTTATTATTATGTTTTATTTTATTTATTATTTTTTTCTTCTCTTTGCTAGATTATATATTGCTTTGAACTGCTGCTGCTAAGCTAACAAATTTCACGTCACATGCCGGTGATAATAAACGTGATTCTGACAATTTGATGAATTATTTCTGTTCAGTGGAGACAGCGATATAAGCAATGGATTGTGGGGGAGACACAAAGACAGAGAAAGTGAACCACCGCAACAATTTTCTCACCATGTAAGATGGTACATGGAATCTAGTGCAGTAGCAATAAACTACTTGACAGGAGCAACACCTCATAATCCATCTGGTAGCCTCCAACATAAGACATGAACATCGATTCCTCCAACTTCTTCTGGTAATTTTGCCCCCTCCCCTTCTCTCTTCAATTCCCCATTCTGCCCCCCCCCCCCAACCTCTTCTCTTCTCCTTATCAGCCCATCATCTCCCTCTGGTGCTCCTTTGCCCTCCCTTTCTTCTATGGTCCACTCTCCTCTCCTATCAGATTCCTTCTTCTCCAGCCTTTCACCTTTTCCACTTATCACCTCCCGAATTCTTACTTCATCCACCTGGCTTCAGCTCTCAATTTCTAGCTTGTACTCCTTCCCCTCCCCTCAACTTCTTATTTTGGAGTCATCCACCTTCCTTTCCAGTCATGATGAAGAGTCACGGCTCGAAATGTTGACTGGTAATTCATTCCCATAGATGCTGCTTGAGCTGCTGAGTTCCTCCCAACATTTTAAATGCATTGATCTGGATTTCCAGCATCTGCAGAAGTCCTAGTGTCTGGGAATTCATCCCATGCTGACAAAAAAATTTAAGTATCACTAACAAAGGTCTCTGTGATTAGGACCATCTAACGAACCACATCAACTGGCATCATGAGTTCGTCCCATAAATATTCATCTAAGTTAATTAGGAAGGTTTTCCAGCTTGGAACACATTCACAACTGCCCTCTTTTCTCCCATCCCCACAGAAAAAAGTATAAGTTTTTCAAATGTGACTTTCTTAAGTACAAGTTTAATAACATAAAACCATAAGAATTGTGTACAGTTCTGGTCACCGAATTATAGGAAAGATATCAATAAATTAGAGAGAGTGCAGAGACAATTTACTAGGATGTTACCTGGGTTTCAGCACTTAAGTTACAGAGAAAGGTTGAACAAGTTAGGTCTCTATTCATTGGAGCGTGAGAGTAGAAGGTTGAGGGGGGATTTGATCGAGGTATTTAAAATGTTGAGAGGGATAGATAGAGTTGACGTGAATAGGCTGTTTCCATTGAGAGTAGGGGAGATTCAAACGAGAGGACATGATTTGAGAGTTAGGGGGCAAAAGTTTAAGGGAAACACAAGGGGGTATTTCTTTACTCAGAGAGTGATAGCTGTGTGGAATGAGCTTCCTGTAGAAGTAGTAGAGGCCAGTTCAGTTGTGTCATTTAAGGTAAAATTGGATAGGTATATGGACAGGAAAGGAATGGAGGGTTATGGGCTGAGTGCGGGTAGGTGGGACTAGGTGAGATTAAGAGTTCGGCACGGACTAGGAGGGCCGGAATGGCCTGTTTCCGTGCTGTGATTGTTATATGGTTATATGGTTATAAGACACTGGAGCTGCATTAGGCCATTCAGCCGCTTGAATTTCCAGCATCTGCAGATTTCCTCGTGTACGCTACATTCTATATCCAGTTCAGTCAATATATTGGATTTACTGAGTACATAAGTGCTTCTGGAGTTTAGAGGAATTAAAGGTTTCACTGAAACTAAGAACATTCCTACAGGTCTTGGCAGATTCTAACAAACTTCTACAGATGTTCTATTGAAAGTATCCTGACTGGCTCGATCACAGTCTGGTATGGCCATTCAAATGCGCACGAAAGCAAGAAGCTGCAGACAGTAATGAACTCAACACAATACATCACAAGCACATCTCTCACCACCATCGGTAGTATCTACAGAAAGCACTGCCTCAAGGCAGCGATATCCTAACAATCTCCCCCCCACCTCCCACCAACTATCTGAGCCATGCCATCGTCACGCAGCAACCATCAGGCAGGAGGTACAGAAACCTGAAGTGGCATACAACCAAATTCAAGAACAGCTATTTCCCTTCAAAGATTAAAGATTAGCTTTATTTGTCACAGCTATAGCAAAACATACAGTGAAATGCGTTGCTTTGCGTCAATAACCAATACAGTCCAAGGATGTGCTGGGGGTAGCCCAAGATGTCGCCATGCTACCAGCGCCAACACTGCATGCCCTCAAGTTACTAAACGTAATGAAAAGTCTTTGAAATGTGGGAGGAAACAGGTGCACCCAGAGGAAACCCACATAGTAACAAAGAAAACATTCAAACTCCTTACAGAGAGTAGCAGGAATTCAAACCTGATCACAATCACTGACACTGTAAGAAATTACACTAACCACAACTCTACCACACCATATGATCTGTACAGACAGCATACAAGACAGGATTTTCACTGTATCTTGGTGTGAGTGACAATAACACACTCAGACTCCACTTAGAAACATATGTAACACTTGCCCAACAGGCTGGTATATGTCTAGGGGAAAAAAATCCAGCCTCTCGCCAACCCCCGCCTCCCATATACACAGGTACTGTGGGAATCAAGTTAATGCCGCGTCACGCACACAATATCTAACTCACACCAGATACCGTTATGGAATATACTTTAGAGATTTTACTAAAACTAAATGAATACTAACAATACAGTATATATGAAGGAATAGAAAATAAAGTAAAAGGCGCCAAAATCAGAGTTCAGTCAGTTTAGTGCACATCGTTGGAGCTCAACCATCGAACCATTCGACCCCTCGTCACTTTCCTCCGACTTCCACGTCCTTGTACCTGGGACCACCCTGGTGGTCGACCGAGCAGTGCAGCACACGTCCACCTTCTTTGGCATCTTCTTCCCGACTCCCCGAAAAGACCGCGAAAATCCCGCTCCCAAACCCACAAGTCAAAATAACATTTCCCCATTGGTTAACAAATGAATACAATCCCTGTTATCAGCAATTCTAAAGTTAAACAACTGCGAGAGAAAGCACTTACCATAACAAAGAAGCATTCCTACTCTTAACAAAACAAAGAAGCCATTTTGATTAACATACGCAGTACATTGTACACATAAAAATGTCCTATGGACTCGGACCTCAAGATCCCTCTGATCCTCCATACTGCCAAGAGCCGCACCATTAATACTATGTTCTGCCATCATATTTGACCTACCAAAATGAACCACCTCACAATTATCTGGATTGAACTCCATCTGCCACTTCAGCCCAGTTTTGTATCTGATCAATGTCCTGCTGTAACCTCCAAAAGCCCTCCACTCTATCCACAACACCCCCAACTTTTGTGTCATCAGCAAATTCACTAACCCAGCCCTCTACTTCTTCATCCAGGTCATTTATAAAAATCACGAAGAGTAAGGGTCCCAGTACAGATCCCAGAGGCACACCACTGATCACCAACCTCCATGCAAAATATTACCCGTCTACAACCACTCTTTACCTTCTGTGGGCAAGCCAATTCTGGATCCACAAAGCAAGGTCCCCTTGGATCCCATGCCTCCTTACTTTCTCAATAAACCTTGCAGGGGGTACCTTATCAAATACCTTGCTAAAATCCATTTATACTACCTCTACTGCTCTACCTTCATCAATATGTTTAGTCACATCCTCAAAAAATTTAATCAGACTCGTAAGGCATGACCTGCCTTTGACAAAGCCATGCTGGCTAGGCCATATCATATTATGCCTCTCCAAATTTTCATTAATCCTGCCTCTCAGGATCTTCTCCATCAACATACCAACCACTCTAGTATGACTAGCAACACACACAAAATGCTGGTGGAACGCAGCAGGCCAGGCAGCATCTATAGGGAGAAGCACTATTGACATTTTGGGCCGAGACCCCTCACCAGGGCTCCTGACGAAGGGTCTCGGCCCGAAACTCTATAGGCTTCTCCCTATAGATGCTGCCTGGCTTGCTGCGTTCCACCAGCATTTTGTGTGTGTTGCTTGAATTTCCAGCATCTGCAGATTTCCTCGTGTTTACTGAAGTATGACTCACTGGTCTCTTATTTCCTGGGCTAACTCTACTCCCTTACTTGACTAAGGGAAGAACATCCACAACCCTCCAATCCTCCGGAACCTCTCCCGCCCCCATTGATGATGCAAAGATCATTGTCAGAGGGTCAGCCATCTTCTCCCTTGCTTCTCACAGTAGCCTGGGGTACATCTCATCCAGTCCCGGAGACCAATCCAACTTGATGCTTTCTAAAAGCTCCAGCACAATCTCTTTCTTAATGTCGATATCCTGAAGCTATTCAATCCACTGTAAGTCATCCCTACAATCGCCAAGATCCTTTCCTGTAGTGAATCCTGAAGCAAGGTATTCATTAAGTACCTCCAGTTCCATACACACTTTTCCACCATCACACTTGATTGGTCCTATTTTCTCATGTCTTATTCTCTTGCTCTTCACATACTTGTAGAATGCCATGGGGTATTCTTCAGTCCTGCTCGCCAAGGCCTTCTCATGGCCCCTTCTGGCTCTCCTAATTTCATTCTTAAGCTCCTTCCTGCTAGCCTTATAACCTTCTAGACCTCTATCATTACCTAGTTTTTTTTAACCTTTCCTAAGCTTTTCTTTTCCTCATTGACTAGATTTTCAACAGCCTTTGTACACTACGGTTCTACTACCCTACCATCCTTTCCCTGTCTCATTGGAATGTGCCTATGCAAAATACCATGCAAATATCCCCTGAACATTTGCCACATTTCTGCTGTACATTTCCCTGAGAACATCTGTTCCCAATTTATGCTTCCAAGTTCCTGCCTGATAGCTTCATGTTTCCCTTTACTCGAATTAAACATTTCCCTAATTTGTCTGTTTCTATCCCTCTCCAATGCTTTGGTAAAGGAGATACAATTGTGATCACTATCTCCAAAATGCTCTCCCACTGAGAGATCTGACACCTGACCAGGTTCATTTCCCAATACCAAATCTAGTACAGCCTCTCCTCTTGTAGGCTTATCTACATATTGTGTCAGCAAACGTTCCTGAACACACCTAACAAACTCACCCCATCTAAACCCCTTGCCAAACCCCTCGGGAAATTAAAATCTCCCACCATGACAACCCTGTTATTATTACTTCTTTGCAGAATCTGTCTACCTATCTGCTCTTTGATGTCCGTTACTATTGGGCGGTCTATAAAAAACACCCAGTAGAGTTATTGACCCCTTCCTGTTTCTGAAACGCCTAAAGCCTGGCACTTGAAGTAACCATTCCTACCCCTGAACCATCTGTAATGGCCACAACATCATACCTCCAAGTACTGATCCACGTTCTAAGCTCATCCACTTTTCTCACGATGCCTCTTGCATTAAAATAGACACATCTCAAACCATCGGTCTAAGCATATCCCTGCTCTATCACCTCCCTATCCTCTCTCTCACACTGTCTCCAAGCTTTCTCTATATGTGAGCCAACCGCCCCTTCTTCCGTCTCTTCAGTTTGGTTCCCACCCCCAAGGAATTCTAGTTTAAACTCTTCCCAATAGCCTTAGCAAACCTCCCTGCCAGGATATCGGTCCTCTTCGGATCCAAGTGCAACCCGTCCTTTTTGTACAGGTCACTCCTGCCCCAAAAGAAGTCCCAATGATCCAGAAATCTGAATCCCTGCCCCCTGCTCCAATCCCTCAGCCACACATTTATCCTCCACCTCACTCTATTCCTATACTCACTGGCACGTGGCACTGACAGTAATCCCAAGATTACTATGTTTGAGGTCCTGCTTCTCAGCTTGCCTCCTAACTCCCTGTAGTCTGTTTTCAGGACCTCCTCCCTTTTCCTACATATGTCATTGGTACCAATATTCAGATTCAGATTCAGTTTATTGTAATTTAGAAACCACAAATGCAATGCAGTTAAAAAATGAGACAACGTTCTCCGGAGTAATATCACAAAAAAAAAGCACACGACAAAACAGACCACACAAGAAAAACCACATAACGTTTGGTAATCCCCAATCCAGAGTCCGGAGAGGCTGCTGCGTATCAATATCGTGCTACCATCTTAGCACATTCCCCAGAAAGGAGCTCCAAACCCATCAGACAAAACAAGACTACCCAGACACACCAAGTCAAGAGACCAGCACTACCACCCAACAAACCAAAAACCTACACAAAACCACATAGTTATAGTTAAAACATTTAGTTGCAATAGTGCAGACAATACCATAATTGATAAAAGACTAACTGACAAAAACCACATAATTTAACATATAGTTCCAACAGTGCAAAGCAATACCGTAATCTGATAAAGAGCAGACCATGGCACGGTAAAAAAAGTCTCAAAGTCCCATTAGCCCATCATCTCATGCAGATGGTAGAAGGAAGAAAAACTCTTCCTGCCATGAACCTCCAGCGCCACAACCTTGCCGATACAGCCCCCTGGAAGCACCCGACCACAGCCAACTCTGAGTCCATCCGAAAACTTCGAGCCTCCGACCAGCCCTCCAACACCAAGCACCATCTCTGCCAAGCGCTTCGACCTCAGACCCGGCCGCCAAGCAACAGGCAAAGCCGAGGATTTGGGGCCTTCCTCCCAGAGATTTTCCGATTGCACTGCAGCAGCGGCAGCAAAACAGGCATTTCAAAAGTTTCACCAGATGTTCCTCCGTGCTTCACCCATCCGTCTCCATCAAATCAGGATTGTACACGGCATCCTACTTGACAGATTACAGATATTCATTCCGAAGTGGCCGCTGTGTGCTGCTACGTCGCACCGCCATCTTAGCCCACGACCTCTGGCTGTTAACCTTCCCACTGCAGGATATCATGAATGAGATCAGAAACATCTCGGTACCTGGCACCTGGGAGGCAAACTACCATCCGCGTTTCTTTCCTGCATCCACAGAATCACCTGTTTGACCCCCTAACTATAGAGTCCCCTACTACTGCTGCCTTCTTCCTTTCCCTATCCTTCTGAGCCACAGAGCCAGACTCTGTGCCAGAGGTGCGGCCACTGCTGCTTCCCCCAGGTAGTCTGTCCACCCCCAACAGTACTCAAACAGGAGTACTTATTGTTAAGGGGACAGCCACAGGGGTACTCTCTAGTATCTGACTCCTGCCCTTCCCTCTCCTGACTGTTACCTACTTATCTGTCTCCCAAGGCCCCGGTGTGACTACTTGCCTGTAGTCCCTCTCTATCACCTCCTCACTTTCCCTGACCAGACAAAGGTCATCGAGCTGCATCTCCAGTTCCCTAATCCGGTCCCTAAGGAGCTGCAGCTTGACGTACCTGGTGCAGACGTAGCCGTCCAGGAGGCTGGGAGTCTCCTGGACTTCCCACATCTGACACCCAGTACAGAACACCAGCCTCACAGACATACTTCCTGTTTCTATTCCTCACAGGTAACTTAACTTGCGTTGACCCCGTTATCACCAAAGCCCTACCACTCTGGCTCAGATCACTCTGTCGATGACCGCTCCGCTATGCAATGTCTCCCTTTTATGCCTGAACCTTCCCTGCTAGTTAACTCACAATTGGCGCTCTGGTTATAGCCACTGATAGGCCACATACAATGGACTAACACTGTCGAAGCTTCCTTTTTAATTAACCGCCGCCTACCCGCGAGAAATCCCTCTTGGTAAAGCTCTGTTGGCACCGCTGATAGGCCATGTACAATGGACTAACACTCTCGAAGGTCCCTTTTTAATTAATTTTAATAGCGTTGATTCGTAACAACGTGGTTGTTTAATTATTTATTGAAATTTTTTCAAATGACTAAAATTCGTTCTCAACAACACTTAAAACTTCTCAAGAAGGACTTCCGGTAAGATGGCAATTGCTTAGTCGCTCCGAACTTTTACTCCGTTATTCTTCTTACCTTTGCACTATGTGTCTCCCTTCTTAAACCTTAGTTAGGTATTTTATTAGTTCTCTTCTACCTGCCTGCGAACACATCTATCTTATAATGGCTACCAAAAGTACTAAAACCGGGAAAAAGGAAACTTCTACGGCTTTGCCGGCTGACATTCTCGCTGTTCTGGAACAACATCGACAAAATACTTTAATGGATTTTAGAACCGAATTTAGAACTTCTTTCAACCAGCTGAATGCCAAACTGGATCAGATTAATGCTAGAGTGGATGATCATGATGAACATTTATCTCGCATTGACGTAACTTCTGAAGAGTTAAAACGCCGTGTTCGATATCTTGAAACTCTCTGCTCCAACCTAGAGGAGAAGAATAGTAAACTTTTTTCCAAAATGGTGGATCGTGAAAATCAGAGCAGACGTTGCAATCTACGAATTCTTGGTTTGCCAGAGGCCACCGAAAAGGGCTCTCCCGTTGAATTTTTTTCCAAGTTTCTATGTGAGATTTTCGGGAAAGAATTTTTTCCGACTCCACCTGAGCTTGAAAGGGCACACAGGATCTATGTTCCTTGAGCAATTCTGGGTTCCCACCCACGGCCGATTATTTTATGCTTTCATCAATACCAGGTGAAAAACCATTTGATGATGGAGGCACGCCGCAGAGGTACTTTTGCCTTTCAAAATACGGTCATTCGTTTTGTGGAGGATTTTGCCCCCCAGGTTCTGAAGATGCGTGCTGAGTTTAAAGGTGTAATGAAAGTGCTTTCTGATCGCGGATTCAGACCCTCTCTCCGAAATCCAGCCGATCTTTGAATTACGCTTACTACTGGAGATTATAAGTGGTTTAAATCAGTGAAGGAGGCTGAGGCGTTTGTTGGAAGTCTCCCAGCCACCTCGTCTTCTTCGGAACCGGCCTGACCTTCTAAAATGGTTGATAAGTACTTCTCGAAGTAAAACTATCCTTTCCGAACTCAGACTTTACTTGAATAATTCAGTCATTATCTATTGAAACTCTAAGGGCTGTAGTCAATCTCTCCCTGGACTTGGTGCATTTTTTCTAAATAGATAATGTAAGTTTAATGTTTCCCTGCGAACTTTTAGATTTTACCTGTGTAATCTATTTTATTTTTGTATAACCTTATCTATAGAGAACTACAATTGTCTTTAGCTTGTTTTGGAGGTTTGGAGTTTTTATTGAAGGCCTCCCTGTTGGTTGATTCATAGTTTAAGTTTTGCTTTTTTTTCTGTAAATGGTCGATAAGGACTCTCTTTGAATTTTATAATTTCCACCTTTTCTCCCTCCTTTTTTTTTCTTTTAATCTTTTATAATTTTTCGCGGGTAGGTTAGTTTTAGTTTTCTTCTGATTTTCTTTGTATTAAGTTTTATACTTCTCTTGAAGTTGTTCCTATTTATAATTCTGTTTTCTAGTGCATAAATTAGTTACTATTTGCTATATTATTTATACGGAACTTTTGTTAACGACACAGAACTGGAAGTCATACTTGGGTTAATTTTTTTGGTAGAGCTAGCTGCTTTTTTAGGTAGCCGTCTAATTTTGGGTTGCGAGGGGGGGCGGATTCTCCAGTTCCAACACTACTCACTGTTTCTTTTGTTTTCCATTGTTATTCAGGACATGTCTCTGTTTTGATTCTACAGATCTATGTTTACATTTTTGCTCCCAGACTGTTATTGTACTGCTTGATTTTTTATATGCCAGCTACCTTCTATGCACTAACAATTGATAATGGTTAATTCACTTAAATTTGTGAGCTGGAATGTAAAGGGACTGAATCATCCTGTTAAAAGAAGGAAGGTCTTCTCCCATACTAAACAACTCAAAGCTGACATTGCTTTCCTTCAAGAAACTCATATCCGTAGTTTTGATAATTCTCGGCTTCTGTCAAAGTGGGCGGGTCAGCATTTTCATTCATCCTTTACTGCCAAAGCTAGGGGGGGGTCTCCATCCTTATTAATTCAAATATTCCTTTTGAACTCCATAATAAGATATCTGATACAAATGGCCGTTTTATTATTGTTTCTGGTAAATTATACAATTTACCGGTACCGAAGAAACCACAACCAAAGGAGTTGAATGACTTCAGACCTGTTGCCTTGACGTCGCACGTGATGAAGACCATGGAGCGGCTGATAATACAGAATCTGAGGCCACAAACCAGGCACGCCCAGGATCCTCTTCAGTTTGCGTATAAGGAGAAGGTGGGAGTGGAGGATGCTATCATGTATTTGCTGCACAAATCACTCTCTCACCTAGATGGGGCCAGTTGTGCTGTGAGGATTACATTCCTTGACTTCTCTAGTGCCTTTAACACCATCCAGCCCAAGATCTTAAGGCACAAACTAACGGAGATGGGAGTAGACTCTCACATGGTGGATTGGATAGTGGACTACTTGACAGATAGACCTCAGTATGTGCGGTTGGGAGACTGTAGGTCTGACACGGTGGTCAGCAGCACAGGAGCGCCACAGGGAACCGTACTATCTCCGGTCCTGTTCACCCTGTACACATCAGACTTCCAATATAACTCGGAGTCCTGCCATGTGCAGAAGTTCGCTGATGACACGGCCATAGTGGGGTGTGTCAGGAATGGACAGGAGGAGGAGTATAGGAAACTGATACAGGACTTTGTGATATGGTGCAACTCAAACTACCTGCGTCTCAATATCACCAAGACCAAGGAGATGGTGGTGGACTTTAGGAGATCTAGGCCTCATATGGAGCCAGTGATCATTAATGGAGAATGTGTGGAGCAGGTTAAGACCTACAAGTATCTGGGAGTACAGTTAGACGAGAAGCTAGACTGGACTGCCAACACAGATGCCTTGTGCAGGAAGGCACAGAGTCGACTGTACTTCCTTAGAAGGTTGGCGTCATTCAATGTCTGTACTGAGATGCTGAAGATGTTCTATAGGTCAGTTGTGGAGAGCGCCCTCTTCTTTGTGGTGGCGTGTTGGGGAGGAAGCATTAAGAAGAGGGACGCCTCACGTCTTAATAAGCTGGTAAGGAAGGCGGGCTTTGTCGTGGGCAAAGTACTGGAGAGTTTAACATCGGTAGCTGAGCGAAGGGCGCTGAGTAGGCTACAGTCAATTATGGAAAACTCTGAACATCCTCTACATAGCACCATCCAGAGACAGAGAAGCAGTTTCAGCAACAGGTTACTATCGATGCAATGCTCCTCAGACAGGATGAAGAGGTCAATACTCCCCAATGCCATTAGGCTTTACAATTCAACCGCCAGGACTTAAGAACTTTTTAAAAGCTATTATTAATGCTTTTTGAGATAGTGATTTAGATGCATATCATATTTTTTACTGAGTTAAGTATTGTATGTTATTAGTTTTGCTACAACAAGTGTATGGGACATTGGAAAAAAAGTTGAATTTCCCCATGGGGATGAATAAAGTATCTATCTATCAATACTAAAGTTGCACTAGCAAACCTGTATGCTTCCAATTTTGATGATGTTAATTTTTTTGAACGTTTTTTCTCCTCGCTACCAGATTTAAACTCATACTCTCTTATACTGGGTGGCAATTTCAATTGTTGGTTAGATCCTAATTTGGATCGATCGTCCTCTGTTACTACACTACTTACTAAATCTGCCTTAGCTATTCACTCTTTTCTCTCTAATTATGGTATCTCTGATATATGGCATTTCCTTCATCCCACTGAGAGAGACTATTCTTTTTTTTCACATGTTCACCATACCTTTACTAGAATTGACTACTTTTTATTCGATAATCAACTTATTCCATCTGTCTATTCTTGTGACTATCAGAGTATACTGATTTCTGACCATGCCCCAATTACTTTGTCCTTAAATTTTCCTGGTCTCCCTCAGAGGAATAAACACTGGCGTTTTGACTCGACTTTATTATTGGATGATGATTTTCTAAAATTTATTAAGGATCAGATAACCTTTTATTTTAACACCAATACATCATCTGAAATGTCATCCCAGATTGTCTGGGATGCCATGAAAGCATATTTGAGGGGTCAAATAATCTCCTATACAGCAAATCTTAATAGAAAGTCCTGTGCAGATCGATTAGACCTCATTAATCAGATTAAAGAATTGGATCAACTGTATGCTCAAACTAAGAATCCTGAATTATACAAGAAGCGTGTAGAACTTCAAACTAAATTTAATCTTCTGTCTACTCAACCTGTCGAACGCCAACTTCTTGAAAGTAAGAGTCGCTTCTATATTCATGGTGACAAATCTGGTAAATTCCTAGCCAATCAGCTGAGACGTTCCAAAGCCAAACAACATATTACAAAGATCCGGAAGGAGAATGGAGACTTTACATCGGATCACTTAGAAATCAATGACGCATTTAAAAATTTCTATTCTTCACTTTATTCCTCTGAATCTTTGAATGACAATATCTCTGTTGATCACTTCTTAAATAATCTGAATATTCCTTCGCTTTCGTCTGATCTTAAAGCCAAACATAATGCGCCTATTTCATCAGAAGAAATATCTTTTGCAATTTCTGCATTGTCTTCAGGGAAATCTCCTGGACCTGATGGGTTCCCCGTAGAATTTTATAAATCATTCTCTTCACTTCTTTCCCCTCAGTTATTCTCAGTATTATCTGACTTGTTTAATTATGGTAAATTGCCACCCTCTTTTAATGAGGCATCTATTATTCTTTTATTAAAAAAGGGTAAAGACCCAACAGAGTGTTCCTTGTATAGGCCGATTTCTTTGCTCAATAGTGATGTTAAAATCTTGGCCAAAGTTTTGGCTTATAGATTAGAAACTGTTATCCCCTCTATTATTTCTGATGATCAAACTGGTTTTATTAAAAATCGTCTTCCTTTTTTTAACATTCGGCGTTTATTTAACATTTTATATTCATCTTCAACTGGGATTCCTGAATGTGTTATTTCCCTCGATGCGGAGAAAGCATTTGATTGTATAGAGTGGAACTACCTTTTTGCAGTTTTAGAAAAATTTGACTTCAGTCAAAGTTTTATCTCTTGGGTCAAATTGCTGTATTTGTGTCCTACTGCCTCTGTTTTGACTAATTTTCACAAATCCCAGTTATTTACCCTCAAACGTGGCACCCACCAGGGATGCCCTTTAAGTCCCTTTCTCTTTGATTTGGCTATAGAACCTTTGGCGATAGCATTTCGAAATTGTCCTGAATTGACCGGGATTTGGAGAGGGGGTGTTGAGCATAGAGTTTCTCTTTATGCTGATGACTTATTACTTTTTCTTTCAAATCCGTCTACATCCTTACCGCCAATGTTTTCACTTCTTGATCAGTTTAGCCAGTTCTCTGGCTATAAACTTAATTTACATAAGAGCGAACTTTTCCCAATTAATAAAGAAGCACAAGAATTAACATTTCGTGATCTCCCTTTTAAAGTAGTTCATAATCAATTTACTTATCTTGGGATTACAGTCACAAGGAAGTTTAAAGATCTCTTTCGTGAAAATTTTGCCAATCTTTCATATACTGTAAAACAGAGTCTGTTACAATGGTCACCTCTATCTATGTCTTTGGTAGGTTGTATCAATGTTGTTAAAATGTATGTTCTCCCTAAACTTTTATACTTATTTCAATCAATCCCAATTTTTATTCCTAAATCTTTTTTTGATTCCTTAGACTCTATTATTTTGTCATATCTGTGGAAGAATAAGCGCTCTAGAATTAATAAAGTTTATCTCCAAAAATCTAAAAAAGAGGGTGGCATGGCTTTACCTAACTTTCGTTTATATTATTGGGCAGCCAATATACGTTGTGCTACCTTTTGGTCTCTTTTCCATGGCCAACCCGAGTGCCCTAATTGGGTGGCAATGGAGTTGAGTTCCACTAAAGATTTATCTATCTCTGCACTTCTTGGCTCTGTACTCCCTAGTAGTTTGTCCAGATTAATTGTTAATCCTCTTGTTAGACACACTTTGCGTATATGGGCTCAGTTTAGGAAGTTTTATGGTTTCCATGGTTTTTCCTTTTCTAGCCCTATCTTACATAATCACCTTTATTTACCTACTACATATGATTCAGCATTCCATGATTGGTATAGGAAGGGCATTAGACATTTTGAAGATCTTTTTATTGATAATCGCTTCGCATCTTTTCAACAGCTCTCTGCTAAGTTCAATCTGCCCAATGCTCATTTTTTTAGATATCTCCAAATTAGACACTTTATTAATCCTTTAATTCCTAACTTCCCTGAAATGCCTGAGAAAAATGTTATGGATTTCTTTCTTTCTATTAATCCACTAGGTAAAGGTTTAATATCATTTATTCGTAATAAATTAGCATCCTTACGGCGTGCCCCTGTGGATAAAATTAGAATGGTTTGGGAGCATGACTTAAATATCTCCTTATCTGATGAGACTTGGGACTCGATTCTCAAATCGGTTAATTCAACCTCTCTTTGTGCTCGCCATTGCCTTTTACAGTTTAAGATTGTTCATAGAGCCCATATGTCTAAATCTAAACTATCCCGATTTTACCCTAACATTAGTCCTCTCTGTGATAAATGCAAAAGGGGCGAGGCCTCTCTCATTCATATGTACTGGTTTTGTCTTAGCTTGGAGAAATTTTGGAAAGACGTCTTCATAACGTTATCTTGTATTCTGAATCACCACCTAGAACCTAACCCTTTAATTGCTTTGTTCGGTTTTTTGGGTGAGACAGATTTACGTCTGAGTTCGACTAAGTGTCGAATATTATCTTTTGCTTCTCTCCTGGCTAGACGTTTAATCCTCCTTAGATGGAGGGATGTTGCCCCGCCCACACATGCTCAATGGCTTAACGATATTATGTCCTGCTTAGACCTTGAAAAAATTAATTATTCAGTTCTTAATTCGGATACAAAGTTCCATAAGGTCTGGGGACCTTTTATTGAGTATTTTCATAACCTTCCTCTTAACTAAGGTTCTTTTTTCGGTCCCTTGCTTTCAGCTCCTTTTTTTTGTTGGTAGTAGGCATTAATATCTTCTGTTGCTAAGTGTATTTACAGTTTTGGGGGTTTGAATGTCCTGATGTATACTCTCTAGATTGTGTTGTGGTTGGTCTGGAGTTCTTTTTTGTTGCGGGGTTTGGGGAGAATACTAATTTTACATATCTTCAATTTGGGTGCTTTCTCAATTATCTTCTTTTGTATTATATTATTATTGTATGTTTATTTTTGCACTGTATTAATGTTCTTCATTTCGATCTGGGGTTTTTTTATCTGTAGCAATGTAGAAAATGTATTAAAAAAACTAATTTTAAAAAACTTCTCAAGAGTGGCCACCATTACAGTAAACATTCAATCAGCCAACAAGAGCGCTGTACACACGCTCTGAGCCACTCACAGTCAATCACATATTAGTTGACGCTCTGCCTCCACCGTGTGTGTAAACATTCTTCCTATCTTGAAAACTTATTCCATTGTTTTCACCCATAATGTCTGGAATACTGCCTGCAACTTCCAGTGAGGGTAGTATATCAGAAAAGCACTGGCATGGGTATGAAACTGCAAGTGATACAGTGTTTGAAAGATGGAGAGCATCAGGTTGATGTTGGCACCTCTTTGAAATTTGCAATGTTCATTGATAATAATGGGAGCGAAGCAGTAAGGCAAAGGGAGGTGTTCTCGACATGATTTCCCGCTCCTGAGAACTGCTTCATGGAGGAAACTTAAGAAAAGGCAGTCAAATCTCGATGCCTACTTGAAGAAGCCACCAAAGTTAGAGAAGGATCCACAGCCTGGACCTTCCTCTGAGACTTAATCAACACCCGCTTTCCTCTGCTGCTGCTGTGATGTGTTGCTGCTCCACTGATGTACAGGTTAGGCCTATTTGCGTGTTTGTTACTCCACAAACTACTGTCATATAACACACACAAAATACTGATGGAACACAGCAGGCCAGGCAGCATCTATCTTTCCTTTCAGTTCGTCCTGACGAAGGGTCTCGGCCTGAAACGTCGACAGTGCTTCTTCCTATAGATGCTGCCTGGCCTGCTGTGTTCCACCAGCATTTTCTGTGTGTTGTTTGAATTTCCAGCATCTGCAGATTTCCTCGAAATTACTATCGTATCTTGGGTTTACTTTAAAAAAAAAAGACATGTCCATTTCATAATGTTATAATGTCCCCATAGAGTGCTGATTTACATTAACACTCCACCTCTGAGGCACACATCCTCAGAGTAAAGCGGGATCTGAGTGTATACTAATTTACCAGTTCACCAAGATAACAGGGTACACTTAATGGCCACTTTAATGCAAACAATGCAGTTCACTGTATCTTCCAATGTCTTGATCTACACGAGACAATACACTGGGTGGCCATTTTATTAGGCACACCAGTACACCTGAATGTTTTGCAAATATCTAATCAGCCAAACATGTGGCAGCAATTCCATGCATAAAAATGTGTAGACACGGTCAAGTGCTTCAATTAAACAAACCAAAGATAAGAATGGCTAAGAAATATGATGTGAGTTTGACCATTGAATGACAGTTGGTGCCAGATGGGGTGGTTTGAGTATCTCAGAAACTCTAGATTTCTTGGGATTTTCACATTTAATAGTCTCTAGAGTTTACAAAGAATGAAGCAAAAAATTTTATAAAAAATCCAGTGAGCAGCAGTTCTGTGGGTGAAAATGTCTTGTTAATGACTGAGGTCAGAGGAGAATGGCCAGACTGGTTCAAGCTGACAGGAAGGTGACAGTAACTCATTTAAGCACACATTACATCAGTGGCGTGCAAAAGAGCATCCCTGAACATACAGCACATCAAACCTTAACTTGGATGGGCTAAAACAGCAGATGACCACACCGTATTCCAGTTCTGTACCTAATAAAGTGTCCACCAAATGTACAATTACAGTAAATCAATGCCTTGTCAGAACAATTTTCAATGCACTCCAACCAAATAAAATATTAAATCAATGACACCAACAAGCTGGCTAGCTAAATATCCTTGCATGTGATAGGCCAACCCACCACTTCCCTTGACAACACCAGCACATACACATACACTTCGGCTCATAAATCAGGAATAATCAAGACAGATGCCAGAGCCAATACCACCAGTGAAACTAGGCACACAAAATTTGGGGTTAAATAATTTAGGAAAAGTATTTCAAAGTTCAAAGTAAATTTATTATCAAAGTACATATACGTCATGATATACAACCCTGAGATTTATTTTCGTGGGTAAATACAAAGAGACACAATGGAATCAATGAAAAACTGCACACAAAGAAGGACAAACAACCAAAATGCAAAAGACAAACTGTGCAAATACAAAAAGGTACAACAAAAAAGATACATACACACATAACTACATATATACTGAGGATCTGAGTGTTTAATTGTGTAAAAGACAAACTATCCAAGTACAAAAAGAAAGAAACAATAATAACTAAATAATAAATATCAAGGACATGAGATGAAGAGTCCTTGAAAATGTGTCCATAGGTTGTGGAATCAGTTCAGTGTTGTGGTGAGTGAAGTTGCCCATGCTGGTTCAGCAGCCTGATGGTTAAAGGGTAATAACTGTTTCTGAACTTGGCGGGGAGGGACCCAAGACTCCTCTATCTCCTACCTGATGGCAACAGCGAGAAAAGAGCATGCATAGAAAGCAACCACTCACATGATGCACTCGGTGGTGAATCCAAATAAGCATTCAGAATATAATCACAGACCTCAAGCCACGGGGCATGTGGCTCCTTTTAACTCTCAGTCTTCTTTGGACATATTAAAAGTAAAAACTTCACTGTTTATTTTGGTTCAGAAAAGCCAGTCCAGTTCCCCACAGATTAATCTTTCAGAGCTTGGTTACAGCAAGAACAATTTATGGCCAATTCTATTTGCTTAGTACAAGCCTGTCAGACAGCAATCCTCTCTCAAGCTAAGTTTTATTACTTCAGGAGACTGGTACTGATACACAAAAGGCGGACTATGGTGAACACACCAGATGTCTTGACCATACAGGTTATAGATAGGGGTCAATTCCTTTAATTCCTGGTACGGCTACATTAGCTGAGCTCTGTCACTACGTCATGATCAGAATCATTATCATTGGCACATGTTCATTGCAGCAGCAGTTCATTGTAATACACAACAGTAATAATTGAGTAGTGCAAAAAAAAGGAACAAAAAAAAGTGAGGTAGTGTTCATTGGTTGATTATCCATTTTGAAATCTGATGATGGCGAGAAAGAAGCTGTTCCTGATTTAGTCAGCTCCATCATGGGTACTAGCCTCCGTGGTATAAACCACGTGAACTATCCATCTATACAACATACATAACCATATAATGTATATAAAAAGTAAAGATAAAATCCACAGATGAATCACACATAAATAACTAAACTGCATTAATATTAAATATCGTAAGGTATGGGAGAGCTTAAACAGTGACACTTCAAATACAATGCAGCTGGGAGTTCAGAAGCCTAATGGTCAGGGGAAAGAAACTGATTTGCATCCTGATCATTCTTGTTTTTATGCAAGAATTTCTAACCCCTACCTGATGTTAGAAAGTCAAAGAGGAAACTGGATGGATGGGTGGGATCCTTAAAAACATTAAGGGCCCTCCCTACGCGACGCTCATGAATAATGTCCCCGATGGATGGTAGGGAGACCGTTATGATCCTCTTAGCTGTTCTCTGTTCTCACAGTCCTTCCTAGGGAGTTCGTGTCCGATGCTTGATTGCTCCCATACCTACTGGAGATGCAACTTGTCAGGACGCTTTCAATGGTGCTCCTGAAAAAGTAGTAAGATTGGGGGGGGGGGGGGGGGGGAGTGATGAGAGCATTGCTTGCCTCAATCTTCTTAGGAAGTGGAGGCTCTGCTATGCCTTCTTGTTCAGGGAGGTGATATTAAGGGAGCAGATGAGGTTATCCACGATGTGAACTCCCAGGAACTTTTCTCAAGACATCTTCAAGGAGCGGTGCCTTAGGAAGACAGCATCCATCAATAAGAATCCCCAACACCAGGATATGCCTTCTTCACACTGAATATCGGGAAGGAGGATCATAAGTCTGAAGGCACACACTCAGCGATTCAGGAACAGCTTCTTCCCCTCTGCCAAATGATCTCTAAATGGACATTGAACACATGAACACTAACTACTTTTTTATTTTTGTTCTTTTCACTACTTATTTTAACTTAACTATTAATAGATGTATAAATACTTACTATAACTCAGTTTCCCCTCTATATTTGTTTATCATGTATTTAATTCTACTGCTGCCATAAAGTTAACAAATTTCATGACAAATGCCAGTGATATTATATCTGATTCTGAATTATTCACAAATGTAGAGGCTCTTGTACACTCTTTCTGAAGGCAGCAGCGAGAAGCAAGCCCATCCTAGGTGGTGTGAATCCCTGATAATCGATGCGGCTTTCCTACAACAGTGTTTCATGTATATGTGCCCAATGGACTTTACCTGTAATGGACTGGGCTGAATCCACTGCTTTTGCAGGATTTTCCATAGCTGTCTGCAGAGATCACCACCGCTGTTAAGAGTGTGTGCATTCTCCCAGTGACAGTGTGGCTTTCTTTCGGGAGCTCCAGTTACCTCCCAGATTCCAAAGATGAATGGTTCGGGATTAGAAAGTTCTGGGCATGCTATGTTGCCCCCAGCAAACCCTCACACTGACACAATCAAATCAAATGAAGTTTAATTATCGTTCAAACCATACATAGATACAGTTTAATGAGGGAGTGCTCCTCTGGGGCCAAGGTGCAAAATATTCAAAATAGCAAACAAAAATTAAAAAATGGCAAGTAACATAATTCCTACCTGATGAACTTGTTGAAATTCTTTGAGGAGATTACAAGTAGGATAGATAAAGGGGATGCAGCGGATGTTGTATATTTGGACTTTCAGAAGGCCTTTGACAAGGTGCCACACATGAGGCTGCTTACCAAGTTAAGAGTCCATGGTATTACAGGAAAGTTACGAACATGGTTAGAGCATTGGCTGATTGGTAGGAGGCAGTGAGTGGGAATAAACGGATCATTTTCTGGTAAGCTGCCAGTGACTAGGGGTCTTTCGCAGGGGCCGGTGTTGGGACCACTTCTTTTTATACTGAATATAAATGATTTAGATGATGGAATAGATAGCTTTGTTGCCAAGTTTGCAGATAATATGAAGATTGGTGGAGGGGCAGGTAGTGTTGAGGAAACAGGTAGGATGTAAAAGGATTTAGACAGATTAGGAGAATAGGGAAGAAAGTGGCAAATGAAATACTATGTTGGAAATTACATGGTCATGCACTTTGGTAGTAGAAATAAATGTGCAGAGTATTTCCTAAATAGTGAGAAAATCTGAGATGCAAAGGGACTTGGGAGTACTTGTGCAGAACACCTTAAAAGTTAACTTGCAGGTCATATGAGGAAGGCAAAAGCCATGTTAGTATTCATGACAAGAGGTCTACAATACAAAAGCAAGAATGTGATGCTGAGGCTTTAGAAGGCACTGGTGGGGCCTCACCTTGAGTATTGTGAACCGCTTTGGGCCCCTCAACTCAGAAAAGATGTGCTAGCATTGGAGAGGGTCCAGAAGAGGTTCACAAGGATGATTCCAGGAATTAAAGGGCTAGCATACAAGGAACAATTGATGGCTCTGAGTCTGTACTCACTGGAATTCATAAGGATGAAGGGGGATATCATAGAAACCTTTCAAATGTTAAAAGGCATGGATAGAGTAGATGTGGAAAGAATGTTTCCCATGGTGGGAGAATCTAGGACAAGAGGGCACAGCCTCTGGATAGAGGGGCTCCTTTCAAAACAGATGCAAAGAAATTTCTTTAGCCCAAGAGTGGTGAATTTGCAGAATTTGTTGCCACAGGCAGCTGCGGAGGCCAGGTCATCGGGTGTATTTAAGGCAGAGATTGCCAGGTTCTTGATTGGACATGGCATCAAAGGTTACGGGGAGAAGGCCGGGAACTAGGGTTGAGGAGGAGAGAACAAAAGGATCAGCCATGATTGAATGGCACAGCAGACTCGATTGGCCAGATGGTCTAATTCTGCTCCTATGTCTCATGGTCTTACAATTCAAAACAAGCATATGCACTCGAAAAATATATAGCTCAAGACCTTGAGCAGCATAAGCAACACATTTCACAGTATGTTTCAATATTCATGTGACAAATAAATCTTAAATTTAATCTGTGTTCCACATAAGGATATCATAACCAAGGTTGCTTACAGAAACTTAGAATAATTTCAGCTATGAGGTCACCCGGCTCATCGAGCCTGTGCCGACTCTCTCCAAGAGCCATCAAATCAGCCCCAACCCCTGACTTTTTAACCAGCCCTGCAAAATTATCTGTCCATTTACCATGTTGAAAGTTAGAATTGAATCTGCTTACAGCAAATTTTCAAGCAGTAAATTCCATGTCCTGCTTTAATATAATTTGCTGTAACTTTAAATTCCTCAATGTTTAACATTACAGAGGATCTGTCCTGGGCCCAGCATATAAGTGCAACTACAATTAAAGCATGGCAGCACCTCTACTTCCTTAGAAGTTTGCAAAGATTCAGCATGTCATCTAAAACTTAGACAAACTTCTAAAGATGTGTAGTGGAGAGCATATTAACTGGTTGCATCACAGCGAAACACCAACGCCCTTGAATGGAAAACCCTGCAAAATGAAGTGGATTTTGCCAGTCCATTACAGATAAGCTTCTCATCAACGTGGAGCACTGTCGCAGGAAAATAGCATCCATCATCAAGGAGCCCTACCATCAAGATCATTCTTTCTTCTTCTTTTTGCCATCAGAAAGAAGGTACAGGAGCCTCAGGGCCCACACTATCAGGCTCTTGAACCAGAAGGAACAACTTTACTCAACTTCACTTGTCCCATCAGTGAAACAAAGTGAACCTATGGACTCACTTTCAAGACCTTTTCATCTGTCTCATGTTCTCAATTTTAAATGTTTATTTATTATTATTATTTCTTTTTTTATTTGCAGTTTGTTTGCCCAATGCCATTTTTCATTGATTCCATTTTTCTTCTTGCATTTACTGTGAATGTCCGCAGGAAAATGCATCTCAGGCTAGCATATGGTGACATTTCTGTACTTTGATAATAAATTAACTTTGAACTTAACAAAAAAAGAACTTGAAATGGACAATTAATCTGCTGGAGCATGGGAGGAAAGGAACTGTTGCTCTGATATGTAAACAATGCCTTGCCTCCCTCACCCCCCATCCATAGATGCTGCTCAACCTACTGCAGACTGTTTATTGTTCCAGCATCTGCACACTCACATCACTGATAAAATGGACAATTGTGAAGTTTCATGTCGGAGGACGCCCCATTAACATTTTGCATAAAAGCAGCTATTATTGACAAATTAGTCAACCTCATCCAGCAACAGAAAAGATTTAAGCTTGGGATAAATCCCAAGGGAATAGGATTAATCCAGTTGTCATTTTTAATAGCCTTGAACATAAATGGAACTGAACTGCCAAAGGTCAATTAAGGGGCCCTTAGATAGGCACGTGGATGATAGAAAAATGGAGGGCAACATGGAAGGGAAGTACTAAGATTGATCTTGGAGTAGGTTTAAAGCTTAAAATAAATTTATTATCAAAACTGTAGTGGTGGTTACAGTACAGTTTTAAAGCCATAGCACTAGAGCGGTTCCACTCTTGACTTCTGAAATCCAGGTCCACTGGTACAAATAGCTGCCACAACTGTGGTCTTCTTCAGTTACGGTGGATAACCATAACATCTTCTGGGTCTTGTCATTCCCTTCCATCTCCATAAAGCATTGCAGAATTTCCTTCCTTGCCACTGAGTTTAATTGTTGACCTCGTGCCCAGTCTGGAAATAACTTCGCATGCTAGGACAGGCATGTCTCCATCTCACCAGAGTACGAAGCCCGCCAGCTACTCTCATTTGTCAAAATACATTACCATATACAACCTTGCAATTAATTTTCTTGCTGGCCGCACAACATTGTTCTATGTTCTAAGAAAGGATGTGCTGACGTTGGAGAGGGTTCAGAGAAGATTCACTAAATGATTCCAGCAATGAGAGGGTTAACATATGAGGCCAGTTTGACCGCTCTTGGACTGTACTCCTTGAAGTTTAGAAGAATGAGGGGGGACCTCATAGAAACATTTCGAATGTTGAAAGGCATGGACAGAGTGGATGTGGCAAAGTTGTTTCCCATGGTGGAGGAGTCTAGTATGAGAGGGCATGACTTAAGGATTGAAGGGTGCCCATTCAGAACAGAGAAACGAAGAATTTTTTTTAGCCAGAGGGTGATGAATCTGTGGAATTTGTTGCCAAGGGCGGCAGTAGAAGCCAAGTCATTGGGTGTATTTAAGGCAGAGATTGACAGGTATCTGAGTAGCCAGGGCATCAAAGGTTATGGTGAGAAGGCGGGGGAATGGGACTAAATATGTAATTAGTTTTGCTACAACAAGTGTATGGGACATTGGAAAAAATGTTGAATTTCCCCATGGGGATGAATAAAGTATCTATCTATCTATCTATCTATCTATCTATCTAAATGGAAGAATGGATCAGCTCATGATAAAATGTTGGAGCAGACTCGATGGGCCAAATGGCAGACTTATGCTACTTTGTCTTGTCTTATGTTCTAAAAGTTTACTTTATAATTTTGTGTCCAATTGGCTAGCTTGCTCTAGAAGTAACTTTTTAGACCAGGACATTTGTACAGTACATCCTTATACAGTCGGCTTTCCTTATCCGCGGGGGATTGGTTCTGGGACCTCACCCCCCCCCCCCCCCCGCGGATACCAAAAAACGAAGATGCTCAAGTCCCTTATTTAACCTGTCTCAGTGCGGTGGATTTCAGGACCCGGCGGAGCTTGGGACCCGCCGCTGCAGCTGCTACTGAATCCGCAGTGTTTCTGTTCTGTTGACGGAAAACAATCACGATTGAAAATAAAGTGGAAATAATAAAGCAATCGGGAAGAGGTGAAACGCCATCGGTCATTGGAAAAGTGTTAGGCTAGTCAGTCAACGATTGGAACAATTTTAAAGGATAAAGTGAGAATAATGGAGTATGTGAAAGGCTCTGCCCCGATGAAAACTACAAACGCTACTAAGCAACACAGTGGTTTAATTATTGAAATACATACCTTTCTTAAGTGTTTTATATGCATAGAAAGGTAAAATATATACTAAGACAAAAGTTTGACTGACGCTAAATAATACCCGATGTACCTGTTCCGACTTACTTATAATACCTAATACAAAGTAAATTCAGATTCAGTTTATTGTCATTTAGAAACCACAAATGCAATGCAGTTAAAAAATGAGACAACGTTCCTCCAGAATATCAAAAAAGCATATGACAAAACAGACTACACTAGAAAATCTAAATCTAAACTAGAAAATATTTGGCAATCCCCAATCCAGAGTCCGGAGAGGCTGCTGCGTATTAATATTGCACTACTGCCTCAGCACGTTCCCCGGAAAGGAGCTCCAAATCCACCAGACAAACAAGTCCAAAGACTAAAGCTACAAGACCTGCACAAAACCATATAGTTACAACAGTGCAAACAATAGCATAATTGATTAAAAAACAGACCATGGGCACAGTAAAAATAGTCCAAAGATGTTAAAGGACTATAAGTTCAAAAGAAATCACCACACAGATTCCACAAGTCCTCAGGGTCCCGATTGACTCGTCATCCCGTGCCGGCAGCAGAAGGGAATACCCCCACTATGGACTTCCACGGCGCTGCCCGACTCAGCCTCGCAGACGCAGCACACAGTGAAAGCTCCGTCAAAACCAGCCTCGCAGACGCAGCACACAGTGAAAGCGGCCTGACCGCAGCGAACTCCGAGTCCGTCGAACCTCTGAGCCGACGACCATCCCCTCTGGCACAGCTTCTCCGAGAACCATCCTCTGCCGAGCGTATTAAGATGGCCCCACCAACAGCCATCAGCAACGCGACCCCGTGGACTGGGGGCCTGTTCTTCCCAGCAGAGTCCCGGACCTCACAGCAGCAGCAGCAACGAAGAAGGTCTTCCTGGAGATTTCCCGATGTTCCTCCGTGCTCCCACGTCCATTTTCAATCGATTATGATTGCGCACGGCACCCCACTTCACAAATAACAGATAATCAGCTCCGGAGTGGCCACTGCAAGCTGCGTCGCGCCGCCATCTTGGAAATCAATGCTATGTAAATAGTTGTTATACAGTATTGTTTAGGGAATAATGACAAGAAAAAAATAGTCTGTACATGCTCAAACAACATATGCTGGAGGGCAAACTTCCAGGTTTTCCCGATTCGCGGTTGGTTGAATCCGCACATGCAGAACCCGCGGATAAGGATGGCTGACTGTACCAGACATATGTACTGATATCCTGAACAAAGGTTAGTATATTGAAGACTAGAGATGACATTATTGCAAGCTTTGTGAACAGTGAGAACGGGATATTTCAATGACAGATCAAGGCAGACTCTCTGGCAGATAAAGGTCCATGTCAGCAAATGTGAGAATATAACCTGCAAGTGTGGCGAAACCAAAAGGTAGCGGCCCTTCCTTGGTTGAGGTCAACTACAGGTGTTCAGTCCTAGCCATCTGTGCTGCAAGCCAATCTGCAAACCAGGTGAGTATGATATGGACAGCAAGCTGTTGCCCATGCAGCAGGATGCCCCTACTACACTTCTGGTGAATCAAAGGAACAGCACAGACTGGTTCAGTTTGGTACCAGCAGCATCGCAGGAGTTGCCACTCAGCATTGAACTCAATGTAGGCCTGCCTTAAGGACTCCAGCTCCATATGTTTGTCTTGGGGTTTACTCCTGAAGCCTTCCCCATTCAAAAAGTACAAAAGCCCATGTTCTCACATCTGTATTTGCACTTTCATTCCAAATCCAAAGATAACGGGGAAAAAAAGTATCAGATGCATTTCCTCTGCTTGAGAAAATCTATTCCCAGTCAAAATCAAGGCTGATTTATAAATACATTTATATCTAAGTGGATCATCTGGATCACGCTATGAACAAGTCAAACAGCTCCTCCCCAACACCCCCCACCAAAAGAAAAAAAATTCGGAGAAGCAAAAGAAACTTACAAAAATTCTACCTGGGTTTAAAAGATTGCAATGAGTCATATAAAATGCGGACAAAAACCTTTGTTTAAATTATAACATCACAATTTAAAAGGGGAACTTAATTTACTGTTTGATAAGAGTATTTATATTTCCTCTCATGAAGAAATTTAGAAGTAAAAGATTTAGGGCACCACGGTAGTGTAGCAGTTAGCGCAATGCCATTACAACTCAGGGTATCATGGAGTTCGGAGCTCAATTCCAACATCTTCTGTAAGCAAGTTTGTATGTTCCTCCCCATGTGCATGTGGATTTCCTCCAGGTGCTCCGGTTTCCTCACACAATCCAAAGACATACAGGTTGGCAGATCAATTGGTCATTGTAAATCATCCTGTGATTAGGCTTGGGTCAAATAGGTGGGTTGCTGGATGGCATGGCTCAGTAGGCCAGAAAGGCCTGGTGTGCACTGTATCTCATTATAAAAACATAAAAGTACAGTACTGTGCAAAAGTATTAGACACATATGTACTGTATATAGCTAGGGTGCCTAAGACTTTCATACACTGTATTCGTCAATGTGGAGCAGAGAACCAGTTTGTAAACTGGATGAGAGCAAAGGATGTTGGGAAGAGTGAGGGTGGAGTGCTATGGGAGGGGTGTGGGACAGGTGGCAGAAAAGGAGTGCAAGGGGTGGAGGCGGCGCAGATGCAAACACACCGAGTCCTGAGACACCAGGCAAGGCAGTTTGATTCCAAATAATTGGTTTATTGAATGTGGGTCTAGTGTTTCCCACTCCATCCCCTCATCCTTTCCTTGTTCACAACCATGATTCCCCTTCCCAGTCTTAGTCCACAACAGAGATCCATATCAGAATCAGGTTTATTATCATTCACATGTCATATTTGTTACTTTTTGCAGTACAGTGCAATATGTAAAATTACTATAGTACTGTGTAAAAGTCATATATATACACACACACACACACACACACATATATATATATACATATACATACACACACACTTAGTTCTGTGTATACGCACTCATTTAAGACTTTAGTACAATACTGTAAACAAAAATAATCTTGTAATCACAACTTGTTTATTCTACATTTTTTTGTAGAATAAGTCTTGAGATCTGGTACTTGCTTCCCAAAAAGCCTGTCGAGACTGAAAATCAAAGTTTTTAAGAACTAGATCAGCAGTTTTTGATAGGCAGGCTAACTGAAGTTTATTGATTTATTATAGTCACATGTACCAATACAGTGAAAAGCTTGTCTTGCATACTGTCATGCAGATCAAAACATTACACAGGAGTGCACTGAGGTAGAACAAGGTAAAACAATACTGCAGAAAAAAGTGTAACAGATACCACGAGACCACATGGAGACATAGTGGTTAGCACCACGCTTTACGGTAAAGGTGACATGGGTTCAATTCCTGATGCTGCCTGTAATGAGTTTGTACATTCCCCCATGACCGCCTGGGTTTTCCTCCCACAGTCCAAAGATATAACAAGTGGTCAATGCAATTGTCCCTTGATCAGGTTAGAGTTAAACTGGTGGGTTGCTAGGTGGCATGGCTTGAAGTGCCAGAAGGGCCTATTTTACACTGTATCTCAACAAAAAATAAACAAATTGTGGTGAACTACATATACCTGTCTGGACACGCCCCTCTGCTGACTACTCCTGTGGCTCCTCCCACAGACCACTGTATAAAGGTAGTTGGAGGCACTGCTCCCCCCTAAGTCTCCAGGATGTTGTGTGGTGGTTTCTTGCAGCTAATAAAAGCCTATCGTTTGCCTCCCGTCTCCGAGAGTTATTGATGGTGCATCACAAATAAATATCAAAAAGTGTAGCACAGGTAAATGATAAAGTGTAAGATCATAATTATTGTGAGTTGCAGAATCTCATCTTATCATACAAGAGATCTGTTTGAGTCTGATAACAGCGGAGTAGAAGCTGTCCTTGAGTACATGCTTTCAGGCTTTTGCATCTTCTGCTTGATGGGAGAAGGGAAAAGATTGTCTGGGTTGTACAGGGTCTTGACTATGCTGGCCACTTTATTATGGCAGTGAGATGTGCAGGCAAAGGCTGGACCCTGCAATGTGCCAAGCTGAATTAGAGGCAAACAGATATAGGCATATTTCAGCTATGATTTATTTCTGGCTTCTATCCCTTTCCTTTCCAGACCTGAGGAAAGGTCTCAGCCCAAGACGTTGACTGGTTATTCCTCACCATAGATGCTTTCCGACCTGCTGAGTGTGCTCAGCATTTTGTGTCTGTTGCTGAAGATTACCAGTATCTGCAGAATCTCCTGTTTATGATTTATTTGAATGGTGCTCCTTGTTTGAAGAACTGAATGGACTACCAAAACCACTAAAAGTGCAGCTTTAAGGCAATCGCTGCTCCACGTCTGATGTGCACACATTCTCATTTTATTATAAGCAGCATAGAAATGTGGCTTCAGGATCACTGGCCAAAGGAAACAAGGACAACTCCCAACCTGGGGCCTCCATGGCCCAAGCTTTCACAGGCTGACAAAGTAGTTCTTGCTTCTGATCTCATCGTTCGTTCAAACTTGTCAAGTCAATTTGTTTGGTGAGACTCATTCATTTTGCTTCAGAAATGTAACCTACTTTAATGTATCTTGCTGTGGAAAGTAAATACATCAAAGTAGGTTTAAAAAATGGGTTTGTATCAACTTTGTTCCTTTTAATCATAAATCTCACTCCTAATATTTCCTTATGTTGACAGTTCAAAGTATAATGGAAGCAACAGGGCAAATTTTAAAAGAATAAGAACTTATTTGCTAGGTGCTTATGAATGGGCATTACAACTTAATAATACTAAGTAGAGGTGAGCTTGTGTTTGCCTCATTCAGTGTTAGCATTCATTTCAAGAGAACTAGAATATAAAAGCGTGAATGTAATGCTGAGGCTTTGGTCAAACCATAAGGAGTATTGTCAGCAGTTTTGGGACCCATATCTAAGAAAAGATGTGCTGGCATTAGAGAGGGTCCAGAGGAAGTTCACAAGAATGATCCCAGGAATGAAAAGGATGAAACATATGAAAAGCATTTGACAACTCTGGGCAGACTATTTTCTAAATCCAGAAATCTGAGATGCAAAGGGACTTGGGAGATCTTGTGTAGAACACCCTAAAGGTTAACTTGCAGGTTGAGTCGGTGGTGAGTAAAGCAAATACAAGAGCAGGAATGTGATGCTGAGGCTTCATAAAGCACTGGTGAGGCCTTAACTTGACTATTGTGAACAGTTCTAGGCTCCTCATCTTAGAAGAGATGTGCTGGTATTGGAGACAGTCCAGAGGAGGTTCACAAGGATGATTCCAGGAATGAAAGGGTTATCAGACAGGGAAGGTTTGATGGGAAGGTCTGGGTTTGTACTCGCTGGAATTCAGAAGGATGAAGGGGATCTCACTGAAACCTTTTGAATGTTGAAAAGCCTAGACAGAGTAGATGTGGAAAGGATGTTTTCGATGGTGGGAAAGTCTAGGATAAGAGGGCACAGCCTCAGGATAGAGGGGCACCCATTCAAAACAGAGATGCGGTGAAATTTCTTTAGCCAAAGGGTGGTGAATTTGTGGCCACTTGCAGCTGTTTAAGGCAGAGATTGATAGGTTCTTGATTGGGCATGGCATTAAAGATTACGGGAAGGCTGGGAAATGGGGTTGAGAAGGAGGAAAAAAAGGATCAGCCATGATTAAACAGTGGAGCAGACTCGATGGGCCAAATGGCCTAATTCTGCTCCTGTCTTATGGTCACCAGTGCTTAATGAAGTCTCAACATTACATCCTTGCTTTTATATTCTAGTCCACTTGAAATTAATGCTAACATCGCATTTGCCTTCCTCACCACAGACTCAACCTCCAAATTAGCCTTTAAGGAATGCTCCACAAGGACTCCCAAGTCCTGTTGCTCCTCAGTTTTTTCTATTTTCTCTCCATTCAGAAAACAGTCAACCCTTTCCTTTCTTCCAAAATGCATGACCATACACATCCTGACACTTTGCCCAATGTCCTAATCTAAATCCTTCTGTAGTCCCTTTACTTCCTCAAAGCTACCTGCCCTTCCAGCTATCTTTATACTGTCTGCAAACTTTGCAACAAAGCCATGAATTCAATCATCCAAATCATTGACATATATCATAAGAATTGGTCCCAACAGAGAACCCTGTGGAAGACCACAGCCAGCCAGAAAAGGATCCATTTATTCCCACTCTTTGCCTCTTGCCACTCAGCCACTACTTTATCCATGCTAGAATCTTTCCCATAATACTATGGGCTGTAGCTTGTTCCCGTGAGGAAAACATGCTGACTACAGCCAATTTTATCATGTGACTCCAAGTACCGAGACCACATCCTTAATAATCAACACCAACATCTTCACAACTACGGAAGTCACACTAACTGGCCTATAGTTTCCTTTCTTCTGCCTCTCTCCCTTCTTGAAGAGGAGTGACATTTGCAATTTTCCAGTCTTCCAGAATCATTCCAGAATCTTTTGATTTTTAAAAGATCATTACGAATGCCTCCACAAACCCTTCAACCACCTCTTTCAGAACCCTGGGTTGCACATTATCTGATCTAGGTGACTTACCTACCTTCAGACCTTTCAGTTTCCCAAGGACCTTCTCTCTAGTTATGGTAACATCACACACTTCATGACCCAATACCTGGAACTTCCACCATACTGCCAGTGTCTTCCACAGTGAAGACTGATGCAAAATACTTATTCAGTTTGTCCACTATTTCCTTGTCCCCCATTACTACCTCTGCAGCATCATTTTCAAGCAGTCTGATAGCCACTCTCACCTCTCTTTTACACTTTATGTATCTGAAGAATCTTTTGGTATCCTCTTTAATATTATTGGCTAGCTTACTTTTGTATTCCATCTTTATCTTAATGACTTCTTTAATTGCCTTCTGTTGGTTTTTAAAAGCTTCCCAATCCTCTAACTTCCCAGTAATATTTGCTCTATTATACACCCTCTCTGTGGCTTTTATATTGGTTTCAGCTTTTCTCATTAACCATGGTTGTGTCACCTTGCCTTTAGAATACTTCTTCCTCTTTGGGATGTATATATCTTGTGCCTTCTGAATTACTGCTTTGCCGTCATCCCTGACAGTGTTCTTTTCCAATCAATTCTGGCCAATTCCTCTCTCGTGCCTCTATAATTTCCTTTACTCTACTGTAATACTGATACATCCACCACGCATGGAACTTGATAGGTTCTTGTTTAGTAAGTATTTTAGCAGTTATGAGGGGAAGGCAGGAGAATGGAGTTGAGAGGGAAAATAAGTCAGCCATGATTGAGTGGCAGAGCAGGCTCACTAGGCCCAATGGACTGCTCCTGTCTTATTAATAAACTCCCTCACAGCAGAACAAGGAAGTAGTCAAAAGAATTAAGATAGCACTTTATTATTACTAACTTTGGCATAACTCCTAATGTTTCCTTGATATTTAGGAGGCTCTTATTTAGACCCACTGCTTCTCTTAGATCAATCTTTGGAGTGCACAGAACAAAGAAAAGTACACCACAGGAACAGGCCCTTTGGCCCACATAGTGCCGAATCTTTTCTGACTACACAATGTCCACATCATTCCATTTTCCTTATATTCATGTGTCCAATCTAAACATCTCTTAAAGTCTCTAAATGTATTTGCCTCTACCATCACTACAGGCACCCACCACACTGTGTAAAGATTACTTGACTCTCACATCTCGTTTGAAATTAACTCCTTTTACCTTAAATGCATACCCTCTGGTATTAAACATTTCAACTCTGGAAAAAAGATACTATTTGTCTACTCTATCTTTGCCTCCCATAATCTTATATGCCTCCACCGCTCCGGAGAAAACAACCCGTGTTTGTCCAAATTCTCATTATAGCACATGCCTTTTGATTGAGGCAACATCCTGTAAACCTCTTCTACATCCTCTCCAAAGCCTTGTCACCCTTCCAATAGTGGGGGGACTAGAACTGCATACAATACTCCAGATGCGGTCAGTAGGTTAAGAAGTCAGCACAACTATTTTTTATTACCGAGATGCAGAGCAGAGTAGGCCTTTACAACCCTTCAAGCCATGCTGCCCAACAATTCCACAATTTAATCCTAGTCAAATCATGGGACAATTAAACTACCAACTGGTATGTCTCTGCACTATGGGAGGAAACCCACACAGTTCATAAGACCGTAAGATATAGGAGTAGAAATAAGCCATAGAGCCTATTGAGTCTGCTCCACCATTCAATCATGGGCTGATCCAATACTTCCAGTCATCCCCACTCGCCTGCTTTCCTCCCCATACCCTTTGATGCCCTGGCTAATCAAGAACCTATCTATCTCTGCCTTAAATACACCCAATGACTTGGCCACCACAGCCGCTCGTGGCAACAGATTCCACAGATTTACCACACTCTGCGTAAAGTAATTTCTCTGCAGCTCTGTCTAAATGGACGTCCTTCAATCCTGAAGTTGTGCCCTCTTGTCCTAAAATCGCCTACCATAAGGAGCCCAAAACTGCACACAATACTCCAAGTGTGGTCTCATGAGTACCTTATAGAGCCTCAACATCACATCCCTGCTCTTATATTCTATACCTCTGAAAATAAATGCCACCATTGCATTCACCTTCACAACTGACTCAATCTGGAGGTTAACCTTTAGGGTATCTTGCTGCATAAGGACTCCCAAGTCCCTTTGTATCACTGCATTTTGAATTTTTTCCCCATCTAAATAATAATCTGTCCGTTTATTTCCACCAAGGTGCATGACCATACACTTTCCAACATTGTATTTCATTTGCCACTTCTTTGCCCATTCCCCTAAAGTATCTAAGTCTCTCTGCAGGTTTTCTGTTTCCTCAACACTACAGTCTGCCCTGCTTATCTGCGAATTCCGCATGTGCGGATTCAACCAACCATGGATCGGAAAAACCCGGAAGTTCTCTCTCCAGCACTCGTTATTTGAGCATTTACAGACTATATTTTCTTGTCATTATTCCCTAAACAATGCAGTATAACGACTACTTACATAGCATTTACGTTGTATTAGGTATTATAAGTAATCTAGAAATGACTTAAAAGTACAGGCAGTCCCCGGGTTATCAACAACTTCCGTTCCTGAGTCTGTCTTTAAGTCGGATTTGAAGTTGGAACAGGTATGTCCGGTATTATTTAGCGTCATTTCGTCAGACGTTTTTCTTAGTATATAGTATATATTTTACCTTTCTATGCATATAAAACACTTAAGAAACATATGTATTTCAATAATTAAACCTCTGCGATGCTTAGTAATAATTGTAGCTTCCATCGGGGCACAGCCTTTCACATGCTCCATTAAAATTGTTCCAATCGTTGACCGACTGTAGCCTAACGCTTTTCCAATGACTGATGGCGTTTCACTTCTTTCCAATCCCTTTATTATTTCCACTTCATTTTCAATCACAATCGTGATTATTTTAGTGAACAGAAACACTGCAGATTCAGATCTCTGCCGCTGGGTCCTAATCTCCACCACACTGACACAGGTTAAATAAGGTCTGGGGTTCCGCTGGGTCCTAATGTCCACCGCATTGAGACAGGCTGAATAAGGGACTTGAGCATCCGTGAATTTTGGTATCCGCGAGGGGTCCCGGAACCAATCCCTCATGGATAAGGAGGGCCGACTGTACTCGCTCCTCCACCTATCTTTGTATCACCAGCGAATTCAGCCACAAATCCATTAATCCCATCGTCCAAATCACTGACAAGCATTGTAAAAAGCAGCAGTCCCAACACCAACCCCTGTGGAGCTCCAGCAATCCTGGTAAGCTCAACAACAAGCTGTTCTGAAAAGCCATCCCTTAGACATTCTACAAATTCTCTCTTGAGGTTCAGTACTGACCTGGTTTTCCCAATCCACTTTCATGACATAATCCCAACGATTATCATGACATTGCCCTTCTGACACACCTTTTCTATCTCCTGCTGTAATTTGAAATCCACATCCCGGCTGCTGTTTGAAGGCCTGTATACAACTGCCATTAAGGTCCTTTTACCCTTCCCATTTCTTAACTCAACCCACATAGACTCTACACCTTCCGAACCTATGTCATCCCTTGCTAATGATTTAATATTATTTCTTATACACAGGGCCACATCACCCCCCACCCCCCCAGCCTATTAATCTATCTTTCTGATACACCGTATATCCTTGGATGTTCAGCTTCCAATGGCAGCCGTCCTTTAGCCAAGTTTCAGAGATGGCCACAACGTCATACTTGCCAATCTGTAGCTGAATTTCAAGATCGTCCATTTTACTTCTTATGCTGCGTGCATTCAAATATAGCACTCACGGAGAACATACAAACTCCTTACAGGCAGCGGCCTAAAGGCCAGTACTGTGTGCTGTAATGTTCTATGTTCTATATTCTTAAAACTATCAAATGACTGACAAACACTACCCCTGCTTTAACTATTGAGTAGTTGGAGCAGACCAAGGAGACAGACTAATACAGCAAAGAACATTTTCATGCAGGCAGGAAAAACAAGTTCCAATGACTGACATCAGAGTTGGATGCCTAGTGTTCATGTTGCTGCCATCAGCGATTCAGGAGTTTGAGCCCATGTGTTCGGTGATCAAAACCAAGGACCATTCTGGATTCCAAGAGTTGAGGCCCACTGAATAAAGCTGAATCAATCTGCGAATCTCTGGGGAGTTCAAACGCAGTATCTGCAGGCCCAAATCCATGTCCACTGGAGCTAAAGGGTGGTGGTGGTGCGTACACACTTGCAATGATATAGTTTGTTGCTTGATGTATCCTGTGTTATTCTGCTGAGCAATATGGACATGCTATGCTGGCATTGGAATGTGTGCCAACACTCGCAGGCTGCCCCCAGAAACCCCTCGGGTGTTTTGTTAGTTAACACAAAGAATGCATTTCACTGTGTATTTCAATATACAAATCTCAGATGCCTTTCTTCAGAGCCAGTTTGACACTATTTTATCCCTCCCTTATTTTTTTTTCGCTTTTGAAAATAAGCCAACGATGCATTTTACTGTATGTTTCAACGTACACTTAACAAATAAACTTTTCTATTGACAGACTATACCAAACAAGTGTGCTCACTAGCAGAGGGATTGAATAGAGTGTAACCAACTATGCATTACAAGCTAGAGTGTCGGACATGGCTCTAATGGATGACTTTCTGCCTTTACAGACCTCCTACAAGCAATGAAAGTTGAACCTTGACATTACGAATTGCTGCCACTACTATGTTTCCCACTGTCAATACTGTCAATCTAAATTACTGAATTAAGAGATTATTCCGTCAGTTTCAAATGCTGATATTTACGAAGGGTGGAATGCACAGTTCATTCTCACATACACTGGTGAGGCCAAAGTTAGAGTACAGTTTTGGTCACCAACCTACAAGAAAGATGTCAATAAGATTGAAAGTGTGCAGAAAAAAATTACAAGACTGTTGCCAGGACTTGAGGGCCTGAGTTACGAGGAAAGGTTAAATAAGTTGGGACTTTATTCCTAAATTATTCAGCACAACATCGTGAGATGAAGAGCCTGTACTATGCTGTAAAGTTCTATGTTCTCTGTTCAATGTTTATTCACTGGAGCATAGGGGAAATTTGATACAGGTATACACAATTATGGGTATAGATAAGGTAAATGCAGCAGACTTTTTTCACTGAGGTTGGACAACATTAGCGGAAATGGTGGATGCAAGTTCGACTGCAACATTTAGAAAAAATTTGGATAAGTACATTAATAGGAGGGGTATGAGGGTGCGGTCCAGGTTGGGGTTGATGGAACTTGACAGAATAGTTCAACATGGGCTATTCAGTATGGCCAAAGGGCTTGTTTCTATGACTTTGACACACTGAAATTCTATGACTGTATCAAAATGAAGCCTTCTGATCAACAAAGATATATATACAGAAAGATCCCAGAAATTTCATGTTCCCATCGTGCTCATGGACTGTTTGTCCCATTCTCATCAGGGAGGAGGCCATGTAGCATCCACAAATGAAACAACCAGACCCACTTTTTAGAAAAGGAGGGAGAGAAAAACCAGGGAATTATATACCAGTGAGTCTGACATCGGTGGTGGGGAAAATGCTAGAGTCGGTTATCAAAGATGTGATAACAGCACATTTGGAAAGAGGTGAAATCATCGGACAAAGTCAGCATGGATTTGTGAAAGGAAAATCATGTCTGACGAATCTTAGAGAATTTTTTGAAGATGTAACTAGTAGAGTGGATAGGGGAGAGCCAGTGGATGTGGTATATTTAGATTTTCAAAAGGCTTTTGACAAGGTCCCACACAAGAGATTAGTGTGCAAACTTAAAGCACACAGTATTGGGGGTATGGTATTGATGTGGATAGAGAATTGGTTGGCAGACAGGAAGCAAAGAGTGGGAGTAAACGGGACCTTTTCAGAATGGCAGGCAGTGACTAGTGGGGTACCGCAAGGCTCAGTGCTGGGACCCCAGTTGTTTACAATATATATTAATGATTTAGTCCAGGGAATTAAATGCAGCATCTCCAAGTTTACAGATGACACAAAGCTGGGCGGCGGTGTTAGCTGTGAGGAGGATGCTAAGAGGATGCTGGGTGACTTGGATAGGTTAGGTGAGTGGGCAAATTCACGGCAGATGCAATTTAATGTGGATAAATGTGAGGTTATCCACTTTGGTTGCAAGAACAGGAAAACAAATTATTATCTGAACGGTGGCCGATTAGGAAAAGGAGAGGTGCAATGAGACCTGGGTGTCATTGTACACCAGTCATTGAAGGTGGGCATGCAGGTACAGCAGGCGGTGAAAAAGGCAAATGGTATGTTGGCATTCATAGCAAAAGGATTTGAGTACAGGAGCAGGGAGGTCCTACTGCAGTTGTACAAGGCCTTGGTGAGATCACACCTGGAGTATTGTGTGCAGTTTTGGTCCCCTAAACTGAGGAAAGATATTCTTGCCATACAGGGAGTACAAAGAAGGTTCACCAGATTGATTCCTGGGATGGCAGGACTTTCATATGAAGAAAGACTGGATCAACTAGGCTTATACTCACTAGAATTTAGAAGATTGAGGGGGGATCTTATTGAAACGTATAAAATTCTAAAGGGATTGGACAGGCTAGATGCAGGAAGATTGTTGCCGATGTTCGGGGAGTCCAGAATGAGGGGTCACAGTTTGAGGATAAAGGGGACTTTAGGACTGAGATGAGGAAAAATTTCTTCACACAGAGAGCAGTGAATCTGTGGAATTCTCTGCCACAGGAAACAGTTGAGGCCGTTTCATTGGCTATATTTAAGAGGAGGTTAGATATGGCCCTTGTGGCTAAAGGGATCGGGGGTATGGAGAGAAAGAAGGTACAGGGTTATGAGTTGGATGATCAGCCATGATCATACCGAATAGTGGTGCAGGCTTGAAGGGCCGAATGGCCTACTCCTGCACCTATTTTCTATGTTTCTATGTAAAATCAGATACTCTCCTCAAGCAGCAAGGCTGATCAACATACTAACCCTAACAGACCCCCCAATTGTACTTTATCATTTCCAAGGTCACCTTATATATTTATTTATTTTTGCGACACAGCACAGAATCTGCCCTTCTGGACCTTTGAGCCCCATTGCCCAGCAATCCCCAATTTAACACTAGCCTAATCAGGGGGCAACTTACAATGATCAATTAACCTACCAACCGATACATCATTGAACCATGGGAAGAAACAGAAGCACCTAGAGGAAACCCACGCAGTCCCGGGGAGAATGTACAAACTCCTTACAGGCGCCAGCGGGAATTGAACCCAGGTTGCTGGTACTGTATGGTCATACAATGAATTTTTAAGATGTAAACTATCTTATGTATTTATATTTATTGTGTTCTTTATCTTATTGTGTTTTTTTTTGTGTTTCATTAGATCCAGAGTATCAATTATTTTGTCTCCTTTACACTTGTGTACTGGGACATTAAACAATCTTGAAACTATAGGATGTGGAAACTATAGAAAAGGTGCAGAGGAGATTTACAAAGATGTTGCCTGGATTGGGGAGCATGCCTTATGTGAACAAGTTGAGTGAATTTGGCCTTTTCTCTTTGGAGTGATGGAGGATGAGAGGTGACCTGATAGAGGTGTATAAGATGATGACAAGCATTGATCGTGTGGATAGTCAAAGGCTTTTTCCCAGGGCTGAAATGGCTAACACGAGAGGGCACAGTTTTAAGGTGCTTGGAAGTAGGTACAGAGGAGATGTCAGGAGTAAGTTTTTTTTATAGAGTGGTGAGTGCGGGGAATGGGCTGACAGCAACGGTGGTGGAGGCGGATATGATAGGGTCTTTTAAGAGAATTCTGGATAGGTACATGGAGCTTAGAAAAATAGAGGGCTATGGGTAAGCCGAATAATTTCTAAAGTAAGTACATGTTCGGCACAGTATTGTGAGCCAAAGGGCCTGTATTGTGTTGTAGGTTTTCTATGTTCTATATTTCTAAACAGAACCAGCGCAATTTTCCTTGAGTATGAACAATGGACTGAATAATAAGTAAGACTGCATTTTTACATGGAAAAGTATATCATTATTTACAGACCAGACATATTTCCAGCAAATTTAACTTGTCTTTATCTTTTGCTAGAGATTAGATCATGGTGTTACGTACTCGTGACACGTGACAGTGGTACCCTTGTCACGTGACTGGGGTTGAAGCTGTACTGGACTTGAGGTAATGGTCTTGTGATGGTGCAGTGATGTCATTTTCCCGCCAGCAGAGATCATGTGACAGGTTTTTTTTACCGGGTATAAGAGGAGGACCCCTCCCTGTGAGGTGGGGCAGTTCGTGGCTGGATTTGCCATGTTGACTTCATGCCACTGCGTGATTTAATGTGATGACTCAGTTTAGTTGAAAGATGAAGTTTTATCTAATGCCTAAAGTTTAAAAGGTCATTGCCAGCAGTTTCTTTACAACACTGTTGGTTAAGAATCAGTGGAGAGTGAAGATCGGAGTTCGGGAGTTAAAGATCGAGGAGAATCGAATTTCGACGGTGAAACAGGTTCGACCTTGTTTGATCCTTATTCGGAAGCATTTCGTTGACTATTCTCGTGTTAATCCCTGGGATGACCAGAAAGGATTTGAGAATGGTGATAAAGGAAAGGTCAGTGCCTTTAAGCCGTCACGTTTCATAAAATTCTTCGTGGGAAAAGTTCGACTTCGGGGGACTGAAGAAAAACGACGTGAAAGAGAATTTAAATCGTCTTAAAAAGTCTCTCCTTCTTAAATGGACAGTGAGCATTTTGAACTTTTGGCAATACCACTTTAAAGAACTGTTTTTGCAACATTGCTTTAAGAACTGTTTGAGCTGCATCGCTTTAAGAACTGTTTAAGCTGCCGCACAGCAGCTGATTTCCAGTTACGTTAGTGATTTGTTTACTTTTGGGGGGTTTGTTTTCAGTGTTTAATAAACGTGTTATTTGTTATAAAAACCCTTGCCTAACTCACATATATTTATTGTTGCCTGAATACGTAACATAAATATGGGGGCTGCGTCCGGATTGGATCCTTTGAGTTTAAATGCTTGTTGAATTTTGAATCGGTGTTTTGGAAACGGGGAATACTCGATTCTTTTGTTTGATTGGCTTGTGAGTGGTATTCGGCAACGACGAATATTGATGAGTTTCTGGCTTCGCCAGGCGCGGAGTTGTTAGCGAAGGCGAAAAAAACTGAGGTATCTGAGATAGCTAGTAAATTGCAACTTAAAGGTATTTTGCAGACTACATCAAAGGCTGTAATACAGAGAAAAATCGCGTCTCACTTTGTGGATTCGGGTGTTTTTGATGAATCGATTTTAGTGTCGTTTCCAATAAGTAATATGGAGATGCAGTTGCAAATTGAGCAAATGAAGTTGGAACAAAGCAAAGCAGAATTGGAGCGTTGTAAATTGGAAGCTGATCAGAAAAAGAGAGAATTTGATTATGCAATGGAGGAATTAAGGTCTGGGAATCAGTCTTCTGGTTCTAGAAAGCCGTTTGTTGCTAGTCAAGAAATTAAATTGGTCCCTCCATTTAGTGAAACAGAAGTGGAAAGATATTTTCAACATTTTGAAACTATTGCTCGGATGTCAGAGTGGCCAAAAGATAAATGGTCAGTGTTGTTACAGAGTGTAATTAAAGACAAAGCACAACAACTTTAACTGCTGCGCAAGCATTAGATTATGATATTGTGAAAATGCATATTCTCAAAGCATACGAATTAGTCCCAGAAGCATATAGAGAAAGATTCAGAAGTTTGAAGAAGTCCGTGGAAAAGACTTATGTGGAATTTGCCTATGATAAAGCTATGTGTTTTGAGAGATGGGTTTCTTCTAAAAATGTAAATGGGGACTATGATACATTGAAAGAGCTGATTTTAATGGAGGAATTTAAAAGAAGCATTCCTGTTGAAGTAAGGACCTACTTAAATGAGAGGGATACTGATAAATTGCAGGACTGTGCTAGATTAGCTGATGAGTATGTTTTAATCCATAAGAATAAATTTCCTCAGGGCAGAATTTTTAAGAGGAAAAATAACATGGAGACTCAAGGTAAATCAGAAATTAAATCAGAGGTTAATGAGAAAGGTAAGGAGGAAGGAAAACCTGTGAAGGAAAGACAGTTTGGTCTTATTTGTAACTATTGTAAGAAGCCTGGCCATGTAATAGCTAACTGTTTCAAATTGAAAAAGAAAGAGAAGGAAGCAGTTCCAGATGCTTGTGTGCAACATACTAAAGCACCTGTAAAATTACAGGGTTTGATAAACACAAATGAGGTTTTGTTAGAGTCTGACCAAGTTAAAAAGGGATATGATCATTTTATAACTGAAGGGTTTGTATCCTTGAAAGAAGGATCTACTCTGGTGCCAATAAAAATCCTTAGGGATACTGGAGCTTCTCAATCACTGATGTTAGACAGTGTGTTGAAGTTTAATGAAGAGTCTGATATTGGTGAGGTAAATTACATAAGAGGTGTTGGGAGTGATTTTATGCCTGTACATTTACATAAAGTAAATTTAAAGTCAGGGTTAATTACAGGATTTGTTAAAGTAGGATTACAGCATAGCTTACCTGTGAAGGGTATTTCTTTATTGTTAGGTAATGACTTGGCAGGGGGACAAGTTTTTCCTGAAGTGCATTTGACAATGGAGTCTAAGGAACCAGAGATGAATTCTAACACAGATTCTTCCTGTGTTGTGACTAGAGCTATGGCTAAAAAGATTGATGTGCGGAATGAGGTTGTTACTCATGACTGTTCAACTCAGGATTCGAGTTTTGAGGATGTGTCAGAGACTTTCTTACCTTCGTTGTTTGAACAAGATTCTGGGAGTATGTCTGACTATGAAGATTTATCTCTGTCTCGGAAGGAGATGATAGCAGAGCAGGATAGAGACCCTGAGATTATAAAATTAAGGGAACAAGCTTTACTAGATAGTGAAATTGAGAAGGTGTCAGTAGGATATTACTTGGAAAAAGGAGTGTTGATGAGGAAGTGGAGGTCGCCTACAATTCCTGCAAGTGAGGAATGGAATGTTGTTTACCAGGTAGTTGTCCCTAAAGTTTATCGGAATGAGATTTTGACTTTAGCTCATAGTGTGCCTTTAGGTGGACATCAAGGGGTAAGGAAAACTGTGGACAAGATTTTAAAACATTTTTACTGGCCTGGTCTAAGAAAAGATGTGGCGATGTTTTGTAAAACGTGTCATACTTGTCAAATTGTGGGTAAACCAAATCAAGTTACACCAGTAGCTCCATTACAACCTATTCCAGCATTTGGTGAACCATTTTCTAAAGTTATTGTAGATTGTGTTGGTCCATTACCAAAGACAAAAACTGGTTATCAGTATTTGTGGACTATCATGTGTACTTCGTCTAGGTTTCCAGAGGCAGTACCACTTAGGAATATAAAAGCTAAAACTGTAACAAGGCTCTTATAAAATTCTTTACTTATTTTGGATTACCTAAGGAAATACAAACTGATCAAGGCAGTAATTTTATGTCTGGATTGTTTCAACAGATAGTTTATAAATTGGGAGCTAAGCAAATCACTTCGTCTGCATACCATCCAGAGTCGCAAGGTGCCTTGGAGAGGTTTCATTCTACCCTCAAGAATATGATTAGGACATATTGTGTGGAAAATGAAAGTGACTGGGATGAGGGTATAAACTTACTTTTGTTTGCAGTAAGGGAATCGGTACAGGAATCTTTAAGTTTCAGTCCATTTGAACTTGTGTTTGGGCATAGAGTTAGAGGACCTTTAGCTTTATTGAAAGAACAGTGGATTAGTAAGGAAGTACACACTAATTTGTTGGACTATGTTTTGAAATTTAAGGACAGGTTACATAAAGCTTGTTGCTGGCCAAGGAAAATTTAAAGTTGGCTCAGGAGAAAATGAAAACTTGGTATGATAAAGAAGCTAGGATGAGGATGTTTAAGCCTGGAGATAAGGAGTTGGTTCTTTTCCCAGTGCAGACAAATCCTTTACAAGCTAGATTTCATGGTCCTTATGAAATTGTGTCTAAAACCAATTATGTGGATTACGTAATAAAAACTCCAGATCGTAGAAGGTCAACACAACTTTGCCATATAAATATGATTAAACCATATTTTGGGAAACAATCTGATACTGTGACTGTTGTGGTTAGTGAGAATGAGTTTGATTTAACTAGGAACATGATAGATGATTCATCTGACTTTCATTCTAAATCCAACATAGTTTCTGTTAGGTTACCAAATTCAACCATTCTGGAAAATATTGATGAGAAATTAGCACATTTACAGCTAGAGCAGAAACAACAGATGAAGGAATTGATTTTTAAGTATAAGGATTTGTTTCCAGATGTTCCGAGAAGGACTACAATAGCTTCACATGATGTAGATGTTGGAGATGCCAAACCTATTAAACAACATCCATATAGGATGAACATTGAAAAATGTGAACTTGCTGAGAAAGAAATTGAATACATGTTAGAGAATGATATTATTAGACATTCTAACTCGAATTGGAGTTCGCCATGTGTTATGGTGCCAAAACCAGATGGTAGTATTACGTTTTGTATGGACTATAGGAAGGTGAATGCTGTAACGAAAACAGATGCATATCCAATTCCTAGAGTAGATGATTGTGTAGATAAGGTTGGAAAAGCAAAATTCCTTACAAAGATTGATTTATTGAAAGGGTATTGGTGTGTTCCATTAACGGACAGAGGTAGAGAGATTTCTGCATTTGTAACTCCATCTGGGTTATATGAATATAATGTTCTTCCATTTGGGATGAAGAATGCCCCAGGTACTTTCCAGAGGATGATTAACTCTGTGATTCAGGGATTGAAAGATACTGATGCTTATATTGATGATTTAGTGACAGGAAATGATACTTGGGAAGCACACATTATTGCGGTGGAGAAATTGTTTGAAAGGCTTTCAAAAGCTAACTTAACTATCAATTTAGCTAAGAGTGAATTTGGACATGCCACTGTGACTTACCTTGGTTATGTTGTGGGTCAAGGTAAGGTAGCTCCTGTTCAGGCAAAAGTTCGGGCAATTTTAGAGATTCCCACTCCAACGGGGGAAAAAACTCTCAGAAGATTCTTGGGAATGGTAGGATATTATCGAAAATTTTGTAAGAATTTTGCTAATGTTGCCCTTCCATTAACTAATCTTTTGCAGAAGAATGTGAAGTTTGTGTGGACAGCGCCTTGTCAAGAGCATTTGAAAAATTGAAAACAATGATATGTCAACAACCTGTGCTTAAGGCACCTGACTTTGAAAACCTTTTTTTTCATTAGCTGTAGATGCTAGTGATGAGGCTACAGGAGCAGTATTAATGCAAAGGAATGAGGGTGATGAGGTTGATCATCCAGTAGCTTACTTTTCTAAGAAATTTAATAAGCATCAAAGAAACTATTCGACAATAGAGAAAGAATTGTTATCTCTTGTTTTAGCTTTACAATATTTTGAGGTATATGTTGGTACAACTCACAAACCACTTATTGTTTACACTGATCATAATCCGTTAGTTTTTCTGAGTAAGATGAAAAACAAAAACAGAAGATTATTAAATTGGAGTTTGATGTTACAAGAGTACAATATTGTGATAACTCATATTAAAGGTAAAGATAATGTGGTTGCTGATTGTCTATCTCGATGTTGAATGTACGATGTAATTTTTTTTGGAGTGGTTTTTTTTATTGCAACACTCCTACTGTATTGTGAGTTGTAAGATGTTATGTGATGGTATTGTATATTGTGTATGTTATAAAATTTATACATTTGTTTTTCTTGTAAGTAATTGTTAAAATTTTTGTTCTTGTCAGACCAAAAATGTTTTTTTGGAGGGAGGTGTTACGTACTCATGACACGTGACAGTGGTACCCTTGTCACGTGACTGGGGTTGAAGCTGTACTGGACTTGAGGTAATGGTCTTGTGATGGTGCAGTGATGTCATTTTCCCGCCAGAAGAGATCATGTGACAGGTTTTTTTTACCGGGTATAAGAGGAGGACCCCTCCCTGTGAGGTGGGGCAGTTCGTGGCTGGATGTGCCATGTTGACTTCATGCCACTGCGTGATTTAATGTGATGACGCAGTTTAGTTGAAAGATGAAGTTTTATCTAATGCCTAAAGTTTAAAAGGTCATTGCCAGCAGTTTCTTTACAATACTGTTGGTTAAGAATCAGTGGAGAGTGAAGATCGGAGTTCGGGAGTTAAAGATCAAGGAGAATCGAATTTCGACGGTGAAACAGGTTCGACCTTGTTTGATCCTTATTCGGAAGCATTTCGTTGACTATTCTCGTGTTAATCCCTGGGATGACCAGAAAGGATTTGAGAATGGTGATAAAGGAAAGGTCAGTGCCTTTAAGCCGTTACGTTTCATAAAATTCTTCGTGGGAAAAGTTCGTCTTCGGGGGACTGAAGAAACACGACGTGAAAGAGAATTTAAATCGTCTTAAAAAGTCTCTCCTTAAATGGACTGTGAGCATTTTGAACTTTTGGCAATACCACTTTAAAGAACTGTTTTTGCAACATCGCTTTAAGAACTGTTTGAGCTGCATCGCTTTAAGAACTGTTTAAGCTGCCGCACAGCAGCTGATTTCCGGTTACGTTAGTGATTTGTTTACTTTTGGGGGGTTTGTTTTCAGTGTTTAATAAACGTGTTATTTGTTATAAAAACCCTTGCCTAACTCACATATATTTATTGTTGCCTGAATACGTAACAATGGAAAAACAAATATCTATACCTTGAGGTCTGGCTATTTAAAGCCAGTCATTGTTTCATGATCAGTTTTTTTTAAGATTGGAAAAACTGCACAGAAGTCGCCTAATTTGACAAATTCAAGCACACTATGGGTTGGTTCTACAAAAGCAGTGGCAACCAGATTGAATGGCAGGCAATATCCATCCTCCAAAGACTGCACTTGATCACTTGAATTCTATATGCTGACAACGGCAAGGAAAGCAAGATCACCCAATAACCACCCACCCCCACCCACACAGGAGCAAGAAAACTCTTTAAACTTTCCTCATAACTGCAAGGTAAAAAATATTGCACAGAAGACTGCTTAACACAGACTTCATAGAGTCTAGGAACACTGCAGCATAAAACGACCAATCAAGTGTGACAGTGGGAAAGTGTGTAATGGAACTGGAGGAGATACCAGGCGTACTTAATGAGTACTTCGCTTCAGTATTCACTATGAAAAAGGATCTTGGCAATTGTAGGGATGATTTACAGCAGACTGAAAAGCTTGAGCATGTCGATATTAAGAAAGAGAATGTGCTGGAACTTTTGGTAAGCATCAAGTTGGATAAGTCACTGGGACTGGATGAGATATACCCTAGGCTACTGTGGGAGGCGAGGGAGATGTCAGATGTACTTTTTTAAAACACATAATAAGTGGTGGGTGCATGGAACGCACTGCCAAGAGTGGGGGTAGAGGCTGATAGATTAAGAGCCGCACACAGATATAAAATAGAGGGCTATATAGGAGGGAAGCGTTAGATTGATCTTAAAGTTGGTTGAAAGGTCAGCACAATATCATGGACCAAATGGCCTCTACTGAACTCTTATGTTCCATAGCAAGAACCTGCTAAAGGTTTCACCAACATTACTACAGCATGTCACCTCCAGCAAAATACACTTTGCACCAAGAAAACTGTGTAAAAAAAATTACTCCAATTACTGAATCTCAAGTGAGGGGTAACATTAAAAAAATTGAACCACAAAGTTAAAATTACAGATTTGAGCTAAGTTAATAATTCTACTTTCATGGCACCTACCAATACATGCAAGCATAGTGGGCAATCTGAATGAGGAACCTATTTAGCCAGAGGGTTGGTGGGTTGCTTTGTTTGTCCTTTTTATTTATTTAGAGATGCAATATGGAAAGGATCCTTGTGGCCCTTCAAGCCGCGCTGCCTACAAACCCCAATTTAATCCTAGCCTAATGACAGGACAATTTACAATAACTAATTACAATTTACAATAATTAATTACCTACTAACTGCTACTAACTGGACTTTGGGAGGAAACCAGAGCACCCAAAGAGGACCCACATATTTCACAGGGAGGATGTACAGAGACTCCTTACAGAGGACAGACCTGAATGTTTGAAACTGTAATGAGCAAAACAGTTCAGAATCGTCTTACTACTTTTTCCCCACCAACTATCTGTGACAAAAATTGCTGCTTTTTGAACACAAACACAAACAACTGAGGCTATTTAAAAACTGTTCACTCTAAGCACCATGTAGTGTCTAATGGCTACACAACTGCACACAACTGATGCTAGTCAGAAATTGTTGAGTAAGTCTCCTGTCCCAATTAAGCGAAGTAATGTCCCAAATAAACAAAGGGAAACCTGGCAATTTTCTCGATTAGTTTTTGTTCAAGAGTTGTCTAAATAAACAGCTGCCCCGATTAACCGATACTCAATGAACCAGAATCCAGTGTATTTGTGAAGGAGTAAAGTCAGCACACTGCATTAAAAAGTTTTTATCATACATTCTCTTCCAAGTGGGTGAAGGGGGTAAAATATAGGTTTGCTGACGGCAGCAGTCATTGGCTGGGTCAAAGGTGGTATCAAATCAGTAAAGGAGGAAAATTGAAAACCTGCCTGAGTGGTGCCACAACAACCACCTCTCACTCAACGTCAGCAAAACCAAGGTGGTGATTACTTACTTCAAGAAGAAGAAACCAAAAGTCCATGAGCCAGTCCTCATTGCGTGATCAAATGTGGACAGGATCAGTAACTTTAAACTCCTTGGTGTTATCATTTCAGAGGACCTGTCCTGGGCCCGGCACATAGGTACAATTACAAAGAAAGCACGGCAGCATTTCTATTTCCTTTGAAGCTTGCAAAGATTCAGCATGACATCTAAAAGTTTGACAAACTTCTATAGTGTAGTGTGTATATGTGTAGTGGAGAGCATGATGAATGGCTACATCACAGCCTGGTGTGGAAACACCAATGCCCTTGAACAGAAAATCCTTCAAAAATTAGTGGATACAGCTCAATCCATCATAGGTAAAGCCCATTGAGCACGTCTACACAAAGTGCTCTCACAGGAAAGCAGCACCCGTCATCGGGAACACCTTCCCCACCCCACCCACCACCAAGGTCATGCTTTCTTCTCTCTGCCACCATCAGGAAAAAGGCACAGGAGCCTCAGGACAGTCACCACCAGGTTCAGGAACAGTTACTACCCCTCAACCATCACACCCTTGAACCAGTGGGGATAACATCACTTGCCCCCATCACTGAACTGCTCCCACAAATTATGGACTCATTGTCAAGGATTCTTCATCTTATATACTCGATATTCAATGCTTAATTGTTTTTTATTATTATTATTTCTTCTTCTTTCTTTTTGTGTTTGCAGTTTGTTGTCTTTTGCACACTGACTGAACATCCAAGTTGGTGCAGTCTTTCATTGGTTCTATTATGGATTTATTGAGTATGCCCGCAGGAAAATTAATCTCAGGGTTGTATATGGTGACATGTATTTCAATAATAAATTTACTTTGAACTTTGAATAATACAGAAGACCCAGGCCCTTCAGCCCAACAAGTCCAGCTTAACCATAATGCTCAGCCCATTTGTGACTGGTTTGCCTGTTTCTAAAAATCCATCTTGAGTGGCTGCCATCAAATATATCAAAGACAACTCAGCAATTTCTGTCTGGGGAACCCTGTGGATAGCTCACATGCAGCCAAATTGTAACTCTCTCCTCAGCTGCCTTCTTCTGAGCATCTGTCAGAACGACCTGCTCTGGAGAATATGGCATCCACAGCCAGATTTGCCATATCTGTTCTGTCCAATATAATAAAGGAGGAAATGGCAGGTTAGGCAGCAACAGCACCTCGAGTTGAAGACCTTTCTCCTCTGGCTCAATACAGTCGGCCCTCCTTATCAGGGAATTCCGCATGCATGAATTCAACCAACCATGAATCGTGAAAACCCAGAAGTGCTCTTTCAGGACTTGTTGTTCGAGCAGGTACAGACTTTTCTTGTCATTGTTCCCTAAACAATGCAGTATAACATCTATTTTACATAGCATTTACATTGTATTAGGTATTATAAGTAATCTAGAGATGATTTAAAGTATACGGGAGAATGTACGTGGGTTATCATGGATTGGGATCGAAAAAAATCGGAAGTTCTCTTACTAAGTAAGTCGGAACAGGTACATCCGGTATTATTTAGCGTCAGTTAGTCAAACGTTTGCATTCGTATATAGTATATATTTCATCTTTCTATGCATATAAAACACTAAAGAGCATATGTTTCAGTGCCGGGCTTGGGAACAGAAATTCCCGAGTTCGATCTAGTGACAGATCGCTATCGAGTGCACTCTCCACCGTGCCGGGTTGATGTGGAGGATCAGAAACCCAAAACCCAATATTTAAACCACTGCGTTGCTTAGTAATAATTGTAGCTTTCATCGGGGCAGATCCTTTCTCACCTTATCCTTTAAAATTGTTCCGATCGTTGACTGACATAGCCTAACGTTTTTCCAATGACCGATGGAGTTTCACCTCTTTCCGATCGCTTTATTATTTCCACTTTACTTTCAATCGTCATCGTGATTATTTTCGTGAACAGAAACACTGCGGATTCAGATCTCTGCCGCTGGGTCCTAAGGTCCACTGCATTGAGACAGGTTGAATAAGGGACTTGAGCATCCGCGAATTTTGGTATCCACGAGGGGGCCCGGGACTCCTTGCAGATAAAGAGGGTCGACTGTACTTCTGGCAAAGGGTCTTCAGTCTGAAATGTTGCAACTGGAACACAGCTGGCCAAATTTTAAGGAAGGTCCTCTCTTCTGTGATGGGATCTTTCAATTATCCTTCAAATAGAGCGGCATGGTACTATAACAGTTAGAGTAATGCAGGGAATTCCCAACCTTTTTTATGCCATAGACCAATACCATTAAGCAAAGGGTCAGTAGACCCCAGGTTGGGAAACCCTGGCATAATGCTATTACAGCACCAGAGAAACATGTTCGATTCCTGGCACTGTCTGTAAGGAATTTGTACATTCTTCCCATGACTGTGCGGGTTTCCTCTGGGTGCTTTGGCTTCCTCCCACATTCCAATGACATACGAGTTAGGGTTAGTTAGTTTGGGGCATGTGATAGTGGCACTAGAAGTGTGGTGACACTTGCGGGCTGCCCCAGCACATACTCAGACTGCGTTGGACGTTGATGCAAACAACACATTTCACTGTATGTTTTAACATACATGTGACAAATAAAGCAACTGTAGGAGCAAGAAAGAATGAGTAAAATTTACTATGTGCTCTGTTGATTGATTTAACATTTAATACAATATTGGGGTAGGGAGGAGGTTGAAGAGGTACATGAAGTAACTATACCAAAATACCATAACTTTCTAGGATTATAATCATTTTTATTTGCATCCTGCTATCGCAATTCCAAATGAAAAGCTAAAATACATAAACAACCTAAGAGATTCTGCAGATGCTGGAAATCATGAACAACACCACACACAAAACGCTGGAGAAACTCAGTGTCTGGCAGTATCGATGGAGAATTAACAGTCCTGATGAAGGGTTCCAGCACAAAAAAGAAACTGCTTATTTCCCTCCTTAGATGCTGCCTGACTTGCTGAATTCTGCAAGCATTTTGTGTGTGTGGCTCAAGATATACAAAGAGCTGCTCAGATGATTGATAATATTATACTGCGAATACACATCAAACCAAGTTGAAACAGGAGCAATTCTGCTGCAGACAAGAGGTTGGAAACCTGAAGAAGCATGCAAATAATTTTCATTGAGGACCTTCATTAATTTTTCTACAGGATCTTGTCAAAGTACTTATATCTAGACGTGGCCTAAAGTTGCTGTTATCAGGTACATTATGATTAACTGTTCACAGTGCAAACAGGAAGAGCTGAAACTCAGCACATTACTCAGGACAAATAAACACCGTAAGACAGTGGTCCCCAACCATTGGGCCGCAAAGCATGTGCTGCAGCTGAATCATATCGCTTCATACCGCCAAATCACATAGTTTCCTCGCTGTGGTTGGGGACCACTGCCATAAGACACAGGAGCAGAATTGGGTTATTCACCCCATCGAGTCTGCTCTGCTATTCAATCATGACTGATATATTGTCTCAAACCCATTCTCCTTTCTTTCTTTCTTTCTTTTTCAATCTTTTTATTAGTATTAATAATATTATGAACAAAATACAATTGATATATTAATAAAGGGATTACAAACATACAAATTCCCATTACACATGAAAGAATACATAAGCAATGATTACAGTATAAATGAGTTTTCCCAAAACATGAACCATACAGTATATGTATGAACAAGGTAAATCGAGGTATTTCATATGATATAAAAAAAACAGAAAAAAGAAAAAAATGTTTGCAAAATTGACTAAACTACTAATCTAATAGCTAATGAAGAAAAAAGAAGCAAAAAAAGAAAAAAAAAGAAAAACTAGAAAAAGAAAAAAAAGGGCTGTTTATATCTCACAAGAATACATAATCATCAGTGTCGTCAACTCCGATCCTCTCAACATAAATAAGATTAAAGCTGGAAAATCCAATAAGCTTGGAACAGGGTCTTTTTACATCATATGAAAATATTGAATAAATGGTCTCTATATCTTTTCAAATTTAATAGAAGTATGGAATACACCACTTCTATTTTTTTCTAAATTTAAACATAACATAGTTTGAGAAAGCCAATGAAATACAGTGGGAGGATTAATTTTCTTCCAATTCAACAAAATAGATCTTCTAGCCATCAAAGTGAGAAATGCAATCATTCGACAGGCGGAAGAAGATAAATGAAGTGAATCCATCATTGGTAAACCAAAAATTGCGGTAATAGGATGGGGCTGTAAATCGATGTTCAATACCGCAGAGATAATATCAAAAATATCTTTCCAATTTTTTTCAAAATCGGACATGACCAAAACATATGAGTTAAAGACGCGATTTCAAATTGACATCTATCACAAATAGGGTTTATATAAGAATAAAAATGAGCTAATTTATCCTTGGACATATGGGCCCTATGTACGACCTTAAATTGTATTAATGAGTGTTTGGCACATATAGATGATGTATTAACTAATTGAAGAATTCTATCCCAATTCTCAATAGGAATAATAAGATTAAGCTCTCTTTCCCAATCATTTTTTGTCTTATAAAGGGGCTCTGAACGTATCTTCATAATTATATTATAAAGTTTTGATATTGAAAGATCATCGGATGATAATTTTGGAAAATTCAATTTCCCAAGAAAATCACACATGGTATTATGATCCTGAGGGAATTCAGATTGATACAGGGAGGTATAAAAGTCTTGAAATGACTTATTTATCTCATCATGGTTAACTGTCAAATCCCCATTCTGCTGACGAATCTTAGTGATTTGACGTTTAACCAAAACATTCTTCAACTGACTAGCTAACAGTTTACCCAATTTATCATTATGTATATAAAAATCAGATCTGGTTTTCATTAATTGATTTTCAATCGGAGATGTAAGTAATAAACTATGTTCCATTTGAAGTTCAACCCTTTGTTTGTAAAGCTCCTTACTAGGAGTGATCGAATATTTCTTGTCAATCTCTTTAATTTTATCAACCAATAAAAGAGTTTCCTTCTTAATGCGTTTTCTCAGACCAACAGAGTAAAAGATAATCTGTCCACGTATATACGCTTTAAAAGTGTCCCAAAGTGTTCCGCAAGAAATATCACCCGTGGAATTAGTTGAAAAGAAGAAATCGATCTGCTCCTTCATAAATTTAATAAAGTCCGGATCTTGCAATAAGTTAGAGTCAAATCGCCATTGTCTAACATTAGAAGCTGTATCCGTAAATTTAATAGAAAGTTTTAATGGAGCATGGTCAGAGATAGCTATAATATCATTATTACAACCAATTACCGATGGAATAAAACAAGAGTCAATAAAAAAATAATCAATTCTCGAATAGGAATGATAAACATGTGAGAAAAAAGAAAACTCTTTGTCGTTAGGATGCCAAAATCTCCAAATATCAAAAACTCCATTATCAGTCAAAAAGGAGTTAATACAAGTGGCCGACTTATTTGGTAAAGTCTGAATAGATATAGATTTGTCCATCAAAGGATTTAAACAACAATTAAAGTCACCACCCATTATTAACTTATATTCATTTAGATTAGGTAAAGAAGTAAATAAGGACTTAAAAAAATCAGGACAATCCACATTTGGAGCATAAACATTAACCATAGCAACCTTTTTATTACAAAGTAAACCCGTAATTAACAAAAATCTACCATTCGGATCCGAAAGGATATCGTGTTGAACAAATGCAATAGAGGAGTCAATAAAAATTGAAACTCCCTTAACTTTGGCATTCGAATTCGAATGATACTGTTGACCCCGCCAAGACCTAAAAAAGCGATATTTGTCCTCCTTCCTCACATGAGTTTCTTGTACAAAAATGATATGAGCATTAAGTCTTTGGAATACTTTGAAAATCTTCTTTCGTTTAATCGGATGGTTTAAACCATTAGTATTCCAAGACACAAAATTAATGGTCTGAGCCATGCTTCTAAAATCAACCCTTTGGTATAGAAAGGGTTAACCAAATTATAAACTTATGCACCCGGAAGAGGAACAAAAATAAAGGGCGGACCCGGAAGTGACGACCTCGTAGACATATTTGTAGTTCAAAAACAGCCCAAATGAAAAAACTAAAACAAACTGGTAAAAGAAAAATATAATTAGAAAACAGACCATCCCCCACCCCCACAAGAAAAAGAAAAAAAGCCAAAATATGGCTAGAAAAAGGAAAAAATGAGACTAATTCTACCCCCATATCAGCGGAAGACCACTCTGTATATAAAGGATATATATAAAAAAAACCACCCCAACTTTAAAAATTATAATCACTATACTAAAAACCACACTTCTTAATATACTTAGTTGTAAAAAAAAAGAATATAATCACTAAAAGCTTATAAATCGGGTTATAACCCAAACAAATCAAGAAATATTTAAACCATGATAAGCGATGCATTATAGGAAGAAGACGAGAAAAGAAAAAATAACGCCATCTTAAACAAAACCAAGAATATTTTTCCAAAAAACCATCTTAATAAAAAAGAATTTACCTTCGAAGGGTTAAAAATATACCTTCGAGGGAACAAAAACAATAGTCAAAAATATAGTATAATGATTAAAGTGTATAAAACAGAGCGATTAATATAACGAAAACACACTTTAACTTAAATATAAAGTATAGGATAAACCTACACCAATAACCAGAGACTACCTCTGGTTTGAGGAATCGAAAACCATCTTACACGATCAGAATCACTCATTTATTAGAGATTAGTGTCTGTGGCAGTAGGGAAGTTCTCCTCCAGATACTTTCTCGCTTCAGATGTAGAAAGGAAAATCTGGCGTGGAGCATCTGACGGAGAGATTCTAAGCTTCGCAGGGTATAAGAGCGCAGGTTTTAGATTTTTCTCATAACATTCAGACATCAGAGGTTTAAAAAGAAGCCTTTTCTTCATAACTTCAGGACTAAAATCTTCAACCAAACGGAAATGGTAATCTTGAAATTTAACCATTCCAACCCGCCGAGCCACACAAATAAGTTGTTCTTTGTCGTGTACATAATGAAACCGGACAATTACAACCGAGGGTTTAGCTGGAGCACTCAATGAACGACGCCAAATTCTATGTGCTCGATCAAGTAACAGGGGGGTTATCTGGGAAAACCGACGGAAACACATCTTTTAAAAGTTGAGCAAAATATTTCGAAGGGTCATCCTTTTCTATGCCGTCTGGGAGACCAAGTATACGTAGCTTCTGTCTTCTGGACCGATTCTCAAAGTCGACACTCTTGGCTTTAAGTGTTTCCACCAATTTAGTGGTCGAAATTAAATCCTGTTGCAATTTTTCAATTGTCAAATCTCGTTTCCGAGCTTCTTCTTGCAGAGACGCGATAAGAACTTGCTGCTGGTTAATTACTGAATCCGTCTTAACCATATAATCTTGAAAAGCCTTTATACCTTGTTTAAAAATTTGTTGTAGTTCATCGAATTTTTTATCCAAAACCTCCATAAACAGTTCATAAGTTAATTCAGTGCATTGCGGGTGAGCTTGCTTCTTTCCATTACCGTTTGGGTTGTGCCCTGGTTCTCGTCCTTTAGATCTAAGAGCCATTTCTGTTTGCATATCTTCAAAAATTCACAATAAACTCTTAACAATAAGCCCAAGAAAATAGCAAGAATCTTTTGGTGTAGGTAAAAATAAGTTGGATAAGGGTGATCAAAGGTTAAAAAAAGTAAAGGTTATGGAGCGAATCTAAAACAGTACTCACTCCATGAGCGTCTCCCGCTGACCTCTCAAACCCATTCTCCTGCCTTCTCCCCATAACCTTTGCTGTCCTGACTAAACCTATCCATCTCCACATTAAATATACCCAATGACTTGGCCTCCACAGCCATCTGTGGCAATGAATTCCACACATTCACCACCCTCTGGTATATGAAATTACTCATCTGCTCTAAAGGGACATCCTTCTATTCTGAGGCTGTGCCCTCTGATCCTAAACTCACTCATTTTTGGAAACATCTTCTCCATGTCTACTCCAGTCTAGGCCTTTCAATATTCAGTAGGTTTTAATGAGATTCCCTTCACCCACTCATTCTTCTAAACTCCAGTGAGTACAAGCCTAGGGCCATCAAATGCTCCCATACATTAACCCTTTCATTCCTGGGATCATTCTCATGAACTGCAGGAACTTAGCAAGCATAATACACTAGTTTTGACAATGCTGGGATGTCACCATGTAATCTGCAACTGTACTACCTACAAAAAGATTGCACGGCTGAAGGTAGTTTCAGAGGAGGCTGCAGTTATTTGGCCACTACTCCAGAATGGGCTTTCTAAAATGGCTCTTGCCGAAAGGTTTGGGCTGAAACATCCACTGTACTCTTCTCCATAGATGCTGCCTGGCCTGCTGAATTCCTCCAGCATTTTGTGTGTACTGCTCGGATTTCGAGCATTTACAGATTTTCTCTTGTTTGTTTCTAAAATGGCTGTTTAATTAGACACAAGCTTGTCTATTCGTCACAACCATTTCTTACTTAACCAGTTCCCTGTAAAGCACAATTATTGATAAGACATCCAACATTCAAAAGGAATTCTGTTGAAAATATTCAATCAGTGAAATGAAATGAGTCAATCTCGAGCTCCTTGAATGAGAGTTCATGGCCAATTTATGATTAGTTATCAGCTATCATTTTCTACCCATTTGTAAGCAAACTCAATTTTAAGCATCTATTAGATCTCATTAACTCTGGCAAGACCAGTTTAATAATGTCAGATACTTCAATTAGAGGAAATGGTTAGATACTTCAATTAGAGGGAATGGTTCACCTTACACTTAAATGATGCAATCAATCTACTTGGTGGGTTTAATTTGCATTCAAATACTCAAAGACTGTGCATATACATGATTATTAAATAATGAATTCTCATACATCAAATTGTTGGAAGGGTCTGACGTCTAAATAATAAATGGCAGAAATTCTGCTAGAAATATGCTTCCAGATTTAATTACCTGTGTTTTAAGCAAGTTAGATAATAGTGTCTCAATTGCAAAGGGTTGAATTATTGGTAATTATTATCATTATTGTCATATGTACTGAGCTACAATAGAGAACTTGTTTTGCATGCCATCCACAGAGATCACCTCTCTGCAACAGTGCATTGAGGTAGTACATGGTAAAATAACACAATGCAGAACAAAGTGTCAGTAACAGAGAAATATGGGGAGAATGGGGCTCATCAGCCACGGTTGGTAGCTTATCTAGGAGAAGGAAAACTGATCTCAAACCTCTGCTGCCTTGCAGCTATGCCCACTCACGTGGAAGGCTTCAGGAAAAATTTGGGACTGGAGTCCCTGAGGCAGTCCTACATTGAGTTCAACGCTGACTGGGAACTCCTGTGATGCAGCTGGTTCCAAACATCGGTCTCTGCCATTCCTTTCAGTTCATTAAATGCATGGAGAGGGGGAGTTTGCTACATGGGGAATAGCTGGCTTTCCATATCGTAGTGCCCTGGCTTGTGTATCTAGACACAACTCAGGCGCAACATCCATGATCGACCCAGACCAACCGAGGCCTCATCTCAACAGCAAAAGTGCAGTGGCAGTGCAGGGAGACATTGAAGCACGAGGTCATTATGAGGTTAATTATGATGTTAAGAGTCCATCTCAATGCATTACAGCGCTTTACCATAGTTATAATAACAGCACAGAAGCTGCCCTTGAGCGTGGTTGTATGTGCTTTCAGGCTTTTCTTTTACTCTGCCCAATGGGAAGGGGGAAAGAGGGAACGTCTAGGGTGGGTGGGTTATCACAAAACATATGTCAACTTCTGAAACAGAGCAAATATTTCAGGATGATGACATTTCTGATGGCCAGTTTTAGGACCATGAGACATAGGAGCAGAATTAGACCATCAAGTCTGCTCTGCCATTCCATCGTGGCTGATTTATAATCCCTCTCAATCCCATTCTCCTGCCTTCTCCCCACAACCTTTGACACCCTTAATAATTAAGAAACTATTAACTTCAGCTTTAAATATACCTAATGATTTGGCCTCCACAGCTGTCCATGGCAATGAATTCCACTGATTCACCATCATCTGGCTACAGAAATTCCACCTCATCTGTTCTAAATGGACATCCTTCTACTCTGAGATCGTGCCTCCCATTCTGGATTCCACCACTATAGGAAACATCCTCTCCATGCCCACTTGTTCTAGGTTTCAGTCAGATCCCCCCTCACTCTTCTCAACTCCAGCAAGTGCTGGCCCAGAGCCATCAAATGTTAATACAGTACAGTTGGTCCTCCTTATCCGCGAATTCCGCATGCGCGAAGTCAAACAACCACGAATCGTGAAAACCCAGAAGTGCTCTTCCAGCACTTGTTGTTCGAGCATGTACAGACTTTTTTTTTCTTGTCATTGTTCCCTAAACAATGCAGTATAACAACTATTTACATGCCATTTACATTGTATTAGGTATTATAAGTAACCTAGAGATGATTTAAAGTATATGGGAGGATGTGTGTGGGTTATCATGGATCGGGATCGGAAAAAATCGGAAGTTCTCTAACTAAGTAAGTCAGAACAGGTACATCTGGTATTATTTAGTGTCAGTCAGTCAAACGTTTGCATTCGTATATAGTATATATTTTATCTTTCTATGCATATAAAACACTTAAGTACGTATGTTTCAGCCCCAGGCTCAGGAACTTCTTCCCGAGTTTGATCCAGTGACAGACCGCTATCAAGTGCGCTCTCCACTGTGCTGGGTTGATGTGAGGATCAAAACCCCAAAACCCAATAATTAAACCACTGCGTTGCTTAGTAATAATTGTAGCTTTCATCGGGGCACAGTCTTTCTTACTTTATTCATTAAAATTGTTCCGATCGTTGACCGACTGTACCCTAACACTTTTCCAATGACATTTCACCTCTTTCTGATCGCTTTATTATTTCCACTTTATTTTCAATCGCGATCGTGATTACTTTTGTGAACAGAAACACTGCGGATTCAGATCTCTACAGCTGGGTCCTAATGTCCACCGCACTGAGACAGGTTAAATAAGGTCTGGGGTTCTGCTGGGTCCTAAGATCCACCGCATTGAGACAGGTTGAATAAGGGACTTCAGCATCCGTGAATTTTGGTATCCGCGAGGGGTCCTGGAACCAACCCTCGTGGATAAGGAGGGCCGACAGTATGTTAATCCTTTCATTTCCAGGATCATTCTTCTGATCCTCTGCTAGATCTTCTACAATGTGCCCATCCTTTCCTAGATAAGGACCCAAAACTGTTCACACTACTCCAAGTGCAGTCTGACCAATGCCTCATAAAGCTTCAGTATTACATCCTTGAATATTCTAATTCATCTTTTGATGAAGGATCATCAATTTTTAATGGTATTTTTCATCCTGCTGTCTGATTTGCTGAGTGTTTCAGGGATTGTTTCCTCCTTTCAGACTTCTAGCAGGAACCATGCTTTGCTTTTGCAAGACAAGTTCTGCTGCGAGTACTCTGGAATAAAAGATTCCACTGGGTGGGGCAATAAACTGGCCAGAGTTATACTAAACAATTCAACTATTAGTAAGTGCAATGGTTGCCAAACTTTAGATTTTTAATATGATGCTGCATTCAATTCATTACACAGAACTTTCTACTCAAATTTCAACTCTTCCAACAGTGCTGAAAGAACCCTCAACAAAATAGGGGAACCACGAGAGTGTAGCGGTTAGCATAACACCATTACAGCTTGAGGCATCAAAGTTCTTAGTTCGATTCCAGTGGCGCCTGGAGAGAGTTTGCAGGTATTTCCCCGTGAAGGAGTGCTTCATCCAGGTGTTCCAGTTTCCTCCCACACTCTAAAGATGTACCGGTTAGTAGGTTAATTAGTCGCTGTAAATTGTCCTATGATTAGACTACTGTTAAGTAGGTGGGTTGCTGGGTTGCACGGCTTATTGGGCTGGAAGGGCCTTTTCCACGCTGTACCCCTAAATAAAATGAAATAAATATAATAGAAACAACATCTCCCTCCCCCCAAGACTGAACAACTTTAAAACATGACAAAATCCAGATCAACACACACAAAATGCTGGAGGAACTCAGCAGGTCCAGCAGCATCTATGGAGAGGAATAAACAGTCGACTCTTCATCTGGACCTGATGCAAATGATGAATCCTGAGGACAAGTCTCAGCCCTAAACATCGACTGTTTAGTCCTCTCTGTAGATGCACCCTGACCTGCTGAGTTCCTCCAGTACTTTTGTGTGTGTTGAGAATTCAAGGTTAAATGGCCACCAACATGAATTGAAAATAGACATTAATCAATTCATGCCTACTTTTGGCCTTCACCTAATTTTTTCCTCAACTTCCAAGTGAACTCCCACCATGATGCCTGATATTCTAAGATCCAACCTCCTGTTCTCATTCACATACCACTCCTCTCCTCCACAAATATACTAATGTCAACAATCTCAGCATGCCATCAATGTCAACCTGACAAATGTTCAAACTGCTTGCACCTGATCCAGAACTTCCTTGCAGGAACTGAGATGAAACTGAATGTCATGGGCTTAAGTTTAGGAAGCTGGTGTACTAAGTAGACAAGCTTGGTTTCCAATAGCTCCCAATTCCCAAGTTTTTCCAAAAATATCTACTTTCTCTGAATTACACACCTCTCTAGAATACAAAACTCCAGAGATTCTGAACATCAGCAGGATGAATCTATGCACCTCAGTTTTAAAATGGCAATTCCCAACTGATTATACCCACAAGAAAATTAATCAGGCTTGCATATGGTGACATATAGAGCCTATAAAAAGTATCCCCCTCCCCAGAAGTTTTCCTGTGTTACAACATTGACTCAGTGGATTTAATTTGGCTTTTTTTGACACTGATCAACAGAAAAGACTCTTTTGTGTCAAGGGGAAAACAGATTTCTACAAATCAGACTAAATTTATTAAATTATTAATTCACAAGCCTTCCAGGGCCTGCTGCAGTGAGGCATCCCCACAGCAATAGGAGGCCATCACCATGCTTCACAGTAGGAATAGCGGGTTTTTAATGGTGCAGTGTTTGGCTTAAGCCAAGCCTAGCATTTGGTCTGAGGCCAGAAAGCTCAATTCTGGTTTCGTCAGACATAGAACTTTCTTCCAGCTGACTTCAGAGTCTCTCATTTGCGTTCTGACAAACTCTAGCTTTCCTTTTGTCATTCTCGCATAAAGCTGTGACTGGTGAAGCACCTGGGACACAGTTGTTGTATGTGCAGTCTCTCCCATCTCAGCCAATGAAGCTTGTAACTCTTCCAGAGATGTCAGAGGTCTCTTGGTGGCCTCTCTCACTAGTCCCCTTCTTGCACAGTCACCCAGTTTTTGAGGATGGCCTGCTTTACACAGATTTACAGCTGTGTCATATTCTTTACATTTATTGATGATTGACTTGACTGTACTCCAAAGGATATTCAATGACCTGGAAGTATTCTTGTAACCATCACCTGTCTTGTGTTTATCAATAACCTTTCTGCAGAGCTGCATGGAGTATTCTTTTGTCTTCCTGATGTAGTTTTAGCCAGGATACTGACTCACCAGCAGTTGGATCTTCCAGATACAGGTGTATTTTTTACTACAATCAACTGAAACACCTTGGCCACACATAGGTGATCTCCATTTAACTAATTATGTGACTTCTAAAACCAATTGGCTGCACCAGTGATGATTTGGTGCGTCGTATTAAAAGGGGTAAATACTTATGCAATCAATAATTTTGTTTTATATTTGTAATTAATTCAGAGATCTTTATAGAGATCTTTTTTCACTTTGCCACAAAAGAGCCTTTTTTCTGTTGATCAGTGTCAAAAAAGCCTAATTAAATCCACCATGTTTCAACGCTGTAAAACAATAAAACATGAAAACTTCCAAGAGAGGTGAATACTTTTTATAGACAGTGTATGTACTTTGATAATAGATTTACTTTGAACTTTTATTCAAGATTGAGGGGGTGTAGATAAGATATACAAAATTATGAGGGGCACAGATAAGATAAATGCAAGTAGGCCTTTTCTACTGAGATTGGCTAGGACTAGAACTAAGGGTCATGGATTAATGGTGAAAGATGAAATATTTAAGGAACATGAGGGAAGCTTCATTCAGTGGATGGTGACAGTATGGAGCAAACTGCCAGTGAAAGAGGTAGATGTGGGTTCAACTGCAACACTGAAGAGAAGTTTGGACTAGTACATGGATGGAATGATATGGAGGGCTATGGTCCAGGTGTGGTTTGATAGGATAGGGTAGAATGGGCTAAAAGGCTTGTACTGCGCTGTACTGTTCTATATTCAAATCTTGGACTGCCTTGAAACATCAGCACTGCCTTTTTTATAGGGACCAAAACTGCACAGGTGGTCAGGTGTGGCCTCACCAGTACATTTATAACGTAACAAAGAGAAATCCATTTGAGTGAACAAAGTGACAATGCCTTAATCTTCAAAGTTACAGAAGCACTTAGTATCATAAGGAAACAGTAACCAAAAACCGTTGAACAACTTTAAATTTAAAGCTCTAGTGGTGGAATTTGTATTTAAGAATGGCCTGGATACTCATAAGGTTCAAGATCATTCAATGCAATTTCCAGTACACAAGTGTTAGGGAAAACCAAATAATTGTTACTCTAGATCCAATGCAACAAAAAAAAAACGCACTTAAAAAGAAACACAATAAATATAAATACATAAGAATTCTTATATACCAGGGGTTCTCAACATGGAGTCCACAAATCCCTTGGTTAATGCTATGGGTCCATGGCATAAAAAAAGGCTGAAAACCACTGTCATATACATTGATTGATTGTTAAAGTGATGCTAGGCACAGGAGTATCTGTATAATTAAAGTTACTGACAGGAAATGATAAAGTAGGGGTGGTTGGGGCTGTCGTGGGGTGGGTTAGTAGGTTGAGGTGTTGATGAGCCTTGCTGCCTGGGGAAACTGATTTTTTTTTTAAGTCTAGCGGTCCTGGCATGGATGCGCTGTAGCCTCCACTCTGATGGAAGTGGGACAAATAATCCATGACCAGAGCAGGTGGGCAAGTCCTTAAGACTTACTCTAAGCTACTTTTAATTGCACAAGTGGATATCTGTGATGCAGAGTGAAGGCATGGACCTGTGCAGAGGAACTCAGTAACAAGTACCACTTAGTGCTAAGCAGGATACCACCTATTTGCAAGCAACATAGGGCTAAAGTAGGAAAATGAGGCCTCAAAGGAGTGAAACTAAAATGTGGTCAAGAGCTGAAGGGAACATATGTAGATGGATGTGAATCTATTCATTTTCAAAATGCAAGAATGATTAATTGTCACAGAACTGGCCGTCAAATGTTTAACATTTACTGATCTGGTGCATTATGCTAACAATTTCCTTGGTTTAGCCTATAGCAAAAGGACCATGTAATGACAGGAAAAGGTACTTTGTGCAGACTTTGGAGTTGGAATACCAAGGACTCGATTAGCAGCACAGCCATTTATATCTGTTATTCTTTTATGTACAACATATGATACAGTTAAAATCCAATTTATTAAAATGAAGGTATAATTAGAAAATGACGAACAGCACTCTGTTACAGACCTTCTCAACCACTGTATATAGTTTGGTCAATATCGTGGGCAGTAATTTCATCACTTGTATGAGAGCTATTAAACTGGTTTCTTAAATGCCATAAGTTTCTTTAAAAATTGAACCAATTTTTGTGACAACAGCCTTGAAGAATGATGAATATTGCTGAAACAGAAATTATAGATTATATTTTTATTTCCAGCACTGTTAACCATTATATACCAATTAGAAACCATGACATGTTGTGTACAGATAGTAGATATTCATCCAAGACAATTAAATGCTGCTTTAAGACCGTAAGACATAGCAGCACAGTGTCTGCTCCACTATTCCATCATGGTTGACTTATTACCCCTCAACCCCATTCACCTGCTTTCTTCCCCATAACCTTTGACACCCTTACTATTCAAGAACCTGTCAACCTCTGCTTCAGATACACCCAATGACTTGGATTCCACAGCTGTCTGAGGCAATGAACTCCACAGATTCAGCAAAGCCCTGGCTAAAGAAATTTCTCCTCATCTCTGTTCTAAAGGGATAGCCAAAAACAGCTGGACAGACTTATAATATCCTGTGGAGTTTGGTAGGATAAGTTGGGGCAGCAATATTTTGTAGTGAAATGGATGGATTTTAAAAAATAATGGAACTGTTTATAGCATATAGCATGGGTATCAGTAGTTAACTTACCAAAAAAACTCATTTATGGAACAATCAGTTCTTGGCTGATTTTCAGTTGTAACACTGATCCACTTATCATCTTCTCATCTTTCAAAGTTCAAATTATCAAAGTACATACATGCCATCACATACAACCCCGAGATTGAATATACCCAATGACTTGAGTGGTTTTGTAAAGAATGAGGAAAAATTGCAGTGTCCAGATGTGCAAAACTGATAGAGACCTATCCACACAGACTCAAGGCTGTAATTGTTGCCAAAGGTGTGTCTACTACATACTGACTTGAAAAGGATAATTATGCAATTATTTTATGTTTAATAATTGTAATAAATTTAGACAAATTTGTAGAAATTTGTTTTCACTTTGACTCAAAAGTCTTTTCTGTTGATCAAAGTTAAAAAAGCTAAATTAAATCCAGAGTCAATGTTGTAAAACAATAAAACAGGAAAACTTTCAAGGGGGCTGAATACTTTCTATACGCACTGTATATTGAGAACATGAGATGTAGAGTCTTTGAAAGTGAGTTCATAGGTTGTGGGATCAGTTCAGTGTTGAGGTAAGTTATCCACGGTGGTTCAGGAGCCTGATGGTTGGGGGGCAATAACTGTTTCTGAACCTGGTCATGTGGGACCCAAGGCTCCTGTACCTCCTTCCCAACAGCAACAGTGAGAAGAAAGCATGGCCTCTCTTCATTTTAATTACAAAGTGCAAAGTAAATTTATTTTTAAAATACATATCTGTCACCATATACAACCCTGAGATTCATTTTCTTGTGGGCATACTGAATAAATCCATAATAGAATAACAACAGAATCAACGAAAGACTTCACCAACTTGGGCAGTCAATCAGAGTGACAAACTGCAGAAATACAAAAAGTAAGAATAAGAAGAAGCAAATATTGAGAACACAAGTCCTTGAAAGTGAGACGATTATTTATGGGAACAGTTCAAAGATGGAGCAAGTGAAGTTATCCTCTTTGGTTCAAATAACCTAATGATTGATGGGTAGTAATTGTTTATGAACTGGGTGGTGAGAGCCCCGAGGCTCTGGTGCCTTCTTCATGATAACAGCAGCAAGAGCATGTCTTGGGTGGCAAGGTCCCTGATAATTGATGTTGCTTTCCTGTGACAAAGCTCCATATAGGCATGCTCCATAGTTGGGAGGGATTTATCTGTGATGGACAGGGTCGTATCATTAACTTTTGTAGGATTTTCCAATCAAACTATTGGTGTTTCCATACTAGGCTGTGATGCAGCAGATATACTCTCCACTAAACATCTATAGAAGTTTGTTAAAGTTTTGGAAGTCATGCCAAATCTGTGGAAACTCCTAAGGAAATAGAGGCATTGCCGTACTTTCTTCTTAATTGCACTTATGTGCTGGGCCCAAGTTACTCCTCCAAAACAACACCTAGGAATTTAAAGTTGCTAACCCTCTCCATATCTGATCCTCCTCAACTGGCACATGGATTCATGGTTTCCCTCTCCCTGAAGTCTATCATCAGCTCCTTGGTCTTGCTGACAGTAAGAGGTTGTCGTTATGACACCACTCAGCCAGATTTTCAATTTCCTTCATGTGCTGATTCATCAGCACCTCTGATTCAGCCAATGACAGTGTCTTATCGGCAAACTTGAATGCAGGATTGAAGCAACACATACAAAATGCTGGTGGAACACAGCAGGCCAGGCAGCATCTATAGAAGTACAGGCGACGTTTCGGGCCGAGACCCTTCCTCAGGACTAACTGAAAGAAAAGATGGTAAGATGGGAAGGGGAGGGGAAAATCCGAAATGATAGAAGACAGGAGGGGGAGGGATGAAGCTAAGAGCTGGAAAGGTGAATGGCAAAAGGGATACACAGCTGGAGAAGGAAAAGGTTCATGGGACGGGAGGCCTAGGGAGAAAGGGGGAGGGGAGCACCAGAGGGAGATGGAGAACAGGCAAGGAGTGATTGTGAGAGGGGCAGAGAGAGAGAAAAAATGGGGGGAATAATAAATAAGGAATGGGGTAAGAAGGGGAGGAGGGGCATTAATGGAAGTTAGAGAAATCAATGTTCATGCCATCAGGTTGGAGGCTACCCAGATGGAATGCAGGATTGAAGTTGTGCTTAGCCACACAGTCATGTATAAAGTGAGTAAAGCTGGAGACTAAACACACAGCCTTGAAGTGCACGTACAGATAGGAGATTGTGGAGAAGATGCTGCTGCCAATCTGAACAGACTGAAGTCTGCAAGTAATCTTAATCACTTATGAGTTATCTTAAATTATGAGTTGCAGTAGTTGCCAAAATCTAGTGGGCAGAGGTTTAGCATGACAGAGAAAAGAAAAAAGGGCCCCCAAGGGGCAATTTTTCTCACGCTAAGGAAGGTGAGTACATGGACTGAGCTACTAAGAGGAAGTAGTTGAGGCAGATACAACTATATATTTAGGTAAGTAACATAGAGCAAGGCTTGGAAGGATATGGGCTGAATGCAAGAACTTGGGCCTAGCTGGGTGGAAACCATGGGTCAGCATGGGCTCATTGAGATGTAGGGCCCATATCCACATTGTATTGCCCTATGACTTTGTTTCAGAATAAGTAAGAATTGCTCATTTTAAACACTGCATTTGCAGTAAATCTGAAAAAAAAAGCTTTTCAGCTCAGCATGAACAAGTTGGGACAAAGGGGCTGTTTCCATAGCAACACGCACAAAATGGTGGAGGAACTCAGGTCAGGCAGCATCCATGGAAATGAATAAACAATTGACCATTTGGGCCGAGACCCTTCATCAGGACTAGAGGGGGAGGGGGGGGAGAACAAGCAGAATAAAGAAAGTGAGAAGAGTGGAAGGAGGACAATCTAAAAGGTGATAGGTGAAGTCAAGTGGATGGGGGGAATGAAATAAGAAGCTGGGAGGTGATAGGTGGAAAAGGCAAAAGGCTGGTGAGGGAGGAATCTGATAGGAGGAGAGAGTGGACCATGGGAGAAAGGGAACGAGTAGGAGCACCAGGCAATGAGAAAAGGTGAGAGGCCAGAGTGAGGAAATGAAGAGGGAAGGGGGAGGGGGGAACCTGTTTTTTCTTCCCACATCATATTACTGAGGGATTGATGAGGTCAGGCAATATCTCTATATAGAAATAGTTTCTTTATGAAATTGCTATAAATAATTTCTGCGGCTGAGATTTTCCTCAAAACTGGTTAAGGAAATAAAGATAAAATTGTCCACTTGGAAGCACTTCACCATATATCCTGAATTATGAAGTGGGGCAAACTACCTTGGAACAACAGTTCTTCTGCTTCCTAGAAGTCCAGGAGTCCAAGTCAGTCAGGTCTAAAATTCCAACTGGTCAGTGGTCACAATCAGACAAATTACAGTTACCACCAGAAGCAGGTTATAACATCAATACAGACAAGGTTGTGATTTTTTTTAAACAAAGAACTGATTTTACATCAGAATCTTTCCAACCGTGGGGAGTGAAGAACAGCATAGAACTGATGGAATGTATGCTGATTATTTCTGTATTGTAACTTTGGTTGGAGATTCCATTCTATCATTTGAAATCAGCTCTTTTAGTAAGAACTTGCATTTTCATGGGACCGTTAACATAATTATTCCATACTTGCACATTTTGTGTCACTTATAGATTTTTGACTTTGTACTGTAATTCTGTCGCAAAATAAATTTCACAGTTGTCAGAGGGTTCAGAAGTGAAAAGGGCGAGTAATTTCAAGTTTCTGGGTGCCAACACATCTAAGGATATCGATACAATCACAAAGGCAGCACGACAACGGTTATATTTCTCTAAGAGTTGAGGAGACTTGGTATGTCACCAAGGCATTTGCAGATTTCTACAGACATGCCATAAAGAGCATTCTAACTCGTTGCATTACTGTCTGGTATGGTGGAGCCACTGCACAGAATCGAATTAAGGTGCAGAATGTTGTAAACTCAGCCAGCTCCATTATGTGCACTAGTCTCTCCAGCATCCAGGACATCTTCAAGGAGCAATGTCTCTAAAAGGTGACATCGATCATCAACGGACTCCAACACCCAGGACAAGCCCTGTTCTTATTGTTAGCATTAGGGAGGTAGTACAAAAGCCTGAAGACACATACTTGACGATTCAGTAACAGCTTCTTACCCTCTGCCATCAGATTTCTGAATGAACATTGAACCCATGAACACTACCTCAATTTATTTACACTTTTTGCACCACACATTTCACTTTAATATATATTTATTGTAATATATAATATTTTCATTATGCATTGCAATGTGCTGTTGTTGCATAACAAATTTTATGACATATGCCAGTCAGAGGTATTAAATCTGATTCCAATTCTGATTCATATGTCAATGATAATTTGATTCTGAAAACATCTTAAGACACAAGATTATTGACAGAGACTGAAATCAAGTTCTTGGCATTCTGCAGTGAATATAATTCAATAACATGAATACAATAACTTGAACACATTGAGAACAATAATAATAAACGAACCAATGCACTCTAATAACATTTTTGTATGTGACATATAGATTTGCTAAACAATAGAGTACTTGCACTCAGCAGCCCATCCTGCTCAGTAATATCTAATTAGCCAATCATGTGGCAGCAACTCAATACATAAAAGCATGCAGACATGGTCAAGAGATTCAGTTGTTGTTCAGACCAAACATCAGAATGGGGAAGAAAGGTGATCTAAGTGTCTTTGACCATGGAATGATTGTTGGTGACAGACTGGGAGGTTTGAGTATGTCAGAAACTGCTGGTCTCCTGGGAATTTTATGCACAATACTCTACATAGAATAATGCAAAAAATATCCAGTGAACAGCAGTCTGTGCGCAAAACTGTTCTGTTAATGAGAGCGGTCAGAAGAGAATGGCCAGGCTGGCTCACCAATAGGAAGGTGACAATAACCCAAATAACAGCGATGTAACAGCGACGTGCCGAAGTACACTTCTGAACGCACAACACATTGAACCTTGAAGTGGGTGGGATGTACCAGCAAAAGACCAGTCCGGGTTCCACTCCTGTACCTAATAAAGAGGCCACTGAGTATACTTTAACACAGTCAATGTGCTGCATGGCCCTGTAAAGCAGCTTTTAGTGTATGATCACAGATTAGAGTGTGTCTTTTATTATGCACAGAATAACTCTCTGCATAGAATGTGCAATGGAAGTGTACTTAATCACTGCTCATATTGTATATCAGTGCCTATGGGCTATACAAGTAATTCATTTAATCTGAGATGCTCATCATATGAAACATTGCCTTATGAGTCAGATTAGCAGCTTGTGCACAATGGCAAACTATCCAGGTGGACTGGGCAGAGTCAGGATTCAGGACAGAGAAGCAAACACCAAAATTGAGTTGGAAAGCAAGCAAGTGTACAATCCAGGCCAAACAGAAAGGGACCAGCAGTTCTATGAGGTTTGGAGGTATTAAGAATGAGTCTGTACATGAAAAGATTGCAGGGAAAACCACACATATGACTACAAAGGAAATGGTTGCCCACAGGGGCGACCCTGAGTTTCCCCATTGGTGGCCACTTTTAATCTTTCCATCCCACTCCCACCTATCAGCCTGTGGTCTCCTGTACCATCAGATGATGTCATTGTTAACATTCCAGCAATCAGAATGAATAGCTTTCATGTAAAGAAGAACTAATTACATTTATTCCATTATTGCTTTTTCAGGGAGAGAACAAAGGCATCCTCTGTCTCTGCCCTACCACCAAAGTCTCTGGAGCTTAGTGCTCACAAGCTCATGATATTGAATGGTATTCAAGACAAGCAACATGTAATGTTTTCGGAGCACCTGTCTCGCTGTATAGAAATATACCTTAGGTTTCAATGACCATGATTTAACGAGAACCTGCATGGTGCCAGACATGGGAATAAAAACAGAAAATGCAAAACATGTGCACTGCAGAAGAGCAAGAGTGAGAGGGGATGATTCTTCTAGGGGTGAAACCTCCACAATTTGTTAGCTTCAGAGAGGTTCCACCACCAGAAGTAACTTCCCCTCTCCTTCCTTTCACAGGTATCTGTTCCCTTTGCGACTCCCTGGTCCATTCTTCCATTCCCAGTCTGATGCACTTTCCCTTGCAGCCGCAGGTGATGCAACACCTCTTCCCACCCCATCACTGAAGGACCCAAACAAGTGTTCCAGATGAAGCAGGGACCATTCGCACTTCTTCCAATCTAGTGCACGGTGTTCAGTGTTCACAATACGGTCGCCTTTAAGGACAGGGTGAACATTTTACGAGGCACCTGTATTCAGTCAGCAGAGGTTAACCAAAGCATCCCATTGCAGACATTAACTTTTCTATACATAAGACATAAGAGCAGAATTAGTTAATCTGCTTCATCAGCTTCTATTGCCTTTCAAATTCACAAGAAGGGCCTTTTTGCAAAACTAATTCTGTTTCCTTCTCCCATTGCTGCTGCCTAACCCACTGATCATATTCAGTATTGACACTTTTTTCCTGTGCTTTTTTCCAAATGTGGTATATGTCACTCAGCTGGACCCCCACCACCCAAGTTCATGCTCTCTTCTCACTGCTGCCAGCAGGAAGATGGTACAGAAGCCTCAGGATTCACACCACCAGGTTCAGGAACTGTTATTGCCCATCCAGCTTTTGAACCAGAGATGATAACATCACTCATCCCAATAATGAACTGTTCCCACAACTTTTGGATTCAATTTCAAGGATTCTGCAACTCATTTTAATGAAATTTATTATTCTTTTGATTATTTTTCTTTTTGTATTTGTAGTTTGTTGGCTTTTGCATGTTGTTATTTGTTCAACGTGTGTGAATTTTCATAAATTCTATTTTTTTTGTATTTACTGAGAATGCCCACAAGCAAATGAATCTCCGGATAGTATATGGAGACATATTTGCACTTTGATAATAAATTTACTTTGAACTCTTGGAACCCAATAGGGCAGTGTAAATTTCCATTAATTGTCCTTCTACCAAACGAGAGGATTACCTAACCAAAGGGAGGTGATGGGCGAGCAGGTGAGGAGAAGGGAAGGGGCAAGAGGGGAACCAGAATGGGAAATGGAAAAAGAAAGATAGGGAGGGGGGCAAAATTAGCAGAAGTTCAAGAAATTGATGTTCATGCCATCAGGTAGGTTACCCAAAAGAATGAGGCTTTCCTCCCACCTGCTCCCCCCTTCTTATCCAGTCTTCTTCCCCCTTTCTTTCCAGTCCTAATGAAGATTCTCAGCCACAAATGTCAACACTATTTCTGTCCACAGATGTTGCTGAGTTCCTCTAGCATTTTGTGTTTTACTCTGGATTTCCAGCATTTGCAGAATCTTGTGTTAAAGTAAAACATTTGACATGATTTAAATAGATTAAAGTCACGTGGGCACCGAAAAGCTGGCAGCATTTTTTTTTTCAAATTAAAAAGCAAAATATTTAACTTAAATATAGGTTCTGACAGCCAGCAAGTCAGAGACTTCACTGCACAATCCTTGTCATCAGCTCAGGAGTGGCCAGGCTGCTGGAGGAGAGATCATCTTCTGGACGACACTGTTGAGTATATGGTACAGATAACCAGTAAATAGGGGGTTCAGGAAAATCTACCATTATAACTACTGCATTCATCAAGTAAATTCATTAAATAACACCACATCTAAATTCACCAATGATACAACTGTTATCAGTAGATGGTGACAAGGAGGCTCACAGGAGTAAAACAGATTAGCTGTGAATGGTGTCACAACAACCACCCTACACTCAAGGGCAGTGAGACCAAGGAAGGGGAAATTGGGAAAGCACACACCAGTACTCAGAGGGATCTGCAGGGGAAAGGGTGAACAGCTTCCAAGTCCCTGTGTGTCAACATCTCAGAGGATCTATTCTGATCACAAAACACTGAAGGCACAACAACAGCTATACTTCATTAGGAGATTGAGGAGATTTGATATGTCACCAAGCTCCAGTGAATTTCTAGATACATCATTCTGACTGGTTAAGTCACCGTCTGGTATGGAGGCTCCAATTCACATGATCAGAAAAAGCTGCAGAGAGTTGTAAATACTGCCAGCTCCATCAGACACCACAGGCAAGAGCCACCTCCCTCCTACCCCCCACCACTGAGATCATCTTCAAAAGGTGATACCTCAAGAAGCCAACAAATGTCTTTTTTTTTAAAAACCCTCACCATCCAGGACATGAGGTCTTCTCATTATGCTGTGTAACCAAAACTGTGTGAAATGCTCATATTTTTAGTTGTTGGAACAATTCAACCAAAAAGTGAGCTACACTCCATTCCACTTCTATCCTGCTTTTAATCACTAACTGTAGCATTCTATTGCTTCTCTCGCTTGGTGCCACTTAGATGCTGGTTTCTCTGCACATGCTGCAATTTGCCCACACAGTGCCATCTACTGCAATTGCTGCAGCACTGCAGAGTGTATCATTGGCAAAACACAAGTTTATTTCATGTTGAAACTCACTACTGTACAGTATCCAAGTTTTGTTTGACTGCCCATTATGCCACTGATGTTTTCACGACTGTCAGTCACTCAAGTCCAAATGGAGATGCAGGAGTACCATCACTCTCAGATGCAGAAAGACTATTCATTGTGATTTCCGTAACTATTTTGTTTTACCAGTCAGAGTTGTTCAGCCTAAGCTGCACCCCCAAACACGGTGGACCACTCTTAATCTGGCCTCTACCCTTTGACCTTTTAGGAATGGGTGACCGTACCAAGTTTGAAAATTGGGGGAAAAAAAGAATTTGGGCTTATGTCCAGAGCCTAGTTCAACATAATGGTGAAAGTGGGAAGACTTAATAGGGGCACACAGAATCACATGGGAGCAGTTGGAGCAGACAGAAACTTCAACTGCCATAATAGTTAATGACCAGGGAATATAAACTCAAGATAATGTGGAAAAGATCTGGGAAAGATAAAATTTTAGAATCAGAATCAGGTTTACTATCACTGACATATGTAGTGAAACTTGTTTTGCCACAGTACAGTGCAATATATAAAAATTAACTACAAGCTGCAATCAGAAATATAGCAAAAACTAGTGCTAAAAAAGAAAAAGACTGTGAGGAAGTGTTCAAGGGTTCATGGACAGTTAAGAAATCTGATGGCGGAGGAGAAGAAGCTGTTCCTAAAACATTCAGTCTGCGCCTTCAGACTCATGTACTTCCTCCCTGTGGTAATAATGCGAGGACAGCAAGTCGTGGTTGGTGAGCATCCTTAATGATGTATGCCATCTTCTTAAGCCTTCGCCTTGTGAAGATGTCATCAATGCTGGGAAGGCTGGTGCTACAACACTGCAGCTTTTTTCCGATCCTGTGCATTGGAACCTCCATACCAGACTGGGGTGCTACCAGACAGAATGCTCTCCACAGAACATCTGTAGAAATGTTTCTTTGTAGTCTTTGGTGACACAGCAAATCTCCTCAAACTCCTAATGAAATATAGCCACTGGTGTATCTTCATTGTGATTACATTATTTGTGATTTTAAACAATAAGTCCTTATGAAATAAACTTCACTGTCTGAAGATTTAATGAAAGGATAGTTAATAATCCACTATACAGCTCTTTGGAAATCCTGACAGTCTGGCATCTGGCTTTTCTACTGGTGATTTCCCAGTTCTGTTTCCAGAAAATCAGAGACCATGTTTCTAAGCTCCCTTTAATGCATTTTTAATTAACTTCTTTTTCGATGTTGCCCAGTAGAATAATATATTTTCCTGGTGTAGCTTTAGAGTATTAAAAGCAATATCCCTCTGTAGTCCAGAAAATCTGCTAGTACAGCACTGAATGAATTAGATTACTGGAGCTCTCCCCCCCCCCCCCCCCCCCATTGTGGCTTTAAAAACCATTAGGTTAATATTTGGCAAGCCAATAATTTGCAGATCAATGTATTTATTATATTTAGAGATAGAACACATCCTTACAGCCCAACGAGCCACGCCGCCCAGTAACCCACCTATTTAACTCTAGCCTGATCACAGGACACCTTACAATGACCTAATAACCTACTAACCAGGATATCTTTGGACTCTGGGAGGAAACCAGCACACCCAGAGGAAACCCATGTGCACATGGCGAAAATGTACAAACCTCTTACTGATAGCACCAGAAATGTACTCCAAACTCAATGCCCCGAGCTGTTGTAGCGTCAGGTTAACGTATTACCATGGCACCCAATTATGTGTGTGGCATTAAGTAGGCAGCATAGGTACAGTTTTACTCACTTGATAATATTTTGAAAACTAAACCTGAGAGACAAATTCAAAAGTGCAGTTCTACTGCCCTCTGGTGTTCAATATCATACAAGTTCATATGATTCAGAAAAGAATTTGATCATAAAATTTTGTTACATCAGTTGTAAAGCTTGACCTTAGTTCTCTGATTTTGCCAATTTACTTACAAACATTTTGTCCCCATACTTCATCTTGGTCATTATGTATTTATCAATTGGCTGATTGGTTGACATTTCAGAAACTCAACTGTGATATGGGGAGTCGCTGATCGGTTGTGTGGCAAACTTCATGCCTAACAAACTTCAGAGGACACACCACAATAAAAACACACTGATGATTATCTCCTCATATGGTGATGAAATGTTTGCAAGCAAATTGCTAAGATCGGAGAATCAATCAGAATCAGGTTCAATATCACCAGCGTAAGTCGTGAAATTTGTTAACTTTGCGGCAGCAGTACAATACAATAAATGACAAACATTTTTTTTAATGAACTATAGTAAATTTATATATATATATTAAATAGTTAAATTAAGATAAGTAACACAAAAACAGACATTTTTAAAAAGTAGTGATGTCGTGTTCATGGGATCACTGTCCATTTAGAAATTGGATGGCAGAAAGGAAAATGCTGTTCCTGAAGTGCTGAATATGTGCCTTCAGGCTGCTGGACCTCCTTCCTGATGTTAACAATGAGAAGAGGGCATGCCCTGAGTGGTGGGGGTCCTTGAGGATGGAAGCCACTTTTCTGAGGCATCGCTCCTTGAAGATGTCTTGGATAATATGGAGGCTGGAACCCATGGAGAAGACTAACCTTACAACTTTTTGCAGCTTGCTTTGACCCACCCGGTAGCACCCACCCCCACCCATACCAAATAGTGATGCAGCCAGTCCGAATGCTCTCCACAGTACATCTGAAGAAAGTTTGAGTACAATTCAACCCAGCCATCAACCACCCAAACTACACATTCTCCAAAATTATTTACACCTTAAGCTTAATCTCTCTAAATTTAGCATTATTCAATCTCACTCAATGTCTTAGTGAATGAAACCTCAGAACAGAACACCAAGAACCAAATCTTCACTGAATAGGTTGTTAAGCAACTACATTTGCAATTTCTCACAGTGAAGAAAAGTGGGGCTATGGCACAGTGATTAGAAGGAAGAGTCAAAGTTGATCATTCCTCCTGCTTTAGTCTGGAGGCTGACTTAGCTGGCACTAGGAGCAATCCAAGCACCCTCACCACAGTTGCATGGGTGAAGAGACCGCTGCCCACTGTTGGAATTCACCTCAGAAATGTGCAACATATACGGGCCACAACTTGGTAAATGCTGCCTGACCTGCTGAGTTACTCCAGCATTTTGTGTGTTACTCTGGATTTCCAGCTTCCTTCCCTCCAGTAGGATGGTGGCGCATTCAGACAGCAGCAATCTGGGATCCAATCAAAGTTGTATTTGTTCATCCTATATGTCTTTTTTTATGATCCCAAGTCACTGCTGGTTATGAAGAACATCAAGTACTGCAGGACAATCCCAGCGGCAAGCTGCTTGACAGTGATGGAGCTGGACTTACTGCACATTGTTGCAGCGCTGTCATCTGGAATTTTTGCACACCATTGTGGTGTGATAGTGCACAATTCAACACACCGAGCAAGTGATTATCTTGCAAACACAAGGAAATCTGCAGATGCTGGAAATTCAAGCAACACACACAAAATGCTGGTGAAACGTTCGTCCTGACGAAGGGTCTTGGCCCAAAACGTTGACAGTGCTTCTCCCTATAGATGCTGCCTGGCCTGATGTGTTCCACCAGCATTTTGTGTGTTAAGTGATTTTCTTGGATGTTTTTGGACATTGGTAACATAGAATGCAGCGAGTGCATTCACTGGCGAGATTGACAGCAGGAGATTGTGTTGCCTGAGCTGTGACGAGGACTGAGCCTCGGCTGTGGAGTCGTCTTTGATGCAGCAACCTATTGCAGTTGGCCAGGGGATAGAGCAGGGACCTCTGCTGGGCACGCTAGAATTGTGCTGTGTTGGAGGCTGGCACCTCTGGTTGGTGCTGTCCTCTAGTCTTCACTCGGTGCTGCTCTCCAGTGTTCACTCAGTGGAAGAACAAGCTGGACCAGGTCAATCTCCAGTCATGCCACTCAGGGAATTTGGCTATATTTTTTTCCTTTGTTACTATATGTTCATCAGAAATTATAACCACATGTTCTATCTGCTATTTGCAGTGTTCTGTGTGTTTGGTAATGTGCTTACACCTTGGCAACAGAGGAACACTGTTTCGTTTGGTTATAACTATGAATGGTTGAATGACAATTAAACTTTACCTTAAACTTATCTGCAGGATCTCCTGTGTCTATGAGCTCCTATTATCAACCAGATACCCTTTCAAACTCCTAACTCTCACCTCAACACTATGCGCTCGTTTTTGACTATGGGGAAAAAATTCTGACCATCTACTCTATCTATACCTGTCATATATTTCAGTTTGCTTTAAAGTTCTAAGTTCCAAGTAAATTTTAAAGTATATATGTCACGATTTACAGTCTTGAGATTCACTTGCTTGCGGGCATACTCAGTAAATATAAATAAACATAACAGAATAATTGAAAGAATGCAACAGGTCAAACAACCAATGTGCAAAAAAATTGTGCAAAGTCAAAAAGAACAAATAAAACAAACAAAATAATAAGCAATAAATATCAAGAACAAGAGTCCATGAAAGTGAGTCCATAGGTGATGGAACAGTTCAGTGTTGCGTTAAGTGAATTTATACCCTCCAGTTCAGGAGCCTGATGGTTGAGAGGTAGTAACTGTTGCTGAACCTGGTGTTGTAGGTTCTGAGGCTCCTTACCTTCTTGATGGCAGCAGCATGAAGAAAACATGACCTGGGTAGTGGGGGAGGGGGGGGGGGTTCCCTGATGATGGACGCTGCTTTCTTGCAACAACACTCCACGGAGATGTGCTCAATGGTGGGGAGGGCTTTACCCATGATGGACTGCGCCGTATTCCTACATTTTGTAAGATTTTCCATTCAAGGGCCTTGGTGATGCCATACCAGGCTATGATACAGCCAGCTGATATACACTCCACCACACATCGACAGAAGTTTTAGATGTCATGCCAAAGCTTCACAACTCCTACGGAAGCAGAGGTGCTCCTGAACTTTCTTTGCAATTGCACTTAGTGCTGCTCTCAGGTCAGGTCCTCAAATGGCAACACCGATGAATTTAAAGTTGCTGACACTCTCCACCTCTGATCCGCCGATGAGGACCGGCACATGGCCTTCCAGTTTCCTCCTTCTAAAGTCAATAATCAGCTCCTCCGTCTTGCTGACATTGAGTAAGAAGTTGTTGATGTGGCACCACTCAGCCAAGCTTTCAATCTCCCTCCTCCTATATGCTGATTGGTCACTACCTTTGATTCAGCCTACGACAGTGATGTCATCAGCAAACTTGAATATGACATTGGAGCTGTGCTTAACCACACAGTCCCAAGTGTAAAGCGAGTAGAGCAGGGGACTAAGTGCATAGCTTTGTGGTGCACCTGTGCTGATGGAGACTGCAGAGGAGATGTTGCTGTCAATCCGAACTGACATACATGTTACCATGTGCTACCTTGAGATTCATTTTCTTGTAAGCAGTACAGAAAATACAATAAAATTTACAAACTACACAAAGACCAATAAACAAAGTGCAATGCAAAAAAGATCAAATGGACTCTTGCCTTATTCCAATTATGGTCCTGTAAAAGATGTATAAAATTTATGTTTGTTATTCTTGTGAATCCTGCTATGATCTCTGTGCCTGTGATGCAACTGCAGTAGGCTTTTCATTGTACCAGTGTATATACACGTATGTGTGTATATGACAACAAATGCAATTTTGCCTTTGACTCATGTTAGCTGTAAAAGAGAATTAACTATGAATGAAGTGTATACAATAGATGCCACCTTGTGGAACACAGGGAAAGATTGTTAAAGGAAATAGATATACTTTTAATTAGTCCCAACTAACAGATCCCTCTCAAAATGTGCTTTATAAAGGATACAGGAACATACACTCAGTGGCCACTTTACTAGGTACACCTGCCTGTTGAAGCAAGTATCTAATCAGCCAATCATATGGCAATAACTCAATGCATAAAAGCATACAGACTTTGTGAAGGGACCCAGTTGCTGTTTAAACCAAACATAAGAATGGAGAAGCAATGTGATCTAAGTGACTTTGACTTTGGAATGCTTGGTGGGGGTGGCTCGAGTGTCTCAGAAACTGCAGAACCCCTCCATTTATTTATTTATTTATTTATTTAAAACAGAGTTTACGGAGAATGTTGCAAAAAGCATTAAGAAACATCCAGTGAGCAGCAGTTCTGTGGGTGAAAACACCTTGTTAATGAGAGGTCAGAGGAGAATGGCCAGACTGGTACAAGCTGACAGGAAGGCGACAGTAACTAAAATAACACATTACAACAGTGGAGTGCAAAAGAGCATCTCTGAACATGCAACACATCAAACCTTGACCTGGATGGGCTACAGCGACAGAAGACCACACCATATTCCACTCCTGTACCTAATAAAGTGTCCACCAAGTGTATTATTACAGTAAATCAATGCCTTGTCAGAACAATTTTCAATGCACTCCAATCAAATATCAAATCAACGACACCAACATATCGTTCCTATTGGAGTTTGGTGTCAATAATCCAGGCAACTCCTTACCTGAGCAGAGAAAATACACTGTAGGAGTTCCTCACGGAACTTAGGTCCACTTGCAGAAGACTTGTTCTCTTCTTCTCAGTGAGATCCTTTGGGGGGAGAAATAAGAACAGATCCTATCAGCAGGTAGGTTGTATATTTTTAAAAGGTAAATCTTATATCAGCTGGACTGTGAAAGCACCCTCCTACTGCATAATCTATAACTGGCTGAGCTCCCTCTTTGGAGTAAATGAGGATAGAGGTGATTTGAGAGAGATGACCAGAGACAATGATAAGAGTGGATTGCCAGAGACTTCTTCCCAGGGCAGAAATGGCTAATACGAAAGGGCATAATTCTAAAGTGATTGGAGAAAAATATAGGGAAATGTCAGAGGCAAGTGTTTTTTTTTAAAAAACAGAGGTGGTGGTAGAGGCAGAAAACTTGGGAGCATTTAAGAAACTCTTAGCTAGGCACATGATGATAGAAAGATGGGTGTCCATGTGGGAGGGAAGGGTTAGATTGACCTTAGAATAGGTTAAAAGTTCAGCACAACATCATGGGCAGCAGGACCTGTACTGTACTGTTCTGTGTTCTAGAGCAGGTGCTCCCAATGTTTTTTATGAAAGGAAATGTGCAGGGCACATTTTACAGAGAGTGACTGGTGCCTGGAACAGTCTGCCATGGGAGGCAGTGGAAACAGCCATAATGGTAGAGTTTCAGAGGAATTTCGACAGGCATATGAACACACAGGGAATGCAAGGTTATGGATCATGTGTAGGCAGATGGTTTGCTCTCGTTTGGCATCATGATCAGCTTAAGCTGAGAGGCCATTTCCTGTGCTGTACTATTCTACGTTTCACCTGAAACACGATTAAAAGAAACTGATCTGATGAACTAGCCGTTCCTCGGAGCACATTTTCCTCTACCTGCATTAGTGTTATGGTGGGGAATAACAAGTCAATATTTCATTCAACACCTTCATCAGGACTCAGCCCAAAACACAACACCATCACACTGAGCATGGCAGCCCCCCAGGGCTGTGTGCTCAGTCCACTGCTGTTCACTCTGCTGACCCACGACTGTGCTGCAACACACAGCTCGAACCACATCATCAAGCTCACCGATGACACGACTGTGGGTCTCATTTGCAAGAACAACGTCAGCCTACAAGAGAGGAGGTGCAGCGGCTAACGGACTGGTGCAGAGCCAACAACCTGTCTCTGAATGTGAACAAAACAAAAGAGATGGCTGTTGACTTCAGGAGGGCACAGAGCGACCACTCCCCGCTGAACATCGACAGCTCCTCGGTAGAGATCGTTAAGAGCACCAAATCTCTTGGTGTTCACTTGGCAGAGAATCTCACCTGGTCCCTCAACACCAGCTCCATAGCAAAGAGAGCCCAGCAGCGTCTCTACTTTCTGCGAAGGCTGAGGAAAGTCCATCTCCCACCCCCCATCCTCATCACATTCTACAGGGGTTGTATTGAGAGCATCCTGAGCAGCTGCATCACTGCCTGGTTCGGAAATTGCACCATCTCGGATCGCAAGACCCTGCAGCGGATAGTGAGGTCAGCTGAGAAGATCATCGGGGTCTCTCTTCCTGCCATCAAGGACATTTACACTACACGCTGCATCCGCAAAGCAAACAGCATTATGAAGGACCCCACACACCCCTCATACAAACTCTTCTCCCTTCTGCCATCTGGGAAAAGGCATTGAAGCATTCAGGCTCTCATGACCAGATTATGTAACAGTTTCTTTCCCCAAGCTGTCATACACCTCAATACTAATCTATTGGAGTTTTTCAAGGATGTAACCAGGAAGTTAGACAAGGGACATACAGTGGATGTAGTGTACCTTGATTTTCAGAAGGCATTTGATAAGGTCCCACATAGGAGATTGGTGGGTAAAATCAGAGCTCAGGGCATTGGGGGGGAAGATATTGACATGGATAGAAAACTGATTGGCAGATAGAAAGCAAAGGGTAGCGGTGAATGGGTGTTTCTCGGAATGGCAGGTGGTGATTAGTGGGGTGCCACAGGGCTCGGTATTGGGACCACAGCTGTTTACGATTTAGATGAAGGCATTGAGAATAACATCAGCAAGTTTGCTGATGATACTAAACTGGGTGGCAGTGTGACATGTGATGAGGATGTTAGGAGAATTCAGGGTGACTTGGATAGGCTGGGTGAGTGGGCAGATACTTGGCAGATGACGTTTAATGTGAATAAGTGTGAGGTTATCCACTTTGGGAGTAAGAACAGGAAGGCAGATTATTATCTGAACGGTGTAGAGTTAGGTAAGGGAGAAATACAAAGAGATCTAGGAGTCCTTGTTCATCAGTCACTGAAGGTGAATGAGCAAGTGCAGCAGGCAGTGAAGGCGGCTAATGGAATGTTTGCCATTATTACAAAAGGAATTGAGTACAAGAGCAAGGAAATCCTTTTGCATTTGTACAGGGCCCTGGTGAGACCACACCTGGAGTATTGTGTACAGTTTTGGACTCCAGGGTTAAGGAAGGACATCCTGGCTGTAGAGGAAGTGCAGCGTAGATTCACAAGGTTAATTCCTGGGATGTCCGGACTGTCTTACGCAGAGAGGTTAGAGAGACTGGGCTTGTACACGCTGGAATTAAGGAGATTGAGAGGGGATCTGATTACAACATACAAGATTATTAAGGGATTGGACAAGATAGAGGCAGGAAATATGTTCCAGATGCTGGGAGAGTCCAGTACCAGAGGGCATGGTTTGAGAATAAGGGGTAGGTCATTTAGGACAGAGTTAAGGAAAAACTTCTTCTCCCAGAGAGTTGTGGGGGTCTGGAACGCACTGCCTCAGAAGGCAGTGGAGGCCAATTCTCTGGATGCTTTCAAGAAGGAGCTAGATAGGTTTCTTATGGATAGGGGAATCAAGGAATATGGGGACAAGGCAGGACCGGGTATTGATAGTAGATGATCAGCCATGATCTCAAAATGGCGGTGCAGGCTCGAAGGGCCAAATGGTCTACTTCTGCACCTATTGTCTATTACCCAGAGCTTGGACTGACACCTTACTGCCCTATTGTCTTGTTTATTATTTATTGTATTGGCTGCACTGTTTTGTGCACTTTCTGCAGTCCTGGGTAGGTCTGTAGTCTGGTGTAGTTGGTTTTTTTTTACGTAGTTCAGTCTAGTTTTTGTACTGTGTCATGTAACACCATAGTCCTGAAAAACGTTGTCTCATTTTTACTATGTACTGTACATTGCAGCTATGGTCGAGATGACAATAAAAGTGACTTGACTTGAAAACACTGACCATTTATTTCTCTCCATAGATGCTGCCTGACCTGCTGAGTTCTCCTGTGTTGCGCAATATTTCCAGCATCCACAGTATCTCTTGTGCACTAGCGTTATGTTCACGGTTATTAACACGCTCATGGAAGGTATACACATATTCATGATTCACCATTGTTTACTGTCACTTCCAGTACACAATTGTAAAGGAGAACAAAATAATTGTTACCCTAGATCTGATGTACAAACCAGATTTTAAAAAGAACACAATAATAAATAATCACAACGAATATAAAAACATATGATAGCTTATATGCATAGATTGATTGTATGTCCATAAGGTGACGCTAGGTAAGAAACGGTGCCTTAGGAAGGCAGCATCCATTATTAAGGATCCCCACTAACCTTTTCACACTGTTACTATCGGGAAGGAGGTACAGAAGCATAAAGACACACACTCAGTGATTCAGGAACAGCTTCTTTCCCTCTGCCATCAGATTTCTAAATGGACACTGAACCCATAAACACTACCTCACTACCTTTTTTTTTGGCACTACCTACTTTAACTTAACTATTTAATAGACATACAGGTTTCCCCCGCTATCCGAAGGTACAGCGTTCCTATGAAACCGTTTGTAAACCAAAATGTCGTAAAGCGAAGAAGCAATTACCATTAATTTAAATGGGAAAATTTTTTGAGGGTTCCCAGACCCAAAAAATAACCTACCAAATCATACCAAATAACACATAAAACCTAAAATAACACTAACATATAGTAAAAGCAGGAATATGATAAATATGCAGCCTATGTAAAGTAGAAATATTGTATGTATGGTGTAGTTTCACTTATCAAAATTGGGAAGACGAGCCAAAATCAATTTGGAGGGGGGGGGGGGGGGAAATCGGCACATACACGCCTACACACGTACACGCATGCGCGCGCACACAACTGCCCACACAAGGCTTCACAGTCATGGTAGTATTTCTCGGGGTAAACACACTTATAAAGCGTGCGTTTTTTTTCATAAAAGCGAAAATCCTCTTTGGTTAGCGAAAACAGGGTCTAACGTAGGTCTTTCATAACAGCCAGCTGTCGTAAAGCGAACGTTCGAAAAACGGAGGCCATTTGTATATATACTTAAGTAACTTTTTTTTCTCTTTTTTTTATCATGTATTTGATTGCACTGCGACCGTAACTTTAACAAACTTCACGACATATGCTGGAAGCGGAACGGAGTAACGATGATGTTAAATGGTGACTCCTTTGCTTGCATCCTCAGAAACAGCTCTACTTCCATCTTTAATATCTTTATGTTCCCTTTTCAGGGTTCTTTTGAAGACCCTGACCTGGAGTTACATGCTGACTACAGTTCTTTGCGGGAATGGGACCCGCTCTCGGGGTTTCATAACTGGCCGTTGTTGTTCAGCATGCCAAGGGCTCAGCCTAACAGTCCAGCTCGGATTTGGAAGCTAGGATCTCAGGGCTCTGGAGACAGGCAGTTCAAGGGTCAGTGTCACAGAAGACGACCTGTGAGTCGTCGAGGGAGTCAAAATATCTATGGCTGTGTGCCTGAAGACCCAAGATCTTTGGGCACAAAGCTAAAAAAAAAGCGACATAACTGACTTTGAACATCGTAAACCAGCAAGTTGTTTGTAATGTCACCCTGCTCACTGGGAAAACAGAGACACCTCTTTCTCTCTTATTAGGGAAGGAGAGCCTGTGGTATGTCGTATACTGTGTGAAACGTGAACTCTTTGGGGTAACTGCAACTCTGTGTCTTTGCTGCTGCTTAGCTCACGCTTAAGTGCTCAGTGGCTGGTGCTGATGCTTTTTCTCGCCAGTGGGGCGAGGGGGAATTGTAGCTCGCTGCCGCTTATGCACTGGAGAGGGGACTGGGGGGCGGTGACTTTGGGGTTCTGCATTTGACATATACACACAAAGTTCAGCTCTCTTCAGCCTCTTCAGAAAATGGAGGTGTTAGTGAGCTTTCCTGATTGTGCAAAGCAAAATACCATTGTTGCCAAATATATTGGAGAGAATTTTGTTTGTATGGAAAAAATACTTTGTGCATGACATAAAAAAGCAATGTTTTACAATGTAATATGAACTGATCTGGCTGTGCTCAGCGTGCAGAGCTAGGGGGCAGTGATCTCAGTTTCTGGCTTTCCCGCCTGACCAACTTGTCCGATCGCACCAGGCAAGTGCATAATTTAGGTATTAAAAACGCAATTTTGTATTCTCAGATAAAACTAAAATGACACAAAATAAGTGCTTTTACCTTATGGTCAAAGGGAGTTCCATAGTAACCATCATTCAGTCCAAATATTACCTCATTGGGATTACGTGCCCGAATCTAACTCAAACCAAGAAAAGTTAGTAAACATTTTGAAATGGCTGTGTATAATTTCAGTTTTTTAGACTTCATGCATTACAGTAGTGACAGCACTACCAAAATACATCTTTGACAATAAGATGCTTTGTGATGTAAAATTACTGATATTTCAGAAATTATATCGTCACAAGAAATAGAACCACAGAATCATAGAACACTACAGCACAGAAGCAGGTCCTTTGGCCCATCTAGTCCATGACAAACTATTAAGCTGCCTAGTCCCATTGACCTGCATTATTCTTCCAAATGGTACATTATCTTTAACATTCAACTATAGGGGTTGCTGAAACCCATATTTTTTCTTTAAAATAGAACAAGGTCCCCTGAAACAATTCTTAAAAAACATAAGTTTTTAATATAACATTCAAATGAAGATCCAAGGTATACAGAATTGCACGTAGCTGAACTTAATGGCGGCAAAGTAGTGCAGCAATTAGTGTGATACTATGACAGTGGGGGAGATTATGGAGTTCGGAGTTCAATTCCGGCACTCTTTCCTGAGAACCATGCAAGTTTCCTCCAGGTGGTCCAGTTTCCTCCCACAGCCCAAAGACGTACGGGTTAGAAGGTTAATTGGAGAATCTTCCCGTCCGCAACAGGAACAACTTACATTCATTGTAAATTGCCCTGTGATTACCCTAGGGTTAAATAGGTGGGTTGCTGAGTGGTGCATCGCATTGGGCCTGTTCCACACAATATCTCTAAATAAACTTTTTTTTCTTTAGAAACTTGAAGATAATACTTCCCAACAAGTGAGAAGGCTACCACACTAAACATAGACAAGCAACATTTGTACAGGCCAATGAACACCTTAGCAAACTGCCATATTACTGATACTAAAGTAGGCTTTTCAAAACTGGAGTATTACAGGGAATAAACTATAAAACAAACGGTAATTGCTACAGTTTTCTAAGATGCATTTTAATCTTAGATAGTTTATTACCATTGGATTCAGGATGTTTATTTTACCTGCTGGCCCAAGTATTTGAGTCCATCAAGGTTCACTCGCCATTCAATGATTGGATGATATTGTCCCTGCTTTCCTCCCCAGATCCTCACCAGGAAACACGAAACAGAAGTATCAAGGCGATCTGGCATCAAGCCAAAGTCCAGACTCCTCCACGTCGGGTTCTGCACCACAATAAGAAAAAAAGTGAAGCTTCTTGTGGTCTTATGCTGATTGAAAAACTTCTAGCGATACCCCTCACTCATCTTGCCCACTGTGGAGACAATTCAGCACCCACCTGTCATCCCCTGTAAGGATCCTGTATGCTCCACTAAGATCTTCCATTCTTCTCAATTTGATGGGCTCAGTCAGCTCCATCATGCACACTAGCCTTCCCACCACTGAGGACATCTTCAAAAGGCGATGCCTCAAAAAGCCAGAATCCTTCATTAAGAACTCCCATGACCCAGCACGCAACCTCTTCTCATTACTACAGAGAGGAGGTACAGGAGCCCAAAGACACACAGTCAACATTTAGAAACAGCTTCTTCCCCTTCACTATCAGGTTTCTGAACAGTCCATGACCCCATGGACACCACCTCACCATTTTGCTCTCTTTTGTATATAATTGTCCAGTCATATCCAACAATGACAGGAGACCTGTATGGAACAGCTTTAAGTGGAAAAGCCATGTAACATATTTTATATTGCACTGTACTACTTCCACAAAACAACAAATTTCATAACATGCCAGTGTAATAAAGCTGTTTGTGATTCTTTAAGGAATACAGATCTAACATATTTAGCTGTTTGTGATCAGACAACCCTCTCATCCCAAGAACTGGCCTACAGAGTCTCTTCTGGACTACTTCGGATGTGAGGGGACTATCTTAAAAGGGGACTAAAACTGTGCATGGTAATTCAAGTGTGGCCTCTTCAACACCCGGCACAATTATAACAATACTGCTCTATTTCTCAACTCCAAACTCAGAGCAATTAAGGCCAATATTCCACTTGCCTTCATTTCAGTTTGTACCAACTTGACATTTGTTTTCCGTAGACAAGACCTGATAAATCCCTGAAAAGCCACTCATTTGCAACTCTTTCCACTTAGATAATAACCTGCCTTCCCAATCTTGATAATCCTCAAAGCAGTTCTTCAAATAACTTTTGCAATATTCATTTTTCATAATTCCACTCTCCTCTCCAATCAGATTCCTCCTTTAGCCCTTTACCTTTATCACCTCAGTTTCTTACTTCATATCCACTTTGGTGGCAAGAACAGGAAAACAGATTATTATCTGAACGGTGGCCGATTAGGAAAAGGGGAGGTGCAACGAGACCTGGGTGTCATTGTATACCAGTCATTGAAGGTGGCATGCAGGTACAGCAGGCGGTGAAAAAGGCAAATGGTATGTTGGCATTCATAGCAAAAGGATTTGAGTACAGGAGCAGGGAGGTTCTACTGCAGTTGTACAAGGCCTTGGTGAGACCACACCTGGAGTATTGTGTGCAGTTTTGGTCCCCTAATCTGAGGAAAGACATTCTTGCCAGACAGGGAGTACAAAGAAGGTTCACCAGATTGATTCCTGGGATGGCAGGACTTTCATATGAAGAAAGACTGGATCAACTAGGCTTATACTCACTGGAATTTAGAAGATTGAGGGGGGAACTTATTGAAATGTATAAAATTCTAAAGGGATTGGACAGACTAGATGCAGGAAGATTGTTCCCGATGTTGGGGAAGTCCAGAACGAGGGGCACAGCTTAAGGATAAAGGGGAAGCCTTTTAGGACTGAGATGAGGAAAAACTTCTTCACACAGAGAGTGGTGAATCTGTGGAATTCTCTGCCATAGGAAACAGTTGAGGCCAGTTCATTGGCTATATTTAAGAGGGAGTTAGATATGGCCTTTGTGGCTAAAGGGATCAGGGGGTACGGAGAGAAAGCAGGTACAGGGTTCTGAGTTGGCTGATCAGTCACAATCATATTGAATGGCGGTGCAGGCTCAAAGGGCCGAATGGCCTACTCCTGCACCTATTTTCCATGTTTTCTATACCCTCTCCCCAAACCATCTACCTTCATCGCCTGCCAGCTTGTCCTCCTTTTCTTCCCTACTTTTGTTCCAGTTTTGAAGAAGCGTCTCAGCCCACTACGTCAACTCTTTATTCCCCTCCATAGATGTTGCCTGACCGGAGTATCTCCAGCACTTCGTTTGTGTGTCATGCTTAACACGTCCAAATATTATTTTAATGAAGTCATCGCATGTAAATGTTTCATTGCTACATTTGCTATTCAAAAGACCTACAAGTAGTCCTTCAGTTTAATACATCACAGGATAACCCAAAGCATTTTATAGCCAGTTATGTTTGTGCCTAGCCACCGTAAGCCCAAAGTAGTAACTGGATTCCAGGAGCCAGATAATTTGAAAAATGGCTAATCTATCTATTTAGGCTGTAATCATGATAGGATTAGGAGATATTAAGTCTATCCTCAACAAACAGTTTCTTGAAATCTTTTGCTTATTCTACAATCTGCCAAACATGACCTCAGTTTAATACTATTATCTCTATGTATTCTGTTACATCATCTCTATTACCTCAGTCACTGCACTGCAAACACTTTAAACTGCTTTTTAGAAAGCTGATTACATTGAAAACACATGCTGGTATTTATGCATATTTTATTCCATATCTGTGCTTTTAACTTTGTGTTATGTAATTTTTCATTCTGTATAATTGTTCCTTTCATTCAAAGGAAAGGACGGGAGTCCAAAATGTAAGTGTAATTTCATGTTTACTTTAAGTAAGGCATGGTAGCATAATGATGTATGCAATTCATTTACTTTTACATACGACCTGTAATTTAAACAAGAATGCTTAAACCACACACACATATATACATGTACACACAGTTACTCAAATATTACTGCAATATTAAATAAGCAAGAACTACTCCACAGGAGCAGCTGTAGTTACACCCCGCTCCGAATCTCCTAGAGAGCGCAGAAGTGCCAGATCGTTCACTCAGTCAAAAATTGCATTCTTAAAAGGGAAATTACAGGCTACAATCAAACGCAGCTCAGAACAAGATCCAGAAGAAGAGAATCCAGTCTGGCAATCAGGTCCGAAGCAAGCAAATGGGGGGCTATATAAATGCAAGCACGCCCAGAGAGAAACACCAACAACGGCACACTGAGGTTGTCACCTCAACTGGTGATGAAACGTCTGCAAGCTAATAACCAAGCTTGGCAAACATCACATCATCAAACACCTCCACCCCAGCTACCCACATTCACCACCATCCTATGGAATCCATGTAAAGGAATCTGAAGAAAATTCCTTGCTTGTAAAACTACTGATGGATCTGTCCTGCCACCAGAACACAATCACAAGGGATCCTAATGCAAGGTTCTGGCATGTTGCTGGTAATGTGCGAATTCACTACGTCAGGCTGCTGGTTGACCAACCTGGAAGACTTTTCCCAATTCTGTTAGTAGTAACCCTATATGCTCCAGAGGACCTTGCAAGATCCAGTGGACTGGGAACATCATTTTCCAACTGAAATATGGTAATATGGTGGTGGGGGGGGGAGAGAGAACCCAGGCCCAGAGCATACTGATGCAACGGGGTCCAGGTCTTAGAGGGAGGGGACACCTTGGTGTTTAGAGCATTTAAACACCAGGCCAGATAGATTGAAAAGGCAGGTTGTCGAGACCAGAGGCGGGAGTCGGGACGGTTCTGCTCGCTGCTCCGTGATGTTTGCTCCTTTCTCCGTGGCACTGAGGCTGTGGCTTTGGCTCCCTCCATATGTCCCAAGCTCCTTGTCTATGGATTCACTTTTGTTCTGAATGCTGTTGCTTGCTTTTGTTGCTTTCATGATTTGTGTCTTTCTTCCTCTCCGCACATTGGGTGTCTGCTGGTGCTTTTTAAAAATGGTTTCTTTCGGGTTTCTTGTTTCATGGCTGCCTGCAAGAATACATATCTCAAGGTTGTATAACTTACACATACTTCGATAATAAATGTACTTGGAACTTTGAATTCAGTATTGTTCAATGCCAGGTGGTCCATCCAATTTCAAAGCAGCACTTAAGGACAACAGATATACAAAGCCATTTCAGGAGCCATCTGAGAGCTAACCACATGGCATCAGACTATTTAAAGATGATCTGTTTCCTTCCTGGAGGTATTTAATGAAACAAATAAAGGTGGTTTGAGTAATTCTCAAATCATACCACATTCAAACTTATCTATACTGAATATCTAATCTAGCTACCCAAACTGTAAACCAAACTTGTGAAAGTTGAAACTTGTCACTTCAAATATTCAGTGAATGCTGTAGCAAGCACAATGTTTTTTGTTATTTAAATAAAACATTGTGGTGGCAGAGAGAATTTTACAGCACTAAAAAGGGTTAGATTTGAAATGCCAGACTTAGTACTGCAGCTGCAGAGCATGAAATTCACAGTACAAACACCTAACTACAATGCTACACAATCCTGCTACACAACTGAATACCACACAAACATCCGTTCTGCACCACTGCCGACCCACTATTATCTTCCACTATCTCACTTATCATGCGGCCATCTCCACCTCAAAAGTATTCAAACACATGCACTACTTAAGTGTTTCAAGTCTTTAGAACTCTCTTCCCAAGTAGTAATTTGCCCTCATTTCTGTCTTATATGAGCACCCCTTTCATTTTAAACAATGATCTGTCCTTTCTCCACTGTTCCCACAACCCCTCCCACCCAAGTCCAAATTCAAATTTAATTGTTATTCAACCATGGACAGAATACAGCCAAGCGAAACAGCATTCCTCTGGGGCCAAGGTACAAACGCACTACCATCAGTCACACACAGTACATATAATTACGATAGCAGAAAAATAATATCACTAGGGTTTTTGAGTGTCATGATCTGTAGGTTGGTGTATGGATGTTGTCCTGGAGCCACGTTGCTGCAAGAACAACTCACAGCAGTTCCTCATATGGCACAGTGCAGCCGCAGGTGAACACAATCCAGGTTGTCTTCCACCAAGCTAACATTGGCGAGCAGCACAGATGAAAGAGGCCAGCCGCTAACCCAGCACCGAATCCAGCAGCACACAGCCAGCTCCAACACCCCTTCCCTGGCAGCTGCAACAGCCAATCCCAAGACACAAGAGCCTGGTCCGTGAGACAACCGAGGCCATGCTGCTCCCCGATGAATCAAATTCACAGTATTCTACATTACGAATATGCAATAGTGTCTTGCAATCACATTAAAAACATCCAAAGCAATCATTTGTTGGACTGCGCGCCGCCTCTGTCGCCTTCTTTTCTGGGTGGCTGCCGCAGGATGCAACACGATGCACAATGTCCAGCTCCACAACTATCCAGCAGCTCACTGGTGGGATAGATCTGCAGTACTTGGTGTGTTTAATATTCAGCAGCATTTTGCAATCATGAAAACAACAAACAATTGCCCCTTCGTCTAGACCCAGAGAGGCTGCTGTGTCTGAGCATTCCAAAATCTTTGCAGAAGACCACCAGTGCTACCTAGCTGACCCATCCTTAAATAGTACCAGCCCATTAGGATCTGCCCCCAGAACATTCACATCCATCCTTTAAAACAGACTGTGGAGTGCAACACACAAAATGCTGTAGGATCCATGTGATCTCATGAATGCCCTATACAAGTGAAGAACATTCTTTTGTAAAATATTACATTATAATTATATTATGCATAATAATATAATATATAAATATATAATATTATCTTGTTTATATCATGGCCTGCATTTTCCAACCAAATTATGTCATACGAGGAAAGAGTGAGTAAGCTAGGGCTTAACTCTTTGGAAAAAAGGTGAGAGGTGACTTGTTAGTGGTGTACAAGATGCTAAGAGGCATAGATTAAGGGGACAGCCAGGGCATTTTTCCAAGGGCGTAAATGATTAATACAGGGGGTATCATTTTAAAGTCAGTGGAGTAAAGTATGGTTGGGGGGGGGGGGCGGGAGAAAATCAAAGCTAGTCTTTGTTTATACACACAGCGCTGGGTGAGTGGAACATCTTGCCAGGGGTGCTGGTGGTAGAGCCAGGGATATTAGGGACATTTAAGAAACTCTTAGATAGGCACTAGAATGATTTTTAAAAATGTAGGGCTACGCGGGAGGGAATATGTTCTAACTGGCCTGTGGGACTGATCTCACAGCTTAAATTCCAGTCATAAGTTTGAGGACTTTGCAAAATTAACTGGACAAGAGGTGACCAACAGGTGATTCAACTGCAGATAGTTAAGCTGGTTTAATTATTTCCTTGCTTGACTGTAGCAGTAACAGTGTAACTGACTGTTTGTTAACCATTTACAGAAGCACAAGAATCAACAACTTCTTCTAGGTCTGGAGTCACACATCGTCTAGGATGAATATGGACAGATTTGCTCTCCAGAAGGAGACAAAAGGGTTATGGCCATCCAGTAGTTCCTGTACATTTTGATGGTCTCAGTTTTTACCTGGCTTGACAGAACAGGGAATGTTATGACTCCCCGGTAGAATTGTCTTGAACAAGGGTCACAATTTCATAATAATGCAATTTACTCAAACTATCAAATTTGCAGAAGGCACAACAGTGTTTGGGCTCATCAACAACAATGATGAATTAGAATACAAAGTGGAAGTCAAGCAGTTAGTGGACTGGTGCGAGAACAATCCAAGTCTGAAGGTGGAGAAGAACGATGAAATGACTGTGGACTTTAGGAAGGTGCAGATGAACCATATAAATTGTTCCTCCATAGAGAGAGGTAAGTGCAGCAAGTTTCTGGGAGTTTACATCACGGACAGCCTCACCTGGTCCCTCAATACCACCTAAGGCGACACAGCAGCACCTCCACATCCTGAGGAGATTGAGGCATGCAAGGTTCTGCCCCCAACTGTATTTTACAGAAGCACCATTGAGAGCATCCCGACAAGCTGTATCTCCACCTGGTGTGGGGGCAACAGAGCATCGGACCGGAAGTCCGTTCAAAGGGCAGAGAGGATCTTAGGGGTCTCCCCATTATCTATCAGGGACATCAGGAGCACTGCGTGCCCATCTATCCAGCATCCTTTGACCTTCTGCCACTAGGCAAGAAACTCCAATACATAAAGGCAAGAACGGTCAGGATGAGCAACAGCTTCTTTCCTCAGATTATTAGGCTTCTGAACTCCCTGCTGCATCACATTTGAAGAGTCACCAGGTAATCTGTACTGTGCCCTACAATATTTAACATAAGCACTTTACTTTGTTTACCTACGCACAATTCATTTCTAGATTTAATGATTACTTTCCTAAATTATTGTGTGTACTACTGTGATTTACACCTCGTTCTGGAGAAACATTGCCTTATTTGGCAGTATTCATGTATAAAGTTAAATTAACAATAAACTTGACTTGGATTTACAATAGAGATGTAAAGAAATTTCTTTTGAGGACACCTGATAGACCTTTGATGGATCTTTTAGATCTTAAGAGAAAAAGCAAGGAACATGCAGATTAAAGCAGAAAGGTCATGCTGAGGTAACAAAAGATAAGTACATGACTGCTTTTTTTAAGTAACAGTAAGCAAGCATCGTCAAATGGCTATTCTGTCTCCTACTTCCTAATGATCTTTACCACTAAGCAAGAGGCATATCACTTATCCCTAATCTGCAAAGTGTTTTGTCTCCAAGTTTGGCAGGATGGACATAACACAGCTGCCCTCAGGAGTCTAGGTTGATAAGAACACCAAGAAATCCTATTTATGACTGCTCAGCTCCACACAACATGGTGCGCTCCAGCGCTCCATTTCTTGTTTTTTTTAAATGAACTGGAAACATGTTCCCTCTAATTTTTTCTAAATATATAGCTGTGCTGACCAACCACTGATCTGAGCAAGATTTTATTTTAAAAACACGGCCTAAAAATTGCACAGTCTTTCGAATGTTTTTGTAATATGCATACTCAAATATTTAGAATGAAAATTGAAAAATAACATACTTTTATTAATTGAAAGGTATAATGAAATATATTATACAAAAAACTTTCATGTTTCAGAAACATTTTCTCTTGTCTTTATTCCAGCTGCATGTCAAAGGCTATGTGCACAGGAGCATTTGAGTTACTGTGTAGCTTAGAGGGAACAGTGATTATCAAAAGTTGAAAATCAAAGTTAATTCAAAACAGCCAACAATCTAAAGAAGGTTTTAAGATTCTGATGCAGATAAGATTCATTTAAAAACATCTCCAAAGCCAGGCTATTGAAGATCACTTACCAAAGAATCCTTTATGACCTCACTGGTGTAAAATGCTGATGGAGAGAAAAAGAACCAAGTGTGTTATGTATCCATTTTGAAAAGTATTTGTGTAAACCAGTAAAATTCAACAGTTCCAAAATAATGGCTTTAACCATAGTTACTCTTCCTGCAACATCCCCTGAGCTGTTGATATTGTTGAGCCAACAATGCACAAGCTTATGAAATCAAAATCAGGTTTGAAAGAGACTGCAAGAGTTCCTCAAGACCATCATAGGCCAGAATTGTGATCCAAGTGCAACACTTAAGACAATCTTCAATTAATTCAAGCTCACAAGAATTCAGATCAATTCATAGAACACTACAGCACAGTATAAGCACTTTGACACAATGACCTTTTAACCTACTCTTTAAGATCAATCCAACAGCTCCCTCCTACATAGATAACCATCAAAACACCTATATGCCCATCTAAGAGTTTTTTTCTTAAATATCCTGAATATATCTGCCTCTACCACCATGCCCGGCAGGGCATTCCACACACCCATAACATCTATGTTAAAAAAAACATACCTCTAACACTCTCCTCCAATCACTAAAATTATGCCCTTTATATCAATCATTTTCACTCTGGGAAAACATTTCTGGTTGTACCCTCCATCTGACATCCATTAAATCATCTTTCATCCCCACTTCGCTTCAAAGAGAAAAGCCCTAGCTCTCTCAACCTATCTTCATAAGTTATGCCCCACTCGAGGCTTCATTCTGGTAAATCTCCTCTGCACCCTCTCTAAAGCTTCCCCATCTTTCCTATGATGAAGTGATTATAATTACTGACAAAACAATTCAACATCCTAACTTCAAAGCAAGTCGCACAATATACTTGACGATGTACTAATTACTTACTATTTCTCAATTATTCTTAATTACCACTAATTATAAATTACTAGTTTTGTATTAAAACCAATGCTGGTGGAAAATGGCAGCAAATCAGATCCAAAATGCTGCAAAAGTTACAAACTGATACCACCAGATTCCATTTTTGTGTTGATAACCCAAGGCAGGTCCCATGGCAGGTTCCACTGTGTCACCGTCCTCAAGATGAACATCTGGGCCTCAGCACAGTGATGCGGGAGTTAATCAAACATTAATTCATTCAAACCTCTTTTGAACCAACCAAGCAAAGACAAGCATTGTGCAGAATCTTCAAAAACTCTTGGAACCTTTGCTAGAAAAGTGTCACACTGCATCGATAAGGAATTAAGACATCTACTTTTAATGCCAATGTTAAATAGATGGAGTTGGAGTAAATTAAACAGTTCAATTAAAACAAGATGGGAAGGCAAGACTTCTAAGGATTTAACTATAACAGTACAACAGTTAATGTAATGTCCAGTGAAATGCCCTGATTCTAACTCAAGGGAAATTTCATTCCATCTATTATAAAAAAAATGTAATGTTTTGTACCTCTGATATTCAAAAATAACTAAAACCAATGCCCTACTTTGCAGATCCTCCTAATCGCAGTAGAAACCTCAGTTACTTTAAGACTATAAGACACAGGATTAGAATTGGGCCATTCAGCCCATTGAGCCTAATCTGCCATTCCATCATGGCTGATTTATTATCCCTCTCAGCCCTATTCGCCTGCCATCTCCCCACAACTTTTGACACCCTTACTAATCAAGAACCCATCAACATCTGCTTTAAATATTACCCAGTGACTTGAGTTCCACAACTGTCTGAGGCAATGAACTCCAAAGATACACCACTCTGGCTCCTCATCTCTGTTCCAAAGGGGCGTCCTTCTATTATGAGGCTGTGCCCTCTGGTCCTAGACTCACCTACTATATGAAACATTCTCACTACATCCACTTTATCTAGGTCTCTCAATATTCAACAGGTTTCAATAAGATTTCACCAACCCTTGTCACCCATCTAAGCTTTAGCCAGTACAGGCACAGAGCTATCGAGTGCTCCTCATACATTAACCTTTTCATTCCTGGATCATTCTTGTGAACCTCCTCTGGACCCTCTCCAAAGTAAGCACATCCTTTCTTAGATAAGAAACCCAAAATTGCTCACAATACTCCAAGTGCAGTCTGCCCAATCATTTATAAGCCTCAGCACTACATCCTTTCTTTGTATTCCAGTCCTCTCAAAATGAATTCTAGCATTGTATTATACTTCCTTCCCGCCAACTTAACCTGCAAGTAAACCTTTAGGGAAATGTGCACCAGGACTTCCTTTGCATCTCTGGCTTCTAGCGTCAGTTTCTGGACATACAATCAATGTATATAAGCTATCTCATATTTGTATATGCATTTATACTTACTGTGTTTTTTATTAGTGTCTTTTATCTTCCTGTGTTTATTTGTACTGCAGCAGACCTGGAGTAACGATTATTTTGTTCTCCTTTACACTTGTGTACAGGAAATGATGTTAAACGACCTTGAATATACTCTCCATTTTTAAAAATAGCCTGCACCATTATTTCTTCAACCAAAGGGAACAACCATACATTTCCTGACACTGTATTCTATCTTCTATTTCTTTGCCCATTCTTCTAACAGACTCTTCGGTTAATAATAAGGTTCCATAGCACAAACAAGGTGGGGAACCCCCTTAATCTGCTCGTCCTTCTGCAGGCTCTATTTCAAAGTGTTGTTTTGCCATATATGCTCCTGTACTTTTCAACAAAATCTTATTTTGCGCAAGTCAATTTCATGTAAAGATTACCTGTAAAGATCTTCTTATCATCACACAAATGTAGGCTAAAGTAGGTGTCCAGAAGATGAGAACCATTCCTGCTGACGATGTTTCGTGCTGCAATACTTCGCAGATGTCGAAGTCGCCGCTGTAACAATAAATAAAAGCGTATATTTTTATTCATTACTGGTTTTCCAGAAAACATTTTGCATTTATTTACTTCATTTCCTATAAGTTTAGAACATCATTTCATTAGTCAAATTCAGCCTGCAATTAAAAACTGTGGCACTCAACAGTTCAGGCAAGTCTTGCCAAGGACAAAGTATTTAGACCGCTCGAAATCTAAAAGCAATTACATTTTACTAAAATCCACATGACTATCATACCAAGTCCAAATAGCTTGCCCTGTGCAACAGAAAGAGTTCAAGTAACAACTGTGAAAATACTATAAAACTATACTCATTAGCTATCAAGTCCTATGGAATTAGCAAAGTCACGAAAGCAATGAACGTTTCATCTTCTCACAGAATGACCATAAGACTTAAGAGCAAACCCAGGCTATTCAGCCCATCTAATCTGCACTGCCATTCTATCATGGCTGATCTATCACCATCTCAACCCCATTCTCCAGCTCTCTCCCCATAACTTTTGACACCCTTAGTAATTAACCTAGCAACTTATTTAAATACACCCAATGACTTGACCTCAACAGCCATCTGTGGCAATGAATTCCACAGATTCATCACCTTCTGGCTAAAGAAATTCCTCATCTCGGTTCTGTGGTTTTGCCCCCTGGTCCTAGATTCTCTCACTATATGGAACATTATCTTAACGTCCACTCCACTACACAAAGACCCACACCATCAGGTTCAAGAACAGCATTACCCCTCAGCCATCAGGCTCCTGAACCAGAGGAGACAACTTCACTTAATTTCACTCACTCCATCATTGAAATGTTCCTATAAACTATGGGCTCACTTTCAAGGACTTTTCATCTCATTTTCTTGATTTTTATTGCTTATTTGTTTATTATAACTTGCTTTTGGTATTTGCACAGATTGTGGTCTTTTGTACACTGGTTGAATGACTAAGTTGTTGCAGTCATTCATTGATTCTGTATAGTTATTATTCTATTATGGATTGAGTATGCCCACAAGAAAATGAATCTCAGGGTTGTATACGGTGACACATGTACTTTGAACTTTGAAAATTGTGTTTTAGTTTCAGATTGCCAGTATCTTTATTCATGTGTATGGTTGACTTGACAATTAAACTTCATTTTTTTGTTTCCTTTTCCATAACATCAACTTCAAACCCGCCCCCCCCCCCACCCCCAGTTCCATCACCCTACTCCCCAAAACACTACATCCTCTCAATCTGGCCCATCTGTATCTGCCTTCAATGGTTCACATTATTACTTTTCTTAACAGATTTCAGCACTTGTACCCCTGATCCCCACTTATCACTGCTGCAGGTGACATTTAAACCAATGTCCTGGACCTAGCATGCAAGTGCATTTGCGAAGAAAGCATGGCATTCAGCATGACATCTAAAATTCTGACAAACTTCTATAGGTGTGTAGTGGAGTACAATTACTGGGTGAAACACCAATGCCTTTGAAAGGAAAACCCCACAGGAAGTATTAGACTTGGCCCAGTCCATCAAGGGTAAAGTTCTCCCAACCACTGAGCACATCTACATGAAACACTGTTGTAGGAAAAGCAGCGTCCATCATCAGAGATCCCCACCACCCAGATGACATTCTTTTCTCGCTGTTGCCATCAGGTGGAAGGTACAAGAGCCTCTTGACTTTCAGCACTAGGTTCAAGAACAGTTACTACCCCTCAACCATCAGGTTCTTTAATAAAAGGGGATAACTACACTTAACTTCATTTGAAATGTTCCCACAACCAATATCTCACTTTCAAGGACTCTATCTCATTATCTCACATTCTTGTTTTTTATTGCTATTTATTTGCATTTGCACAGTTTTCTGCACTCTGGCTGATCTTTCACTGATCCAATTATAGTTACTATTCTATAGATTTGCTGAGTATGCCCACAAGATGATGAATCTCAGGGTTGTTATGGCGAGATATGTACTTTAATACAGGTCAACCTTCACTAACCCAGCACCACTGGAACCTGCAGAGTGCCGGATTAGTGAAAATGCTGGATTACAGAAGGATCACATTAAGCAATAGCTAACCGCCTCATCATACCTTTAAAATATGATGTAAATGAGTACAAGTTAGATAATAAAACAAATATTAAATGAGTAGCAAGTGAAATTTTAATAAAGTAATATACTGTACAGGAACAGATAAAATAAAGGGTATAGGTAAATGTACAGGAATTAATTTATGCAGAACAGTTGAGCACTTCCACTTCTAAAGTGAGACATTTAATATACCTTCAGGCAAAGTTACATGTCTGCAAGTGTGGGGTTGTCAGGATCATCAACATCATCATCTTGAAAAGTGAGTGAAGCATCAGGAACTGGTGCTGAAACTGGCACAACAGTTTCTTCAAAAACTGATGATGGTGGCAGCACATCTGGGTGAGCAGAAGCAGAAGTCGGAGAAAGGAGATCTTCTATACACCACATTTCACGCGACCGCCAGGCGGCCAGGGATTTGGTGCTGGGCTCTTACCTCACAGTTACTGAAGGAATCCTCGTTAGTTTCTTTTCCTCCACTTAGTAATATGCTTAAATTCAGTGGGTCGCCACGTCTGATCTGAGGTCGTAGGCAGAAGAGAACAGAGTGCCGGCTGGGCGATGCCAGAGGGCAGTGTGCGACTGCCGGCCGGCGGGCGAGAAGGCAGACCGACCCAGCGCACGTCAGCTCCCCTGCTGCTGGCAGGTGAGACGGGCAGGCGCTGGGGGGGGGGGGGGGGGGGGCTGCGCCTCACCCAAAAGATATTATTGCAGGAAAACAAGCAAGAATCGCCTGTCTGTGTTTACAAGAGCGCGCCAACACGTGAACAGATCTAGTGCGACCAAAACAATGTGCAGCAGATTGGTACGGTGGCCCAGGAAATTTGAAATTACAGTTGCGTGGTAAATTTGAAATCAGTGCCGGATTATTGAAGGAACCGGATTACAGCTACCTTGAATTCCCCCAGCAGCTTTTATTTGACAGATTAATTTCTTTTAAGAGATACAGCACAATAAATTCAAGTTCAATTGTCATTCAACCATACATGAATACCCATGAACACAACCAAACGAAACAGCATTCCTCCAGAGCCAAGGTGCAAAACACAGTACCAATAGTCATACACAGCACAAGGCACATATAACATATCAGTACAATAGAGTCACACAAAAAAAATATAGTCCAGGAGCCTGAGTCCATAAATGCTGCAGCAGGCTTCAGTCAAACACAATAGTTTTGTCTTCTGCCAAGCAAACATTGAGGGGCAGCACCAACTCCAGTTTGGACACCACACCGCCTTCTGGTGGAGCACACCAGCTCTGTGCCCCTCTCCTGGGTGTCTGTAAACAGGCGACACTGAAGCTTGAGGCCTAGTCCTCGCTACTGTTACGATCCAGCAACAATGAATATATAATTGAGACAGGTTTTTTTTATAAAAAATAAAACATTTATTAAACACTGCTAAAAAAAAACCCAAAAGTAAACAAACGACTAACTTAACCGGAAGTCGTCGACCAGTTCTTAAAGCGAGAAATGCGAACTCAGTTCTTTATAGTATTGCAAAAAGTCCAAAATGATTTACAGTCAGTTAGGAGAGACTGTCCTTGAAGTAATAAATTCTCTTTCGTGACATTACTGCTGCTCCCAGCCAAAGTATACCTTGCCTGAAGGATTTACTATGAAGGAAATAAAATGGCTTAAAGGCACTGACCTTTCCATGGCGAAACCCTGCATCCAGCTCTTTCTGTTCTTTTAGCAGGAGCTATCTTGGATTGCAGGTTACTAATTCCCTTCAAAAGAGGATCAAGTAAGGTCGAACCTGTTTTACCACCAACTTTCCTCGATTCTTCGGCTTCCCAAACTCCGATAAATTTTCACTCTCCGACTGGACTTTAACTGGCAGTGATTTTCAGAACTGCCAGCACAACGATTCTTACAGCAGAAACTAAAACTCCACTTTTAAAACGAAACTGCGTATCATGAAATCAAATACGCAGCAGAACGGAGTCACTGACGAATTAAACCACGAACTGACCTGCATCACAGGGAGGGGTTCTCCTTTTATACCCTGTTGAAACAGGCCATCACATGACCTCTCACTGGCTGGAAAAGTACATCACTCCACCATCACAAGACCATTACATCATGCCCAGCAGAGCCTCAATTACATTCTGGTCATGTGACAGTCACAGGATACCCACAGGTACATAATTCTACAACTGAGGCCACACAGCTACCCCGCCGTCCACATTTGCCTTCTGCCAATAAATCAGTGAATTGAAATTGCATCATTCCACATTACGATGCTCAACAGAATGTTGTGACCACAACAAAGGCACATGGCCTTTGAACGACAACTCTTCCAATAAGGACATGAAGGGGTATAGGAAAAAGGTGGGAGATTGGGGTTGAGAGGGAAATGGATCAGCCATGATGAAATGACAGAGCAGACTTGATGGTCAAATGGCCCAATTCTGCTCCTATACAGAAACATAGAAAATAGGTGCAGGAGTAGGCCATTCGGCCCTTAAAGCCTGCACCACCATTCGGTATGATCATGGCTGATCATCCAACTCAGAACCCTATACCTGCCTAATCTCCATACCCCCTGATCCCTTTAGCCAAAAGGGCCAAATCTAACTCCCGCTTAAATATAGCCAATGAACTGGCCTCAACTGTTTCCTGTGGCAGAGAATTCCACAGATTCACCACTCTCTGTGTGAAGAAGTTTTTCCTCATCTCAGTCCTAAAAGGCCTCCCTTTTATCCTTAAACTGTGACCCCTCGTTCTGGACTTCCCCAACATCTGGAAATATCTTTTGGTCTAGCATCCAACAGCCCCAGAATTCACTGTTCCAATATTACCACTGTACTAACAATACTGGATAATTAGCTTCTTACTATACAACATTGCCTATCCTTTAGCTGACAATTCTTCAAAAATATCCCTTAGCTGTAGAAGTTACCAAGTAGATTCAAGCTTGAATTGTGTCAGGGTACACATTCATCAAGGCAATGACTGTTTACTGTGCTGTGTTCACTTTGCCCTCTCGGCAGATATGCTCAGCAACAGACCACCACCCAGGTCTTAGCACTAGGACAGCCAGCTGCTTACTGACTACTATACTGCACACTACATACACTTTGTGGTAATTTATTTGTGGTAATATTTTGCGTTAGGTGCTGTGGTTGCACTGTGGTCTGGAAGAATGTTGTTTCATTTGGTTACATGTACAGTCCAATGACAATGAACTTCTACTTGCTTTGACAAGTGTGGAAGTGTTCCTTTTAAATAAGTACAGTGTGGTGAGGAGCCAACAGACCAGGATCAGTATATAACCTCACGTGAAATGAGATCAGAAATGCATCTGATGGCATCCCCAAGCTGTAGAAAAACTGAGGATATTTCTCCCATCCTATTTCAGTGTCTATCAGGGACCTCCAACACCCAGGATATGCTCTCATCTCGCTGCTGCCATCAGGAAGAAGGTACAAGACCCTTAGGACTCATACAGCCAGGTTCAGGAACAGTTATTAGCCCTCAACCATCAGGCTCCTGAACCAGAGGGGATAACTTCACCCAACTTTACTTGCCCCATCAGTGAAATGTTCCCACAGCCAATGGACTCACTTTCAAGGACTCTTCATCTTACGTTCTTGATATTTATTGCTCATTTATGTTCATTATTTGTTTTGTATTTGCAGTTTGTTGTCTTCTGCACCCTGGTTGAATGCTCTAGTTGGGTGGTCTTTTATTGATTCTGTTATGGTTATTATTCTATGGATTTGAGTATGCCCACAGGAAGTGGTAGATGTTGGTTCAAATGTAATATCTTAAGACAAGATAGGTACGTGGATGAGAGATATGGAGGAACATAATCCAGGTGCAGGTAGATGCGAATAGGCAGAAAACCAGGTAAGCACATACTAGATGGGCCAAAGGACCTGTTTCTGTGCTATGACACTCTGATTCTCTAAACAGATTTGGTATCATATAGGTAGATGCCAATAAATCTGTTCAGAGAAGCATTTTAAAGAGCAACTTGATGAAAGATAAGAATGGTTTCAGAAACAGATCCAGGCTGAGGCAGCCAAAGGAGCACAATCACAGACTGATGAGAATCCAGGATGTCTGAGAAATGGAGTACAAACGCTTCAGATTAATGTTACAGAAATAAGAGTCCCAAGGCCATGAAGGGATTTAAAATATAACAAAACATTAAAAAACAAACACTGTTGGATGAGAAAGCAAAGTCAGCAGAATCAATGGGAAAATAAAAATACAGGCAGTCTCCGAGTTAGCTATGTCTGACTTACGGACAACTCGTACTTACGAACCGAGGAAGGAGAACGCCGTCCGCCATTTTAAGCCGGATTGCAACACCGTCCACCATTTTAAGTCGTTGCCGTTGTCTCTGTGTTAAGTGTTTAACTTTGTATTTGGCTTTAATTTTTCTTAGTAAGATTCACTCTGACACACCCCCCCCCACCCCCGTTCTGGTCGGTTGGTGGCGCAGTCAGATCAGCACTGGGCTAGAGAACGGAGGTTCCCGAGTTCAATTTAGTGACAGACCGCTCCCGTGCCGGGTTGATTATCGATCCAGTGACTCCTGTTCCATCTGTGCCAGGTTGATGTCGAGCTTACAACTCGACCTTGTAAAAAAAAATCACTGCCATCTCCAGTTTAAATTCCCACGCGGAATATTGTGGAGGATCAAATACCCAAACCCAGCACAGCTCCCACTTGTCCCATTTAACCTGTCTCAGTGTAGTGCAGTTTAGCACCCGGGGAATTCAGTACTGTGGTCCTTAGGACCCAGCAGACCTCGGGAGTCGGCGCAGGTCGGGACCTGCCGCCCACAGTGTTTCTGTTCCATTGACGGGAAGCAATCGTGATTGAAAATAAAGTGGAAATAATAAAGTGTCTGGAAAGAGGTGAAACGCCATTGGTCATTGGAAAAGTGTTAGGCTACAGTCGGTCAATGATCGCAACAATTTTAAAGAATAACGGATAAAGTGAGAATAATGGAGCATGTGAAAGGCCCTGCCCCGATGAAAGCTACAATTATTACTAAGCAACGCAGATTATTGGAATACATACATTTCTTAAGTGTTTTATATGCATAGAAAGGTAAAATATATACTATATACTAAGACAAACATTTGACTGACGCTAAATAATATTGGATGTACTTGTTCCGACTTACGTACAAATCCAACTTAAAGATGGACTCAAGAACGGAACTCATACGTAACCCGGGGACTGCCTGTATGTTAAGACATCGGCAGCAGAATCTCCATGTTGAAATTAGTGTTCAAGGTGGAAGGTTGGAGGTCAGAGGTCACTGGACGTGACTGATTTAGTGAGAGCAAAAGCTCAGATGAAGCTTTCGGCTGCTACAACTAATGTTGCCAGGCAAACTCACCAAGTTTACACCTACCTGCCCATTTAATTTAGCAATCAAATCGAAACAGCAGGAAACACAGCATCAGCTCCTTTGAGCCTGCTCTGCCGTTCACCATCATCATTTTTGACCCACCTCAACATTATCTTTTACTCCTGCAGCACTTAGTGTACAGCTATTGCAGCACCAGAGATGCAGGTTCAATTCCGCCAGTCAGCAAGATGTTTGCATATTTGCCCTGTGACCACATGGGTTTCTCCCACATTCTAAAGCCTCCAGACTCAAAACTGAAATGGAGAAGTGAAAATCCAGGCACAGGACACCTTATCACTACAGATCTCAGTATAACACAAAAACAGAAAGCAATTTTGCAGATCAGGCAGCGTTTTGTAAAAAAAAAGAAGAGGAAGTTAGTATTTCAGGTCAAAGACACTTAAAGCACAACTGGAAAGGAGAGAAAGCTACTACAAAGTGCAGATCGGAGAGAAAGATGGCAGGGACAAAGTATTTCTGATAGGGTAAGGCTAGGGGTACCATGTGTCTAAGGTGTATGTAAAGTCACTTAGTCAATGAGTTAATAAAGGCTGAAAGTAAGAGCATGGTTTGTTTGCTTACTAAGCTACGAAAAAATTAGCCTCGTCACATCTACGTCCAAATCATTGAAACTATGAAATGCATCATTTGCTTCAATGACTAACAGTCCAAACAAACAAGAGAATATCTGCAGATGCTGGAAATCCAAGCAACACACACAAAATGCTACAGGAGCACAGTAGGCCAGGCAGCATCTATGGAAAAGAGTACAGGCAACATTTCAGGCTGAGAGCCTTCATCAGGACTGGTGAAGGGTCTCAGCCCCAAACATCACTGTACTCCTTTTCAACACAGTCCAAATATGTGCTGAGGGGAACCTGCAAGCATTGCCATGCATCCAGGGTCAACATAACTCACTAATCCTAATCCGTATGTTTTTGGGATGTGGGAGGAATCTGGAGCACCTAGAGGAAATTTACACAATCAGGCAGAGAAGGTACAAACTCCTTACAGACAGTGGTGGGAATTGAACCCCAATCACTGGTGCTGTAAAGCCATATGCTAACCACTAAGCTACCATGCTGCCCACAATGAAAAGAGGCCACTAAGTAACAACAGGGGAGTAAAGGACTTGCCCATCAGGTCCTATGCAAATTGAAAGAAAATGGAGTTAATATCAGTGACAGGAGGCCTATCCCATTCTAATACACACAGGAAAGTGGGAGTTACCAAAAGTGCCGAAGTGCAAAGTGAGTTGTTTCTTAAAATGCACTGAGGCTTATTATAACAGTGTAAAAAGGCACAGAAGCCAGTCTGGACATGGGATGGAGGAGCAAAATAGCAAGCACAGAAAGCTCAGGGTCATCCCTACAGACCATGGGGTGACGCACCACAGTCATCCAATCAGTATTTGATTTCTCCATTGTAGCACAGTGCACCATGGTAATGTAACAGTTAGTGTGACACTATGCCAGCTTGGGACATCGGTAGTTCAGAGTTCAATCCTGGCCTCCTTTGTAAGGAGTCTCTGCACATACTCCCCATGGAATGCGTGCGTTTTCTCCTGGTGCTCTGGTTTCCTCCTACAAAGACGTTCCAGTTAGTAGGTTAATTGGTCATTGTAAATTGTCCCATGTTTAGGTTAGAATTAAATCCAGGTTGTTGGGCAGCATAGCTCAAAGGGCCTATTCCGCACTCTCTCTCTAAATAAAACTTAAAAATAAAATAAAAACATTGTGATCACTGAATAGTGTTGTTGGTCAGGAGCAAGGTGAATCACTTTATCTGAATAGACTGTTTGTGTCACTGGATTATGAGGGGCAAAAAGATAAAATCATGGCTACAAGGGAAAGTATTCTAAACACTCCTTGGTATAGAAAAGAAAGTGGAGAAGTGAGCCACAAATGACACATGTTTTGAAATTCAAAAGATTAAAGATCAGCTTTATTTGTCACACGCACATCCAAACAGTGAAATGCGTCATTACCATCATCACTTACGGAGTAGCATGCAGGTTTCACCAATGAACTTCTCAGCTTTTTACTTCATCCCTCCCCCTCCAGGTTTCACCTGTTGTGGTTCTCTCTCCCCTTACCCCACCTCAGTCTTTTGCCTGCAGTCCTTCTGAAGGGTTTCAGCCTGAAATGCCGACCGTCTGTTTTTTCCATACATGCTGCCTGACCTGCTGAGTTCCTCCAGCATCGTGTGTGTGTTGCTTGGATTTCCAGCACCTACAGATTTTCTCTTGTTTGTGAAGTGTCACTGTTTCCAGCACTAACATAGCATGACCACAAATCACTAACCCTAACCTGTACGTCTTTGGAAAGTGGAAGGAAACCTGAGCACCCAGAGGAAACTCACGCAATCACAGGGAAAATGTTGAAACTTACAGACAATGGCAGTCACAGGAAATACATACAAATGTACAGACAACGGCAGGAATCAAACCCTAATCAATGATCGCTGACACTGGAAATCAATTGCACTGACCACTACCAGCTCACCTTAACTCATAAAAGTTTTAATAAAGTCTTAAGAATTATTTTTAAAAGGAGGGGGGGTGGAAGAGATATCGTCTGTGGTGGTGACATCTCAGTGGAGGTAGATGTTGCAAATAATGATCCACTAAATGCAGAGAGTCCTGGGAAGAAATGCAGGGACAGGGGAACTCTGTTCTTGCTCTGTTCAGACAAGAGAGGGCAAGAGCAGAATGCAGGAAATAGATAGCATACAGGCATTGTTAACAATGGGAGAGGAAAACATTCCGGATGCACTGTGTGGAAAGTCTTATCAATCAGGACCAGAGAATTGAAAACTATCAAAGTGGCAGAGAAACAATAGAAGAAAGGTGGGGGGGGAGGGGGGGGAATTCAGTTTGTGTGGCAGATTCTTTCAACCTAGTCTACTGCATTCAGCATTTACAATGTTGTCTCTCCCGTATCACTCACTTTGGATAGCATCTGCACTCAGGATGCAGGTATATTTCAGGAGCTAATAATCTAAGATAGAAGAGAAACAAATTTCATTTAGTAGAAGGGGGACAACTTCACTCAACCTTACTTGCCCCATCACTGAAATGTTTCCACAACCAATGGACTCACTTTCAAAGACTCTTCATTTCATGCTTTTGATATTTATTGCTCATTTATTATTATTTCTTTTTTGTATTTGCTCAGTTTGCTATTTTCTGTACTCTGGTTGGATGTCGTAGTTGGGGGCCTTTCTTTGATTCTGCTACAATAATTCTATTGATTTACTGAATATACCCACAAGAAAATAAATCTCAGGGTTATGCAATGACATATAGGTACTTTGATAATAAAATTTACTTTGAACTTTGAATACAGAGAGTTCAACTCAGCTGGAGGTCAAATACAAAGCTGTAAGAGATCTATCCAGTCCAGGCTAAGGTAGAAATAGGAGGAATGCTTCTAATTTGTCTGGGAATGAGTTGTTGCCAGTACCAAAGACAATGGTTTTGATATGTGCAACATCTTACTAGATAAAGCCTATTCATCCAGTACAGATGGTAGACAAGCACTGTACATACTAGTACAGGAGGCTACTAAATAGGTAGTGTAATGGACCAATAAGGTTCAGGAGCATGGATTTTTAAAAGGTGATAAACTAATATTCAAGCCAAAGGGCGGCAAGTATTGTAGTAGTTAACTAATGATTTACAAAACCAGGGGTTCGATTCCCACAGCCATTTGGAGTTTGTATGTTCTCTCTGTGACCACATGGGTTTTCTCTGGGTGCTCATGTTTGTTCCCACCTTCCAAAGATGTATGGGTTAAGGTTAGTGAATTGTGGGCATCACATGTCAACGCCAGAAGCATGGTGGGTAAGACTTGCACAATACTCGCGGATTTCAAACACATTTCACTGTATGTTTCGATGCACGTGTGACAAAGCGAATCTTTAATCTTTGAAGACATCATAGCTTACTGAACAAGAAATCAATATTAAGTTAATGAGCCAAAAACTGGAGGCTTGTAACATGACACAAGTCTCTAATGATAGAACTATAGAACCTTCATGATAAAAGTAAAAGCATAGACTATTTTCTAAATGGAGAGAAAATTCAAAAAGCTGAGGTGCAAAAGGACTTGGGAGACCTCGTGCAGGATTGTATAAATGCAATGTTAGCATTTATTTTGAGAGGACTAGAATATCAAAGCACGGATGTAACATTGAGGCTTTATAAAGCTCTGGTGGGGACTCACTTGGGGTATTTTGAGCTGTTTGGGCCCCTTAACCAAGAAAGCATGTGCAGACATTGGAGAAGGTTCACGAAAACGAGGCAGGGACTGAAAGGCGTATTATACAATGACAGCTTAATGGCTCTAGGCCAGTTCTCACTGGAATTCAGAAGAATTAAGGTAACCTCACTGAAACCTATCAAATGTTGAAAGACCTCGATAGAGTGGATGTGGAGAGGATATTTCCTGTGGTGGGGGAAGTCCAAGACCAGAGGACACAGCCTTAGAATAGTAGGACCTCCATTTAGAATGGACAGGAGGAGCAATTTCTTTAGCCAGAGAGTGATTACTCTCTGGTTACCACATTGGTTACCACATGCAACTGTGGAGGCCAAGTCATTGGGTATATTTAAGGCAGAAGTTGATAGATTCCTAATTAGGGCATAAAAGCATATGGGAGATTGGGGCTGAGGGAAATGGATCAGTGTTGATGAAATAGCAGAGCAGGCTCAATGGGCCAGATAACCCAATTCTGCTCCTATCTTATGAATACTGTTGCAATGCTTGGATCACACCTCATTTCAGTCTATTAATCATGCCTACATCTGTCAAGTTTAGCAATTAATTTTTATAATCTTTATTTCATCCTATTAAAATCAAGGGTAACCATGAGCTAAAAACAAAATCACTGACAATACAGTGATCAACTAGGTCATTGTAAAACAGCGCTGGTGAACTTCAAACATTATTTCCTCTGCCATTTTCACTTTACTGCAAGTTGTTTGGAAACATAAGGAAATGGCCAAAAATAGAACAGAACAGAATTTCATTGCTCAAGACAATGAGATTGCACTGCTTCTCCAGTCCATGCAAAACAATTATTTACAATGCATGGGGTAATGCTTAATTTTTTAAAATCTCATATATACATGCAACAAGTGACTTTTAAAAGTCCATAAAATTCAAAGGCCACTGGCAAGCTGCGTTGTAGCATTATTCACCTGGAGTAGTTCATAAAAATAAAGCTAGTCTGCAGATGTTGGAAATCTTGAGCAACACACAAAATGCTGGAGGGACTCAGCAAGTCAGGCAGCATCTATGGAGAGGAATAAACAGTCAACACTTCAAGCTAAGACCCTTCATCAGGACTGAAAAAGGGAGCAAAAGCTAGAAAATAAATTGTTCATATTTACTTCCTATAAAAGGAATTACTTCACTGGATACAACAGTTGAAATCAACTTCCAGACACTATAGTTTAAAATAAATGAATGCTGAAAGCCATTCAAAGGGCATGAATTACTTGGGGCAATAATAATAACTGGATGGAAACATTGTGCAGTGTAGTATCACATGCTGAGAAAATTTACTGTGAATGGGTCTTAAGTATGAGCCACAATGCTAAGTAGACAAAAGTTCTGAGAAGATTGCAATTGCAACTATTATTCCTCCTACCCTGAAAAATATGTTGACACTCCTACCAAAGTCCACTTTTTCCAACAAAATAAGTGCCCTAAATTGCTGACCATTCAGAGGCTTTTGAACTGCCTACACCAAATTACAACAGCTGCTAAATAAATTTCTGCATTTCAACACCTTTTACAATTGGCAATTCACTCCGTAAAATCTGGAGGAAATGTTAACTTCCACCTTTCAAGGACAGAAGGACAGATTTAGTGAAAATTATTTTAAATTTTTCCAGCTGGCTACACTTGAGGTAATGTTAAGAAAAGCCAGTCACTGTGATATGCATGTAAAACGTGGGCTAGACTTAATCAACGGTAATCAGTGTCGTTAACATCTAAAACTTCAATGATATATTGAATTTCAATCACAAGTTAATTCTTTGATAGTCCTATAGCACAAGAACAGGCTCACTGGCTCTATAGAGAAAGGTGCCAGAAAAAAGTTAGTAGCATCATGAAGGATCCCACCCACACTGCTCATGGACTGTTTGCCCCACTTCCATTAAGAAGACTATGTAGTACCCATGCCAAAACCACCTGATTCAAAAACAGTTACTTTCTCCAAGCAGCAAGGCTGATCAACATCTCCTCCCACTAACCCACCCCCCCAGTACCACTTTTTCATGTCCTTTCAGAGTCATCTTGTGTATAGACACTCCTATGCCGAGCATCACTTTATAGACGTACAAGTTATCTTATGCATTTATATTTGTCGTGTTTTTTTCTAAGTCATTACATTCTTATCTTATTGTGTTTTTTTTGCACTGCATCTGATGGGGAGTAACAATTATTTTGTTCTCTTTTACATTTGCGTACTGGAAGTAACATCAAACAATCTTGAACGTCCCTCCCCACAGAACTCCCACCCGGCACTTATCTCTGCAAGTGCAAATGCTACACCTGTCCCCACACCTCCCCCCTTACCACCATTCCGGGCCCCAAGAAAGCCCTTCCAGGTGAGGCAACACTTCACCTGCGAGTCTGCTGAAGTCATCTATTGCATCTGGTGCTCCCGGTGCGGCCTCCTCTACATCGGCGAGACCCGACGCAGATTAGGAGACCGCTTCGTCGAGCACCTACGCTCCGTCCGTCACAATAGACAGGACCTCCCAGTTGCCACCCACTTCAACTCTGCCTCTCATTCCCATCTAGATATGTCCATACATGGCCTCCTCTACTGCCATGATGAGGCCAAACTCAGGTTGGAGGAGCAACACCTCATCTACCATCTGGGTAGCCTCCAGCCTGGTGGTATGAACACTGAATTCTCCAATTTCCGGTAATTCCCTCCCCCTCCCCCTATCCCAGGTCCCTCTCTGCCTCTCTCCCCTTTCAACTTTCAGCTTCTTTATCTCTACAGTTCTTTCATGCTTATCCCCTCCCCTTTCCCCCTTTATCTTCCCTCTGATTGGTTTTCCACCTGGCGCCTCTAGGCCCTACCCCCTCCCCTATTTCTATTACTGGGCTTCAGCCCTCTCTTCCCCCCCCCCCCCCCCATTCCTGATTAAGGGTCTCGGCCCGAAACATTGGCTACTCTTTTCTCACGGATGCTGCCTGACCTGCTGATTCTTCCAGTATTGTGTACGTAATCTTGAACTATTCCATTGCAACCAAGATGCCCATTAGTCCTATTTGACAGCATTTGGCCCATAGCATTTTAAACCATTCCACAAAATATAGCAGAATAAAGCCATTCAGCATCTGCTCCACCAATCATGGCTGATGCTTCTTTCAACTTCATTCTCCCACCTTCACCAATCAAGAACCAATCAACTTCTGCCTTAAAAACACCCAATGGCTGGTTCTATCACCCTCCACAAAAAAAAAGGAATTCCACAGATTCACCACCATCTGACTGAAGAAACTTCTCATCTCACTTCTATGGTCTCTTTATTCCAATGCTGGTCCCATAGATCCTAGACTCTCTTACTAATGAAAAAAAACCTTTCCACATCCACTCTATCCCAGTATTGGGTAGGTTTCAATGAGATCCCCCTCCATCCTCTGAACTCCATCACGTTATAATGCATCAGCAGTACATCTTTGTTTTTATATTCTAACCCCCTCAAAGCGAATGCTAATATTGCATTTGCCTTCATTACTACTAACTCAACCTGCAAGTTACTTAAGGGTCTCCCAAGTTCCATTCCACCTTTGATTTCTGAACTTTCACCCCATTTAGAAAATAGTCACTTTATTCTTCTTATAAAAGTGCAGAACCCTATAACTTGCCTCTGCCACTTCTTCCCGTCTGTCCAATTCCTCCTGCAGACTTGCTACTTCTACTGCACTACCTGATACTCCATCTATCTTTGTAGTCTGTCAAATTGACCACAATGCCATCAGTTTCTTTATTCAGATCATTAATGTATTAAGTTGTGGTTCCAATACGGATCCATGCAGATCACCACTAGTCACAAAGACATGTTGGAAAGGATCTCTTATCACCTCTGACTTCTACCAGTTAATCAACCTACCCATGCCTTGCCTCTAACACCATGGGCAATGATCTTGTTTAGCAGCCTCACAGGTATAACACCTTGACAAAGGCCTTCTAAAAATACAAGTACCTACTGACTCTCCTTTGTCTAAGTTGCATGTAACCTTCTTAAAGGATTGAAACCAATTTGTCAGGCAAGAGCTCCTCTCAATGAAATTATGCTAACTTCACCCTATTCCATACATGTAAAAAAAAGCCCCTCCAGATCCTATTAAATCTTTCCCTACTCACATTTAACTCGTGCCCTCTAGAGATAATGAAAGTTACTAAGCACCTGAGCAGTATGGTAGTATACTAGTTAGTGCATTGCTTACAGTGACAGAGATCACCAATGGGACTGGGTAACGGATTCTTCCTTCAGGCTATGTGACTAATGAATACCCTGTCACCAGTGACACCAAGACAGTGAACTGTTTACAGTTTACTTTGCTGCACAGTACTTTGAATTATATTTTATTAATTTATATGTGCAGTGTGTGATTCATGTTTTGTGTGTGCACTGTGGTCCAGAAGAACTTTGTTTGTTATGGTTGTATACATGTACAGTCAGATGACAATAAATAAGAACTTGAGTTCAATTTGCGCTGCTGTCTAGAAGGTGTTTGCATGTTCTGACTGTGGGTTTCTTTTAAGAGCATCGGCTTCCTCCCACATTCGAAAGACATACTTAGGTCACGTCGTGGGCATAGCGTGATGATGCCAGAAGTGTGGCAATACTTGCAGGCTATCCCCAGCACAATCACTGATCTGATACAAATGAAGTATTTCACTGTATTTTTCAACATACATGATTAGCTGAAGGTAATCTTTAAATTTTAAGTGACTGAATAGGATTGTCGTGTACAATGGAATTCAATCCTTATAAGATATCATCAGCAGACATCAATACTTGCAGTTTAAAAACACACACACATACACCCACACACCCACCCACCCCAGAGAGACACTTGTTTTGCATGTCGCCCATTTAGATCATTCCATAGGTCAAGGCAGGCAAAAAAAGGTACAAGCACCACAACAGTAGATTCAAAGATTAGGCAAGGTTAAGTTTAAAGAGCTTCAAAATAGGAGGAGAAAACTGTATAATTCAGTGCTTACGCAGTTCAAGGTATGCAGAGTTGGGGAAGAGATCAAACTCTGGGAAGTACAAGTCATCAAAAATAAAAGTAAGACATTAGAACAAAGGTTCCCAACCTTTTTCATGCCATCTATCTATCTATATTCTACTAAAACTCTCATGCTCTGTCTGCTTGTGACCTCCAAATAGTGCAAACGTTGCATTACAGCGGCACTTTTTTTTGGCTAAATCGACTTAAAATGCGCTAACTTACAGAATTCAGCCAAAGTTCAGGGTTATACATTCATATAAAATTGCTCATTCGCAAAAATCAACAGGTTGCCTTTCACCTGAGAGCCGATCTGCCATCGTGGAAATGGGTACATGACACCACGACACATGCACACGGCCAGCCTCAGCAGCGACACCAACCGGAGCAAACGGGCAGGGCAGCTCTATTTCAATCGGTCACATATTACCATCAGAATGTGCAGGATTGGGACAGATGTAACTGCCACCCATCAATAAGAGATCATTAAATCTTATTGTAATGACGTACTTCTCTTTCAATTTTCTTAGTTTCTGCATAAAGGAATACAGAGTACAAGAAGATATACAAGTCAAAAAAAGTACCAAATACATTGTATTAAAAATACAGTTACAATCACAAAACCCTGAATTCATAAAAATTAAATTAAATCATAATATTGAAATATAAAAAATTTGGTATACAAAAAAAATATCTAAACCCACTACCAAAGTCAGAGCTGTTAAGAAAAGCAAGAAAAAAAGGAGGGGGGAGGGAGAAATCCTTATCATATAATAAAATATAATTAGCCACCATCTGTACTTTTACAACAAATCAAAGGTTTTAAAAATAACTCAAAAATGGTCCCCACAATGTATTGACTAGATTCAAAAACTGAACATCAGATCTTCTCTAAATTTAAGCATGACATAACATCCTGTGACCCGTAATGATGTACTTCGAGACACCCATAAAACCCTTTGCTGCAGTCAAAGGACAGCGCAGACTATACCATGTCCATTTAGGACAGCGCCAACCACATCAAGAATAATCAGCTTCCTTTGGTGTTACTGCTTCATGTCTTCCATCCAGCATTAGGGTAAAAAAAATATGGTCAGCCTAATTATGCCACGTGGAAAGAGAAGGGGGACATTATCGTCAAGAGATGACGCCAAACGTCGTCGGGAAGTGGCAAGGAGAAGAGAACAAGAATCGGATGAGGCCAGGGCCGCACAACTCCAGGATCAAAGAGTCAGCACAAAAAAGATGAGAGAAGAGGAGACAGAGGAGAGGCATGCATGTCTCCAAAATGACAATGAGAGGCACAAGAGGAGGAGAGAGGAAGAGACAAAGGAGCTGAGAAAGGCACGTCTCCAAGATCAGAGACAAACAACAAACAGCAGAAGAGATGAAGAGATAGTACATGAAAGGACTGCACGTCTCCAGAATGACAACGAGAGGCACAAGGGTGGCAGATCAACCAGAAATGTTGCCATCAGAAGTGTTCTTTGTTAAACGAGGAGGAGCTATATTTGCCTTGCTACGCGTCTTTCTTCTTTATCAAACTGGTTTTTATTCTTCAATTTCCAAAGCAAAGCAATAAGCATTAAGATTTAATTTTCATTCTAGTCACATCAGACTGCACTACCTTTCTCTCAAAGGGTCCCCAACGGGACACCCTGTTGTCTAGTGGACCAATATTATTAACACAGGGTCCATGGACCTTTAGTTTGGAATAGCTGCACTAGAGAATTTTAAGCAACACACAGAGAATGCTTAAGGAATTCAGCATATCAGACTCCCCCACCTTCGAATTTTGGTTTCCTCCCCTTCCTTTCTAGTCCTGATGAAGGAGCAGGTCAAATGACAGACTTTTCATTACCATTCATAGATGCTGCCTGACTACCCGAGTTCCTCCAGCATTTTGTTTGTATTGCATTGGATTTGAAGCATCTGCTGAATCCTGTGTTTGTAAGAGGATTTTAGGGATTGATATGCCTGACATTCATACCTACCTACACTAATTCCACTGTCCTGCATTAATTCCACACTCCATTCTTTTCCTCAAATACCTGTCCAACACTGTACTGCAGCACAGTATTCTACGGTACTGCTGCCATGAAAAATGCAAATTTCATCACATGCAGTGATAATAAACTTGATTCAGATACCTCTTAAATGTTATTATTCTTGCCTCCACCATCTTCACAGGAAGCTTATTCCAGAGTTCATCTGGCATTGAAATAAATGCACTTTCAAGTTTATTGCCATTCAACCGCTCACATGTATATAGCTAAACAACACAGATACATGGCTGAACGACAATAGAAAATGTATTTATTTCAAGGCCAGTCTTAAATCAGTCTTTTCCATTTTTTTGCTAAACTCTAATAAACTTGAGTTAAGTATTTGCTTCTCCTTTCTCAGTTCCTTCATTCCTACTCAAGAATCTGTTCATCTGTTGCTGATGAACTTCAAGTAACACTAGACAGCAAGATTTTGCTTCCTGAACACTTCTGGGTGTATCTTATGGATTTTGGGCTGCTGATAATGAAAATCACCAAAAGAATTCCCAATCATGCGTATTTTTTTAATAATCTATATTTGCTATTTCAAAATTCAAGTCAGAATAATTGATGCCAAGATTAAGGAAGATGAGAAATGCTGGAAATCCAAGGAGCACACACAAAATGCTGGAGGAACTAAGGCAGCATGGACAAGAGTAAACAGTCAATATTTCGGGTCAAGACCCATCATCAAGACTTCAGTCCAAAACTTCAACTGTTTACACTTTTCCATAGATGTAGCCCAGCCTGCTGAGTTCCTCCAACATTTTGTGTGTTGCCAAAATTAAGGAAGGCATTTTTGTTGGTCTACAAATCAAACAATGCTGTCAATGACTGCCAATTCTAAGAACATCTACTGGGACCAAAGAAAATCGCATGGAAAGCACTCAAGGATGTTGTCAAAAATTTTCTTGGCAACTACAGAGCACCAAACTATGTGCCACTGGTTAACAACATGCCACTAAAGATTCATTTTCTGCCTTCCCATTTTGACTTCTTCCCTGCAAATCTTGGCACTGTCATTGAGGACCATGGTGAAAGGTTTCACCAGGACATCACAATCATGAAGAAACAGTATCAGGGCAACTGGAATCTATCAAAGCTGGCTGATTATTGTCGGGACACTTAAATAAGAAGCCTCAAACACCAAGTACAAATGAAAATCATGAACAAAAAGTTTTTAACTTAGTTGAACTATTGCAAAGCATCAGCACCGTTATGAAATTAAATGCATTATATTCCATAAAAGTTAATTTGTTTCTCCAAATTCCTAGATGACAAGTAGTCTGAAATTAAATTTGTGTTCAACTTCAGTCATAAACAAAATTCTGAGGAAGCAAAATCAGGATTAATATCACCAGCATATGCTGTGAAATTTGACAACTTTGCTGCAACAGTAAGACATAATAATAGAGGAAAAACATAAAATAGTTCAATTAAAAAAGGAGTGCAAAAATAGAAGTAAAAACAAAAATAGTGAAGTAGTACTTGTGTCAATGTCCATTCAGAAATCGGGTGGCAGGAGGGAAAGAGTTGTTCATTAATCATTGAGTAGGTGCCTTCAAGTTTCCGTAGCTCCTTCCTGATGGCAACAATGAGAATAAGTTATGACCTGGTGATGTGGATCCTTAACGACAGATGCTGCCTTTGTGACACATCACTCCTTGAAGATGTCCTGGATACTTTGAAGGCTAGTGCTCATGATGAAACAACACTTACAAAACAATTTGTGGTCCAGTATAATTTTTCCTGAACTGCTGTATTTTTAAATAAGCTGCCGGAAGGTTAAGAACATTAATATTTGAGGCACTGATTCAAGCCAGGCCAACAACAAATGTATTGGTTGGCTCATGTGATACAAAGATAAAGCTTATTATTTAAATATAGAACTATACTGGCACAAGAGCCTCAGCTATCATAAATCAGATATTATGAACCAACTTTCACCCAGGCAACTTCCTGCAGCCTCGGGGAAAGCAGCCAACGGTATCAGAAACATCAATTGTTTATTCCTCTCCGTACATGCTACATGACCTACTGATTTCCTCCAGCATTGTGTGCGTCTGTGTGTTGCTCTGGATTTCCAGCATCTATAGAATCTTGTGTTTATGATCAAAAACCCTCCTGCCCTAGTCATTCCATCTCTCCCATCAGGTGGAAGATACAAAAGCTGAGAACACATTGCATCAGGCTCAAGGACAGCTTCTATTCTGCTGTTGCAAGACTCCTGAACAGAACTCGAACAATAAAGATGAATTCTTAATCTCTCGATCTACCTAGTCAAGGTCCCAGCACTGATCTCCACTGCTATGGTAACATTATATCCTGCATTCTGCTATGGCCTTGCAATTGTACTAACTCAATGTACTTAACCATGAAATGATCTGCCTGGGTGGCGAGCAAAAAAAGCTATTAACTGAATCTCAGTACATGACTAAAATAAACCATTTAGCAAGCTAAGTTTTAAACTCTAAAAAGCGACTTCCAAATTTCATCAATCCTTTTCTTTGCTCAAGTTAAAGTTTCAATTTATTGTCATTCAACCATCCACAAGTATACCGCCAAACGAAACAATGTTTCTCAGGACCAAGGTGCACAACACAGTACATCTAACTCTCAAACACAACACATTAAGATTACCATAAATAAATGCACAAATAACAAGGTGCACTTATGACAAGTTAAAAAGTAAACAGTATAATACTACTGGCACTTCATACCTGATGAGACTTGGATGGTAGCAGGGAGCTCAGTAGTCTCACGGTTTGGGGAAGAAGCTGCTTCGCATACTCAGTTTTTGTCCTAATGCTACGGTACCCCTTGCTAGATGGTAGGGGGTGAAAGAAATTGTGGGACTGATGGTAGGAATCATTGACGATACCAAGGACCCTGCTCCTGATAAATATCTCGGATGGGTGGAAGAGAGACCCCGACGATCCTCTCAGCAGTCATTGCAATCCTTTACAGGGATTTGCGGTCAGACGCCTTGCAATTCCTGTACCAGATGGTGATGCCCCCAATCATCCATGCTGATCAAAAAACAGTGATCTATGTTAATCCCATTTTCCTGCATTAGATCTACACATTTCTTTTCCTCCTTGTGTATTCATCCAAATGCTTATTAAAGACTGATGATATCTCCTCTGGTATCTTTATACTTTGAATATTCCCCCTCCAGCAGCTTGTTCCATTTACTCTTTAAATATTCTATCCCACTTTCTAGTTGTAGATGTCCCTACACTCAAAAAAAGAATAATTATCTACATTACCTGTACTCAATTTTATGAACATTTTTCAGTCTCCTACACTCCAGGCAGAACAGTGCTAGGCTATTCAGTTTTACTTGTAACTTAAGGCCTTCATCCCAGCCAAAATCCTGGTGAATCTCTTCCGTACTCGTTGGAGGACTACCACATCCTTTCTATAGTGCAGCGAATGGAACCACACAAGTGTCAAGAGTACTACAGCACAGAAACAGGACCTTCAGCTCATCCAGTCCACGCCAAACTCGTCCCATTGACTCATACCTTAACCATAGTTCTCCATTTCCCTCCCATCCACATACATACAAATTCCTTGCAAGCTGGCTAAATCAAAGCCAGGTTGCTGGCTATGCAATAGCTGTTCACTAAGTGCTAAAGGAGTACTGCAGGAAAACTGTGCTGAGGCAGGTAGGTGATGATGTTGATGAACGGCAGAGCAGGTTCAAAGGAGCTGATGCCCGTTCCCTGCTGTTTCAATTTGCATTATCAAATTAAATGGGCGGGTAGATGAAAACTTGGCAAGCTTGCCTGACAAAATCAGTTGCAGCAGCAGAAAGCTTCATCTCTGCTTTGCTCAGAATCAGGTTTATTATCACCACCTTGTGTTGTGAAATTTGTTAACTTAGCGTGCAGCAGTTCAATGCAATAGATAATATAGAAGAAAAAAATAAATTACAGTATATGTATATTGAATAGATTAAAAAACAATATATATTTTAAAAGTGAGTTCGTGTCCAAGGGTTCTATGTCCATTTAGGAATCGGATGGCAGAGGGGAAGAGGCTGTTCCTGAATCGCTGTGTATGCGCCTTCAGGCTTCTGTATCTCCTACCTGATTGTAACCGTGAGAGAAGGGCATGCCCTGGGTACTGGAGGTCCTTAATAAGGGACCTGCTTTTCTGAGACACCGCTCCTTGAAGATGCCCTGGATACTTTGTAGGCTAGTGCCCAAGATGGAGCCGACTAAATTTACAACACTCTGCAGCTTCTTTCAGTCCTGTGCAGCAGCACACCCCCCCCCCCCCCCAATACCAGACACAGTGATGCAGCCTGTCAGAACGCTCTCCAGGGTATACCTATAGAAGTTTATGAGTGCATTTATTGGCATACCAAGTCTCTTCAGATTCCTAATGAAGTATAGCCACTGTCTTGCCTTCTTTATAACTGCATTGATATGTTGAGACCAGGTTAGATCCTCAGAGATCTTGACACCTAGGAACTTGAAGCTGCTCACTCTCTCCACTTCTGATCCCTCTATGAAGATTGGTATATGTTCCTTTGTCTTACCCTTCCTGAAGTCCACAACCAGCTCTTTTGTCTTACTGACGATGTGCCAGGTTGTTGCTGCAGCACCATTCCACTAGATGGCATATCTCTTGTCACCACCTGAGATTCTACAAACAATGGTTGTATCATCAGCAAATTCATTGAAGATATTTGTGCTATGCCTAGCCACACAGTCATGGGTATATATAGAGCAGAGCAGTGGGCTAAGCACATACCCAAGGTGCACCAGTGTTGATCGTCAGCAAGGAGGATATGTTATCACCAATCCGGACAGACAGTTGTCTTCTGGTTAGGAAGTCAAGGATCCAAATGCAGAACAAGGTACAGAGGCCCAGGTTCTGCAACTTCTCAATCAGGATTGTGGAAATGATAGTATTAAATGCTGAGCTCTCACTAAATCAGTCAAGTCTAGTGACCTCTGACCTCCAACATTCTGACCTTGAACATGAAGTTTCAACGTGGAAATTTTGCTGGCGATGTCCTAGCATAAAGTGTTATTTTCCCATTGCTTCTCTGCTTGCTGACTTTGATCTCACATCCAATAGTGCTTCAGTTTTTAATGTTCTGTTGTTATATTTGCAACCCTTCCATGGCCTTGAGACACCCTATTTCTGTAACCGCAATCTGTAACATGCGTACTCCATTTCTTGGACATTCTAGATTCTCATCAGACTATGATTTTTTTGTGCTCCTTTGGCTGCCTTGGCCTGGGTCCGTTTCCAAAACCACTCTTTCCTATAATCAAGTTGCTCTTTCAAATGCACCTCTGAACAGAATTATTAGCAGCTGCCTAAATGGTACCAAATCTGGTTTGATAATCAGAGTACCACATCACAGAAACAGGCCCTTTGGCCTATCTAGTTTATGCTTGCCTGGTCTTCTGCCTAGTTCCACTATTTGCACCTCGATCATAGCCCTCCAGACCCCTCTCAATCTATATGCCTACTCAAATTTCTCTTCAATATTGAGAATAAACCCATATCCACCACTTCCACTGGCAACTCATTCCACATTCTCGTGACTGTTTGAATGAAGTTCCCCTTCAGGTTCCCCTTAAATAATCACCTTTCACTCTTAATCATGACTGACCTCATCTCACTCAACCTCAGTGCAGAACACTTGCCTGTACTTGCCCAATTACCCTCATAATTTTATATATCTCCATTAAATCTCCCTCCCCTCAAGCTCTTTACATTACAGAGAATAAAGTCTTAATCTATTCAGTTTTTCCTTGTAACTCAGGTCAAGACCCAGCAACACCTTTGAAAGAGTGCAGAGAAAACTTACAATCTAATTATCTTTCCTGTAGGTAGGTGACCAGAACTGCATGCAACACTCCAAATTAGGCCTCACTGCCTTTACAAATTTCAACATAACATCCCAACACCAGTATTCAATACTTTGATTATGGAGGCCAATGTGCCAAAAGCACTCCATGATCCAATGTACTTGTGACACCACTTTGTAGGAATAATTGATCTTTAGTCCCAGACTCCTCTGTTCGAACACACTCCTCAGAGGCTTACCATTCACTGTGCTAGTTCTATCCTGGTTTGTCCTCCCAAAGTGCAATACCGGCCAAATCGAAGTCTTGAACAGCCGCAACACATCATCCCAACTCTTATTCTCAATACCCATGAAGATTTTGATTTACTATTACCAAGATACACTAAGTAGCCACTTTATTAGGTACACCTGTATGTTAATACAAACATCTAATCAGGCAATCATGCATCAGCAACTCAATGCGTAAAAGCATGTAGTCATGGTCAAGAGGTTCAGTTATTGTTCAGATCAAACATCAAAATGGGGAAACGTGATCAAGTAGCTTTGACCGTGGAATGATTGTTGGTGCCAGACAGGGTGGTTTAAGTATCTCAGAAACTGCTGATCTCCTGGGATTTTCACATACAACTGCCTCTAGAATTTACAGAGAATGGTGCAAGAAACAAAAAAAATGCTAAGCAGCAGTTCTGTAGGCAAAAACACCTCGGCAAAGACAGAAGTCAGAGGAGAAAGGCCAGACTGGTTCAAGCTAACAGGATTACCATGTGTTACAACAGAAATGTACAGGAGAGCATTTCTGAATGCACAACATATCGAACCTTGATGTGGATGGGCTGCAGCAGTAGAAGACCTAAACATATACTCAGTGGCCACCTTATTAGATACAGGTGGTGTCTAATAAAGTAGCCACTAAGTGTATAGTGAAATTTTTGTCTTGCATAGTACTGATAAAAATCAAATCATTAATTACAATGCAATCTACCTCATTATGATCTTGCACTTCATAATTTACCTGCACTGCACCTTTTTGGCAGTTTTACACTTAATACTGCATAGAACAAGGAAAAATAACTAGAATAAAATGCAACTGGTACTGAGAAACTGCAGTGCAGGTAAGCAATAAAGTACAATTGACTTACCACAGAAAACAATCTGTCTGGAATGTCTAGCAGGTTTAATGGCAACTGCTCAGCACAGGTCTGCAAGGAACGGCAGTGAGTTGTCATCACATCATGGAAACTAACCTCTCAATCGACTATGTGTCTTGCTACCTCAGTAAAGCAGCCAGTATAGACCCACCTACCCTGGACATTGTTCTCCCCTCTACCACCAGGCAGAAGATACAGAAACCTGAAAGCATCTGTCACCAAGCTCAAGGACAGTTTCTACCCCACTGGTACAGACTCTTGAACGGATCACTTGTACAGTAAGATGGACTCTTGGCCTCTCAATCTACCCCATTATGATCTTGCACTTTATAGTTTAGCTGCACTGCACCTTTTTGGTAGTTTTACACTTTATACCACATTGGTACGGATTTACCTTATTCTACCTCAATGCACTGTGTAAAGATCTGATCTGTATGAAAAGTATACAACACAAGTTCCTTGAGCCTGGCAGTACATGCTTTCAGCACTTCTGTATCTTTAGCCCAACAGGGGGAGGGGAGAACAGAAAATGTCTGGGAAGGGTGGTAAGCATATCAAATGCCTTTTACCACTAGCCTATCCATTTCTATAGTCAAGTTCAAAAAGCTATGAACTTGCAGCCTAACACCCTCTGGACATCAACACTTCTAAGAACGTCACCGTTTACTGTCCAGCAATGTCCTATTACCAGCTGCATACACCAACCATTGTGCCATTGTTCTGAGGCAATGGCCTGAAAACTGTTAAATGTTAAGAAAATTCCAGCTGTGCAACAACAAAGGCTTTGTGAGCAGGAGCATTAAATATTTGTACAATTTCCCTGGCATTGCACAAATACATTTGCAATGTCACACAGAATAGGGTGCTGTAGTGGCTAGCACAACGCTTTACAGTAGCAGCGACCCAGGTTCAATTCCCACTGCTGTCTGTAAGGAGTCTGTATGTTCTCCTCTGGGTGCTCTAGTTTCCTCCCATAGTCCAAAGACACATCAATTAGGTTAACTGGTCATTGTAAGTTGTCCTGTGATTAGGCTACGGAAAAATCAAGTATTGCTGGGTGGCTCAGTTCAAAGGGCCAGTAGGGCCTATACTCTTGTTTCTCAATAAATAAATAGATTTCAGTTGCACACCCGCTCAGCTAAGAAGGAACAGAGCTGTCCAGTACTAGCCTACCCAAAATTCATTACCACACATTAAGTTCAATCTGGCACCATTCCACCCAATTTTCTAACTTATCTTTTAGCCTCTGTCCTTCAGCAATCATTCTTACTTGTTTCAACTCTAATCTTCACTTCATTAGCAAATTTAATAAACATTGTCAACTAACATTAGTGTTTGGTTGGTATCAATGCTTGTTTTTTGAATTAAAAATAACATTAGTCAATTAAATTGGACAATTATTCATTGCTAAACTCAAAGTCAATATTGGACAGTAGCTCAACGTTAATACAGGAAAGCAGGAATACAGTTAATTGGATTGACCGAAGGAATAACACTGACTTAATTGGGGACATGTGACAAAAAAATTTAAATGCCTATTGTGGAGTTCAAAACTTTCTTTACTCACTGATCAACACACAAAATGTTGGAGGAACTCAGGAGGTCAGGCAGCATCTATGGAAATTAATAAACTGTTGATGTTTCAGACCAACACCCTTCTTTAGGACTGGAAAGGAAGGGGGAAGATGCCATAATAAAAAGAAGGGAGAGAGGAAGGAGGATAGCTAGGTGATAGGTAAAGCCAGGTGGGTAGGGAAAAAAGTGAAGGGCTGGAGAAGAAGGAAGCAGATGGGGGAGGAGAGTGGACCATAGGAGAAAGGGAAGGAGGTTCACCGGGGAGGAGGTGTGCAGGTGAGAAGAGGCAAGAGGACAGAATGAGGAAATTTATTTTCTTCTTCCAGTTAAATCGATGTTCATGCCATCATGTTGGAGGCTACCCAGATGAATACAAGGTGTTGCTCCTCAACCCTGTGTGTGGCCTCATCTTGACACAAGAGGTGGCCATGGACTAACATGTCAGAATGGGAATTAAAATGTTTGGCCACCAGGAAGTCCCACTTTTGGAAAAGGAGCAGAGGTGTTTGACAAAGCTATCCTCCAATTTACAATGGGTCTCACCAATGCAGAGGTGGCCGCATCAGCAATACCGGACACAATAGATGACCCCAGCAGATTTACAGGTGAAGCACTGCCTCACCTCGAAGGACTGTCTGGGGCCCTGAATGGAGGCGAGGGAGGAGGTAAATGAGCATCACTCACTAATACGACTTCTCCCAAGTTTTTTTTTAAATACAAGGGTATTTATGAGTTTGGGGTAACAAATTTAAGCAAATTTCAAAAATATTTGACCAAGATTCCATTCTGAAATTTTTGAAAGCAAAACTGAGAGCAAAAATAAGGATTAGAAGGGAAAGCGTAACAACCAAATGAAAATAAAACCACATCTAAATTAATTTAACAAAGTATGGTTAATAGGTAATAGAACTACAATTAAACAAAATACATCAAAACTCAATTTTTAGAACAGAAAAGATTTGATGAAAAGCTGTCATTTGAGGCAGAAATTACACTGGACAACAAAGATTTTGCTTCCTGAATACCTTATGTATTTTGGACTACTAATCATGAAAATCACTATGAAATTTCCCTATCAAGCATCATTCTTTTAATAAATGTTTATTAATTCAATTCATAATTCAAGACAATTAAAATGTTGCCTACAATGTAAGCTGGAAAGTTTCCTATCTTGCCCAGGCATGCTTGGGTATGCTTAGGCGGCGCTGCTGTGCATGGCAGGACAGGTTTTAGCAATAATTACTGGGCTCAGGACTATAAGGATGGAATTTGCTATCACCAGGCACAAAAATTTCCATGAAGGATTTTGATATTTGAGTCAGATGCTTCCCAGAATAACTGATGCCAAGATTAAAGAAAGCATTTTTGTTGGTCCACAAATCAAACCGGTCATCAATGACAGGCAATTTGAAGAATTTCTAGTGGGACTGAAGAAAATCACATGGAAGGCATTCAAGGAAGTTGTTGAAATTTTTCTTAGCATTTACAGAGCACCAAACTATATGCAGCTGGTTGAAAGCATGCTTCAAGCATATAAAACCATGAAATGCAACATGTCACTAAGTTCATTTTCTGCATTCCCATTTAGACTTCTTCCCTGCAAACCTTGGTGCTGCTAGTGACGAGCACGGTGAAAGGTTTCACCAGGACATTGCGGTCATGGAGAAAAGATACCAGGGCAACTGGAATCCATCAATGCTGGAAAATTATTGTTGGACACTTACACGAGAAGCCTCGGACAGTGAGTACAAATGAAAATCATTACCAAAATATTTTTAACTTAGTTGAACTATTGCAAAGCACCAGCACCATTATGCAATTAAACACATTATATTCAACAAGTTAATTTGTTGCTTCTCCAAATTCCTACGTGATACAAGTAGTCTGAAATTATATTTGTATTCATCTTCAAGCAGTCTATCATAAACAAAAAAAATTCTGAGGAAGCAACACTTTTGAAAAAATTTGTTGTCCAGTGTTATTTTACATTTACAAGTTACAGAATAAATGAAAGTTAAAACAAAATTGTAAAGCTGAAGAATGATTATTAAGATCAAGTGGAGGAAATAGGGATATTAGAACAATAGCAAAGGAAGAGAGTTTGAAATAAGGTCATTTCCTTTAAAACTCTAAAAATGCATATTTACTTTGTGATTATTCAGCAAGAATTGTCTTTGACCTAATCAATGCTCAAGCTGTCACAGAACAAATTACTGTCTATTGTTCTGCTGATGAATATATCCATTGTTTTAACTTGCCTGATTTTATGACCGCAGAGCACACATTATAACTCTGCACCAAACAATTCTCCTTAAATGCTTTTATTCCCCCTATGGAAAATTAACTGACCTGTATTCACTTTAAGCAAAACTTGGGCTCAAAGAAAAAGTGAGTGTAAATTTTGCTTTCAAAAGTGATTTTAAAAGCAGAATGATTTCTACCTCAAATGTTTTCATCAAAATAACCTTCCAGTACACAAGTGTAAAGGCGAACAAAACAATTGTTACTCTGGATCCAATGCCACACAAAATAAAGAACATAATGATAAAAAAATAACATACACATAGATTGATTGCATGTCCAGGAGAATATACCACAAATTAGCAGAATCAAGCCATTCGGCCCATCAAGTCTGTTCCATTGTCTGCTCACAAAGTGATGCTAGATGCACAAGCATATCTGTACACAAGGTGATTGACTGGAAATAATAAAGTAATGGGTGGGGGAGGGGTGATTTCTGCCTTACACCAGTACAGTCCCTCACCACAAAAAGGCACAAGTCATAGTTTCAATACAGCTTGGAAACAGGTATTTTGAAACTAGGAGACCACAGTGCAATCTAGATTATTCAAGATGCCAATTTAATGACCCCACTGTTCAACAGAAAGTTTGAGAATTATACAACAATCTTGTCTTCATAGGGGAAACTGAACAGCGCAGCTGAACTGACTCACAGGCTGTTTAAAGTACTGAACCAACTGAAGTCTCTGGAAACCCCCTCAGCCTTTCCACTTTTCCAAGAAAGTAGAAATTAGGACATTTACTGTCTGCCCTATTGCAGAGGCAGTTAAGAATCAATGTGGCTACTGATAGTTATCAAAATCTAGAGGCTTTGTTGGCAATGGGTACCTGATAATAAATGTGTGCAGAAAATCTTGCTACTTATAACTCCATCCACATTTCTGTGGACCTTTTTATTATGCAGAGAAAATTGATATCTTCTTTGTGAACATTTTATAAAGGATTTTATAAACATATCCCAATAGTTAAGTAACTACTTAAAGCTTCAACTATGGCAATCTCCCAAGTTCCCCTAGAATTCCCACTTTAAAAGCAACATTCACTTGAAATTTCAGTATTTCAGAATGCTTGCTTCCTTCAAAGAAAAGAAATTGCTTTGTGTCTAGCTGGAAACTCCCTTGAACTTCATGCTCCCATCTCTTGCTCTCTTTTAACAAAGAACTTCGGCAACAATGCATACAATGTGTTTGCATTTAATGTCAGTTAAGGCCTTTCCTTCCACAATAACCACTGCTTCCCTTTACGCATTATAGAAAAATAAGTTTTAAAAAAATATATAATCCTCAACTCCACCTGCCAACATATTGATTCAGGTCCTTTTCAAAAATTCCAAATGACCCCAAGTTCTTGTTTTTCCCTTCCTTCCACATAGAGAATGTTAGGCTCACAAGAATGATATCAGAAATGAAAGTGTTAATGGATGAGGAGCGTTTGATAGCTCTGTACTGGAGTTTAGAAGATAGAGGGGAGTTCTCATTGAAGCCTATCAAATATTGAAAGGCCTAGATAGACTGGGTGTAGGGAGAATGTTTCTTATGTGAGGGAGTCTAGGAACGGGGGCACCGCCTCAAAATACAAGGACATCCCTTTAGAACTGAGTGAGACACGTTAGCATAGTGGCTCCATAGTACCAGCTTTACTGCGCCTAGAAGGAGTTCATACAATCTCCCCTTGACCACATTGGTTTCCTGTGGGCTGATAGGTTAATTGGACATTGTAAATTGTCCCATGATTACGCTAGGGTTAAATTGGAGAAATGCTGGGCAGGGTGGTTCGAAAAGCCTATTCCGTACTATATCTCAATTTCTTGTGGTCTGGATTATCATAATATTAGGCCAAAGGTCTTCAGATTTTAAACAAATTCAGCTGGGTACTTATCTCCTTGATCTTTCCCCAAGACATCGGAGCAGAATTGGTCCATTCAACCCATCGATTCTGCTCCACCATTCAATCATGGTTGATTTATTATCCCTCTCAACCCCATTCTCCTGCTTTCTCCCTGTAACCTTTGACGTCCTTATTAACCAAGAACATATCAACATCCAGTTGAAATATACCCAATAACTTTGCCTCCACAGCCACCTATGGTAATGACTTCTCTCCTGCAATCTACAAGCCTTTACTTTCAAAGCCTGGCAAAAGCAGTATGCTTTGGTTCCAAACCAAAGGGTAGTTTGAAACACACTGGGCTACTTTTGTTAATTTTTTACAGTTAACCATTTTAAAATTACATTTTAACTTTGCCACATTCATTCAGAATCAATCCAGGTTGTTAAAAACAAATTAGAGCATGCACCGATAAATGGTCAAAGAAATTCAAGAAAGGCCTTTGAAATGTTATTGCGTTACCCAGGATGCCACAACATTATTCAACTAAATAGATGTGACTGTTAGTACATATTCTGGACATAGGATACATAGCAAAATATTAACTTCAGCAACCGGTCTTTAAACCGGAATGTGGATTGTACATTAAATTTGAATGCAGCCCTGAACAACAGCATCCTAAAGCTGTGGACGTCAGGCAACTGAAAAACCAAATAATGCTGATTCATTTCGGGTGCCTGGAGTGTGGATGTGAAGTAGTATGAAAATTATATGAAATTCAAAGTATTGCAGATACATCATAACTGATCTTTAGAATACAAAATGTCATGTAAAATTGGGTCAAACAGGCCTCTTCCTCCAAAAGGGTCTCTCTCCAGTGACTTGGTTCACATTACAACAATGACCAAACGTCATGAAAAACATCAGCCACTGATCAAGGTAAGTCCATAAGGCAAGACAAGTGTATTGTAATATTCCAAACTAAATAGTTATCAAGAATCTACCTAAAAATGCATGCATAAATGCAGACATGCAGAAATTTGCTCATTCTCTCTGCAGTGAAAAGCATTGGTAAATTAGTTTTACTGTTTCCAAATAAACCACGGGACAGTGACAAGCATTTGTTCTGCATACAGATCATTTCATTACAACAGTGCAAGGGAAAATAATAGCAATGCAGAATAAAGTTATTGAGAAAGCATGATACTTTACAGGTAGACAACAACCTGGAAGGCCATGAGATCAAGAATCCATGAAAGGTGAAGGAAAGATTAGTTTTACTTGCAACATGTACATCAAAATGTACAGAGATGGCATGATAGCATAGTGGTCAGCAAAATGCTTTAAGCAGCTATAAGACTGGGGTTTAATTCCCACCACCATCTATAAGGAGTCTGCACGTTCTCCCAGTGATAGCTTGGGTTTCCGATGCTCCAATTATCTCCCACATTCCAAACGATGTACAGTTAGGCTTAGTAATTGTGGGTATGTTATGTTGATACCAGAAACAGGCTGCACAATCCTTGGTGATCTGATTTCATGCAAATGACACATTTCACTGTATGTTTTCATGAACATGTGATGAATAAAGATAGTAATTCTTTCTTTGAAATGCTTTGCTTGTGTTGGCACCACAAGCAAGCCACCACTTCTGACACCAACATAGCAAGCCCACACCTTACTACCCCTAACTCACACATTCCTGGGAATGTGGAAGGAAATGGGAACTAAATCCTGGTGATGCAAAGTGATTCTACTAACCACTATGTTACTGTGCCACTCTTACTAGGGGAACTATTAAATATTTCTATAACAATGGAGTAGAACCTGTCCTTGAATCTGTTAAGTGCTCTAGAACTTTTGTATTTTCTGCCCAACGAGAAGACAGAGAAGACAGGATGAGCAGGATAGATATGGAGGAATCAATAAGAGCTCAGGACCCAGTTGGCAATAAACACCTGGGGGTGGGTGGGGGAGCAGTTGACAATTAAAGAAATATGACCATTTAAGTCAGATGCCTTCTAGCTCCATGCAGTAGCGCTGACACGTTCATATAGCCAGCCATTCACTCAAGCATTCAGTTCCTTGCATAAACAGCACATGACGCCCACATCAAGCCACAAGTGTCTGTAATAGCAAATGAACAGTTAGTTGACTGAAACACAGATATTATTTTCCATTAGCAAAGTTGAAGCAATTTGTTGGAATCCTGTACATGAAACTGCTCATTCTGCTCATGCAATCTGTTATTTATTATCCAGACACAAGGCCGAATGTGCACAAGTAGGAACTCTTGAGACCATCTTAAAAAGTTTTTGCACATGCTATAGTAATATTGCATTCTTTTAATAATCTATGAGGGCAGTATGTACATTAAAACAATGGTATAATTTTAAGGGATACAGAAGAGCAAAGTCTGGGGAGGTGGGGGTGGGTAGTGGGGTTTAAATTCATAAAATTTTGAAGTAGAAATATATGGGTTCTTATTAACGGAGGAAGGGTTCAAAATAAAACCTGCCAACTCTATACAAAACTACCAGATCAGGCCCCAACCAATAAACTCAGTGCAACACACAAAATTCTACAACTCAGCAGGACAGGCAGCATCTATAGAGAAAAATAAATAATCAATGTTTTGGACTGACACACTCTATTAGGTACCTGAACCAGTCTGTCCATTCCCCTCTGACCTTCCTCATTAGAAAAGCATTTTCACCCATAGAACTGCCACTCACGATTTTGTTTTTCGCACCATTCCCTGTAAATTCTAGAGACTACTGTGCATGAAAGTCCCAGGAGGTCCTCAGTTTGAGATAATCAAACCACCCCATCTGGCACCAACAATCATTCCACGGTCAAAATCACTTAGATTACATTTCTTCCCCATTCTGGTGTTCGGTCTGAACAACCACCTTATTTTGATGCACTGGGTTGCCGCCACATGACTGGCGGATTAGATAATTGCTTTTACAAGGTGTGCGGGTGTCGCTAATAAAGTGGCCATTGACTATGTTCACCTCTGGTCACTGTATGACATGTCATGGGGAAAGGGAGCAGAGGAACTTCAGTTGTACAGATTGATTAAGCACCAAAAAGACAAACAGTGATGTAAATAAACATTAAGGGTCCTGAAAAAATATTTACAATGGAAGCTTATATCACTGGATTTGTCACACAGCAAGGTAACAAATACAACGCAAGGACGAGAAGACTTACAAAATGGCTGCACAATAAGCAGTGGAATAATGACATTCCAGGGAACAGAACTTAACCCACATTAAAAGAACCTTGAAGGTATGTTGGTTAAGATGGTGTACAGAATATCTTCCTTCTGTGGTTGATGCACAGAGCTTAGAGTCAAAGCTCCTGCTAGAACTATATAAAGCATGAAGTAGGAAGGTACAACTCTGGTCACCACTGCAGAGAAATGCCAAGAGCACTAGAGGAGAATTTTAACAAAGATGCTACCAAGGCAAAGGAAGTTTTGCCATGAGCAGAGAATGGAAAAGCCGGTGTAGTTTTCTTTAGAAATGAGGCCAAGAAAGATTTGACCAAAACTCACAGTCACAGGCTGAACAGAGTAGACATAATCTCTTAATGAGGACTGCAAGAGGAGGATGATTGCAATCAATAGAGAAAATTCAGAACAAATTGGATTAAAATTTAAAAATACATATTTTGCATTGTGGAGGAGCCAAGGGTCTGGAACTGGAAAAGGGTATCTGATCCAGGTACTTGATTAGTTAAGTCTTCAAGGATATGGGCAGTAGGCAGAATGGGGTCGAGGTACAATAGGTCAGCTGTGGTGGAATGACGGAGCAGACTGGGTGGACCAAATGGCCTAATTCTGCTTCTATATCTTATGAATTACTACTTGAGCTGCCATCATGAAAGACTGAGACAGATATAAATGGAATAGTTCTCCTAGGCAGTTGCTCACATGATCTCATTGTACCATTAGTCAATGAAATATTCATTGAGCACATTTTACCTGTCGCAGGAAAGCAGCATCCATCATTAGTGACCCCCCCCCCCCCCACCTCCCAGGTTATCATTTCTTCTCGCTGCTGCCATCACAGGAAGGTGGTACAGGAGCCTCAGGACTCACACCACCAGGATCAGGGATAGTTTTTACACCTCAGCTATCAGGCTCTTGAACCAAAGGGGATAACTTCACTCATCCCATCTCTGAAATGGTCCCACAACCTACAGACTCACTTTCAAGGACTCTTCATCTCATTATCGGTCTTTATTGCTTATTTATTTATTTATTATTAAATCTCCATTTTGTATATGCACAGTTTGTTGTCTTCTGCTCTCTAGTTAGATGGCCTTTCATTGATTCTGTTATGGATATTATTCTATAGATTTATAGAGTATGCCTGCAAGGAAATGAATCGCAGGGTTGTATATAGCAACATATATGTATCGTTATAAAGAAAAAATTTGTGAACCCTTTGCAATTATCTGGTTTTCTGCATTAGTTACTCATAAAACGTGGTCTAATTTTCACCCAAGTCACAATAGACAAACACAATGTCTGAGCTAATAACACACAATTTGTGTTTCTTCTCATCAATACTGAGTACACCATTTAGACAATTACAGTCTAGGTTCAAAAAAGTATGTGAATCTCTTCTACAAAAGCTATTTGGAGTCAGGTGTTCCAATCCATGAGATGAGATTAGGGGTATCCTGCCCTATATATTAAAAAAATCACAAAGTCAGGTTTGACAGCCTGCTCTTCTCAAGAAAGATCTGCTTATGTGCAGCATGTCTCAATCAAACCAACTTTCAGAGGACCCAAGAACTGTAGAGATGCAGGAAGCTGTGAAAGGCTACAAAAGTATTTCTAAAGAGCTGAGTGTTCATCAGTCTACAGTAAGAGAAACTGTCTATAAATGAAGGCAATGCAGCTACTCTCCCTAGGAGTGATAATCTTGAAAAAAAATCACAACACAATGCTTAAAGTAGAAAAACAGGTAATTGCAAAGGGTTTACAAACTTTTTCTTGTAAGAGATAGGTCTTAAAGGTTATGTCAATAGGGTTGAATCAAGTCTTCAGTAGAATTTACAGATCTGCTTATACCATCTTGGTCAAATGGCCTGTCACTATGCTATTAAAGACTAACTTTTGTTCACAGATTTCTAGAATATGAAATGAAAAGTGATAAAGTGGGTTAAGGCTCTATCTCACACAATATTGACAGTGAAATGAAGAGACAAAGTGGGCTATGGCCCAGTCTCATAAGCTTAGAGAGATGACTGCATTCTCTCAACTTCACTTCAGCACTGACCATAACCGACAGGCTCACTTTCAATCATTCGTCATCAAATGTTCTTGATATTTATTGCTCAGTTATTATTTTCTCTCTGTATTTGCAGTTGGCATCTTTTGCACACTGGTTGAATGCCCAAGTTGATTCAGTCTTTCATTGATTCTGCTTTGGTTATTATTCTATTATGCATTTATTGAGTATGCCATAAGAAAATGAATCACGACATATATACTAAGACAACAAATTTACTTTGAACTTTAAAGACATACAAAGTATTCAGGCAGATCAACAGCATAGATTAACAGGCATAATCCTAACTGAGGAATCCAGAACTAGAGGTTTCAGTGTCAAGATAAGGGGCAGACTTTTTAAAAGGACCTGGTTGATGAGAAATCTCTTTATTCAGAATGGTGACTGTATGGAGCACTGTATTCTCCACATTTTCCAGTTTCCTCCCATAGTGCAAAGACGTACGGGTCAGCGTTATGAGTTGTGGGCATGCTATGTTGATAACAGAAGTGTGGTGACCCTCATGGGATGCCCAGCACAATTGTCGCTGATTTGATGCCAACACCATATTTCACTGGTTTGATGTACATGTGACAAAGCTAATCTTTAAACTTTAATATTTGAGATTATCCATGCCAAAGGCAGAGTTCAATAATACATACAAATTTATCGGTCTTTTTTTGTAGAGAAATCAAGGGGATTTGGGAAAGCAGAGGACAATGATGTTGAGTAGAGTTGAGTGAAGAGCCAAGCATGTTTCATGGGATTTATTACCTCTCTTGCATCTACATCCCACGATCTTGTCTGAACACCGAACAAATTCTACCAATCATTATTGAGATTTGTAAAACACTATTCGATACGACAGTGGAAGTAGTTTCATTAGTGGCTTTTGAAAACTTAAGGAATTATCAGGGAATGGAGCTGCAGAGGCAGAACCACTCACCATATGCAAATACAAGATTGCTTAAACTCTAGTGCATGTAATTACTTAGCAGCAGCTGCAGCTCAGAACGTTCAAGGACTTACTAGTCTAATTTCCATACAGAAATCTAAACTCACACTAATGTGGCATTGTGCAGTGTTTCTGATATCTTGCTACTGGGTCTTGGCAAAACCAAAATGTGGAACAGGGTAAATTTGCTATGAAGGTTCTTCAGACTAATTTATTTGGATGGCAGAACCACTATTCAAGAAGAAATTATGTTGATTAATATAGAATAACAGAGTGCCATGTGGGTGGCAAAAGTGTGGGAATGTAAAGACTGTAATGGAAACATTTGTAAATGACTGAGTCATTGAATGGTTTATTGTACATAATTTTATTTTTGAATAAAGTATATTTTGATTAAAAAGACGTTGATTAGGTTTATTATTCAAAAGAAGCCCTACCACCCATCCCACAATCACTACCATCAGGAAGGAGGTACAGAAGCATTAGGACTAGGACTGCCAGACTGGGTAACAGCTTTTTCCCTCAAGCTGTGAGAAATGAATACCCTGCCACCCCCAAGGTCTCATCACTGGGACAGTTTACTGTTTACCTGTGCAGCACACTACATGCACTTTGAATTCTATTTACTTGGCATTCAAGATGAGGTAGCAGATTACATTAGACATTGGCTTTGCAGAAGCCAGAGAGTGGTAGATGGTTGCCTGACTGACTGGAGATCTGTGATGAGAGGAGTGTCATTCTACTGTTCTAGTCACCTCGGAAGGTAGTGGAGGCCAATTCTCTGGATGCTTTCAAGAAGGAGCTAGATAGGTATCTTATGGATAGGGGTATCAAGGGATATGGGGACAAGGCAGGAACCAGGTATTGATAGGAATTGATCAGCCATGATCTCAAAATGGCGGTGCAGGCTCGAAGGGCCGAATGGTCTACTTCTGCACCTATTGTCTACCTACAGGAAAGATGTAAATAAGATTAAAAGAGTACAGAGAAAATTTACAAGAATGTTGGCAGACTGGAGGAACTGAGTTATAAGAAAAGATTAAATAGGTTAGGACGTTATTCTTCTGATCTCCAGTGTGTACAGGCCTGATCATCTATCGGAATATCATATTCTTGCTCTCACCCCATGATGTCTTTTTGTATCTAGATTTTGTTACCTGATAAATATTTAGTAACTTGGTGTGCATGGAACTCTGTCAGTGAATTCCATACATTTGCTGCCCCAAGAGTGGAGAAATTTCAGCCCTTGCCATTTAACCTTTGATATCCTGTTATTGTCACCAAAAAGTACAGTACAGAAACAAGCCCTTCGGCCATTTAGTCTGTACTGACCCATTTAAATTGCCTATTCACATTGACCTGCACCTGGGCCATAGCCCTCCCTGCATACCCCTACCATTCATGCACCTATCCATACTTTTAAATGTTGAAATCGAGCTTGCATGCACCACTTGTGCTGGCAGCTCACTGCACACTCTCATGACTCAATCTCATTGAAACCTATCAAATATTGAGAAGTCCTAGATGGGGTGGACATGGAATCTTTCCTATGGTGTGAGAGTCCCCTGGAATAGAGGGACGTCCATTTATAACAGACGAGGAGAGACTTCTTTAGACAGAAGGTGGTAAACCTGCGGAATTTATTGCCATAGACTGCTGCGGAGGCCAAGTCATTGGGTTGAAAAGTTCTCAAATTGTGGGTGCATCAAAGGTTACGGGGAGAAGGCAAGAGAATTGGGTTGAAAGGGATAATAAGTCAGCCATGACGGAATGGCAGCGGACTCGATGGACTAATTCTGCTCTTGTGTCTCATGATCACTGAATGATAGAACAGGTTCAAAGGGTAATGACTTCGACCTCTGCAGTTACTTTTTTATGTTTTCAGTTCAAGAAATATTTAACCAAAAGTGTATTTACATTCACCATAAAGCTAACAACCCATGACCACTACTCCAAAGGTTATATCTTGGGCAATAATCATCGCTCGTTTCAATCTACAGAACTTGCAGACATCGGCAAGGCGGACTCACTTCAAAGGAACTACATTTGTAAAAGTCTATGGGAGTTGCAATAATTTAGTTCCCAAATCCTTTTTTCTGCCGATACAAAGTTACCGCTCCGGTGGTTTAACGAAGCAGCGGACAGGAGGTAGGGCCATTGCAACAAATGCAATACAAACAGAAGCGAGCCATGATTTAGGTTTATAAGTAATGAATTAGTTTTATAACCCAAGGATAAATAGTTCTCGCTGCAGAGGTCCCAAGGTTTACCCAGCGGGCCTATATAACCGAGTTGAGGAGGTGGGGGTGGGGTGGGGTGGGGGTGCTGGAACCGCTCAATAATGTACTCACAACCAATGATGCAGCTGAGGCAAGGGTTTGCAAGCGGGGATTGCGGCTGGGTCCAGACACTCACCTGCTGCGAGGTTAACTCGACGTGCACCGCCCGGGATGAGCCGACATTCCTGGGGTTCATGGCCGTGGCCGCACGCCCCGGGCTTCACCTCGCATCAGCGCAGGATCAACGGTCTCCCTTCACAGGCGAGCTCCCTTCCCTTCCCACCCTTCCTCCCCCTCGCTTTGTCCCTGCTAACAGCCGGAGCTAAGAATCACCCACCACCGCCACCAAAACAACAACCTGAGACCCTACTCCTCCTCCACCACCACCACCGGCCGACCGCCTCAGTCTCCAGCGCCTGCGTACTGATCCGTTCCCCTGCCCCCACCCCCCGTCCCGGATGTTCACGCCCACCGGCCGCTCCGCGTCCTCTGATTCGTGAAATGTTCGGAGCGACTTACGCAGGTGCCGAAGTTCCCCGAGGCCTCAGTCATTGGTCGGTGGGAGGAGCGCGGTGGATCACGTGATCAAAGGCCGGCCACTCGCGTCGCACCTCGAGGCAACCGCGAGGGAGTGGGCGGGGCACAATTGTGGCGATCACGTGGTCGTCGGTTGCCCGCTCGCGCCGCTATTTGTTGCAGGACGGTAGAGCCGGCGGTTGGTGGGCGGAGCACCAGTGATCACGTGGTACCAGACAGGCAACCGCGCCGCCATTGGTTTCGGGACGAGGGAGCCACAAGTCGGTGGGCGGAGCACGTCCAGGTCACATGGATGCTCGCGCTGCCATTGGTTGCGGGATGAGAGGGAGCGTGGAGTCGAGGGAGAGTGTTAAGGATGAGGATCACAGAAGAAAAGTATGAGGGATCATTGTCGAGGCCAATTCTAACCGAACCAAACTGCCTCTGCTGGCAACCTCCGCGGATTTGTTGCACTTGTATGACACGACCTCAGCTCCAATAAGTCGAAGAAATGTAGTTACCAAATATAAGATCTTGAACGATGAAACTTAAGCGTACCCAAGTGTAAGTATAAGTTAAATGTAATTGAGCTGCCAACAAAAGATGGAACATCCGTTTGCCCTCAGCTGCAGACTGCCTGGAACAAAGCACAAATACATGACTTATTCCCTTTGCTTTTACCATGCTCCCCACTCATGTGACCACTTAGCATAATAACCACGCAACAGGATACAATGCAGATAGAGAACTGGTGTGTGGCTCTGATCAGAGTAGAGGAACATTTGGGGCCATGGAAGCAGAGGTTAGTGTGGCACTAATGCAGCTAGGGCTGTTGGAATCCTGAGCTCGATTCCGACAGTTCCCTAAGAAGTTTCTTCACTCTCCCCATGACCTCATGGGTTTGCTCCCACAGCTCAAAGACGTATATTAATTGGTCATTGTAAATTGTCCAGTGATTAGGCTAGGGTGCTGGGCAGTGCGGTTCACTGGGGCAAAAAGGCCTGTTCTCCGCTGTATATCTAAAATGTTCACTGAGGAGTGTGGAGAGCACAGTGAAGGATTGCAGTGACTGAACGTGAGTTGCACACTGAGGGAAGGGGGTATTCCATATCTTAAATAACAAATAGAGTACTGTACAGGAACATGTGCTCATGTTAACGAGCACAAGAATAGCGTGATCAGACATATTAATGCGTGGCTGAGAGACTGGTGTAAGGGGCAGGGCTTCGGGTTCCTGAATCATTGGGGCATCATCTGGGGGAGGTACGACCTATACAAAAAAGAGGGGTTACACCTGAACCCAAAGGGGTCTGATTTCCTAGCTGGCAGGTTTAATAGAGCTGTTAGGGAGGTTTTAATCTAATTTTGCAGGGAAATGGGAACTGGAGTGATAGGGCTGAGGAAGGGGAAAACAGAAATAAATCAAAGATAGCGTGTAACAGAGATGGTAGAAAGGACAGGCAGGAGATGAGGCATAATCACAGCCAGTGGGATAAGTTACAGGGCAATAGACGCATGGTGCAGTTAAAACAGAAAGCAACAAATACTGGACTGAAAATGTTATATTTGAATGCACACAGCATAAGAAATAAAATGGATGGTCTTGAAATTCAGCTACAGATTGGCAAGTCTAATGTGGCCACGTCTGAAACTTGGCTAAAGAATGGCTGCCATTGGGAGCTGAATGTCCAAGGAAATACAGTGTGTATAAGAAATAATATTAAATCATTAGAAAGGGATGACATAGGATCGGAAGGTGTAGAGTTTCTATGGGTTGAGTAAAGAAATGACAAGGGTAAAAGGAACCTAATGGCAGTATACAGGACTCCAAACAGCAGCCAGGATGTGGAATACAAATTACACCAGGAGATAGAAAAGGCTTGTCTGAAGGGCAATGTCATGATAATTGTTGAGGATTTTAACATGAAAGTGAATTGGGAAAACCAAGCCAGTACTGGACCTCGAGAGAGAATTTGTAGATTGTCTAAGGAATGGCTTTTTAGAAAAACTTGTTGTTGAGCCCTCTAGGGGATCAACTGTGCTGGATTTGGTGTTGTGCATTGATCCGGAAGTGATAAGGGAGCTTAAGGTTAAGGAACCCTTAGGGAACAGTGATCACAATATGATCGAGTTCACTTTGAAATTTGAGAAGGACAAACTAAATTCCAATGTGTCAGTATTTCAGTGGAATAAAGGAAATTACAATGAAAGGGGAACTGACCAAGGTTGACTGGAAAGAGACACTAGCAGGAAGGACAGCAGAGCAGCAATGGCTGGAGTTTCTGCGAAAAATGAGGGAAGTGTAAGATATATTCCAAATAAGAATAAACTTTTGAATGCAGTATATGTGTACTTGGATTTTCAGAAGGTGCCGCACATGAGGCTGCTTAGCAAGATAATATCCCATGGAATTACAGGGGAGTTACTAGCATGGGTGGAGCATTGGCTGATTGGTAGAAAACAGAAAGTGGGAATAAAGTGATCCTATTCTGGCTGGTTGCTGGTTACCAGTGGAGTTCCACAGGAGTCGGTGTTGGGACTGCGGCTTTTTATGATGTACATCAATGATTTGGACTATGGGATTAATGGATTTATGGCTAAATTTGCTGATGATACAAAGATAGGCGGAGGAGCGGGTAGATGGAGGAAACAGAGAGACTTAGATAGTTTAGGGGAATAGGCAAAGAAATGGCAAATGAAATACAATGTTGGAAAGTGTATGGTCATGCTCTTTGGTGGAAGAAATAAACGGATAGACTATTATTTAGATGGGGAGAGAATTCAAAATGCAGAGGTGCAAAGGGACTTGGGAGTCCTTGTGCAGGATACCCTAAAAGTTAACCTCCAGTTTGAGTCGGGGGTGCAGAAGGTGAATGCAATGTTGGCGTTCAGTTCTAGAGGTATAGAATATAAGAGCAGGGATGTGATGTTGAGGTTCTATAAGGCACTTGTGAGACCACACTTGGAGTATTATGTGCAGTTTTGGGCTCCTTATTTTAGAAAGGATATACTTGGAGAGGGTTCAGAGAAGATTCACGATAATGATTCCAGGAATGAAAGGGTTGTTGTATGAGAAACATCTGACAGCTTTTGGGCTGTATTCCCTGGAGTTCAGGAACATGAGGGGGGATCTCATAGAACCAACTCATAGGCTTAAACAGATTAGATATGGAGAAGTTATTTCCCATGGTAGGGGATTCTAGGACAAGAGGGCACAACTTCAGGATTGAAGGACGTCCATTTAGAACTGAGATGCGGAGAAATTTCTTTAGTTAGAGGGTGGTAAATCTGTGGAATATGTTGTTATGAGCAGCTGTGGAGGCCTAGTCATTGGGTGCATTTAAGGCAGAGATAGATAGGTTCTTGATTAACCAGGGCATCACAGGGAATGGGGAGAATGCAGGGGAGTGGGGATGACTAGAAGAATTGGATCAGCCCATGATTGAATGGTGGAGTAGACTGGATGGGCCAAATGGCCTACTTCTACTCATATCTCATGGTCTTATGGAAAGAGATGGAGAGCTAGTGCCACATGTCTTGACGACAACCTTCCTCAGTTTCAGTTAAACAAAAAAGTTTTCATTGACTTGAGGAGGGTGTCTCTCTATTATCAAGGATGATGTGTCAAGAAAGCTTGAAGTGCTGAGGAGAGAACATCATCAATAGCTTGTCCTGGTCCAACCACATAAATGCCATGGTCAATAAAGCTCATTAGCACCTGTGCTTCCTCAGGGGGCAAAAAAAATGGCATTACCTTCACCAGTTTTATCAAATTCCTAAGCTTCCTATCTGGATGCATCTTGGCTTGTTATGGCAACTGCTCGCAAGAAGCTGCAGAAGGTGACACATCACAGAGACCTCCATGGCCTCTGACTACACTCCTTGCAGTGTCGGTAAAGTGACCAACACAATGAAGCACACTTCCCACCCCTGGACATCTTCTCGTCAACTTCTCCCATCGGGCAGAAGATACAAAAGCCCGAATATATTTCCTGATTCTATCTCTATTATGAGACTATTGAACCAAGGTTCCCTGGTAGGAGAAAATGGACTCTGGACCTCAGAATCTACCCTCTCCTGGCCTTGTCTGCCTGTCTTCACTGCACTTTCTCTAACTGTAATGCTGGGAGGTCCCAGAAAATTTGGAAACCACAATGTAATGTTAGTATTCAAGAAAGTAGAGACTAAAGACAGCAATTATAAGTCATTTAGCCTTACAACTGTTGTTGGTAAAAATGCTGGATCCATTATTAACGTGGTAGTATAAGGAGATTTAGAAAATTATAAGTCCATTAAACAGCCAACATTTTATTCAGAAAAGAACATCTTGACAATGAAAATTTACAAGGATGTTGCTAGGTCTTGAGCAGCTGGGTTATAGGGAAAGATTGAATGGGTGTAGGACTTTATTCCCTGGAGTGTAGGAGAATGAGGGGAGACTTGATGGAGGTATATAAAATTATGAGGAGTATTGATAAATTCAAGCAGACTTTTTCCACTGAGGCAGAGTGAGACTAGAAGTAGAGGTCATAGGTTAATGGTGAAAAGAGAAATAAGTAAGGGTGAACTTAGAGGGTGGTGGAGAGTGTGGAATGAGCTGTGTTATGAAACCAGTAACTGGTTTCACTTACCAGCAAAGATAGATATGTCAGTTGAAGTCCAATGGTACTATTTTCAAAAGTTTTATTAATAAAGGGGCACAAAAATTAAGGTTAATACAAACATTCAGATAACATGCGTCAATACTCAATCTAAAACGCAGGTACATTAATAATCACTCAGAAATAAGCTCTTTCGTTGTCTAGGGTATAATACTGAGTCCAATTGGAAATATAAAGAGTCACTCTGAAGTCTGCAGGCTTTTCCCTTTTGGTTTCACGTGTTGGAGAGAGAGAGAGATTGTTAGGAAAAGAGAACACTTGCCGTTGTCTTTATGAATCAAATCCTCAGCCTCAGAGGATTTGGCTTCCCTGGTGTTAAATAAAAGCAGTTTTCCGTTGGTTCTAGCCACAAACTCCGCATTCGGAATTTAACGCACGTGGCTTCCTTCAAAATGGCTTCCCGTTCCCACGGGAAGCGGTATCGTGCTTCTCGGTGTCTCCTTGGTGCGTCTGAGGGTCGTCCTCTTTCAGACCCTTCTTTATACTGCCTCACGGGATCTCAGGTGTCAATCAGGTTGCAGGTGATGCAATCTCTCTCTCAACCAGCCCACTTTGCCCGAGGGCTTTACAATGTCCCTGCGAGTTGGCACGTCTGCAGTTCCCAGGTGTCTCCTGAGAACAATGCCACAGTCGCCAGCTTTTGTCCCAGTGGAATGCGGTATCCAGCACGTCGCTGTCTTTCCATTTCCTGTGTCCATTCGGCATGTCTCTCTCTCTCTCTTGCTCTCTCTCGGGTCATTGACCCCCCTTTCACTAGGGCTCTTGCAATTCTCACAAAGGAGGGGGCTGGTATCATAACAGCTGCCAGTAGAATTGGTGCATGCGGATTTGATTGAAAATTTAATAGAAGTTTGGATAATCACATGGATGGGAGGGGTACAGCGGGCTATGGTCTGGGTGCAAGTCAGTGGGACTAGGAAGATTAACAGTTTGTCCTAGACTAGATGGTTTCAAAGTTCAAGAAACACAAGAGAATCGATGAAAGACCATATCCAACATGAAGGACAAATAACCAATCTGCAAAGGAGAACCAACTGTCCAAGTTTGAAAGTGAATCCAAAGGTTGTGGGAGCAGTTCAGTGATGGGGGTAGTGAAGTTGTTTCCTCTGGTTCAAGAGCCTGATGGTTGAGGGGTAATAACTGTTGCTGAACCCTGTGCTGAGGCTCCTGTACCTTCTTCCTGATGGCAACAGTGAGAAGAGGGCATGGCCTGAATGGTGGGGCTCCCTGATGATGGATGATGCTTTCTTACAACAACACTCCATGTGCATGTGGTCAATAGGGGGAGGGCTTTACCCATGATGGACTGAGCCGTATCCACCACTTTTTGTAGGATTTTCCATTCAAGGGTATTAATGTTTGAATACTAAACCATGATGCAAACAGTCAATATACTGTCCACCACACATCTAAAGATGTTTGCCAAAATTGTAGATGTCATGCCAAATCTTCATAAACTTCTAAGGAAGTAGAGGCGCTGCTGTGCTTTCTTCGCAATTGCACTTAGTGCTGGGCCCAGGACCGGTCCTCTGCGATGATAACATCGAGGAATTTAAAGGTACTGACCCTCTCCATCTACGAGGATGGCCGCAGCATCCAGTGACTCTGTGATCACTGTCTCAGAGGTGGAAGTCAGACTGATTTTCAGGAGGGTGAACCATTGCAAGGCGGCAGGCCATGATATAGTACTTGGTAAGGCTCTGAAAACTTGTGCCATCCAACTGGCTGGGGTATTCAGACACATTTTTAATCTCTCATTACTACAGTTGGAAGTTCCCACCTGCTTCAAAAGGGCATCAATTATACCAGTCTCCAAGAAGAGCAGTGTAAGCTGCCTTAACGACCATCACCCAGTAGCACTCACATATACAGTGATGAAATGCTTCGAGAATTTGTCCATGGCCAGAATCAACTCCTGTCTCAGTAAGGACCTGGACCCATTGCAATTTGTCTATTGCCACAATAGGTCTACAACAGATGCAGTTTCAATGGCTCTGCAGGCAGCCTTGGATCACCTGGACAATACAAATACCTATGTCAGTATGCTTTTTATTGACTATAGCTCAGCTTTCAGCACCATCATTCTTACAGAAAGCACGAAAAGCTACAGAGCCTGGGCCTCTGTGCCTCCCTCCGCAACTGCATCCTTGACTTCCTTACTGGAAGACCACGATCTGTGCAGATTGGAAGAAATATCTCCACCCCGCTGACAATCCACACTGGCACACCTCGGAAGTGTGCTTAGCCCACTGCTCTACTCTTCCACACCCATGACTGTGTGGCTAGCCATAAATCAAATAGTATCTATAAATTTGTTGAAGATACGACGATTGTTGGCAGAATTTCAGATGGTTATGAGATGGAGTACAGGTGCGAGATATATCAGCAGTTGAGTGGTGGCTTAGCAACAACCTTGCACTCAACATTAAGACCAAAAAGCTGATTGTGGACTTCAGAAAGGGAATGAAGGAACACAAAACCAATCCTCATAGAGGGACCAGAAGTGGAAAGAGTGAGCAATTTTAAGTTCCTGGGTGTCAATATCTCTGAGGACCTAACTGGTTGCAACATATTGATGCAGCTATGAAGAAGACACAGAGTGGCTATACTTAATTAGGAGTTTGAGGAAATTTGGTTTGTCACCTAAAACACTCGAAAGCTTCTACAGAACTACCATGGAGAATATTCTAACTGGCTGCATCATATGGGGGGGGGGGGAGATTGGGTGGGGGCTACTGCACAGGATTGAAGTAAATTGCATAAAGTTGTAAAATTAGTCAGTTTTATCATGGGTACTAGACTCCATTGTAGCCAAGATATCTTCAAGGAGTAGTGCCTCAGGAAGGAGGCATCCGTCATTAAGGACCCTCAAACCTGGGACATGCCTTCTTCACATTGTTACCATCAGGAAGGAGATACAGAGGCCTGAAGGCACACAGTTAGCAATTCTGGAACAGCTTTTCCCCCTCTGCCATACGATTCCTAAATGGACATTGAACCCATGAACTCTACCTCACTACATTTTTTAAATTTATTTCTGATTTTTTTCACTACTTATTTTAACTTAACTATTTAATATACACACACACACACACATATATATATATATATACATACACACATACTTACAGTAATACTTTTTTCTCTATATTTATCATATATTGCATTGTACTCCTGCCATAAAGTTAACAAGTTTCACAACATGTGCCAGTGATATTAAACCTGATTCTGATTCATCCAGGGCTTCTGGTTGGGGAAGACTCTGAATGGTTTTGTGGAGATACACTCATCCACAGCTGTTTTTATAAAGTGCAAGACAACTGTGGTGTATTCATTCAGATCTCTGATAAGTCCTTCAACCCAGCGCAGTCCACAGACTCAAAGCAATCACATAGCCACTCCTCTGCCTCCCACAACTACCTCTTTGTTGTCCTTATCTCTGCACCCTTGCACTTTAGCCTCTGCCTGTATGCAGGGAGGAGAACAGTATTTGGCTTTATGTAAGCTGGGGCCAGGATCACAGAGGAGAACTTTCTTAGTAAGTAGAACAGTCAGCACTGAATCGCTAGATGTTCCAGGTCAGGGGAACAAGAGTATGACAAGATCAAGACTGCTGCATCCAAACTTCAAACACCGCTGAAGGTTTATCATGAAACACATAGACTGCCCACACAACTTTTGCTTTCTCCGAATCAATGGTATAGTCCATCTTGTGTATTGAGAAGCCCAAAGGTCTGATTACCAAATCCAGGGCGTTCAGAGTGAGCCGTGCCTCTGTGAAACACACAAAGCAGCAATTCCTCATAGCGCCCTCCCCCCCCCCCCCCCCCCAGCTGTGTGCTCCAATGCTCTATGATTCTATGACTCAATGTTCAATTCTTGAAACAAAGATGTGGATGAAGTAAAACAAGTAAGTCTTCTGCAGGCAACCTAGATATTATGCCTGTCAGGGTTACTGAAATTTGCTCTCATGGAATTCATAAATCACCACCCAGAAGTCTGAGAATTACAGAACTTAAGCGAAGAAAAGTAAGTGAGTAAATAAATAAATCAATCTTCAAGTTAGGTTTCTTGACAATATTCGCAGAAGGCATGACTTCGCATTTTAGAGAAATCACCATACCAATCATTTTCTAGGAATGCATCCCCTCCAACCCACCCTGTAGTGCAGAAGTTATCTGTGTACTTTGACTTCCAGAAGGTATTCAGTAAGATACCATGTAGAAAGTTATTACACAAGATGCAGACTGAGATGAATATATTGGCATAGTTAAGCAGCTGGTAAATGAACAAAAAACAATTGGGAAAAATGATCAAACACAAGGAAATCTGCAGATGCTGGAAATTCAAACAACACACACAAAATACTGGTGGAACACAGCAGGCCAGGCAGCATCTATAGGAGAAGCACTGTCGACGTTTTGGGCCGAGACCCTTCGTCAGGATGATTATCACGTTGCCAATCAGTGATGTTAGCAACACACACCAAAATGTTGGAAAAACTCAGCAGGTCAGGCAGCACCTGTGGAAAAGAATAAACAGTCAACATTTCAGGCTGAGACCCTTCATCAGGACTGAGAAGGAAGGGGAAAGATAGAAAAGGTGCGGGGAGGGGAAAAAGGCTAGCTGGAAGGTGATTGTGAAGCCAGGTGGGAGGGAAAGGCAAAAGGCTGGAGAAGAAGGAATCTGTTAGGAGAGGAGAGTGGACCATAGGACAAAGGGAAGGAGAAGGGGACCCGGGGGGAAAGTAATAGGCAGGTGAGAAGAAGTAAAAGGTCAGTCTGGGGGGGAGGATTTATTTACCGAAAGGAGAAATCATGATTGATACTATCAGATTGGAGGGTACCCAGACAGAATAGAGGTTGTTGACTTTATTTCCGTGGATGCTGCCTGGCCTGCTGAGTTTCTCCAGTTTTTTGTGTGTGCTTCTTTAGATTTCCAGCATCTGCAGACTTTTTTGTGTTAGTGATGTTAACTATTTCACTGATTTCCACAAGCCTGGATACTTAGCCCCCACTGTACTCACTTTATACCAATGACTCTGAGACTAAGTACAGCTCCATTGCCATATTTACATTTGCCAATGACACCACTGTTGTGGGCCAATTCCAAGGTGACAAACCAGCTTATAGGAGGGAGATTTTAAAAATCTAGTTGAGTGGTGCCACAACAACAACCTCTCACTCAATGTCAGCAAAACCAAAGAGCTCATTATTGACTCCAGGAGGAGCAAGCTGTAAGTCCACGAGCCAGTCCTCTGGGGATCAGAGGTGCAGAAGATCAGCAACTTTTAATTCCTTAGTGTTATCGTTTCAGAGACCAGCATGTAAGTGCCATTACAAAGAAGGCAAGGCAGCACCTCTACTTTCTCAGAAGTTTGCAAAGATTCAGCCTGTCATCTAAAACTTTGACAAACTTCTATAGATGGACGGTGGAGAGCATTCTGACTGGTTGTATCATGGCCTGGTGGGAAGACACCATTGCTCTTGAATGGAAGAGCCTACAAAAAGTAATGGATACAGCCTGGTCCTTCACAGGTAAAACCCTCCCACCATTGAGCACATCTGCAAGGAGTGCTGGAAAGCAGCATCCATCATCCAGGTCATGCTCTCTTTTCACTGCTGTCATCAGGAAGAAGGTATAGGAGCATCAGATCCCACACCACCAAGTTCAGGAACAGTTATTACCCCGTAACCATCAGATAATTGAACCAGAGAGGATAACTTCACACCTCAACACTGAACTGATTCCACAACCTATGGACTCACTTTAAAGAACTCTGCAACTCATGTTCTCAATACCTATTGCTTATTTATTTATTTTTTTATTATTGTTTTGCTTTTTTTTGTTGTCTTTTGCACATTGGTGGTTTGTCCATCTTATGTGCATTTTTTCATCAATTCTATTGTGCTTCTTAGTATTGTGAATGTCCACAAAGAAATGAATAACAGGCTAGTATTGGGTGATTTAATACCTTGAAGTCATGTTTGGATTGATCTACAGTTCTATGCAAAAGTTTTAGGTACACATATATAGCTAAGGTGCCTAAGACTTTTGCACAGTACTGTATCTGGATGGCACCCAAGCCAAAGTTCTTCACTGTATCTCATTACATGTGACTGTTACAAACCAAAGTTCAATCAAGTATGATCTTGTTGAATACTAGAGCAGGCTTGAAGAGCCAACTTGCCTACTAATTTGAGACAGCACCAGATAGGATGGATGAATCCAGCCAGCTCCTTACACGCTTTCCATCCATGATGGGTTGAGCATCAAGCTAGCAACTTGGTCTTGTAAAACAGACGGACACTAAAGAAATGACAAGGTTGCCGCCCGATGTGCCAGTGAGGCATGGAGAAGAGCTTTTTACTTTTAAAATAGATGGAAGGAGCCAGGTTGATGCAAGGCAGGATAGGGCAGGTAGGATAGGATGGGAGTGGGCAAGATGGTTTGGAGTCAGAATCATCATCATTATGTGTCATGTTGTCTGACATGGGTGATCATGGTCTTTCCATGACCATGATTGTTCTTGGCAAATTTTTCTACAGAAATGGTTTGCCATTGCCTTCTTCTGGGCAGTGACTTCACAAGATGGGTCACCCCAGCCATCATCAATATTCTTCAGAGGTTGTCTGCCTGGTGTCAGTGGTCGCATAACCAGGACTTGTGATATGCACAAGCTGCTCACGTGACCATCCACCACCTGCTCCCATGGTTTCACATGACCCTGATCAGGGGGCTAAACAGGTGCTACACATTTCCCAAGGGAGATCTACAGGATAGCAGAGGGAAGAAATGCCTTACACCTCCTTTGGTAGAGATGTATTTCCACCCTGTCACCCTGGAGTTAGAAGGGGGAATGGAAAAACCAGAGAGATGGGAAGGGGGATGTGAGGCCATTCAGGGTGGGATGGAACAGTGCTAGGTGAACACTGGAGGCAACATTTCACCTGGGAATCTGTTGGGATCATCTACTGTATTGAGTGCTGTCTCCTCTACATCGATGACACCCAACATAGATTGAGAGACTCCTTCGTCGAGCACCTTCACCCCATCTGCTACAACAGGTGGGAATTCCTGCTGGCCACTCATTTTGATTTTACTCCCCGTTCCCATTCTGACATGTCAATCCATGGCCTCCTCTACTGTCTCGATAAAGCCACTTTCAGGTTGCAGGAGTAACGCATCATATTCAATCTTAGAACATTGAACAATACAGTACAGTTCAGGCACTTCAGCCCATAATGTTGTGGCAAGCTTTTAACCTACTCTAAGATCAATGTAACTCCTCCCTCCCACACTGAGCTATTTTTCTTTCATCCATGTGCCTATCCAAGAGTCTTTTAAATATCTCTAAAGTATCTACCACTACCCCCCCCCCATCCCCCCCGCCCCCGGCAGCCCATTCTGGGGACCCACCACTTTGCAGAAAATACCTACCTCTGACATCCTTCCTATACTCTGAGGTCTCCAACCTGACAGCATGAATATTGATTTCTCTAACATCTGGTCACTGCTCCCCTCTGTTTGTTCCCCCTCACTCCATTCCTTCTCCCCCCGTCCCCCGCATTTTCCCTTATCCCTGTAGCCCCAACACCCCTTCTCCTCCCTCCACCTTCACTTTCTTCCCTCTAGTACCCCACCTCCTTCCCTTTATTCCATGATAAATGCCCTCTCTACATTCAGATTTCCTCTTCTTCAGACAGATCTGTCTACTGTCTGTGTTTGATGGCAGACCATGTTTATAGATATCAGTGTGTCTGTTTCTATTTTACATGCCCTACCCTGAACATCTGTCGTGGGTGGTACAGGCACTCAGGCAGCAAGATTTCCAGGAAACATAATGTTAAGTACTATTATTAAACCCCCTACATGACCAATCACAAAGGAATTTTTCCAAGTGATACAGACAGACAGACATACTTTATTGATCCCGAGGGAATATATATCCAATGACCTGGCCTCCACAACCATCTGCGGGAATGAATTCTATAGATTCACCACCCTCTGGCTAAAGAAGTTCCTCTGTATCTCTGTACTAAATCAATGTCCTTGAATTCAGAAGCTGTGCCCTCTGGTCCTAGGCTCTTCCATTATTGGAAGCATCCTCTCCACATCCATTCTTTTTGGAACTTTTAATATTCAATAGGTTTCAATGAGATTCCCCTTCATTCTTCTAAACTGTAGCAAGTACAGGCCCAGAGCCATCAAACACTCCTCATACATTACCCCTATCATTCCCAGAATCATTCTGCGATGCCAGTACATTGTTTCTTAGATAAGGAGTCAAAGGTGCTCACAGTACTCCAAGTACGATCTGACCCATGCCTTATAAAGCCTCGTAATTACATCCTTGCTTTTATATTCTCTCGAAATGACTGCTAACATTGCATTTGCCTTCCTAGACTATATCATTCGATAGGGGTACTGCCTCCCTCATCTATTGACTATCCTTACTGAGTCAAATAAATGTCCCCATTAAGCATGGAAATACCATTAGAGGTATGGGAGACTAACAAATGTGGAACATAGGGTTAAATATGGAACTTACTCCCTGATTAGAATAATTTCACACGTGTAATAACCTAATCATGGTGTTAATATGCTTATTACTCTACACCTGCTACTAAAGGGACCTGATGTGCAAATTAGATCACAATTAACTCTGATTACAGCACAGAATTTCTGCAAAACAAGTCAATGTGCAAAATTGAAGAAGATCAGAATGTTGCATGAAGCGTCTGCACAAACTTGCATTGCCCTCATGACTACTAGATTGATTGTTGTCCGTCATATCCAACGATGACAATGGAAACCTGTGCAGGAGAGTTTTTAAAGTGGAAAAGCCGTTGCACTGAGAGTGTTCCACTTTCTCAATCTCGGAAGTCTGGGTCCAGTAGTATGAGTACTCATCACATCTGGGTTTTTTTGATTGCAGTGGATGACCATGGCTTCTGTGCCTTGTCCATGAAGTGGTGCAGAACTGCCTTCAAGGCCTTTAGATCTCATTGTTGAACTCATCCACCCAGTCTGCCAGAGTTGACTTTGCATGCTAGGACAGGCATGTCCTTTTCTCACTGGAGTACGAGCCCTACCAGCTACCCTCACCTGCCTGTCAAAGCAGTGTACTAGGAATTGACACCCTCCCATGTCAACAGCTACTTGGAACCACAGGTGAGATAAGCGATAGGAAGTAGCTTAAAGAATTTGTATAAGTGGAATTATTTCTGATGTATCTCAGAGTTTTATTATTTGTTAAAGATTGTAAACCAACTTTATTAATTCTATTAGAATTATGTACAGTTAAAAATCAAGGTATAATGTCCAACTAGTTCATGCAGGTGAACCATATCTAACTGGGACATGGACGATCCCAAGCTCGCCTGTGAAAGGAGGAGGGTTGGACATTGAACTAGAAACCCTATCCCATAATAATCCACAACTACAGAAGCTCCAAAGACCTCAATCCTGGGAGAGAAAGGATATTCACCTAGAAGCCCTCTGGTCCTTCAATCCCTCAATTGTAGGAAACATCCTCTCTCTCCTCATTACCATATCTAGGCCTTTCAATACTCGTTGGGTTTCAATGCGATCCACCCTCGTGAATTCCAGCAATTACAGGCCCAGAGCCATTAAATACTCCTCATATTGAACCCCTATGAGGCAGTAATCACAATATGATTGAGTTCAACTTGAAATTTGATAGGGAGAAAGTTAAGTCTGATGTAGCAGTATTTCTTGGAGTAAAGGAAATTACTTTTCAGTGGAGAAATGAGAGAGGAGTTGGCCAAAGTAAATTGGAGGGAGATGCTGGCAGGGATGTCAAAAGAGCAGCAATGGCTTGAGTTTCCGGGAAAAGTAAGGTAGGTGCAGGATAGAAATGTTCCAAATTATGAAGGAATACCCCAATGGGAAAATAGTACAACTGTGGCTGACAAGGAAAGTCAAAACTAATGCAAAAACAAAAAAGGGAGCATACAGCAAAGCAAAAATTAGTGGGAAGATAGAGGATTGGGAAACTTTTAAAAACCTAGAGAGAGCAATTAACAGAATCATTAAGAGGGAAAAGATGAAATATGAAAGCAAGCTAGCAAACTATATCAAAGTGGATAGTAAAAGCTTTTTCAAGTATATAAAAAATAAAAGAGAAATGAGAGTAGATATAAGACTGCTAAAAAATTAGGCCATGGAGATAATAATGGGGGCCAAGGAGATAGCAGATAAACTAAATAGATATTTTACATCAATCTTCACTGTGGAAGCCACTAGCAGTGTGCAGATGTTGCAGGGTGTGAGGGATGAGAAGTGTGTACAGTTACTATTACAAGGGAGAAGGTGCTCAAAAAGCTGAAAGACCTTTATCATCAGCAAGAGTAAATGATGCACGACCAAACACAATCTTAATGTAGTCAAATTTGATATCTAACTTAAAAGATGTTCTGTTAAAGTAGAAATGCTCTCTCTAAGTAAGCACTACTATTTAGTTGGTTGGTAGAGGGGTGGAGAGGGGGGTGGCAATGAGGGTTGGGGGGTGGCTGGGTTAAACAGACAAAGTGTAATCGGCAACTGGTTATATTGAATGTAATTTGTTGGTGTTGTAATAAAAATTAGTGATATAAAAAAAGCCACCTGGATCAGATGAACTGCACCCTAGGGTTCTGAAAGAGGTAACGGTAGAGATTGTGGAAGCACTGGTAATGATCTTTCAAAAATCATTTTTAAAAACTCTGGCATGGTGCTAGAGGGCTGGGAAATTGCAAATGTCACTCCACTCTTTAAGAAAGGAGGAAGGCAGCAGAAAGGAAATTATAGACCAGTTCCTCAGTGATTGGGAAGATGTTGGAGTCGATTGTTAAGGATGAGATTATGGTGTACTTGGTTACACAAGATAAAGTCAACATGGTTTCCTTAATGGAAAATCTCTTTGAGGAGATTATAAGTAGGATAGATAAAGGGGATGCAGTGGATATTGTATATTTGTACTTTCAGAAGGCCTTTAACAAGGTGCCACACATGATGCTGCTTACCAAAAGAGCCCATGGCATTTCAGAAGAGTGACTGGCATGGTTAGAACATTGATTAATTGGTAGGAGGCAGTGAGTGGGAATAAAAAGATCCTTTTCTGGTTGGCTGCCAGTGACAAGTGGTGTTCTGCAGGGGTCAGTGATAGGACTGCTTCTTTTTATGCTGTACTAGACAACCGGGTGACCCGTTGGGGTACCCTTTGAGAGAAAGTTAGTGGTGTCTGATGTGATGTGCTTTGGAAATTAAAGAAGAAAAGTTCAGTTTATTAAAGAAGAAAGACACGTAGCAAGACAAATATAGCTCCTCCTCGCTTAACGAAGGACACTTTTGATGACAACATTTCTGGTTGATCTGCCACCCTTCAAGAATACTCTAACGTTTTCATTTCTTTTTCCCTGACTTAAAGCCACATACAGCTGACCATGCTGGAATACCAGTTTCTCCAGATAAATCAACATTTTCTCCATGGTTTGGCCTTGCGCCTTATGTATAGTCATAGCAAAGCACGACTGTATCGGGAACTGGCTCTACTGAAGAGGGACATCTTCCCCTTCTGATAAATTGAGAGTAATTCTTGGGATCATGACAGCATCATTTTTGAACCAGTGTTTATCTTTGCTACAATGAGATTGTCGTGCAGTTCTTCCACCATCATTTGTGTTCCATTGCAAAGCCTTGGTGGATCCAAGTTCCTCATTGAAATGATGGGAGATCCCCTCTTCAATTCTGGTTTATGTGGTGGCAATCCAGAGAGTTCGACCAAATCAAGGAATTCTGTTGGAAAATGAGTGGCCTTGGCCACTCCTGACGACGTTTGGCATCATCTCTTGACCATAATGTCCCCCTTCTCTTTCCACACGCCATAATTAGGCTGTCCATTTTTTTTACCCTAATACTGGATAGAAGATATGAAGCAGTAACACCAAAGCCTCCAGGATGCTGATTTTGCTTGATGATGTGGTTGGCGCTCTCCTAAAAAAAGCCCTGCCCTTTTGCTGTGGTTGGTGTTGCTGCTGTGAGCATCGTGAGGCGCTGCTGAGGCTGGCCATGTGCATGCGCCGTGGTGTTGCATCGCAGTTTCCATTAAAGCTGGAATCGGCTCAGGTTGTGGAAAGCGGGACCTGTTGATTGACGAGTGAGCAATTTTATACAAATATATAACCCTGAACTTGCCTGCGTTCTGTAAGTTAGCGCATTTTAAGTTGATTTAATCAAAAAAAGTGCCGCTGTAATGCATCGTTTGGGCTAATTGGAGGTCACAAACAGACAGATAGAGCATGAAAATTTTAGTCGTATATAGATATCAATAATTTAGATGATGGAGTAGATGGCTTTATTGCCAAGTTTACAGATGATACAAAAATTGTTGGACGGACAGGTAGTGTTGAGGAAACAGGAAGGTTGCAGAAGGACTTAGACAGATTAGGAGGATGGGCAAAAAAGTGGCAAATGAAATTCAATGTTGTAAAATGCATGTTCGTGCACTTTGGTAGAAGAAATAATTGCGCTGACTGTTTTCTAAATGGGGAGAAAATCCAAAAATTTGAGCTGCAAAGGGACTTGGGAGTCCTTGTGCACAACAGCCTAAAGGTTAAGTTGCAGGTTGTGTCAGTAGTGAGGAAGGCAAATGTAATGTTGGGAACAGTTTCAAGAGGTCTAGAATACAAGGTCAGGGATGTGTTGCTGAGGCTTAATAAAGCATTGGTGAGGCCTCACCTTGAGTATTGTGAACAGATTTGGGCTCCTCATCTAAGAAAAGATGTGCCAGCACTGGGAGGGCTCAGAGGAGGTTCACAAGGATGATTCCGGGAATGACAGGATTATCATACGAGGAATATTTGTTAGCTCTGAGTCTGTACTTGCTGGAATTTAGAAGGATGAGAGGGGATCTCACTGAATCCTTTAAAATGTTGAAAGGCCTAGGCAGAGTTGACATGGAAAGGATGTTTCCCATGGTGGAGGATTGAACTGACTTTATTACTTGCATCCTTCATATAATCTTTACGTTATGTCTCTGTCTAAATGTGCAATGTGCGATTCTAGTAATTTATAATAAATATTATGTATAACAGGATAGTCAATATAACATAGAAATACAGTTGTGTCTATGAATTAAGCAGTCTGATGGCCTGGTGAAGAAGATGTCCTGGAACCTGTTGGTCCTAGCTTTTATGCCGCAGTATCATTTCCCGGATGGTAGCAGCTGAAACATAGAACCATAGAACACCGACAGCACAATACAGGCCCTTCAGCCCACAAAGCTGTGCTGAACATATCCTTCCCTTAGAAATTACCCAGGGTTACCCATAGCCCTGTATTTTTCTGAGCTCCATGTACCCATCCAGGAGTCTCTTAAAAGACCCTATTGTATCTGCCTCCATCACCGCCGCCGGCAGCCCATTTCATGCACTCACCACTCTCTGTGTTTATTAAAAAAAAACTTTCCCCTGACATTTCCTCTGTACCTACTTCCAAGCACCTTAAAACTGTACCCTCTTGTGCTAGCTATTTCAGCCCTGGGGAAAAAGCCTCTGACTATCCACACAATCAATGCCTCTCATCATCTTATACACCTCTATCAGGTCACCTCTCATCTTCTGTCCTGCCAAGGAAAAAAGGCCGAGTTCACTCAACCTATTCTCATAAGGCATGCTCCCCAATCCAGGCACATCCTTGTAAATCTCCTTTGCACCCTTTCTATAGTTTCCACATTATTCCTATAGTGAGGTGACCAGAACTGAGCACAGGACTCCAAGTGGGGTCTGACCAGGGTCCTATATAGCTGCAACGTTACCACTCAGCTCCTAAACTCAATCCCATGATTGATGAAGGCTAATGCACCATATGCTTTCTTAACCACAGAGTCAACCTGCACAGATGCTTTGAGTGTCCTATGGACTTGGACACCTCACACTTATCTGGGTTGAACTCCATCTGCCATTTCTCAGCCCAGTTTTGCATCCCATCAATGTCCCGCTGTAACCTCTGACAGCCCTCCACATTAACCACAACACCACCAACCTTTGTGTCATCAGCAAATTTACTAACCCATCCCTCCACTTCTTCATCCCGGTCATTTATAAAAAGCACGAAGAGTAGGGGTCCCAGAAACAGTTTGTGACTGGGGTGACTCGGGTCGCCAATGATCCTTGGAGCCCATTTTACACATCTGTCTTTGTAAATATCCTAAATAGTGAGAAGTTCACATCTACAGATGCACTGGGCTGTCTGCACCACTCTCTGCAGAGTCCTGTGATTAAGGGAGGTACAGTTCCTATACCAGGCAGTATTGCAGCCAGTCAGGATGCTCTCAATTGTGCCCCTATAGAAAATTCTTAGAATTTGGGGGACCATATCTAACTTCTTCAACTGCCTGAGGTGAAAGAGGTGCTGTAGTGCCTTTTTCACCACACAGCCGGTTTGTACAGACCATGTGAGATCCTTGGTGATGTTTATGCTGAGAAACTTAAAGCTGTTCACCCTCTCAACTCCAGATCCATTGATGTCAATAGGGACTAGCCTGTCTCCATTGCTCCTGTTGTCCACAACCAGCTCCTTTGTTTTTATGATGTTGAGGGAGAGGTTGTTTTCTTGACACCACAGTGTCAGGGTGATGATTTCCTCTTTGTAGGCTGCCTCATTATTATTTGAGATTAGGCCAATCAGTATAGTGTCATCAGCAAATTTAATTAGCGGATTGGAGCTGTTGGTGACGACCCAGTCATGAGTATACAGAGAGTAAAGGAGGGGGCTTAGTACACAGCCCTGAGGGGTATCTGTGTTGAGGGACAGAGGGGCAGAGATGAGGGAGTCCACTCTTACCACCTGCTGGTGATCTGACAGGAAGTCCAGGATCCACTTACACAAGGCAGGGTCAAGGCCGAGGTCTCTGAGCTTCTTGTTCACCCTGGATGGAATTATGATATTGAATGCTGAACTGTAGTCTAAGAACAGTATTCTCACATAAGCATCCTTCTTCTCCAGATGTGTAAGGATGGTATGTAGAGCTGTGGCTATTGTGTCAACTGTCGATCGGTTGTGTCGGTAGGCAAATTGTAGGAGGTCCAGTGTGGGTGGCAGCATGCTGCAGATACAGTTCTTGACCAGCCCCTCAAAGCATTTTCTTATTATTGAGGTGAGGGTGACAGGGCACCAGTTGTTCAGATTTCTGAAGTACAGGGACAATGGTGGATGTTTTGAAGCAGGAGGGCACTCTACTCTGGGAGAAGGAGAGATTAAAAATGTCTGTAAACACACCTGCCAGTTGTGCTGCGCACATCCTGAGCACTCGCCCTGGGATGTTGTCTAGTCCCGCAGCCTTCTGACTGTCTTCTCGTTGGAAACACCTGCGTACTTCAGCCTCAGAAGTGACCAAGCTGCCGATCGCATTGTCTGCAGATCTCCTCAGGGGCTCAGTATTGGTGACATTGAATCGAGAGGCATTGGGAGAGAGGCATCGATGTTGGAAACTCCACTACATTTAGCTTTGAAGTCTGCAATGGTGTGCAGACCTTGCCATAAGCTCTGTGTGCTGTTGGTGGAAAGTTAAGTCTTAATCTTGTCTCTGTATTGTTGTTCTGCTGTCTTGATGACCTTGCGCAGATCGTAGCTGCATTTCTTGAGCTCTTGCTGATTACCGGCAGTGTAGTCTAGGACAAGAGGCACAGCCTAAGGACGGAGGAGCATCCATCTAAAACAGAGATGCAGAGAAATTTCTTTACCCAGAGGGTGGTGAATTTGTCATCATAGGCAGCTGTGGAGGCCAGGGGATTGGATGTTTTTAAGACAGAGCTTGATAAGTTCTTGATTGGACACGACATCAAAGGTTACAGGAAGAAGGCTGGGGAGTGGGGTTGAGGAGGGGAAAAAAGGATCAGCCGTGATTGAATGGCAGAGCAGACTGAATGGGTCAAATGGTCCAATTCTGCTCCTGTATCTTATTACCTTATATGTTAATCCTTTCATTCCCAGGATCATATTCATGATCTGGACCCTTTATTTTAAGTGAGAAAGAAGGGAGAATCCAGTCAGTGCAGGAACCATAACCTGTTCATTCAACATCAAGAAAACAAAAGAAATGATAATTGACTTCAGGAAGGCAAGTGGCTCTAACAAGCCCCACTATTCATAAACGGATAGTGGAAAGGATCTCTAGTTTCAAGTTTTTGGGATGAACGTCACTGAGGAGCTCTTTTGGTCCGTCAACACAACCTCGATAGTAGAGAAGGCACATCTCTGACTACCTGAGGTGCTTCAGGAGAGCTAATCTGCCCAATCTTTTATTGATGTGCGACAGAGAGCCTACTAACACATGGAATGATAGTGTGGCACTCTGGATGCATCGAGACCGATCACAAAGCACTCCAACGGGTGATTAGGACAGCTCAGCACATCACTAGGACTCGGCTACCGGACCTGGAGACAATCTACAACTCTCAATGCTCGTAACATTATTAAAGAGCCATCCTATCCCGGACACTCTCCTGCCATCTGGTAGGAGATACAGAAATGTCTTAGCCAAGGCAGTAAGACCAAAAAACAACTTCTTACCGAGGACTGTTATGCAGTTGAATAAGATAATACCCTGGACTGCCAATGGCCTTTGTGTGTTATGGACTATCAAAGTCACTTGCTTTATATAACCATATAAAATTATGTAAAATTAGGAAAAAATATTTATTTTTTATTAAGCCGCTGCATCCATTTTGCACAGACTGAAGTAGCACTGCAATCTCGTCTTGAGCAATGACACTCAAGTTCTATTCTAAATTTATTTGTGGTAATATTAGTTTATGTGTTTCGTGTGTGTTATACGCATGAACAGTGTTGTGCACCTTGGTCCAGATGTTTCATTTGGCAGTATACATGTCTACAGTTGAATGACAATAAACTGAATTTGAACTTTTCTATATTTTATGTTCTTGCATCTCTTGAAGCATTTCTGGTCCTTTACCAATTGTGGAGTCACCACCATGTGGCGCCCCTGAGTTGTGTAAATTCAGAGAAAGGCATCCTGATTGGTTCGGCATCTTCAAAGAGAAGTTTCACAAAGTGCAATAGAGCAGACACAAAGACTTGGAGGCTGACTCACTGAATCATCAAAGGTTTTGGCAGGGATTTCACAGAGAACAAGGCAAGAAGAGAATTTGAGAAAATAATATTTGCACATTTCATTGTCCAAAAACACTTTGCTTGACAGTACCAAAACAGACCACCCATCCACCTAACCTACACACTCAAAATGCTGGAGGAACTCAGCAGGCCAGGCAGCATCTAAGGAAAATAGTATAGTTGACATTTTGGGCCAAGACCCTTCAGCAGATGCTGCCTGGCCTCCTGAGATCCTCCAGCATTTTGTGTGCGTTGCTCAGATTTCCAGCATCTGCAGATTTTCTTGTGTTTGTGATCCATCCACCCATCCATTCCATGCCAAACTGCTATTCTGCCTAGTGCCAATAACCCACCCCTTTCCCATAGCCCTCCATACACTTCTCTGGTCACCTCATTATAGGAAGGATGAGGAAGCTTTAGAGAGGTTGCAGAGGAGATTTACCACAATACTGCCTGGATTAGAGAGTATGTCTTATGACAATAGATTGAGTGAGCTGGGGCTCTTCTCTGAAGCGAAGGAGGATGAGAGGAGTACTAGATTATAAGAGGCATTGATACAGTGGACAGACAGAGACTTTTTACAAGGACAGAAATGACTAATACCAGGGGATATAAATTTAAGGTGAATTAAGGAAATTATAAGGGGATGTCAGAGGTACATTGTTTACACACACAATCAGAATCACCAGCATTTATTATTACCAGCATGTGTCATGAAATTTGTTAACAGCAGTAGCAGTGCAATGCCATACATATAAATATATAGAGGGAAAAATTAAATCAATTACAATAAGTATATATTTTCAAAAAGTCAAGTAGTGTTCATAGGTTCAATGTCCATTTAGAAATCATATACTGGAACAAATACTGGACTGAGAGTGTTGTATTTGAATGCACACAGCATATGGAATAAAATGGATGATCTTGAAATTCAGCTACAGATTGTCAAATATGAAATTGTGGCCATCTCTGAAACTTGGCTAAAGGATAGCTGTCATTGGGACTGAATGTCCAAGGATATACAGTATATCGGAAAGATAGGTTAGTAGGCAGAGGGGGTGGTGTGATTCTGTGTATAAGAAATAATATTGAATCATTGGAAAGAGATGACATAGGATCGGAAGGTGTAGAGTCTCTATGGGTTGAGTTAAGAAATGGCAAGGGTAAAAGGACCCTAATGGTAGTTGTATACAGGCCTCCAAACAGCAACCGGGATGTGGATTACAAATTACAGCAGGAGATAGAAAAGGCGTGTCAGAAAGGTAATGTCATGATAATCGCTGGGGATTTTAACATGAAAGTGGATTGGGAAAACCAGATCAGTACTGGATCTCAAGAAGGAGAATTTGTAGAATGTCTAAGGGATGGCTTTTTAGAACAGTTTGTTGTTGAGCCACTAGGGGATCAGCTATGCTGGATTGGGTGTTGTGCAATGATCCGGAGGTGATAAGAGAGCTTAAGGTCAAGGAACCCTTAGGGAACAGTGATCACAATATGACCGAGTTCACATTGAAATTTGAGAGGGAAAAATTAAATCCAATGTGTCAGTATTTCAGTGGAAAAAAAGAAATTACAATGGCATGAAAGGGGAACTGGACGAAGTTGACTGGAAAGGAACATCTGCAGGAAAGGCAGAGAGCAGCAATGGCTAGAGTTTCTGTGAAAAATAAGGGAAGTACAAGACAGACATATTTCAAATAAGAAGAAATTTTCAAAGGAAAGAATTACCGTGGCTGTCAAGTGAAGTCAGAGCCAAAGTAAAAGCAAAAGAGAGGGCATACAAGGAGCTAGTGGGAAGACAGAGGATTGGAGAACTTTTTAAAACTTGCAGAAGGAAACCAAGAAGGTCATTTGGAAGAAAAAGGTGAATTATGAGAGGAAGCTGGTGACTAATATCAAAGAAGATATTAAAAGCTTTTTTTAAATATATCAAGGGTAAAAGAGAGTCAAGGGTAATATAGGACTAATTCAAAATGACGCTGGAGATATTGTAATGAGAGATGACAGAGGAACTAAATGCATATTTTGCATCAGTCTTCTCAGTTGAAGATGTCTGCAGTACACCAGACATTCAGGAGTGTCAGGGAAGTGAAGTTTGTGCAGTGAAAATTACGACTGAGAAGGTGCTCAGGAAGCTTAATGGTCTGAGGGTGGATAAATCTCCTGGACCTGATGGAATGCACCCTTGAGTTCTGAAGGAAGTAGCTAGAGAGATTGCAGAGGCATTAACAATGATCTTTCAAGAATCGATAGATTATGGCATTGTACCGGATGACTGGAAAATTGCAAATGTTACTCCATTATTTAAGAAGGTGGGGAGGCAACAGAAAGGAAACTATAGACCTGTTAGTCTGACAACAGTGGTTGGGAAGTTGTTGGAAACGATTGTTAGGGATGAGATTACGGAGTACCTGGAGGCACATGATAAGATAGGCCAAAGCCAGCATGGTTTCCTGAAAGGAAAATCCTGCCTGACTAACCTATTGCAAATTTTTGAGGAAGTTACAAGCATGGTATACAAAGGAGATGCAGTAGATGTGGTGTACTTGGATTTTCAGAAGGCCTTTGACAAGGTGCCGCATATGAGGCTGCTTAGCAAGATAAGAGCCCATGGAATTACAGGGAAATTACTAACATGGATGGAGCATTGGCTTGCCGGCAGAAATCAGAGAGTGGGAATAAATGGATCCTATTCTGGCTGACTGCTGGTTACCAGTGGAGTTCCACAGTGGTCGGTGTTGGGACTGTTGCTTTTTACAATGTATATCAATGATTTGGACTATGGTGTTAATAGATTTGTGGCTAAATTTGCTGATGATACAGCAATAGGTGGAGGTAGTGTTGAGGAAACAGAGAGACTTGGATAGTTTAGGGGAATGGACAAAGAAGTGGCAAATGAAATGCAATGTGGGAAAGTGTATGGTCATGCACTTTGGTGGAAGAAACGGGCAGACTATTATTTAGATGGGGAGAGAATTCAAAATGCAGAGGTGCAAAGGGACTTGGGAGTCCTTGTGCAAGATACCCTAAAGGTTAACCTCCAAGTTGAGTTGGTTGTGAAGAAGGTGAATGCAATGTTGGCATTCATTTCTAGAGGTATAGAATATAAGAGAATGTTGAGGCTCTATAAGGCACCCATGAGACCACACTTGGAGTATTGTGTGCAGTTTTGGGCTCCTTATTTTAGAAAGGATATACTGACATTGGAGAGTGTTCAGAGAAGATTCACAAGAATGATTCCAGGAATGAAGGGGTTACTATATGAGGAATGTCTGGCAGCTCTTGGGCTGTATTCCCTGGAGTTCAGGAGAATGAAGGGGGAGCTCATAGAAGCATTCAGGATGTTAAAAGACCTGAACAGATTAGATTTGGCAAAGTTATTTTCTGTGGTAGGGGATTCTAGGACAAGGGGGCATGACTTCTGGACTCAAGGACGTCCTTTTAGAACTGAGATGCGGAGAAATTACTTCAGTCAGAGGGTGGTAAATCTGTGGAATTTGTTGCCACGAGCGGCTGTGGAGGCCAAGTCATTGGGTGTATTTAAGGTAGAGATAGTTAGGTTCTTGATTAACCAGGGCATCAAAGGGTATGGGGTGAAAGCAGGGGAGTGGGGATGACTGGAAGAATTGGATCAGCCCATGATTGAATAGCAGAGCAGACTCAATGGGCTGAATGGCCTACTTCTGCTCCTATATCTTATGGTCTTGTATGACAGAGGGGAAGAAGCTGTTCTTGAATCTTTAGGCTTCTGTACCTCCTTCCTAATGGTAACAATGAGAAGGGGTATGTCCTGGGTGATGGGGGTCCTTAATAATGGATATCGCCTTTCTGAGGCACCATTCCTCGAAGCTCTCTTGGTTACAATGGAGGCTAGTGCCCAAGATGAAGCTGACTAATTTTACGGTTTTCAGTAGCTTCTTTTAGTCCTGCGCAGTAGCGGAGTGGACACCTATCTTGCCCAAAAGCGGAGAGTGATCACCTGTGCAGGCGCAACCAGGGAGCAAAGCTTGGGGGCATGCAGGGACCTGATTAATCCACCAGCACCTACCACTGAGTTCGACAGCAGGGACCCCAGCTTGAAAGAGGGCCAAAAAATAGTAAGAGCAGTTAGGGGAAGCTCAATGCCTGGACCAAGTGGAGTACCATACAAGGTATACAAATGGTGTCCCAAACTTCTGTACAGACTGTGGAGGATCCTCAGGGTGACTTGGAGGAGGGTGAATGGCCAAGGAGGAGAACACCAAGACCATCAATCAAATATGAGTCATCTCACTGCTCAGCGATGAGGGGTAGATATTTTTCAGTGTCATTGCCTAACATCTAACAGAGTACCTCCTGAAGAATCATTACATTGACACACTCACTGCAGGAGGACAGGATAGCACAGGTTCCAGGGTGCTTAGAGCATACTGACATGATCTTTCAGTTGATCAGAGAAGCACTGGAAGGCAAGGGAGATGTCCACGCTTTGGCTGGACCTCACAAATACACATGGTTCCATACCGCCTAAGCTGGTTGAGGATGCCCTCGAGAGCCACCATGTCCCAGTCAGGACCAGGGAACTGACTCTGGACTACTACAGCAACTTCAGTCCAAGAGTTAGCTCTGGGACAGTTGCATCTGATTGGGATTGTCTTGAGAAGGGGATCATAACAGGATGTACAGTGTCTGAGATCATCTTCTCCTTGGCAATGAACATGTTGGCCAAATCAGCAGAGGTGGAGTGCAGAGGCCCATTGTTCAGGTCTGGTGTCCATCAAAGCATTCATGGATGACCTGACTGTAACATCAATGTCAGTGCCAGAATGCAGATCGATCTTCCAGGGTCTGGAGTAGCTCTCTGCTTGGGCAAGGATGAATTTCTATCCTGAGAAATCCAGATCATTAGTACTTAAGAGAGGGAAGATGATTAACAAATTCTGCTTTAACCTGGGAGTCGCCAAAATTCCAAGCCTATCAGAGAAGCCTGTGAAGAGCCTTGTCAAGATGTTTAACAGCTCACTGAAGGGCACAGCACCCATCAAAGCTGCCGGGGAAGAGCTGCAGCAATAGTTGATTGCTGTGGACAAGTCAGGGCTGCCGGGTAAATTCAAGGCTTGGATTTACCAGCATGGCATTCTCCCTTGGATCCTGTGGCCTCTGCTGGTCTATGATGTCAACAGTTGAGACCTTTGAGAGAAAGATCAGCCAGCATCCACGGAGGTGGCTGGGTCTGCCTCGGAGTCTAAACAAGATTGCCTTGTACAGAAAGAAAAACAGAGTGAACTCCCCGTCAGCAGCGTGAGTGAGGAGTTCATGGTCACCCGTGCAAGAGAAGTGCTGCAGTACAGAGGGTCCAGCAATCCGAAGTTCTGACATGCTGGCAGTGAGGCGAGGATGGGCATGAGGTGCAGGGCACAGGATGCATTTGAACAAGGCAAAGCATGGCTGCAGCAGAGTGTGCTGGTGGGCTCAATGGCATCAGGGCGGGTGGGCTTGGGTTGCTCTCCAATATTCTGCTACGACAAGGTGCAAGGAAGAGCGAGCCACCAGCTGGTTCAGCAGGAGCTACGAGCTGCTGTGGAAGAATGCTGGCACGCAGCAACAAAGCGTGTGGACAAGATGGAATCAGGAAACAGAGCGCTGCATCTCGCGGGGGGAAATTTGGCGAGCTGAACCCGACCAGATCAAGTTCCTGATCCAGTTGGTCTATGACATCTTGCCAAGCCCAGCGAACCTCTACTGCTGGGGCAAGGCTGAAATACCAGCATACCCCTGTGCCAAGGGAAGGGAACACTAGAGCATATCCTCAGCTGCTGCCCAAAAGCTCTGGGGGAAGGGCATTATCATTATACCATAACCAGGTGCTGAGGACAGTGGCTGACACCTTGTGCACAGCCGTCACCCAGGCCAATAGACAATAAACAGTAGGTGCAGGAGTAGGCCATTCGGCCCTTCTAGCCAGCACCACCATTCACTGTGATCATGGCTGATCATACACAATCAGTACCCCGTTCCTGCCCTCTCCCCATACCCCTTGACCCCGCTATCTATAAGAGCTCTATCTAACTCTCTCTTGAATGCATCCAGAGACTTGGCCTCCACTGCCTTCTGGGGTAGAGCATTCCACATATCCACCACTCTCTGGGTGAAAAGGTTTTTCTGCATCTCTGTTCTAAATGGCCTACCCCTTATTCTTAAACTGTGGCCTCTAGATCTGGACTCACCCATCAGCGGGAACATGCTTCCTGCCTCCAGCGTGTCCAATCCCTTAATAATCTTATATGTTTCAATCAGATCCCCTCTCATCCTTCTAAATTCCAGTGTATACAAACCCAGTCACTCCAATCTTTCAACATATGACAGTCCCGCCATTCCAGGAATCAACCTCGTGAGCCTACGCTGCACTCCCTCAATAGCAAGAATGTCCTTCCTCAAATTTGGAGACCAAAACTGCACACAATACTCCAGGTGGGGTCTCACCAGGGCCCTGTACAGCTGCAGAAGGACCTCTTTACTCCTATACTCAATTCCTCTTGTTATAAAGGCCAGCATGCCATTAGCTTTCTTCACTGCCTGCTGTACCTGCATGCTTGCTTTCATTGACTGATGTACAAGAACACCTAGATCTCATTGTACTTCCCCTTTTCCTAACTTGACTCCATTTAGATAGTAATCTGCCTTCCTGTTCTTGCCACCAAAGTGGATAACCTCACATTTATCCACATTAAACTGCATCTGCCATACATTTGCCCACTCACCCAACCTGTCCAATTCACCCTGCATTCTCATATCATCCTCCTGACATTTCACACTGCCACCCAGCTTTGTGTCATTAGCAAATCCTTTCATCTAAATCATTAATGTATATTGTAAACAGCTATGGTCCCAGCACCGAACCTTGAGGTACCCCACTGGTCACAGCCTGCCATTCCGAAAGGGACCAGTTAATCGCTACTCTTTATTTCCTGTAAGCCAGCCAATTTTCAATCCTTGTCAGTACTCTGCCCCCAATACCATGTACTCTAATTTTGCCCACTAATCTTCTATGTGGGACTTTATCAAAAGCTTTCTGGAAGTCCAGGTACACTACATCCACTGGCTCTCCCTTGTCCATTTTCATAGTTACATGCTCAAAAAACTCCAGAAGATTAGTCAAGTATGATTTTCCCTTCATAAATCCATGCTGACTCGGACTGATCCTTCTACTGCTATCCAAATGTGTTGTAATTTCCTCTTTTATAATTGACTCCAGCATCTTTCCCACCACTGACGTCAGGCTAACGGCCAGGGGTGTCAAACTCCACCGGATTTGATATATTTGACATATATGAGCTAACCGGTCTATAATTCCCTGTTTTCTCTCTCCCTCCTTTCTTGAAAAGTGGGACAACATTAGCCACCCTCCAATCAGCATCGCCAAACACCATCGCCCAGCAAAGCAAGCAGTTGTTTTTTTTTTATCAAGGCAGGGGAGAAGGGTCAAACCAAATCCAAGGAGCATTCTGGCCTCCTAACAAAGGACTGGCAATAGAGAGTCGACCTAGGGAAACAGCTCAGATTCCCTGAGCGCATCTCCTCGACCATGTTTAGGCCAGACATAGTGCTGCTGTCAGAGTCATCTAGACAGGTGGTCATGTCAGAGCTGACCGTTCCCTGGGAAGACAGGATGGAGGAGGCACATGAAAGGGAAAAGACGAAGTAACAAAACTTGGTGGAGGAGTGCTGCAGCAAGGGGTGGTGGGTGCACTGTATGCCCACAGAGGAGGGCTGCAGAGGGTTTGCCGGTCAATCCCTCTGCTGAGCCCACAGCCGGATGGCCACCTCAGGAGCCCAGCCGTTGGGAACACCACAGAGGCAGCAGAGCCAAGACCACAACTTGTATTAAAAATGCGCTCTCATTTTCTTTCCAGTTTTCTTAAATCATTAGCTAATGGTTCATTTGCCTGCATGGGACTTTTATGCATCTGTATGCATTTGAAAATCTAGATGAACTGACTCTTGAGGGTCCAGAGAAGGTTCACAAGGATAATTCCAGGAATGAAAGGTTTATCATATGAGGAATGTTTGATGACTCCGGGTCTGTACTCACTGGAATTCAGAAGGATGAGGGGGGATCTCTTTGATACCTTTCAAATGTTGAAAGGCCTAGACAGAGTAGATGTGGAAAGGATGTTTCCCATGGTGGGAGAGTCTAGGACAAGAGGGCACAGCTTCAGGATAGAGGGGCAGCCTTTCAAAACAAAAGCGGAGAAATTTCTTTACTAAAGGGTGGTGAATTTGTAGAATTTATTGCCACATGCAGCTGTGGAGGCCAGGTCGTTGGGTGTATTTAAGGCAGAGATTGATAGGTTCTTGATTGGACATGGCATCAAAAGTTATGGGGAGATGGCCGGGAACTGGGGTTGAGGAGGAGTTTTTAAAAAAAAGGATCAGCCATGATTGAATGGCAGAGCAGACTCGATGGGCCAGATGGCCTAATTCTGCTCCTATGTCGAATGGTCTTATGGTCTTGAACTCTTTGCAATACCCACTTTACTTTTACCAGTCCCATTGATGGTTGAGAAAGATATAGCAAAGGGTTTCATTGCCTAACTCGGTGGGCAACTGAGGTTCTGAAGAACTGAAGGTTGTGAAAGATGCTTAGGAATAAGTTATTGATGAACATAGAACCTCACAGCAAAGAACAGGCCCTTCAACCCACAATGTTGTAAGTTGGCACAGGCCTGTTACCCTTGTTGGGTGGAGGGACAGTTGACATGGGAGCTCTGTAATCTCAGTTGTAGCAAGAACTAAGACTCAAGCCTCAGGCTTCCCTGCTGCTGCAGACCAGATGAGAGACGGGGAAACACTGCAGCATGGTTGAGCTCAGCTGGGGCCTGGCCTTGCTTGCCCATGCTGTCCTCCTGTGTTCAAGTGGTGGTATGACAAGCTGGATTGCTGGGAGACTGTACCATTGATTGCTGGACAATGTCGCTCAGGGTCTTGGACTATACATGTTGTTTTTTCAAGTGAATATGCTTCTTTGATATTTTGAATAATTTTACTTGCTATTTTGAATGTTTTGCACCTTGGCCCCAGGGAAACACTGTCTCATTTAGCTGTTTCTAAGTACGGTTTGAAAGATAATTAAACTTGATTTGATTTGACCCTTTAATCTTACCCTCCCACAGCCATCTATATTTTTATTCATCCTCCTGACTATCTAAGAATTTTTTAAATGTCCCCATTTTATCAGCCTCTACCATTGCATCTATCAGCACATTTAACACAGCTATCACTCTCTGTGTAAAAACCTACCTCTGATCTCTCCTCCAAACACATTAAAATGATGCCCTCTCATATTAACCATTTCCACCCGAGGAAAAGGTCTCTGGCTATCCACTCGATCCGTGCCTCTTATCACGTTTATCAAGAAACCTCTCTTCCTCCATTCCAAAGAGAAAAGCCCTACCCTACTCGACCGCCTCACAAGACATGCCCTCTAATCCAGGCGCTACCCTGATAAAATTTTGGGACCCACTCTAAAGCTTCCACATCCTTCCCATAATGAATTCAATGTAAATGTATTATCCAAGTCCATATACGTCACCCTATACAACCCTGAGATTCATTTTCTAGCAGGCAAACTCAATAAACCCATAATAGAATAATAACCATAACAGAATCAATGAAAGACCTTACCGACTTCGGTGTTCAACCAGCGTGCAACTGATTTAAAAAATTGTGCAAATACAAAAAGAAAGAAATAATTATAATAAATAAACAATACGGGTTATATCAGTTACAGCTATACAAGACCCTGGTCAGACCCCACTTGGAGTACTGTGCTCAGTTCTGGTCACCTCACTACAGGAAGGATGTGGAAACTATAGAAAGGGTGCAGAAGAGATTTACAAGGATGTTGCCTGGATTGGGGAGCATGCCTTTTGAGACTAGGTTGATGAACTCGGCCTTTTTTCCTTCGAGCGATAGAGGATGAGAGGTGACTTGATAGAGGTGTATAAGATGATGAGAGGCATTGATTACTATACAGATTACTATCTAAATGGAGTCAAGTTAGGCAGATTACTATCTAAATGGAGTCAAGTTAGGAAAAGGGGAAGTACAACGAGATCTAGGTGTTCTTGTACATCAGTCAATGAAAGCAAGCATGCAGGTACAGCAGGCAGTGAAGAAAGCTAATGGCATGCTGGCCTTTATAACAAGAGGAATTGAGTATAGGAGTAAAGAGGTCCTTCTGCAGTTGTACAGGGCCCTGGTGAGACCCCACCTGGAGTATTGTGTGCAGTTTTGGTCTCCAAATTTGAGGAAGGACATTCTTGCTATTGAGGGAGTGCAGCGTAGGTTCACAAGGTTAATTCCCAGAATGGCGGGACTGTCATATGTTGAAAGATTGGAGTGACTGGGCTTGTATACACTGGAATTTAGAAGGATGAGAGGGGATCTGATTGAAGCATATAAGATTATTAAGGGATTGGACACACTGGAGGCAGGAAGCATGTTCCCACTGATGGGTGAGTCCAGAACTAGAGGCCACAGTTTAAGAATAAGGGGTAGGCCATTTAGAACAGAGATGTGGAAAAACTTTTTCACCCAGAGAGTGGTGGATATGTGGAATGCTCTGCCCCAGAAGGCAGTGGAGGCCAAGTCTCTGGATGCATTCTAGAGAGAGTTAGATAGAGCTCTTATAGATAGCAGGGTCAAGGGATATGGGGAGAGAGCAGTAACGGGGTACTGATTGTGTATGATCAGCCATGATCACAGTGAATGGCGGTGCTGGCTAGAAGGGCCAAATGGCCTACTCCTGCTCCTACTGTCTATTGTCTATTGATCATGTGTATAGTCAGAGGTTTTTCCCAGGCCTGAAATGGCTAGCACAAGAGGGCACAGTTTTAAGGGGCTTGGAAGTAGGTACAGAGGAGATGTCGGGTAAGTTTTTTACGCAGAGGGTGGTAAGTGGATGGAATGGGCTGCCGGCAACAATGGTGGAGGCGGATACGATAGGGTCTTTTAAGAGACTCCTGGATAGGTACATGGAGCTTAGAAAAATAGATGGCTATGGGTAAAGCCTAGGTAATTTCTAAAGTAAGTACATGTCCGGTACAACATTGTGGGCTGAAGGGGTTGTACTGTGCTGTAGGTTTTCTATGTTTCTAATAAGTATCGAGAACATGAGATGAAGAGTACTTTAAGTGAGTCTATAGGTCTACATTTCAATGATGGGGCAACTGAAGTTGAGTGAAGTTGTCAACGGCAACTGAACAAAATATGCCAAGTGTGGTCTAATCAGAGACTTATGAGGTAGCACAGTGGTATAACAGTTAGTGTAATGCCATTACAGTGTCTGCAATCAGGGGTCGATTCCCGCCACTCCCTGTAAGAAGTTTGTACATTCTCTCCGTGACCACATGTGTTTCCCCACATTCCAAAGACATATGGATAGGGTGAGTAAGTCCAAAGTTCAAAACATTTCAAAGTAAAATTTATTATCAGAGCACATACATCTCACCACAAATAACCCTGAGATTCTTTCTCCTGCGGGCATTCTTAGCAAATCAGTACTTAGCAAATTAGAACAGTAACTGTAAGTAGGATCAATGAAAGAGCCAGAGCATAGAAGACAACAGACTGTGCAAATGCAAATATAAATAGCAAGAAACAATGAGAACTGTTCTTGAACCTGTGAAGTTGTCAGCACTAGAAGCATGGTGACATTTCTGGGCAACACATCCTTGAACTATGTTGGCTGTTCACACAAACGACACATTTCACTGTAGTTTTCAATGTACACATGACAAGTAAAACTCATCTTCATCTTTAGCTGCAGCATCACATCACTGCTCTTTAACTTAGTCCCCCAATTAATGAAGTCTGATGCCCTGTTTGCCTTCTTAACCAGCCTATCAACTTGTGTTGCAACCTAAGCAGAGAATCAGAGCATCATCTGTTTACAAACCGGCAGAGGATCAATGGGATTCAATGCCATTCATATTTGTCCCTGAGCGGGATGTCTTGCTGGACCTTTGTAAATTGCCCTGGGTGTGTAGGTGAAGGTAGAATCCGGAGAGAGTTAAGGAGAATGTGCTCTTGCCTTATTTGGAGTATTTTGTGTAGTTTTGGTCACCTACCTACGGAAAAGATGTAAGTAAGGTTGAAAGAGTTTTCAGAAGATTTACAAGGATGTTGCCAGGACTGGAGGACCTGAGTTATAAGGAAAGATTGAATAGGTTAGTACATGATTCCTTGGACCAAAGAAGATTGAAATGAGATTTGATGGAGGTATACAAAATTATGAGGGGTATAGAAAGCGTAAATACAAGCCCATTTTTTCTACTGAGTGTCATCAGTTAAGGATGAATGGTGAGAAGTTTAAAGGGAACATGAGAGGAATCTTCTTCCCTCAGAGGGTGGTGAGAGTGTGGAATGAGCTGCCAGCACAAATGGTGCATGCAAGCTCGATTTTAACATCTAAAAGTTTGGGTTGGTACATGGATGGCAGGGATATGGAGGGCCATGGTCCAGGTGCTGGTCGATGGGAGTGGGTAGTTCAAATGGCTTGGCATGTACTAGATGTGCTGAATGGCCTGCTTCTGGGCTGTACTCTTCCATGACTCTATTCAGGAATGTGGGATTGATGGACCTTCAACCCATCTAGTCCATGCCAAACTGCTATTCTGCTGACAACTGGACTATAGCCAAGAACAAAGAGCACAACAGCACAGTACAGGCCCTTCAGTCGACGAAGTTGTGCTGTCTTTTTAACCTACTCTACACTATCATCCCTTTGGAATTAATCAATAGTATCTGGTTACATGTACTGTATGTACTTTGATAATAAATTTTCTTTGAACTTGCACTCTAAGGTAACCCTCCTACCCCTCTCATACACATACCTATCCAAACTTCAATCGAACCCGCATCCAGCACTTCCGCTGGCTGCTCGTTCCACACTCTCAGTGAAGGAGAACCTCTTGCATTACCATGGAATGGTCTCACATGCATTTTTATTTTTTCCGCTAGTGTCATTTTACACTCCTCTCTTCTCTCTTCACTGCCTTGTGCAATTTGTGTGTAATTTATACTGTGTCCCATCTGTATCTGTGATGTTGTTGCAGGCAAGTTTTTTATTAGCAACAGAATGCTGGGGGTCAGGCAGCACCTATGGAGAGGAATAAACAGTCGATGTTTTGGGTTGAGACCCTTCTTCAGGACTGGCAAGGATGGGGGGGGGGTGAGAAGAGAGACGCCAGAATAGAAAAAGTGTGTGTGTGGGGGGGGGGGGGGGGGGAAGAGAGGATAGCTAGAAGGTGATAGGTGAAGCCAGGTGGGTTTGAAAGATAAAGGGCTGGAGAGGAAGGAATCTGATAGGAGAGGAGAGTGGACCACAGGAAAAACTGAATGGGGGATGTGATAGGCAGGTGATGAGGTAAGAGGCCAGAGTGGGGGAATTGAAGAGGGGAGCAGGAGGGATTTTTTTTACCAGGAGAAATCAATATTCATACCATCAAGTTGGAGGCTACCCAGATGGAATATAAGGTGTTGCTCCTCCAACCTGAGGGTGGCCTCATCATTTTACCTGTTCCTCACCCTCCCTGTGCGTGTGACAAACCAGGCATCCTGATTTGAAGTTATCCAGACTAATTACAGTTTTAATAGGCTTACAGTGAGACTTCATCCACATTTGTTTGAACAATACTGAGTGCTACAGCGCAGAAACAAGCTCTTCAGCCCACTTAGTCCATGATGAACTGTTCTTCTGCATGTGTGTGCGTATGTTCATCTGCAGACTGCTCAGTTCTGCTTGTTCTCGCCAAAAATACTTACAGGACATGTCACTCAGGGGCTGAGGCTATATCGGTCCTTCTGGTATTCAGCTGATTTGCTATCATCTATGTGTCTTGTGCTGTGTATAATTGTTGGTGTTGTTTTGCACCTTGGCCCCAGAGGAACGTTGTTTCATTTGGCTGTGTTCATGGATATTCATATATGGTTGAATTACAATTAAACTTGAACCCACATCCACTGACAGCTGTTCCATGCTCTCACCTCCAGATGAGCGAAGAATTTATTTATTTAGAGGCAGCGCAGAACAGGCTCTTCTAGCCCACTGAGCTACTCTGCCCAGCAACCCACAGATTTATTGATCTTGATCTTTTCAATGATTTCAAGTTCCCTGGCCCCGATCATCATATTTTCACAATGGATGTCCAGTCCTTAATACACCTCCGTCCCCACCAGGAAAGCCTCAAAGCCCTCTACTTCTTTCTGGACACCAAACCTAACCAGTTACTGTCCACCACCATTCTTCTCCATCTTTGCCTCCAACTTCCACCCTGCATTCAAATTTACCTGGTCCATTTCTGACACCTCCCTCCCCTTTCTCGATTTCTATCTCCAGAAAAAGTTTATCTACTGATTCTCACAGCTATCTGGACTATACCTTGTCCCACCGCACCCTGCTACTTGTAAAAATGCCATTCCCTTTCAATTCCTCTGTCTTTGCTGTATCTCCTCAGTATGAGGCTTCTCATTGCAGAACAAAGGAAATGTTCTCTTTCTACAAAGAAAGGGGCTTCCCTTCCTTTCACAACCAATGCTGCTCTCTTCCATTTCATGTATGTCTGCCCTCACCCCATCCTCCCACCACCCCTTTCGGGATAGGGTTCCTCTTGTCCTCATCTACCACCCCACCAGCCTTCGTGTCTCTGTAACTTTTGCCATCTCCAACAGGGTCCCAGTGTGGCTTCCTGCATATCGGAGAGACCTGATGTTGATTAGGAGACGGCTTTACTGAGCACCTGCGCTCCATCTGCCAGAAACAAGAGGATCTGCCAGTGGCCACCCATTTTAATTCCACTTCCCATATGCCAGTTCATGGCCTCCTGTACTGCCACGATGAGGCCACAATCAGGCTGGAGGAGTAAAACCTTTAAATTCCATTTGGATAGCCGCCAACCTGATGGCATGAACATCAATTTCTCAAACTACCAGTAATGCCCCGCCCCCACCATTCCCCATTCCAATTTCCTCTCATCTCCTTCTCCGCCCATCATCTCCTTCTGGTGGTCCTTCCCTTCCTTCCATGACCTTCTGTCTTCTACCAAATACCCCCTTCTCCATCTCTTACACCAATCCTAGCTCTTCACCCCTTCCCTCCCCTCTCAATTTCACCCATCACCTACTACCTTGTATGTCTTCCTACACCCCCCCCCCCCCACCAACTTCCAACTCTGACTTCTCATCTTTTTCTCCAGTTCTAACAAAGGCTCTCTGTCTGAAACATTGACTGTTTACTCTTTTCTATAGGTGCTGAGTTCCTTCAGCATTTTGTGTGTTGCTTGGATTTCCAGCATCTGCAGATTTTCTCGTTTGCCACAGATTTATTATTGATACAACATGGAGCAGGCCCTGTACCACCCAGCAATCCCCTGATTTAATCTTGGGACAATTTACAATGACCAAACTCCTTCCAGGCAGCAGCGGGTATTGAAACTGGGTTGCCTGTACTGTAAAGCATTGTGCTAACTGCTACGCCACCCCAATTAAAGTGACCTATTAACCAGTATGTCTTTGGAGTATGGAGCACCTGGAGGAAACACACATGCCCATGGGAAGAACATACAAGCTTTCTTAAGAGTTGAATTCCCAACTCTGGTGCCCCAAGCTAACTGCTAAAATTTTTAATAATTTCAGCATTTAAAATTATGCGTGTGACTCTACATTGGAAACAAATTCATTTCCCACATCTAGGGTTTCCACCATAGAGAATATGAAGGTTTCCCTCAAATCAATCTTTGCAACAACTCACTAAAGAAAAACAAGACTAAGACAGCCACGTATGTTCACATTTTTTTTAATTGTAAAACAAAACCAAATGTGGTTTTCAGATATGGCAACGATCCAGCACCACAGATGACACTGTGTGGGCCATGAGGTATTGCAACATGAGTACATCTGTTGTCATTCAATAGGATACTCAGCAAAAGAACAGTCACAATTTCCCACCCCAACACTCCACTCCATCATTCACTGCTCCCAATGCAAACAGTTTTGATTGTCTGAGAAACAGAGGGGTTGCATTAAGAAAAACAGCTGATATACAAAAAACAGCCTCATTTTCCTCCCCCCCCCCCCAAAAAAAAAGACTTGGAAACAAACTGTCAATTGGCCAGCAGGGTGAAAAGGTTGTAATGGACCTCAAGGTTTAAGAAACAACCAGACCCTGGAAACACACAGCAGGCCAAGCAGCCTGTGATAAAGAGGAAAACCAGTTTACATTTTGGCTTCAGGCCTTCATTGAAACATTAACCGACCCAGTGAGTGCTTCTAGCCCTTCCAAATCTTTATCCACCACCCCTACCCTCCTACATTTGCAGTTTGTTTTTAATCTTGAGAAATGTGTTACCATCAAATCCACCCAAAGCCGAGAAGGCTGTTGGTACCTGATTGCTTTAAGCCAACTAGAAACTAATGTGTCTCACCACAGGCCACAATCTGGCAAAGCGATCTTAGTCACTGATCTTCTTCAGGGATTGCCGCTGGGACGTTATTAGACAGGTCCCCCAATACACACAGTAGGTCTTTTCTCCTCTGCCCTACTGGAGAACAGCTCCAGCATTCTTAGCACACATATAAAACACTGAAGGAGCTCAGAAGGTCAGGCAACATCTATGGAAGGAAACAAACAGTCTGATATCAGGCCTGATGGAGGGCCTCGACCTGAACCATTGACTGCTTGTTTCCCTTCATGGATATTGCCTGACTTCCAGAGTTCCTCCAGTGTTACTTCAAATTTTCAGCATCTGCAGAACCTCTTGTGCCTCCAACATTTAAAAACAGGCTTATTGAGGTCCATAAATCATGGGCAGAATTACAACTTTACAGTAAAATAATTCATTTGGAACCTCAAAGGCAGAGCACAAGGCACAACTTGGGAATAACCGAGGTATCCAAAGGGAAGTCAGATGCAGAGGAAGCGGTTCAATGAAACAGGAGTGGGGAAAAAAAATTTAATTGGTCTGATTTACAAGCGATACCAATTTTTTTTATTTTTTTTTATTTAGTGCAGCAGTCCCCAATCTTCTTTATACCAGTGAACTTTACCATTAACCACAGACCCTCATTGGGAACCCCTGAATTTCAGTGAAACTTTGTCACATCATTTCAACCCCAACAGCAATTGATCAATTGCTCATAATTCACACAGTTCTTTAGAGTAAAATGCCCACAAGAAAATGAATTTCAAGGTAGTATTTGATGACATGCACACTTCGATATTAAATTTACTTTGACCTTTACTGTCAGGCATTTGTCCTGAAACGTCAAAATGGTTCAAGATCTCAGTGACGTCCACTGCACGTGACAAAGAACACGAGGCCCCTAGCTCTACCCAATCATTGGAGTGCCTTCCATAAGATTGATATCAAAATGATTTCAAATCAACCTTTTCCATAAGTTGATACATTTTGCAAAAATCAGTAAACAAAGTGAGGGATGCAAGCCTTGTCCTGTGAGTGTACACTCTGTGGCCACTTTATTAGATGCAGGAGTGGAACCCAGTGCGGTCTTCTAGCTCTGTAGCCCATCCACTTCAAGGTTCAACATGTGAGTTCAGAGATGTTCTTCTGCAACCACTGTTGTAACGTGTGGTTATTTTGAGTTACTGTTAGCTTGAACCGGTCTGGTCATTCTCCTCTGACCTGTCTCATTAAAAAGTTGTTTTACCCACAGAACTGCCACTCAATGGATTTTTTTTTTTGCTTTTCGCACCATTCTCCATGAACTCTTTAGAGACTGTTGTGCATGAAAATCTCAGGAGTTCAGCAGTTTCTGTGAAACTCAGTCACTTAGATCACATTTCTTCCCTATTCTGATGTTTGAGCTGAACAACAAATGAACCTCTTGACCATATCGGCATGCTTTTATGCAATGTGTTGATGCCCCAAGATTAGCCAATTAGATATTTGTATTAACAAGGTGTACCTAATAATGTGGCCACTGAGTGTAGGCCTTGTTCAGACTCTCCCGTGCAGGTAAATCTCACTGAAATGGACAAAGGCTTTTGTGGAGCAGAGGGAAGAAAGGAAGACATGGTTATGTTGAGAGGGTGGGATTGAAAAGACCAAGAGGAGAGCACCATGAAGCATTGGTTGAGCCAAATGCTTCAGTGCAATGCTACACAAATCAGCCCTACTTGTTAGGATTACACACTGGTGGAGTTAGCCCTACATATTCTGTCTACAGGTGCAATGGATTGGCCCATTGTGTGGAGCCAGAAGAATCCATTGCTCATGATTGAAACTTGGTCAATCGTGGTACCACCAAGACAGAGCACCAGTTGCTCTTGGTTGAAATCCACCCAACATTGAGGAAAGTGGGGTGTTGAAGGAGGATAGTGGGATTCTTTACCTGGCAAGGGCTAGGGTGGGGGTTTAAACAGGGCATCATTCTCAAAAAGATCAACTGTTTACTCCCAAGACAGCATGTCAAACCACTTACACAGAAGAACTAACATTTCTTTTTCTTTAAAAAAAAAAGGCATGTTGCATTTTGGCCCCACGTACACCAAAACTGCCCAGAGGCTACAATTCGTCATGCATTTTGCGGCCATCTGGTCTCACTAGCCGCCCAATGAAGAGGAACGAACCAGTGTTTTTGTCCTTAACCAGAAAGATGAAGGGGTGGTCAGCGTAGAAAACCTCTGGGTTTTTCAGCTCCTCACGGCTATAGATGAAGGCATCGTACGGGTCGCCTTCAGTGGCCCATTCCCAAGCGGTGCCATGGACAACACTGGACAGGTACAGATCCTTCTTGCCCGAGATTTTGGACAAGTCCGCTTTGTTCTTGTCTACAGCGGTGGTCAAACCAATGCTGCCCAGGTACTTCTATATTCAAAGTGAAAACAAAATTCAACAGGTCATGACTAGAAAAACAAAAACACAAGATACTTAGCAAGTCAGGCAGCAACCATGGGGAGAGAAACAGAGAAACAAGAAATTTCATGACATGTCAGTGATATTAAACCCAATTCTGACAGCTAATATTTTTAAAAAATGCTCGACAGAAGGATTAGTATTAAGCTGTTGAAATCGAACCCACATCCACCACTTCCGTTAGCAGCTTGTGAGTGAAGGGTCGGAGGATTAAATTATCCACTGTTCTGTTAGTTGGTTTGCACCTCATTGAGAAAGGGAACATGAGGGCTAGGGACTTGGGGCCAGACCGAAGCAGTGGGGCCCAGGCCTGAGAGTGAAAAACGAATTGACCTTTTGCCAACTTAAGTGCCAAGCCACATTAAAAAGATTAATGCCAAGGGCAAAGGATGAACCAGTGTTCAGCTCAATACTCTGAGGTTTACTCACCTCAGTGCTGAAGTGGCTCCGTGGCTGTGGCCTGTAGCCATCGGGCTCCTGGACCAGCTTCACTCACCTCACCACTGAACTGGCTCTATGGCCGTGGACTCACTTTCAGGGACTATAGTTTATGGCCAGTGTATATTTACTTTTTAAAAAAATCATTTGCATAACTTGTTCTCCCCCCCCCTCCCCAAACACACACACACACACAGTCTTTGCTGTGTTTTTTTTTAAATGGGTTCTATCGTGTTTCTTTGTTTTGTGGCTGCCTGCAAGACGACAAATCTCAAGTTTGTATACAGTAGACATATTTCCTTAATAAATGTACTTTGAACTTTGAAACCCAGGCCTCTCCATACCTGGAGCTGATGGCTGACCCCATAGGTACCCTTTGGCAAGGAGATGGCCACTGCCCGTTTCTTTAGCTTGCTGATCCAAGTGTTGATCTGTTCCTTGGTCAGCAGCTTCTCGATTCTGTCCAGGGATTGCAGTTGGAAGGGCATGATGAAGATCACACTGGAAAGTGAATGCGACAGCTCCATCTCCAGCACAAACACTTGATTCGCTTCATCCATGTAGAAGTTGTACAAGCCTAAAGTGCAGAGACCCAAAGATAAAACACTACTCAAAACATCAAGAAAGGAGATTATGTGCAACACACACAACATGCTGGAGGAACTCAGCAAGACGGGCAGCATCTACAGAGGAGAATGAACAGTCAACTCTTCAGACTCCTTTCGAGGACTGGAAAAGAGGGAGGAAGAAGCCAGAATAAGGAGGGGGGTGGAGAAGGCGTACAAGCTGTCAGGTGATGGGTGAGACCAAGTGAGGGGAAGTGGAAGGATGAAATAAGAAGCTGGTAGATGATAGGTGGAAAGGCTAAAGGGCTGAAGTAAGAATCTGATAGAGGACAATGGAGGTGTTGCTCCTTCTACCAGAGAGTGGCCTCATCGTGGCAGTAGAGGAGGCCATGGACCAACATGTCAGAACTGGAATGGGAAGTGGAATTAAAATGGGTGACCACTGGGGAAAACCCACCTATAGAAGTGGACAGAGACAAGGTGAATAATGCTGCGGTTCCCTAATCTACGTGGGGTCTTACCAATGTAGAGGAGGTCTCACCGAGAGCACTGGGTAGCAACGTGACGGAATGAGAATGTGAAGTAGAATTACATAGGGTGGCCACCAGGAAAGCTGTGTCTTGAGGTGAATAAATTGGATTTAGTAACATTTTGGGCTTCCTTCAGTCCACATGCATGGACATCTGTGCGATGTGTTCTGGACTTCCCTATGAATCGCCTGGTGAGCATTCAGCGCAACCAAACCAAATAATAATTCACCAATCAGAAAAGCTTTGGCCCATTTCACTAAAGAAAACCCCAAACTTCTCCAAAGCAGCCACCCAAAAGCAGACAATATGCCATCTCACTACAAGGACAGTGCCTCCCGCAGGACAGCACCTCATCAGCACTGGCCCTGGGAAACCCCATCTGAACTTGGCCCTGGGACCTTCAGGAGAACATCAAACCTACCGGTGCGGTGCATCATGCTGATCGCAACTGTTTCCGAGCGGGTGACCATGAAGCTCCGTTGGTCCACCATCTTGTGGTGGAATTTCTCATTCCAGTGAGCTGCAGTTAAGAAGAGAATACAGTCAATCCTTTTCCAAGTTATCAATGATCGGCAGAGAGATGGACCTCATTGTGGTCCTTTACCATAGGACATAGGAGCAGAATTACACCATTCAGCCTATTCAATCTGTTCCACAATTCCATCATGGCTGATTTATTATCCCTCTCAACCCCTTACCTGTCTTCTCATTGTAACCTTTGACACCCCATCAACCTATCAACCTCTGCTTTAAATATACCCAATGACTTGCCTCCCACAGCCACCTGTGGCAATGAATTCCACAGATTCATATTCCTCTGGCTGAAGAACACCATGTTGTTTTTCTTTTTACCACTTTGATATACCCATATGTGGCAGGATCTGCTGCGATTGCATGCAGGTCACAGAGAAACGGCTTCACCGGCAACAGACAAAAAGTCAGGTAACATCTATGGAGTGGAATAAACTGTCAAAGGTTTCAGGCTGAGACCCTTCATCACGACTGAATGCCAAATGTTTATTCCTCTCTATAGTTGCTGCCTGACCTGCTGAGTTCCTTTAGTATTTCGTGTGTGCTCCAGAATTGCAGAATCTCTTCTCTTTATAACTCACTGGCAGAAGGATTGGTCACCAGAGGTCAAGGTTTCTGGCCAAAGATTCAGGAAGTAAAAATATTCACCACCAATACATTATGAATTGTGATCAGGGAATCTCCCAAAAAGCTGTGGATTAAAACCTACTGCAGACTTGCATCACTATTTGGGAGGGTAAAAGTTTACCATACACTAGGGAAACAATGCCAGGCCAATTGGAAAACTCTTACGGATGGATTTAACCATCAGGAACAGTTAATGTTGTACAACCATTAGACTCCTAAACAAGCACAGATAGCTTCGCACACCTCAAATCGGAACCTCAACTTATCGACTCATTTTCAAGGACTCTACAACTCATAAAACATTACAGCACAGTACAGACCATTCAGCCCACAATCTTGTGCTGACATTTAAACCTATTCCAAGATCAATCTAACCCTTCCCTCCTACATAGCTCTGCATTTTTCTTTCATCAACATTTCTATCTGAGAATCTCTAATGTTTCTGCTTCTACCACCACCCATACCTACCTCTGAGATACCCCCTATACTTCCCTCCAGAAGAAAATTATGCTCCTTATTAGCCAGTTCTGCCCTGTTCTCAGTATTATTTATTTACTTTTAAATAATTACTAGTTTGATTTGTCCTCTTAACTAGAATATAAAAGCAAGGATGCAATGCTGAGGCTTTATAAGGCACTAGTGACACCTCGCAGAGTATTGAGCACGATTTTGGGCCCCTTATCTAAGAAAGGATGTGCTGATATTGGAGAAGGTTCAAAGGAGCTTCACCAAAATGATCCTGGGATTTAAAGGTTAGTCATATGAGCAGCGTTTGATGGCTCTGAGCCTGTAATCACTGGAATTCAGAAGCGGTGGGGGGTGGGGGGGGAATCTCATTAAATCCTATCGAATGTTGAAAGGCCTCGATAGAATAGGTGTGGAGTGGATGCTTGCTAAGGTGGAGGAGTCTAAGACCAGAGGACATACCCTCAGAATAGAGGGATGTCATTTAGGACAAAGATGAGGAGGAATTTCTTTAGCCAGAGCTTGGTGAATCTGAGCAATTTGTTTGCCACAGGTGGCTGTGGAGGCCAAGGTCATCGGGTATATTTAAAACAGTGGTTGACAGATTCTTAATTAGTCAGGGCACGAAAGGGATACGGGGAGAAGTCAGAATATTGGGGCTGAGGGGGAAGTGGATCAGCCATGATGAAATGGGGAACAGACTCGATGGGCCAAATGGCCTAATTCTGTTCCTATATCTTATGGTCTTAAACCCTGGACATTGGTTGGTCTTTCTTACATATAGTTTTCAATAATCCAAGTACTTTTTTCCTTTTCCTGTAAATGTCTGCAAGAAATGAATCTCAAGGTAGCTTATGGTAACATACAGCTACTTTGCGTAACATACCAATGGTATGGACTTACGTTTGAAGAACATGGCATTGATGATCATAGCTCCATCGGAACTCTCCAGGTCCTTGGTTGACCTCGGGAAGCTTCCCCTCTGTGGTCTTCGCTGCCCACTCGTTGATGGCCTTCAGGGCGCCCTTCTTATCCCTGAAGTTGACCTTGGCGTGCCCAAAGTTGTAGTGCTTCTTACTTTTCTTCACAAAGTCCTCGACGAATTTCACCGAGGTGGGGCCGTAGAGCTGGCTGCCGATCTTCCAGGTGCCGTTGCGCGCAGTAGAGTTGCTGACATCCGCCAGGAGCTGGGAGACGGTGAGATGGAACTTGTCATCTGGCACCTTGCCCATGTCAAGCAGAGCCTTTGCCTCGGAGGCTGTCGGGTCGGGGCCACCGAGCGACACTGCTCCAGGAGGGAGGCGAGCACAACAGGAGAGAGCAGGATGTTGCTGGTGGCCTCGTCTTTGGCCATGGTGTGGTACAGGTTCAATCCCAGCTTGACACTGGCATCCGCCAGCGTGGCAGTATGCTCACTCTGCTTCTGCTCCGCAGCCGAGACTGCGGCAATCACCAGGCCGAGAGCCAGCATCTTCATCAGCCACATGGTTCCGGTGGTCAGGGACAGAGTAATCCTGAAAAACAAACTGAGCATTTACGATAAAGATTAGCTTTAGATGTCACCTGCACATCAAAACCCTAATGCGTCAAATCAACTCAGCAAGGATTGTGCCGCAAGTTTTGCCATGCTTCCAGCGCCATCATAACTTGCCCACAACTTACTAAACCATACGTTCCTGCCACTAATTTGCACCCCTTCATTGCCACCGGTGTAAGTTTAACAAATAAAAATTAATTTTTATTTGTCACTATGTTGAAATATACAGTGTAATGCATAGTTTTGTGTCAACAATCAATGCAGTCCGAGGATTGTTCTGGAGGCCCACAACTCACTAACCCCAACTCTAACTGCAAGTCTTCAAAATGTGGGAGGAAACCCCATATGGTCACGGAGAGAATGTAGAACATCCTTAAAGACAGTGGTGGGAATTGAACCATCTTTGGTGGTGCTGTAGTGGCACTAACCACTGTGCCACCATTCTGCCCCTAAATGAAACGTTGGGAGAGTCTCTGCCTTCACCATCTATTTAGGGCATCAAGTTGGAGGCCACCTACACAGAATGTGAGCTGTTGCTCCTCCAACCTGTGTGTGGCAATACAGGCGGCCATGACCAACATGTCAGAATGGGAAGGGAAAAATCAAAATGGGTGGCCGCCAGGAAATCCCCCTGTTGTGACGGATGGAGTGAAGCTGCTGGATAAAGTCAACCACTAGTGAAGAAGCTTTATCAGCATTTTACCATCTATCACCTTCCAGCTTCTCAATTTCACCCCTCTCACCTGGATTCCTCTGTCACCTGCCACCTTGTACTTTTCCCCCTTCCACTCCCACCTTCTTTTTCCAACTTTAGCCCACTTCCCTTATTGCAAGGGAGGGGTCACTGCCTAAAACATCCACTGTTTAATTCTCTCTATTGATGCCACCTGACCTGCTGAGTTCTTCCAGTATTTCATATGCGTTGCTCCGGATTTCCAGTATCAGCAGAATCTCCTCCTTTTACTTCTACATTAGGGGTTCTGCAGATTCTAATATCCTTATCCAAGAAAGGATGTGCTGGTATGGAGAAGGTCCAGAAGAGTTTAGAAGAATGGGGGGGGGGGGGGGGGAAATCTCATTGAAACCTATGGAATATTGAAAGATTGAGATCAGGGGTTCCCAACCTTTCTTATGCCATGTACCAATATCATTAAGCAAAGGGTCCATGGTCTCTAAGTTGGGAACCGCTGGCCGAGTTAAGAGTGGATGTGGAGTGACTGCTTCCTTTGTGGGGGGAGTCTAGTATGAGAGGGCACAGCCTCAGAATAGAGGGATGTCCATTCAGAACAAAGATGGGAGGAATTTCTTTAGCCAAAGGGTGGTGAATCTGTGGAATTCATTGCCGCAGATGGCTTTAGAGGCCAAGTTATTTGGTATATTTAAAGTGGAGGTTGACAGATTCTTGGGTATCAAAGGATATGTGGAGAAGGCAAGAGGGATAATAAATCATCCACAATGAAATAGCGGAACCCTCTTCTCACTGCTACCATCAAGTTGAGGTACAGGAACCTGAAGACATACACTGAGCATTTCAGAAGCTGTTTCTGCCCATAAGACACAGGAGTAGAATTAGACCATCTGGCCATCGAGTTTGCTCCGCCATTCAATCATGGCTGATACTTTTTTCTTTTCGTCCTCAACCTCAGTTCCCGGGCTTTTCCCTGTAACCTTTGATGCCATGTCCAATCAAGAACCTATCAATCTCTAAACACAAAGTGCACTGCAGATGCTGTGGTCAAATCAAGACATACAAAAAAGCTGGATGAACTCAGCAGGTCGGGCAGCATCCGTTGAAAGAAGCAGTCAACGTTTTGGGTCGAACCCTTCATCAGGACTAAAGAAGGAGGGGGCAGGGGCCCTTTAAAGAAGGTGGGGGGAGGGTGGAAAACCAATCAGAGGAAAGATCAAGGGGTGGGGGAGGGGAAGCAGGGAGGGGATAGGCAGGAGAGGTGAAGGAGGAATCTAAGGGGAAAGCACTATGGGTAGTAGAAGAAAGCAGAGTCATGAGAGGTGATAGGCAGCTAGAAGAGGAGACAGAGTGAAGGTGGGATGGGGGAAGGGAGAGGGAGGGAATTACCGGAAGTTGGAGAATTTGATGTTCATACCAAGGGGCTGGAGTCTACCCAGACGGTAGATGAGATGTCATTCCTCCAACCAAAGTTTGGCCTCATCATGGCAGTAGAGGAGGCCATGTATGGACATATCCGAATGGGAATGAGAGGGAGAGTTGAAGTGAGTGGCAACCGGGAGATCCTGTCTGTTGTGGCGGACGGAGCGTAGGTGCTCGATGTGAGCGGTCCCCCAATCTGCGTTGGGTTTCGCCGATGTAGAGGAGGCCGCACCGGGAGCACCGGATGCAATAGATTATCCCAACAGACTCACAAGTGAAGTGTTGCCTCACCTGGAAGGACTGTTTGGGGCCCTGAATGGTGGTGAGGGGGGAGGTGTGGAGACAGGTGTAGCACTTACGCTTGCAGGGATAAGTGCCAGGTGGGAGATCTGTGGGGAAGGACGCCAGGCAGTCGCGGAGGGAACGATCCCTGCAAAAAGCAGAGAGGGGTAGAGAGGGAAAGATGTCCATAGTGGTGGGGTCCTGTTGAAGATGGCGGAAGTTGCGGAGGATAATATGCTGGATCCGGAGGCTGGTGGGGTGATAGGTGAGGACAAGGGGGACACAGTCCCTGTTGTGGTGACGGGAGGATGGGCTGAGGGCCGAAGTGCGGGAAGTGGAGGAGATGCGGGTGAGGGCATCATTGATGACGGCAGAAGGGAAACCACGTTTCTTAAAGAAAGAGGACATTTGGGATGTGCTGGAATAGAAAGCCTCATCCTTGGAGCCGATGCGGTGAAGACGGAGGAACCGGGAATAGGGAATAGAATTTTTGCATTTGTCAGACATAACCTTCCACGCACAAATCCATGCTGACTATTCCTAATCAGACCCCGTCTATCCAGATAATTATACCGTATATACCATATCTAAGAATACTTTCCATTAATTTACCTACCACTGACGTCAAACTGACAGGCCTATAATTGTCCTAACAAAGGGTCTCAGCCGGAAATGTCGGCAGTGCTTCTCCCTATAGATGCTGTTTGGCCTGCTGTGTTCCACCAGCATTTTGTGTGTGTTGCTGTACACTACCTCAATATTTTTGTTTGTTCCCTTCTTGCACGACTAATTTATTTTTTACATACGTTGCTTATTGTGATTTAGTTTTTTTAAAATTATGTTTTGCAATGTACTGCTGTCGCAAACCAAATTTTACGATATATGCCGGTGATATTAAAGCTGATTCTGATTCGCTGTCTTTCTGGAGACAATGAACTGAATCAACAAAAGTTTCCTGTCTCCTTCACCTCCGCCAACTCAATGGGCGCCGCCTGTGGAATGTGACGGACTGAGTTACAGCAGTATTCAGTCGCGGCACACAAAGGAAAAAAAATCACTGCCCTGAGCGATCGAGATTCTTTCAGTCGCAGCCTGGTTCGAGTAAGGTGTGGGAGAGCTGAATACATTAGTATTCTTCAAAATTATTCTCCAAATGCACCTTTCTTCAAAAGGTTCAATGTTTGGACGTACACTGCAAATCAAGCTAATCTTTCTTTAGCTGCACACGCCAGAAGTAGTACATGGCCTAACATTGAACGTTTTTCTAAGCGATGTTACCTTTTGTCTCTGCGATTCTGAACTAAAATTAAAGGACAGGGCGACTTTCCCCGATGAAACGGAACAAGTAGCTGGAGCAGTTTTTATTGTCTCAATGGTCCGAGACCGGAGTAATCACACAATCATTTTCGTTTTATAATCCTGCGGTCTTCTTCCGCCGGTCTCTCAAATGTAAATAATTCCCTCAATAGATAATTGGCAGGTCAGCTTTTTTGAAGTATGCTCCTAAACTGTGGAATTCAAAACCTAAAACTGCAAGGGATGCAGACTCATTTGATACCTTTAAACACCAGCTCAAAACCTATTTATTTAATTTTTTAACTAACTTATTTTTATTTTAATGTTGGCACTTTATCCCATTGGAAAGCACTTTGAACTACGTCTTTATGAAAAGTGCTCTATTGATGGATAGAAAATGAAAGATTTTTTTTCGCTCCTCTAACTTTGCAGCTTCGATGAAGTCTCAAATTAAAAAGTATTCGGAGAAACCCACCCAATCAATGCACAAATACCAGGAAAAGAGGAGGGGGCAAGGAATTAGCCAATTGCAGTTGCCAGAGTAGACGCATTCTTCCAGAGGTCTGGAAGTTTCCTTAACCATTTCCCCACCCTATCCCAGTGTCTACCACGTAAGCTGAAATTGCATTAAGGTTTTCAAAGACGATCCAATGAATAAAGAAAAATTAAGTTAAAAGACAAAATCATAACTTTCCAGAAATGAACAGGGTTAGAAGTTTAACTTTGAGAAATAGTTGGTGAAAGTTTGACCGAACTTCTGCAAAGTTCGCGATATACCGGTATCTTCGAGACCCCGTTCTCGACAGTAACAGTTTTTTTTCTGCAATTGATTATTTGAACCTGAAATTCATTCCCATAGAAAAAATTCAGTGATCCACGCTAGGGAGACCCAACAGCCGAAGAGTTTGAAATTGTTCTCCCGCCCCCCTCCCGGGGTACAGCGGCTGCAGGGATCAAGGCTCCCATCTGCAGCGATAAGGAACCACAGTTGCTGGGGTAAGCAACTCCCAGGGTAGAAGGCTGGAATCAGGCGTTGAAATCTGGCTCTCAGCTACTGAGGCCGGGAGTTCCTAGCCGTTGAAATCAAGAATTCCCCGATGCCACAGTAAGTTCTTCATTGCAGGAGTTGGGAATTCTCGGTTGCTGGAGTCAGGAATACTTACCGACAGGAATTTGAGCTCTCAGCTGCTCGAAACAAGACTTCCCCAGTACAGGGACGAGGGCTCTGGGCTGCTGGAGTAAGGGTCTCACCTGTTTTTCTCTGCGCCTCTCGGCTCCTACTCCGACGAAAGATGCCTAAAGAGTGGACCACCTCCTCTCGAACGACAGTGACTTCAAGCGAGAACTGGTAAATGGAGGGCGGATTCCACCCACTGAACTCGACAAGGCTTCCGCTGGGTCCCAAAGCCGTCAGATTCCAGTTATTGCCTCAGAATCTGAATCACTGACTTGTGTCGAAAAATTTGTTGTTTTGCGGCATCAGTACAGAGCAATACATAAAAAATGAATTACAGTAATATATATTAAATAAGTAATGAAAGGAAGAGAACAAAAAATAGTGAGGCAGTGTTCATGAGTTGGTTCACTGTCCTCTTTGATTGTAGTAATGAGAAGAGGCCATGAAGGATAGTGGGGGAGGTGGTTAATGAATCCCATCTTTTTCAGCAATTACCTTTCGAAGATGTCCTCAGTGTTGGGGAGGCTAGTACCCATGCTGGAGCTGGCTGGGTTTGCAACCTTCTGATCCGGTGCAGTGGACTCTACACGGTAGACAGTGATGCAATCCATGATACATCTATAGAAATTTGCTAGACTTTTTGGTGACTGGCTGCATCACGGCCTGTTGTGGAAACACCAATGCCCTTGAATAGAAATTTCTCCAAAACTAGTGGATATGGCCCAGCAAGTAAAGCCCTGCCCACCATTGAGCACACCCATATGAAAGGCGGTCACAGGAAAGCAGCATCCATCATCAGGGACCCTCATCACCCAGGCCGTGCTCTCTTCTTGCTGCTGACTTCAGGAAGAAGGTACAGGAGCCTCAAGACTCACAACATCAGATTCAGGAACAGTTATTCCCCCTCATCCATCAGGTTCCTGAACCAAGGGGATAACTTCACTTGCAAACTTGGAAATGCTCCCAAAACCAATGGACTCACATTCAAGGACACTTCATCTCATTTCTCAATATTTATTGCTTGCTTATTTATTTATTATTTTGTTCTTATTTATTTGCGCCGCTTGTTGTTTTTGCTCGTTGGTTGAACCTCTCAGTAGGTGTGGTCTTCAATTGATTCTGTTACGATTTTTATTCTATTATGGATTTATTGAGTATGCCCACAAGAAAATGAATCTCAGGGTTGTATATGATGACATATATATACTTTGATAATAAATTTACTTTGACCTTTTGAACTTTGGACATACCAAAACTCCTCAAACTCCTAATGAAATAGAAGATAGTAGTCTGCACAAAAGACTCAGGTGTACAGACCAGATTCAGATTCTGATTAGTGAATTTGAACTGGAGATCCTCCCTTATATAAAGGTGGAATAAAAAGAATACACAATACAGAATAAAGTGTTACATTTACAGCAAGAGAGCAGTGTAATTAGATAATAAAGTACAAGGACAAAATAAGGTAGATTCTGAGGTCAAGAGTCCATCTTATCCTACTAGGGAACCATTCCATAGTCTTATAATGGTGGGGGTGTCAGGACATATAGAGAAAGTTTGACCCAAAAACAGAGCAGTGGAGATAATTCAGCAGTGAATGATAGCTTTAAATATAGACCTCAAATAACAAGTCACAAGGGGCTACAAAACAAGAGAGAACAGAAACTAAACACAACAGGCAACAAATCAAACAACACACACAAAATGCTGGTGGAACACAGCAGGCCAGGCAGCATCTATAGGAGAAGCACTGTTGACATTTTGGGCTGAGACCCTTTGTCAGGACTAACTGAAAGGAGAGATACTAAGAGATTTGAAAGTAGTGGGGGGGGAGAGGGAAATGTGAAATGATAGGAGAAGACCGGAGGGGGCGGGATGAAGTTAAGAGCTGGAAAGGTGATTGGTGAAAGTGATACAGAGCTGAAGAAGGGAAAGGATCATGGGACGGGAGGCCTCGGGAGAAAGAAGGGGGGGGGGAGCACCAGAGGGAGATGGAGAACAGGCAGGGTGATGGGCAGAGAGAGAGAAAACAAATCAGAGAGAGAGGCAACAAATCAACCTGAGGCAAGGAGAGTGAAAGCTAGGAGCAACTGGTTGAGTTTGATGAGTCTACAACGACTTTTTCTGCTTCCTCGTGTAAAGTTTAATGGCTGTTGGCAGACCAACGTAAGGTGCATTCTTAGTTGGAGTGTGGAGCAAAGAGACAGGAAGCATACCACTAATTTTTTTAAAACACTCAATATCAAAAAGTCTAATGCTGTGAGAAAGTCAAATATGCTCTGAAATACATTACAATGGCAGTGAACTTTCCATGTTAAACCATGCCTGTCCTAAAGGACTGTGGATGAGAACTCGGATTAAATAGGCTGCAGGTGATGAGTCTGGAATGAGCAGCAGATGAAGTTGGGTGGAGACTGGGGAGGTGCCTGCATGTACAGGCTGTGAGATGTCAGCAGAAGCAGGTCTGACAGAGATAGAAGCTATATTTGAGCTTTGTAACTTCTGGCCAAATGGAGACAGGAAGTCAAGGTCAAAGTAATTTTATTATCAAAGTACATATATGTTATCATATATTACCTTAAGTTCTATTTTGATATATACATTTACAGAAAAATGAAGAAATACAACAGAATTTATGAAAAACTATACATAAATACAGTCAAAACAACCTATGTGCAAAAGAAGACACATTATGCAAATAGACAAAATATTACTGAGAACAGGGTTGGCGAGTCTTTGAAAGTGAGTCTGTAGGCTGTGGAATCGGTTCAGTGAGCTAAATTAAGTTATCCACATTAGTTCAGGAGCCTGATGCCTGTAGGATAATAACTGTTCCTGAACCTGGTGGTGTGGGACCTAAGGCTTCTGGACCTCTTGTCTGCTGGTAGTAGCAAGAAGACAGCATGGCGTGGATGGTGGAGATCCTTGATGATTGATGCTGCTTTCTTGTGGCAGCGCTCCTTGTAGATGTCCTTAATGGTGTGGAGGGCTTTTCATGGACTGAGTTGTATCCACAATTACCGGTAGACTTCTCTGTTCCTGGGCGTTAATGTTTTCATACCAGGCCATGATGCAACCAGAAAAGGGAATGACAGGGGAAGGGTCTTTGATTATGTTGACCGGTCTTCTTTGGCAACAGAAACAGAGTCTATGGAGGGGAGGCTGGTTTGCATGATGAGCTAGGCTGTTTTTCCTACTCTTTGTGGTTTCCTGCAGCCTTGGACAGAGCAGCTGTTGTCCCAAGCCGTGATTCATCCAAATAGGATGTTTTCTATAGTGTAAGTGTCACCTGGGACATACCAGATTTCCTTAGCCTTCCTGGGGGTGGGGTGTGTGGGGGGGGGGGGGGGGGACAATGAAATTCCTTGCTTACTTTGAAGCTCACAAAGTAAGCAATAATAACTAAACACAAGAGATTCTGCAGATGCTAGAAATGAGCAGCACCCTCAAAGTGCTGCAGGATCTCACCATCAGGTCAGGCAGCATCTGCGGAGGGAAATAAGCAGTCGACTTTTCAAGCTGAGACCCTCCCTGATGAAATTGACTGTTTAATTCCCTCCATAGATGCTGCTTAACATGTTGAGTTCCTCCAGTATTTTGTATGTGTTACTCAGAATTTCATCATACTCAGCTTGAGTGATTGCACTACTACTCCTGGATCTCTAGCATGTGCAGAAACTCAGAATCAGATTTAACATCACTGGCATATGTCATGGAATTTGTTGTTTTGTGGCAGCAGTTGCAGTACATAATAAAACATTACAATTATATATATATGAAATAAGTAGCGCAAAAAGAGAGTATTAAAGAAAAAAATATTGAGGTAGTGTACATGGGTCCATTGTCCAATCAGATATCTGATGGTGGAGGGGAAGAAGCTGTTCCTGAGTGACTTTAGGCTCCCGTACCTCCTCCTTGATGGTATCAATGGGAAGTGGACATGTCTTGGGTGACGGGCATCCTTTTTGAGGCATCGCCTTTTGAAGATGTCCTCAATGCTGGGGAGACTAGTGCCCATGATGGAGCTGGCTGAGTTTACAACTTTCTGCAGCTTTTTCTGATTCTTTGCAGTGGCCCCTCCATACTAGATGGTGATGTAACCAGTCAGAATCCTCTCCACCATGTAGAAAATTAGCGTGAGTCTTTGCTGACATACCAAATCTCTTCAAACTCCGAATGAAATAAAGCTGCTGTCGTGCCTTCTTTGTAATTGTGTTGTGCTTAAGATCGTTTCTTGCTCTAGTAATAATGCCATTCCCACAATTGTAATGAACTCACTCTTGCTGGGTAACTAAAGGAAGGAGTGTAAATGAGGTAGGGAAATTATCAAAGTGTTCCCCTGTGATATGATTAAATAGTGGGGCAGGGACCATGGGTGATGCTAGCTTTTTCCTATTCCTGTTTCTTATCCAAGATGCTGCTCATCAAAACAATGAAGGGGAAAAACACTAGAGATTATGTAGATGCTGGAAATCTTGGCCTTTTGCTGATGAAGGGTCTCGGCTTGAAACATCAACTATTTATTCCCCTGCATAGATTCTGCCTGACCTGCTGAGTTGCTCCAGCATTTTGAGTGTGTTTCTCCTGAAAACTAAGCTCTGTTCCAAATTCTGCCAAAGTAACAGAGTACTGGATAGACAGGGGGAAAGATTCAAAGGTCTCCAAAACCTCTTCTTGAAAAATTTCAACATCCCCACCTGGAATTGGGTTGGTATTAATTTATTGTCACATGAAACAAGATACATTATCATCATGTCCACTCAGATCAGTGTGACGTGTGTGCTCATGGTCTTTTGTTTTGTCTTCCTCAGTTGGCCATTCCTATTCTCTGCCCAACCTGGCCTTATCTACACATAAATACACACCCACACTCACATGTATGCACACAGTCACCTATCTTCATCATTATGTGCCATGTCGTATGATGTGGGTGATCATTGTCTACATGACCATGATTGTTC